>NW_028327173.1:182803063-183428063 GCF_987537825.1 Furipterus horrens
GAACTAAGTGACGAGTAGATGGCCAAACTAGCAGATGAGGAGATAGCCAACCTAACAGACACAGAGTTCAAAACACTGGTGATAAAGATGCTCACAGGCTTGACAGATATGCTTAAGTACGGCAAACACATAAGGGAAGAAGTGAAGGCTATGCTAAATGAAATGAAGAAAAATCCACACAAAACCAATGGTGAAGGGAAGGAAACCAGGGTTCATATCAATCATTTGGAACATAGGAAGAAAAAAACAGTCAACCAGTACAGAATAAGGAAACAAGAATTGATAAAAATGAGGAGAGGCTGAGGAACCTCTGGGACAACTTTAAACATGCCAATATCCAAATTATAAGGGTGCCTGGGGAGAAGAGGAAGAGCAAGAAAGGAAAACAGACATACAAGTACAAGAAGCAAAGAGAGTCCCAAATAAGCTAGACCCAAAGAGGACGACCACAAGATACATCATAATTAAAATGCCAAAGTAAAAGATAAAGAGAGAATCTTAAAAGCAACAAGAGAAAAGCAGAGAGTTAGCTACAAAGGGGTGCCTATAGGACTATCGGCGGATTTCTCAGAGGACACTTTGCAGGCAGGAAGGGACTGGCAAGCAGTATTCAAAGTGATGAAAGGCAACCTGCAACCAGGATTACTCTATCCAGCAAGGCTATCATTTGGAATGGAAGGGCAGATAAAGTGCTTCCCAGACAAGGTAAAGCTAGAGTTCATCATCACCAAGCCCTTATTATATGAAATGTTAAAGGCACTTATTTAAGAAAAACATGATCAAAACTATGAACATTAAAATGACAACAAACTCACAACTATCAACAACTGAATCTAAGAAACAAAAACAAACTAAGCAAACAACCACAGCAGGAACAGAATCATAGGTGTGGGGATCATTTGCAGGGTTATTAGCTGGGAGGGGGAAGGAGGAGAAATGGGGAAATGGTGCAGGGATTAAGAAGCATAATTGGTTTGTACAAAATAGACAGGGGGAAGTTAAGAATAATATAGGAAAGGGTGAAGCCAAAGAACTTATATGCCTGACTCATGGACATGAACTAAGGATGGTGGGATTGCTGGAGGGAAGGGGGGTACTGAGCAGAGGGGAGCAAAGGGGAAAAAAAACTGGGACTACTGTAACAACATAACCAATAAAATATACTTAAAAAACAAACAAACCCTGATTTCAGTAAATCAATCTCAATTTTGTTTCTTCCACACCTGAGGGTAAAAATTAGGAGGTATTTACCTGTATTATAGTACCACCCCCCCCCCGTCAAGAGGATGTTCAATGTTCTGCATTGTAATTATTATAACTTTTGGCATGAACAAAATTTACATGATTCAAGTGAAACCAAGAAAAATGTATTAAACTAAATCTAAAAAGTGTATAAATGCATCACATGGTGCTTAATGGACTAGAGAAAAAATACTTTTCTACAGTTATCATACTTTAGAATATACGCCTACTAAGATACTAGGAACAAAGACTTGCACAAGAGAATACAAAATAATCACAAAATGTTTAAAGAAATAAAACAGAACTTTAAAAATATGAGTAAGTCACAAGAGACCACCAAGAATAAACATAGTAGAAAAACAACCAAATAAGACTTCTAGAAATGATAAGTATAAAAATTTAAATTTAAAAATTGAATGGCCACCTTAAAGCTAAAGAATAAGTGAATCTTAAAAGATAAGTATGAAGCCCTGCCCAGGTACTCAGTTGGTTAGAGCATCATCTCCATACATCAAGGTTGCAGGTTTGATCCTTGGTCAGGGCACATACCAATGAATACATAAAGTGGAACAACAAATCAATGCTTCTCTCTCTCTCCTCCTTGCTCTAAAATCAATAAATAAAAATTTGAAAATAAATATAAGTATGAAGAATTTATCAAGAAGACAACACATAGAAAAAATAAATGATAAATATGAAAGAGAGTTTAAGGACACACAGAATAAAATAAGTCTATCATATGTCTAATTGGAGCCCAAGAAGGCTATAATTCAGAGAATGGGATGTAGGCAATATGTGAATAAAGAATGTCTGAGAATTGTACAGAATTGCTAAAAGATACTAATATAAGTGGCCTAGAAAATCCCAAGAAGAGTAAAAAAAAAGAATTATTTACCTACACACTCATAATGAAACTGCAGTTTAGAGATCTAAAAAGCAGATATTAGAAAGGACAGATAATTAAAAGAATAGCAATTGGACTGGTGAATGACTTCTCAACAGTAACACGGAAGCTAGAAAACAACAAAATGATATCTGTAACGTACTAGGAAAAATAGATCACATTTCATTGACTCTTAAGAGCCACAAATTTTCACATTTCTGCAATTGGGATGCATCTAAAAGTTAATGCCATTTCATATTGTGGATAGTTTAGCTAGAAACTTTAAAATTTCATAATGGTGCATTAAAAAGTAGTGTTTCTTCAAATCAAGGAAAAATGGTAACTGTCAACTATAATTGTATACTGAGTGACATTATGGTTTTAGATTAAGAGTAGAATAAAGACATTTTAGACAAACAAAAACTGAACTTACCACCAATAGGCCCTTATTTAAGAAAATTCTAGTCTGGCCAGGTAGCTAAGTTGGTTAGAGCATCATCCCCGTACCCCAATGTTGCGGGTTTGATCTCCAGTGAGCACACATACAAGAATCAACCAATGAATGCATAACTAAGTAGAACAATAAATCAATGTTTCTCTCTGTTTCTCTCTCCCTCCTCCTTCCTCCCTCTTTCTAAAATCAATAAGTAGAAAAACTTAAAAGTAAAAATCAATTCTAAAGAATGTATTCCTCATAGAAAGGAAAGGAACTGACAAAGTCTGAAATATGAGAAAGAACAGACAACAAAAATTAATAGTAAATATGTGGGTATATTTAACTAAGCATTAATTAATTTTAAGAATCTGATTTATAGGGTTGAAAATAAAGGAGAGAACCAAAAATATATATTTTTTTTTATACACACACACATATTGAAGGGGAAAAAACAGTTTAAAGCACTATAAAACTTTCAGATTACTCAGGAGTAACAAGGATTCCAGTTAAGTTAGTTAAGTATATATGTTAAAACCATTGATAAAACCACTAAAACAATAGCCATATAGCATATAACTTCTAAACTATTAGAAAAGGAAAAAATGGAATGAAAAAAATAAAACAAATACAACACAACAAACCAAAAACATAATCAGTTTTTAGCATGATAGAAAGGGGCAAGGATTAAGGAAACAGGAAAAAAACAGGACAAATAGGATACATATAATATGATGGTAGAAATATATACAAATAACCAGTAATGTCAATACATACAAATGGACTAGCCTTTCCATTTAAGAAAAAGGATTATCATCATTATTTGAAAAAGAAAAAAATGAGCACAATAATATATTTGTACATTAGAATACTACAAAATAATGGAAATTATTGAGTAATACCAACACAAATCTCAGTAAGCAAAAAGCATCGAGTCTTAAAAGAATAAAAACAGTATAATTTCAATTCATATAAATTTTTTTTGTATTATCATTTTTTTCTAGTCATATAAACTTTTAAAACATAAATTAACATTGATCATGGATATATATATATGAGTGATAAAACTAGGAAAAGAAGCAAGAGCATGATTAACACAAAATTCAAAGTATCTACTATTTTGAAATTTAGGTAGAAGGAAAAGGACTCAGTCAGGAAGGAACACAGGAAACCTGTAAGCTACTGGCAATGTATGAAACTAGGTGGTGGGTTCATCGCTATCTGTTTTATTATCTAACCTGTATGTATACATTTTGTAGTTCTTTTCTATGTAGAACATTTTTTAAAAATCATAAAACTACATGTTTTTAGAAGATGCATATATGTTCAGAGAGAGAACGGAGATAATGGAGAAAAATAAAGTGAGAAGGGCCTTGCACAAGGGATGATCATGTACAATGAACTAAGTATGAATAACTTGAGTATGCCTGAGGTCTACAACAAAAGAGTGAATTAATTAAAATAGGCTAAATGTTTTATTTAGTATATCGCAATATTGCTAAGATTCCAAACACCAAAATAAAAAGAAAAATATAATTATATCTAATTACTTGTAATTTATAGAAATGAAAAATAGTCAACCTGTAATTTATTTTTCTAGATAAGTTCTTTCAGATACAGCTTGAAAACTTTTCTTATTTCATAGTTCAGAAGATATGGACAAAGAGAAATGCTGTATAAACTCTTTATATAAGAATCTCATTTAGATAATAAAAATTAAAATGCATAAAACTGCACAATTAAAATGTATAAAAACTGATATACTGATGTAATTTCTCATGGAATTCCATGTAGCAGTTAACATGCACAGACTAAATTTATGTGAGTCAGAAAGAACAACTCTCAGAAACATAGGATTGAATGAAAATAGAAAGACATAAAGTTATGTCTATAGAATATCATTTATGTAATTTTTTAAATACCCAAGTATTAAATACATGGACATAAAGCCTATACACTTAGTTCAGAATAGTTATCTCTTCAAAGGAAAAAAAAGTGATCCCAGATGGTCAAACAGAATTTCCATATAGGCTTATAATGTATCAGCTGCCTTGACCCCCCACACCCCCATCTCTCGCTGCACACCATGCAGCCCAGTAACCAAGAAGGCTAATGCTCAATAGCAGAGGCTCCAGGGCCTGTCCCAATACCAGGATGACAAGAGCAATTTTATGGTGCTGTGTTATAGTTATAATTCAAGTTTCTTGTTTTATAATTGACTTAAAATAAAGTTCATAGTTAAATAAGGACATGTTGAAAATAAGATTATAGTGACTTTATTAATATAAAATTTATAATTGTATAATGTACCAATATTAAATTGTATTTTTATTGTGTTCTTACCACATGATGTGAAAAATGGCGAAATAAATTTTTAATTTTTGAAGGGATCCATGAGCATTTATGTACTTGAAAGTTCAATTACTAAATATTGGGCACTGTCCTTTGCATTATATCATTTACTCTTTTCCCATCTTTATTGAGGTATAATTAAAAATAAAAATTACATGTAAAGTGTGTGATGATGTTTCAGTATATGTATACATGGTGAAATAGTCCACACAATCAAGCTAATGTACATATTCATCACCTCACACAGTTATCATTTTCTTTTTTTCTTCCGTTCTTATTTGTGGTGACACTTAAAATCCACCCTCTTAGCAAATTTCAAGTATAAAATACAATATTGTTAACTATACACACATTGCTGTAAAATAGATCGCCAGAACTTACTCATCTTGCACAACTAAAATCATATCCTTTGGCCAACCTCTCCATTTCTCTCTCCCTTCTGCCTCTGAAAACCACCATTCTACTCTTTGCTTCTGAGTTTGACTATTTTAAATTTTACAAATAAGTGAGATCATGAAGTATTTCTCTTTCTTTATCTAGCTTATTGCACTTAGCATAATGTCCTCCAGGTTCATCCATGTTTTTAAGATGGCAAGATATCCTTTTTTTTTTTTTAATTTATTTGTTTGTTTATTTTATTTTTAGAGAGAGGGGAAAGGAGAAAGAGAGGGAGAGAAACATCACTGTGTGGTTGCCTCTCACTCGCGCCCCCAACTGGGGACCTGACGTGCAACCTAGTCATGTGTCCTGACTGGGAATCGAACCAGCGACACTTGGCTCGCAGGCCGACGCTCAATCCACTGAGCCACAGCAGCCAGGGCCCCTTCTTTTTAAAGGCTGAATAATATTGCATTGCATATACGTACACATTTTCCATTCAGCCCGTTGACTCATTTTTAATGTAATATATTTCTTTGCCTAGAAAAGAAACTATGTTTGTCCTCATTTAAAACCAACAGGGGGAGTAAATAAACCAATCCCCTATTTCCCATTCTCACTCCCAACTCAAGACTTCATCTCGTAGGAACTACAAGCTAAAGACCGGGCGGATCTTTCCAGTGGTCCTTAAAAGTTATCAATGGAAGGGACATCATCTGATCCAAAAGAATATTTAATTTACAGGAAGATTCTCATTAGGGTCTAGACCTAATAATACAAAGCTGCAGACCAAGGGGGTAAAAGGATACACTGGAAAGATGATCAGAGTCAGCCTCTAGTTCTGCTGATAAATCACTGTGCCACCTCTCTAGTGGTCAGCTGCCTAATCTGCAAAATAATAGGGTTGGAGCAAATTAAATCAGAGGCCCTTTACATTATATATTTTTATATTGTTTTGGGATGGTGGGCCTCAGTGAAATGTCAGGACGACCAAAAAGGCAAAAATAAGTAATAACCACTATGAGGCTCCATTACATTTAGATGTTTCGCTGTTCATTGTTCTAGAGTCAAGCACGGAATGAAAAGAAGTGAGAGATCCTTTGCCTCATGCTCGCACCATTCATTAGCCAGGGTGTTAGCATGGGCAGGTGGGCAAACAGAACTGGACTTTCCTTTCTTCTACAATAGCTCTAGATTGCGCAGGAGACTTTTACCTCTACCTTCTGAGAACGGGTAAAAAATAAATGTCAGAGTACAACTCACCACTGGGCTATTGTTCTGAAATGTGTGAGCTGATATATAACTGACTTCTGTTGGCTTAGGCTCATGGGGGCTTTTGCTTTGGCCAATAGCGAGCCTTCCTTGACCTAAGTGGTTTAAAAACTGGAAAGAACCTGATGACATGCTGGAGAGAAAAGAAGCAAGAAACAGATCTAGTAATGGTGACCTATGGTACCTCCAGAGGGACTCAGCATAGAGTGGTCAGGACAGAGATACTGCGGTCTGCCCAGCGACAACAGCAAATGTCTTTGAGAAGGTTCCACCTCAGATCCTTACAGTTTAGCCAGACCTCAGAAGGAGTTGCCCACTGAACCTGTTCCTTAGAGACAAGGCAGGTCTAGTTTCTGAATAGTATCAAAACACTATTTATTATATATTGTAACTTGTTGAAACAGTCTGCTAATATACATATACGCGCTCATAATATCATACTTAAATGCTACTAGTGAATCATATCTTTAGACACCTAATTTACAAATTTCCTTCATTTTCAATTTCTCAGTCTATCTGAAATGCTAATTATATCCCCCAAGACTCGGCTGAAAGATAAAACAGTCTAACGTGTTAATAATGCAGCATGTGATAGCTCATAGCCCCCTTTTGCCTCAAAGGAACATAAAATGTAACTGCACATTATAATTTTTTCCCAAGAACTTCAGTATTGTTTTAAGTCCCTACCCAGTTCAATTCCATATATTTTTCCATTTTAAAATGAAAATAAAAGCAATAGAGAAAATAAATCTTCCAAATTAATACCCATATATTTTGTTAAGCAATAAGATAGAGATTTCTTTTTTATGATCGTGGAATGTATTCTTGCAGGGGGTGGGGGTGGGGTTACACTTAGAAACTGTGCACCTAAGGGCCTAAATCTATGTGGCGTATGTGTTCCTTTGCTGGATGGTATCTTTCAGAAAATTGAACATTCCCAGAAAGAGAGGAATTTTCGTAAGAGGAGAAAAAAAGAGGATGCTGTGATTTGAAGAACATGGAACAGAAAGCACAAAGGCCTTATTTCCTCACTACCACTATAATCCATGCCAAAATTAATTCATTCTAGATTTATTGATAGTGAAGGCAATTACTGAAGTGCAAATATTTCTAATGAGACTTTAGTGTCTTCCAATTCTTTTCGTAAGAACCAAGAAGAGAAAGAGCAACATAAGTTTCAGTGAATGAAAAGCGAGAATAAACTGCTCCTCAGTCTTGGAACAAGAATGATATGGAGACAATGGTCTTCTTAAGAATCCTATCCTTTACTTTTATTTCCTTATCATTTTATGATTCTTATGCTCAATTAAATAGAGCTTACTGAGTCTCATATTGCTTCTAAGAAACAAGCTACTGTGTGGGCCCAAGTATATATCCTCAGAAACATAAACATATAAATCCTTCAGTATCAGTTTAAGAACCATTTCCTTCCTGGTGGTGAACACAAATACAGTATATAGATGATGTGTTATTACAGAACTGTACATGTGAAATCTGTATAATTTTATTAACCAATATCACTCCAATAAATTTAGTAAATAAATTTAAAAAGACACCGCTTTCCTTGAGTCCTGCAAGAAATCTCTCTCTCTCCTCCTAACTCTTAAAAGTATATGACCTATACTATTCTTCTGATTAAAGGTACTTAAGAGCAGGATCTATTTCTGGGTACAAAAACTACAGACTGAATAAAGAACTCAACAGGAAAAAAAAAACTTCTTAATAAAAAGTTAACTTATATAGGTGATAGTACTGTTCTCCCAAACTACCCTTATAAAATATAATAAAAATGTATAAGGAGAATAAAGCAAAAATAAAGAAATATGACATAATTATTCTGTGATTTTAGGTTTGTACATTATTCTATTTTTTATGCACTCCTATGATTTATCAATACTTCAAATTAGAAAGATATGGTCTGTTATGCTTCGTATAGTAGAAATAAATTTTTACCATATCAGGCACAAGAGAAAATTCCAAACCCAAGGTCAATTCCCAGAAGAAACCTGAACTGTCCCATATGAGTTGCCTCCCTGCACAACTTACCAGTAGAATGTTTACACATCGGACCCTGTTGCTAGGTGCGTGCATCACAGAGGTCCACAGGAGAAAAGGGACCTTTTCTAGTGATGCGGTACAATCTCTGTGGGTGTTTCCCTAATGAAGTGAAAACACAAAGTGGTTTCATCAAGCATTAGTGAACTTAACTCTTAAGAAACTGATCCCACTGAAAGTACACCGTCTGGCAAATGTGAAACTCACATTTTGGGTCTTACTCTTAAGAAATTCTTGCAATACGTCAAAATTTTATACAACAACACCTATACCTCATCAAGGGAGAAATACTTTGAGAGGAGGAGAAAAATAATGATTCCATTTACTATTCCTAAAGCAAAGATGATCTGTCTGAAAAGCTGATATCCTATTTCAGGAAAATATGTTTATGCCAGAGAAAGTATGTCCCTATTATGTATCTTTGATAGCAGAATCACTAAGATTATACTTCAAAAACCATCTAATCTAGTAGTTGTCAACTCTGCTCCTACGTATCAAATACATCAGAATCTCAAAGAAAACTCCAAAAAACACTGATACCCTGTCCCTATCCCAAGTTCTGACTTAATTGTTCTACAGTGGAGCCTAGGCATAAATATTTTTTAAAAACTACACAGGTGTGACTTTAGGGTTGAGAATGACTGTCCCATTATCTTCTTTTATGTATGATAAAATGAGGCAAGGAGAAATTAAGGATATTTATAAGAATGAGAGTAATAACTAAGACAGAAAAATAATTTTTTCCCTCTAAAATTAGCTTTTTAAAATTACATCCCCAAGGAGCAGGAATGTAAGTATGAACAAGACAGATAATCGTTTATATAGGTTACATTGTGGTTAAAAAAAAAAAAGTTAAAGCAAACAAGTATATAAATCAATAAAATCATTTTAGATAGTTGTAAGTGCTGTGAAAATAGACTAACGTGACAATAATGAGGCAACTTTTGATAAGAATTTTGTAATAAATACGTGTATAAAAATTATCACGGTGTGCACTTTAAATTTATATACATGTCAATACCTAAAAAAACTGGGAGTGTGGAAATTAAGTGACCTGAACAATTTACCTCTGAATTGTATTGGATGGCTGTAACCTAACTTATAAAACTCTTGACACTTGCAGAACCAACGCTCACAAAATCCTGGCTGCCTGGGGCCCATCAGTCCTGCTCCAAGTCTCCCGTATTCTCCCGAGTGGACGCCCACGCGGAGGCTGTGTCGGCCCTTGCAGGTCTCTGGGCATCTAGTTTACCTTAGGAACGCAGTCAGGCTCCCGCGTCCGCGAAACTTCTCCCGGCAAACCGCCCCTCCGCCTCCGCATCCGCCCCCGATAGGCTAAAATAGAGAGACCCGACCCCCTCTTAAGCAGCTTCCCCGCCCCACAGAAAGGCGCGGTCTGAAACAACTCTTTCCACCAGCCAGTCCTTGTAGTCCATCACTGAGTTTATCTTCACGCCGCATTCCAGACCCCTCACTTCCAGCTCATAGTTTAAGGGAAATACGTTCTTCCGGACTGCGCACGCACAACCCCGTCCAGGGGGTGGAGAGTTGGGGGGCGTGGGGAGGGGGCGCAGGCGCAGAAGCAAGCCCTTCGCGGGAGGTCTCCGGCCACGTGGGTTGAGCATTCCCGCGCTGCAGTAAAGGGAGTCGAATCTTGGCTTTGCGGTGTCCATCGTGGGCAGCAGACTAGGACAGGTCATGGCACCAGCGGAAATCTTGAACGGGAAGGAGGTCTCCACGTAAGCACCTGTAGTTGTTAGGGCGTGTTGGTTGGGCTGAAGGGCTCTGAGCAGATTGTCCAGAACAGCAATGAACCTATTTTTGTTTTTTGGTTTTTGTTTTGAGGGCGGGAGACTTGTAGCGAAAAATCAGAACAGCCCAGTGGGGAGGGAAGACGTTGTCCTGAGCCCTTCACATCTGAAGACCGACCTCTTGTAGCCAAAGAAAGAGAAGTCAGGCACAATCTGCGGTTGCTGGTGGCTGTGCCCGCTGTCTACGGGGCTTGTGGGACATGTTCTCTTACCCGGCCTGTGTTCCCAAAAGTGCAGATGGAGGTGAAAAGACTGAGATTAGTTAGGTAACAGAGGGTCTCCTTTTCCCACTGCACCAGAGTCATCATTTGCTAACTGGGGCCCAGTTCTCCTATGAATTTAATGCTCCTCTAACAGCCGATCTCTGGGTCCTGGTCCTAGAGTTACTTTCTAGTTTGGCTCTTGAATCTTAACAATATTTCGTATTGCATTTGGCCTCTGCCCGTTTTACCCCTACATGAAATCTGAACGCCTAACTAGTGGATGTGATTGCCAGATTTACTCCCAGGAAGTAACACCCTCAGCTTTTTGCCTTGGGAGTGACTAATGGGGAAAATGAGAGTAGAAGAGGGAAGGATATACAGGGTGGGGCAAAAGAAGGTTTACAGTTTCTATAGGAAAATAATACAATTAATAAATAATAATACAAGAATAGGTGGTTGTGCACTTGCAACTGTAAACCTATTTTTGCTACAGCCTCCTGCAGGTTGCTCTTGGGACCTTGAACCTCACCACTTGTTTCATAACAGCTGTAGCTGGCAACAGTAATTGTGCTAGGAACTCCTAATTTTGTTAGTGAGATGTTTTTGAGTGAATTGTAGAGTCATTGGTGGTGCAGTCCACCTTGGGGCAGAATGAATGTTTCCCGGAAAGAGAAAGTGACACGTAAATTAGATTGTGGTGAATCTTTCACATTGGTGAGGAGAAACCCCAGGCTTTAGACTAGAAATCACAATACTTTGATTGCTTTTCAACATTTAGTTTACTTATATTAAAACCTTCCTTTACTGGTGGCTTTTCCCTTTTTTTCTTTTTAAAAAATTGTCCCCATTTTTCCTTGTCTTTGCCCTCCTCCACCCAGCCCCTGGACCCCCTCCCCTGGCCTTCTTCACACTGTTGTCTGTGTCCGTGAGCTACGTACATATGTCTTTGGCTAATCTCTTCTGAATGGATAACAGAGTTGTGGTACATTTATACTACATGGCTGTGAGAAAGAAGGAACTCTTACCCTTTGCACCAGCATCATGGACGTGGAGATTATTATGCTAGGTGAAATAAGCCAGTCAGAGAAAGACAAAAACCATATGGTCTCACTTGTATGTGGAATCTAATGAGCAAAACTAGTGACTTTTTCTTGATGAAAGCTTCCTCTTAGAAAGGCTGGTTTGTGAAGAGGTAATTTAGATTTGCTTCTTGGCAGGCTACTGAGACTAGGTGCATACTGGATATGTTTTGATTGAGTGGAGAGCAAGCTAAAGTACGTTTGTAAGCTCCATGAGGCAAATACCTGCAGTATTTTGTTTATGTCTATATCCGTAAATACCTGCAACCCTTGTTTCAGTATTTACTAGTTGTGTGGCTTTAAGGAAATTAACTTCCCTGTGCTAAAATTTCCTCAAATGTAAAATAAAGATAATATCTAGGCCATTGAGTTGTTTAAAGAATTACATGAGTTATTAACTGAAGAGCATTTAGAATTGTTCCTGGCACATAGTAAGTGTGCGATACACATGCGCTGTATTAATGATTAGTAATCACAGTTGACCCTTGAGCAACAAGGATTTGAACTGCGCAGATCTACTTACATGCAGAGTTTTTTCAATAAAGATGCAGTCGGCTCTCTGTGTTCTTCTGGATTTTGCATCCCTGGATTCAACCAGCTACAAATCAAAAACAGTATTTTCAATTTACAGTTGGAAATCGCAGTTGCAGAGGGCCGACTGTATGCCTTGTTCTAGGCCATTAAATATAAGGGACTTGAGCGTCCTTCGGATTTTGAAAGCCGCATGGGGAGTGAGGGATCCTAGAACCAGTTCCCCTCGGATACTGAGAGCCTACTGTAGTTAAATTTGGGGGAGTCAGAAGTTATACTCCGATACATGACAGTGTGGGGGCAGTGCCCCAAACCCTCATGTTGTTCAAGGGCAACTGTAGTGGGTACATGGATAATTGACTTATTATATGTTGACAGTGATAACTGCCTTGAAATCTGTTTCAGTGACTCAACATTAGCTGCACATTAAAATCTCTTAGGGAGCTGTTGTGTGTCCTGTTTTATTTTCACAAAACCTGAGTAACTAACACCAGGTAGAAAATGACATTGACACCATCTCACTCTCATTCAGTCACCACCCCTACAAAGGTAATCGACTTATAACACTGATGACTAGTGTCACCTGTTTGTGAACTTTATATAAATGACATCATACAGTATCAAGTCTTCTGTGTCAGTACTGTGCTTCTGTGACGATTCCATGTTGCATGTAGTTGTAGTTAATTTACTCTCATGGCTGTGTTGTATTCTGTTACATGAATATGCCACTGTTCACTTATCCATGGACATATATGGGTTCCTATTTTTTGGTGATTATCAACAGTCTTGCTATGGGCATTCTTTTACATATCTTTTGGTGGAACATATTATGCACACATTTCTGTTGATTACATATCTAAGAGAAGAATTCTGGAGGAATAGGACATATGTATGATCAGCTTTAGTAGAGATTGCCAAACTTTTCCAATGTAGTTTTACTAACTTGCACTCATAAGGAGCTTTTGAAAAGTATCAATGTTTAGTGCCCACACCGGACTGATTTAATTGGAATTGCTAGCAGTAAGCCACTGGACTCAGTACTTTTAGTCTTTTAAAAGCTCATTCTGTGATGGTAAAGCAACTTGAAGGTTGATAATGATGTAATGTAAAGCCTTAAAATCAAGTCCAGTGATCATGATTGAAGAACAGTATGGCAGTGATTTGGCCAAAGGCATCGAAAGCATTTTCTGGAGAAGACTGTTTCAGCTCCTGGAAGGGTCTCTCCCAACATGCTCAGAGTTAACATAGCTAACCTTTTACTGTGCCGGTGGTTGAGCAATCAGGTCCTACTAACACAGTTCATAAAAGAGCATTGAGACGAAGGCCTCTTTGTGCTGACAGATTTTTCTTTAATGTACTTGTAACGTGACTCTCAGACACTGCCGCATGTTGGCACCTCAGCTTTCATGGAGAGCTTGACTTCGGGAGCTGGTTGTGCTTACAGTTCCTCTGAGGGAGCTCTGCTGCGGGGTGCGGGGCAGGGATGGCAGCCTGCCTGGCTCATGGGATAGTGCAGTCCCCAGTTCCTTGTGCTGAGGCTGCAGCAGGCAGCTGACCCTTGGGGAAGCTTCAACAAGAATGTGGCTCTTACAGCTTTAGTAGTTTGGGCTGTGGGTGGAGGCTCTGGTCTCCAACTTTCCTCTTTTGCCAGGTCAAGGGTATTCTTTTTTTTTTTTTTCTTTTTAGGAGTGTTTTATATATTTCTTAATTGTATTTTTCATTACCCTCTATACTCTCTTCAAGGATATTCTTGAGGAAAGGTAAGCGAACTTCTTAAATTGTAGCCAGTGATCCTGGAATCTGGGGAGAGGGTCTCTCATTCCCGAGTTTGCAGGTCAGCTTCCTTGGTTGCCAACAGTTGTTGGGACTCTGGGGACAAATTTGCAAGCTTTCAAGTGCCCTGGGCAGTTTCTTCCCTAATACAGTGTTTGAATTGTAAAATCTCTTCCTTGGAGGGAGGAAAGGTAAGGCAGGTCATGAGTTCCACAGTCAGAATTTCTCCAAAATCCGGTCCACTCCCCATGTCCCATCCTGCAGCTAAGGAAATGATTGAGGCAAGAAACATAATGATATTTGGCCATAGGTTGCTAGGCTGGTTAATGGCAGAGGCTCAACAAGGTCTTCACAGGGTACATGGTGTTTTTCATTTTATTGGGCACTTACCACTTTGCTACAATAAAAGGACTTTCATAAACTAATCTTTTTCCTTTATAGCATTCTTCTCACTGCCAAGGTTCCCACTCTGCTGAGAAGGCCATCCTTAACTTTTATTTATTTGTATTATTCTCCCTTTATACTTTCGTGATAGCTAAGACTAGACTAAGTTCATCACTCTAGATCCCTTCTCTGCCCATTCCACCCTATGGGAAAGCTGGATCTAGTGGTCAAGTTATCTCCCTTTGGGAGAAAAATCCCTGTTCCTCCCTTAAGGGGAGTTCCAAGGTTGCAGCCTGAATTTGATAATTAGGGGAGGTCTGGGAACCTGTGCAGGAGAGCAGGTGGGCGTTCCTGAGAGGTGGGACCTTCTGCTGGGTCTTAGGTTGGCCACCCAGCCAGGCTGTTGGGAGTGTTGTAGCTGGGGTGTGGCAGAGTCCAGAGCTGGCACCAGCAACTGTGGCTATGGCACCAGCGAAAATCCTGACTGGTCGGAGAATAAGTGTCCTTGTCCATCAGGAGGGATTTGGAAGGTGGGCCTTGGAGCAGGATGTGTGATCACCTGTGATATCCCCATTTGCATAAGGAAGGGAGATTGGGCTGGCCTGACCTGGAGGAGCATCCCTGGAGCTTAGGGCAAAGGCTCCCCTTTCCCTGCTATTGACTCTGGGTGGGGGGAAGGTAAGGGTTAAGGCCTTGTGTGGCCTTGGGCAGTTTAGTCAGCCTCACTCCTCTCCTGTACTATGGGGTCATAATAATAGTGTTGACCTCCTGGTGTTGCCAGAGGATTAAACGGGGTAAGGCTCTCTGAACAAGCCTGTGTGCCGCTGTGTGTAGGGCTGTACCCTCTGGCACTTGATCCATCCTGCAAAAGGCCCCCAGCACCCCTGCATGGTGCAGTTTCCTCCCTTTGGTCGTTTCCCAAAAGGTAGCCCCTGGCACTCTAAATCTTTGACGTCACAAGAGTGGGTGATTAACAGTCAGGATTCCTCAGTCCCCCAGACCACTCCTCCTTTCATTTACGCATTTTACAAAACTTGAGCCAGAAGTAAAGAGACTTGAGCAAGATTGTACAAGGCTCGTGTAGAGGCTTGACAGTATAGTTCCCTTCCTCACCAGGGACTTGTCGCTTACTAAAGGTAATTTCAGAGTGTTATCCACTGATTTTGGCTCTCCCTGTTAGGAGATGAGTGAGCCATCAGAAAGTCATTTTCAAGGTTATAGTCCAGTTTTGATTGATTGTGGTCAGGTCAAACCTCCCTGCTTTGTTAGCTTAATTATTTTTTCCATGATAAAAAGTTCTTCCCCTCAAACCTGGGCAGGTGAGGTACAGCCTTGGGTTTGCTGGTGCTTGATGAGTATCAGGGAACAGAGAACATCTTTGTGAAGGTTTTTTTTTCAGAGCCTGTCAGAAATTTATCTTCATTGCCTTGTGTGACTTAAAAGTGATAAATGATCTTTAATTTGGATTTTGATGCCCAAGTGCTAGTCCCTACTCACTTAGTAAGCAGCCTTTAGACCTAAGCCCTTTCTACCCAAGATTTTCCTTTAGTTGTTTCTAAAAGCAAGAAAAGCCAGGCCTTTGTGAGGCTTTTCTCAGATAAGAGCTCTTGTCCTGCTCTTTCTTTCCAAGTGGAGATCCCTGTTCTTCCACATTCTTTCCCTTTTCCCCTTGGGTGATGATCTAGATGACCAAATCTGTGGTGCAGTAGTCCTGAAATGGTGAGGCTAATTTTGGGTGTTGGGCCCTCACTGACAGACCCTCATACCTAAGAAGACCTTGTTGTGTACCCTATTCCTGCTGTGAGCTGAAGGTTACCAAACGGTGGCCTAGAGGACAAATGTCATTATATGTTCTGTTGGGCTTACAGATTTATTTTTTTAAATCCTCACCCAAGGACATACCCATTGATTTTAGAAAGAAAGGAAGGGAGAGAGAGACATACATACAGACAGACAGATAGACATTGATATCAATGAGAAATACCGATTGGTTGCCTCCCATATGCACCCTGACTGGGGACCAGGGATCAAATCTTTTGGCATAGGGGACAACACTCCAAACAACTGAACCACCCAGCCAGGGCAATTATAATAATTCTTATTTTATATATTTTATACTTAATAAGGGAAAGTATGATACTTATGTTAGTTTTGGTTATTCTGTATACTGATATAATAGAGCTTTTGCTGTTACATTACATATCAGTGAAAACAATCCATTTCAACAGGAAGGTAATTTAGTCTTTTGATTTGACTTTACTAAATAGGAATGTGAAATTCAGATATTTCTTGGAATGCCAGGTGACCTCAGTTGTTTTTACAAGAATCTGCATGTTTTGCAGAAAATGTGAAACATTTTTAACAGTATAAAAGTTGTAATGAACAAATCAAATAAAACAACAAATGAACAAAATGAAAATAAAGCAAATAAGACATTTCTGTTGTACTGTATTGTGAAAATCTTGTAACATTCAGTTCCTGACACTGGGGCCCTAAATACTTCGCTCCCCTCACCCCATTCCCACAGTGGGGGCCCACTGCTTAAGACCAAAGCTTCAGAGACTCACAGCTCCTGCCAGAAGCCAATTCCTGGGGGGACAAAAAATCTTGTAACAATAATCTCCACCTTGAGGGTGGAAAAGAAGAAATGTGTGTTCTGTTGAAGGTGAATGTTCTTGGTGGTTCTCTGTTCACTTACTAAAGATGTGCTCTGTGGACCTTTTGAGAATCATTTGAGTATTACTCTAAGCTTCAGTGTTTGCTGACTCAGGCAGCTTTACTTTCATGTAGGTTTCTTAGCCATGTGGCTAAATACCCTTTACTGCCTTCTTTTTCTACCTATAGCTTCTGTTGAGATGTCCTTGTTAACTTACATTTCAGGAATGCTTTTTTTCTCTATTACAAGATGTCCAACACTTGAAAATTAGCCATCATGTTAAACAGAATGAGTTGGAATTTGTAGTGAACTTTTTCAGGAATAATTATACAAGACTTAGGGCAAAAGAGATTTGGGTCACTGTTGAGGAGTATTAGGGGTCCTCTGAGTAGGACTCTTTGGAGGTAATATGATTCCATACAGATGTCCGCCTTTGACTTTTATTAACTAGGCTCTTTTACAACTGTGGTTAGGAAAGGTTAACCCGGAGAAAACTATTGGTAATGAACTCTTGCCCACACAGATTCAAACACATACTGACAAGTTGAGGTGATTTTTGCCCCTTAAAAAAGATAACCCCAGATAGTATTTCATTGGCCAATAGCAGGGTTTCTCAACGTTGGGCACTATTAACATTTGGGCTGGAAAATTCTCTGTTGTGAAGGGGTGTCCTGTGCGTTGTAAGGTAATTAGTTGCAGCCCTTCCAGCTGTCCACTAGATGCCAGTAGCAACTGCATTCGTGTCTGTTCGTATCGAATTGGCTGTGACTGTTTTACTGTCTTATCTGTCACAACCAGAGAAAGTTTAATGGTTCGATGCTACTTTATCTTCCTCTTTTCATTGGCACTCTGATACTGATTTCTCCTACATTGAGACTGAAATATGTTGTCTTCCCATAGATTTTAGAGGACGTTGATAGAGACAGTGTGATTTGGAGCATGTGTAGCTCTACTCAGGGATCAGGGGGTGTTTCTCCAGGTGGCCTATTTCTGCCTCACTTTGCCCCCAGAATCTTTGCCAGGATGGTGTAGCTCATGGGCCATGGATAGAAATGGGAGACATCTGCCACTCAAGGAACTTTCTGTTCATTCAGGAGGTTTTATTATAGCACTTGTGGTTTCTGGAAGTAATGAGCTATAAAAATTAAGGCACTTTCCACCATTAATTCATGACAGCTCTGTTACCCTAACATAAAGACAGAAGAGGAAGTGTTGACTTCTGTCTCCATGGCCCCTGGCTTATAGTTTCTTAAATTCAGCCATTCCTGAGACTTGGCTTTCTATATTCGAGTTTTCATTTTAGGATTCTTCATTAGTGGCCCACCCAGAAAATTAAGGCAGGGAAGATTTTTTTTAAGGGACTTGGGGAGACCTAATTACAACTCTCTTGTGTGTGTGGTTGTGTGTAAGTGTGTGTGTTTTCTCACCAGAGCTGAAAACTTTCCACTTGTTGCTTTAACGTTCTGGGCTGTCTCGTTGGTTCTTGCTGATTGTGGTTTATGTGCATTTTTAAATGCCTCGTTGCTATTCTGGTCATGTCTCATAACAAGATCTAAATGTTAGCTTTTAAATAACTCTAGTTGGAAGAATATCTATCCTTGCTAATACAGCTTCAAAAACAATCCTGCTTCTTAGGAAAAGTTTAAGGAAGACAGTGTAACTGCTCTCAAGCTTTAATCTTTTTTAGGAAAAAAAAAATTGCAAACTGAGACCCATTTAAATTATAGCATAGAAAATACAGAACATTTTGTTCTTTGCTTTTAACCTACTGGGCTGACACATTTTCCGCTTATACTGCCTTGTGGTACTGGGTTCCCTCAGCTTGTTACCTGCTGGGTATAAGTATTATTTTAAATTTTCCCTAGACGCTTCTTCAAGTCTCAAATGCCCACTTATTCTAGAATCTGTAAGATTTGATAAATAAATGCATATATCAGCATGAAGTCTGTCCTGTGCCTTAAAAATATTTGTACTTGTCAGTTTTTTTTCAGCTCCACATCACAATCCCAAAACCTCAGAGTCATCTGCAGCCCTGGCATTTTCTCTGTGCTTCAGGTTAACAGGTCTAGAATCCAGTCACTTCTTGCCAGGCTACTATTGATACCATAATCCAAGCCACCATCACCCAGGCCTGGGTTTTTGTAATTGCAATAACATCTTACTGGTGTCCCTGATTCTCACCTTATTCTCTACAGTCTGCAGAATAATTATGCACGAGCCAGAATAATCCTTTAAAAATGTAAGTCTGATCATGTCAGTCCAGTTCAAAACCCTTCGATGGCTTCTCATCACATTCAGAGTAAAAGACAGTCTGCCTGGTCTGGTTGCTACTACTTCCCCTTGGCCCTCATTTTCCCACTCAGGGCTGTTCTTTCTGCTAATAATTGAACTGGCCCTAGGAAAGCCGCCTAACTGCTTAGAGCCTCTGTCTACATCTGCGAATGAGAATAAGAAAGTTTCTTTTCCCTTATCCTCTTCACAGGGTTATTGAGAGCCTCAGATGTGCTTATCTGTTTCCTCAGTTGGTTCTTGTTACTGTCTTAACACTGTGCTAGGAATGGTTGGGATTTGTTTGGTTTTCCCCCATGGATTTTGTTTGGGTCGGTGAGGGTTAAGGAGAAGGGGTAGAAATCTTTGCCCAGTGCTTTGTGTTAATTCAGTGGCTGGATGGGAAAGGGATCAGAGTCTGGAAACTTGGTCCCTGGGAGGGGCCTTCTGCAGCTACTACATCTGATTGTCAGGCAGGGGAACCAGTTAAAGCTGGAGTGGCTGGTGAATTTCGGTATCAGCCTAGTGGAAACCTGGCAGCTCCTACTATTTCTTGTTCTTTTGTGTCAAAGCAGAATTTTATGGCCTCTGTTCAGGTCAAATCCCAGTAAAAGAATATCTGATCGCCTATTAAATCTTCTTTTGACCTCTACTATCCTGTAGGATATTGACTTGTAAAAAGGTCACTAGCTAGAATAAAATCTTGAAGTCTTAGGTATGACTTCTTGTATCATCCAACATTCTTAATTAACATTTAGTAGGCTAATCCAAATAATCTATTTCTTGTGACTCCTGTGCCTTTTTATGCCAGTTTGTAAAGTGTGGAGAATTGGAGAAGGGAGTAACCAAGTGAATGAGTGAGGTCATGCTTGCAAATGTCCATGTATACAATATTTGTATGTCAAGTGTGGTTAAGATGAAGAAAGGCAAATGAAAAACTAATCCTTCAGGAGAGACAGATCCTGTTCATGTTCGTGATTGCGTCATAACTGGGCAAAGACTATTTTGAATAGTTATTTATGGATGTAACAATATACTTGATGTCTTATTATATTGTTGAGAAGTTGTATGTTAATGAATTGATTTATCATTGTTTCACAACAGGTTATACTTTTAACCTTATGTTAAATTCTTTTGTAAGTTAGAATATAATTTGTAAATTCATATTGAGTTTGGAGTGGGGTTTATTATCATTCAGTCTTTTTTTTTTTTTAAGTATACTTTATTGATTATATTGTTACAATAGTTCCAATTTTTTCCCCTTTGCTCCCCTCCGCCCAGCACCCCCCTTCCCCAACAATCCCCTCCCCAAGTCCATGCCCATGGCTCACCCTTTCATATATTCTTTTTCTTTTTTAAAAAAATAATTAATTAATTAGTTAAATCATTCAGTCTTATGTGGCTACCCCGTGGTTATCGTACTGTGGCAGGTTGGATGGGTGTGAGCTCAAGTTCCTTCCTGCAAAAATTTTTATATAGCACTTGGAGAGAGGAAATGATCAAAAAGATGAGAATTAGCAGCCTTCCAGAAGTGTTGGGCCAAGTTTTCATTTGTTCACTTTATGATTTGGAATGCCATCAACTAATATGTTTTAAACTAACTCTCCCCATACCGTCTGGCCCAGACAGTGTCAGTAGGAGTTAGAAAAGATTCTTATCTACCTGAAGCCTGGAAAATTGATGGGCAGTAAATAGTACGTGATACACCAGATGATGACTGTTCAGTGAAATTGTTTTTAATTTAAAAGAGAAATACATCTAATACTCCACATCACTCTTCGTGCTTGAAACATTGTGCTAACTCCAACCTTTCCTTTTCCTCTAGGCAAATAAAGCAGCGACTGAAGAACCAGGTCACTCAGATGAGGGAGCAAGTACCTGGTTTCACACCAGGTCTGGCAATACTACAGGTATTATGATAATGTATTTCCGCTAATAGCCTCCTTACTCGTCCTCTTATTGTGCTTAAGACAATAAGCACTTCAGTCTCTTCCATTTATTTATTTATTTGTTTGTTTTGGCCTCTGTGAAACTTCAGACCTTTGCAGCTTCTCCTTGCAGGTTCCTCTTCAGCTCAACTTCTAAAGGTTGGCGTATCCTGGCCCTGTGCTATTCTCTGTGGGTGCCCTTCCCCTAGTCCAGTGTCTCTTGAAATTTTGTCTTAGGATCCCTTTATGCTTTAAAAAATTTAAGACCTTAAGGAGCTTTTATTTATGTGGATTATCCGTTGATATTTACTATATTAGAAGTTAAAACTAAGAAGCTTAAAAATATTTATACATGTAAAAATGCCAATATTAAAATCATTATATGTTAATATAAGTAGCATTTTTATGAGAAAATAACTTCCAGAAAACAAAATATAGTGAGAAGGGTGAAGACAGCTGTATTTCCATCTGCAGCTGTACTCAGTCTCTTGCTATATGCTAGTATGATTTTATATTAAATTTGATTTTATAGAAAATCTGGCCTCATAACAACATATAGTTGTAAAAGGGAAAGCCTTTTAAACTTTTTAAAAATTATTGATTTGCAAGGGAGAGAGAGAGAAATATCAATCCGTTGTTCCACTTGTTCTTACATTCATTGGTTGATTCTTTGTATGTGCCCCGAACAGGAATCAAACCTGCAACCTTGGCTTATTGGGATGACAGTCTAATCAACTGAGCTACCCAGCCAGGGCGGAGGACTTTTTCTAGCCCTGGTCTTTGTGACTCAGTTAGTTGTTGTCCTGTAACCATAGGGCTGCAGGTTCGATTCCCAGTCAGGGTGTGTATGGGAGGCAGCCAGTCTGGTGCTGTGCTTCTTTCTCCCATTGATGTTCCTCCCTCTCCTTTCTTCTCTCCCTTCCTCCCCAAAAAAAGCCATGAAAAAATGTCCTTGGGTGAGGATAAAAAAGAAAATAGTCTTTCAGATAATTGTGAATATTTTTCTTGAATACTACACCAGGACTCAATTAAGTTTTTAAAGGCTGGTTGCAATGTGGAATCTAAAACTATATATCTTTGAAGTTTTGTACTTTTGTTTCATCAGAATCTGTGTTGCAGTTTGAAAAGATATGTGCCCACCTGTGGTTTTGTTATGTCTTTCATTCCTCATTTGGAAAATAATGATTCACTAAATTATGCAGATCTTCCAAATGTTAATATATTTTATTATGTGCTATAAAAAATCTTAATGATTAATATCACCAATGTACTCATCAAAAAAGACTTTAAGTGTTGACAAGTTTTCAAGCTCACAGGAGTGGATAAAAAAATTCTGATTTTTTGCTTGAAAACTCAAATTTTATTATTGGCAATAAATACAATTAGTTATTTTACTTGAAGAGCAGGCTAACTTTTTCCACTGTTGAGAAAATATTGCCAAATATTCAAAGCTGAATAATACTGTTTGTCAGTTGTTCTTTCAAATAAAGATGGTGTTCCATTTAAAAATGCAGCCAGCTCAGCTTGCAAGGCAAAAAAGCACAAGAGCTTTTCCTGGGGACAGCCAGCATACTTTTGTGTGCAGCAAAAGTGCTTCCCAGTTCCTTACACAGAATTTTAAAAAGATAACGCACTCAAGGGTCAAGATTTAATAACATGAGTGGTTTTTTTCACTGCTTCACCCAGGGCACTTGTAAGTGACACTGTCTGTCGTCTGTTTTTACTGAGCGTGCATGGCAGTGAAGGATACCCTTGTGAAGAGTCTAGTTTGGTACCATTGTCTTGATTCCTGCTAAGTCACCAGCAGTCTTACTCATTCAGTATTGCTTTTGCAGCCTAATATAAATATCAATGCAGTGAAAAATGCTAGTGATATTATAGTATTATTATAAAAATAGTTTGGTACTTGCAGATCTTCTTATGGGTCTTGATGGTCTCACAAGAATGGGTGGACCATTGTCCTAGAAGCAGCAATTTTCAACCTTTTTCATCATGGCACACATAAACTACTAAAATTCTGCAGCACTCCAAAAAAAAATTTTTTTTGGCTGATCTGACCAAAAAAAAAAAAAAAAAAGGTGTACTTTTGATTCATTCACACTGGATGGCTGTTGTTGTGTTGGCTGTTATCATTTCTTTATTTGACAATCTGAGGGAAAAAAGGCTAGTGCCCCTGAGGACGTAGTCAGGTATTACATGTTTTGAAAATTCTTGTGGCATACTGGTTGAAAATTGCTGCTCTAGGCAATTTTATCTGGCCCCAAATATCAGCAGTAGGCCAATAACTTATACACCCTGGATGACCCGTCCCGCAGGTCGAGCAACGAGGACCCTAGAGGGGGAGTGAGGATGAAGAAGGGACAAGAGACACAAGGAGAGGAGACAAGACAGTGCTCTGATCAAGTCTCATTTATTCTTAGTCAAAACAGTATTCCTATAGCTCAGGAGAAGAGGAATTTTTCATTCGGTGGGAACGCAGCTGCAGCTTGGGTGTTATCTGGTAGATATGAATTAAACTGCAGGACAACAATCCCAGGAACAGAAAGAGGGTCGTTGCCCTAGTAAGGAGTAAACAACTATTATGGGATGGTGAGGCCATGCCAAGCAGAATTTTAGGATGTCAGTTAGTAACACTTCAGCTGAGGAACTTTTTAGTTTCCCACACCTGGATCTCTGCTGAGTTCTGGACTCTGGGTTTCTGTGACATCACTTATTTCCCTTCCTTCTCTGATCTCTTTTACTTGTTTCTTATCCTTGTGAGGAATAGGGATTTCCCTGTTCCTTCTTCATCACACCTAAAACACCTGAAGGTCTCAGGGCTGGGCCCTCAGAGCACTTTTTATCTTAATTCTTTCTCAAAGTGAGTTCACTCAGTCTCATAGCCACATGGAAGAATACATCCTAATTTAGGCTTCTGTCCCTGAGCTCCAGATTCATCCAGTAGGAGGCCTTCGATAAAGTGTTAGAAGGCATTCGATAAATATTTGTTGTACGGACAAATGGACAAAGAATGTTTTGAAGGGTTGATTTGGTTGACAGGAAACTGATAGCTTTTATTTGAAATTCCCTTCAGAAATGCCTGCTTCCTCACTTCCCATTTCCCTCTGCATGTATGTCTCCACTTAACATCATTTCATGCTTTGCTAAGTTTCTGTCCGGTGTTCATCAAGAATTTCAGAATGAATCGTACTTAAACATTTTCCCCCATTCCGGTTTAATATCTTAAGAGGCCTTAGCTGAGAAGAAAAACACAAAAAGGCCTGTCATTCTGCCTGGTGTGTTCTCTGCTGTGGTGGGTTTTCCTTTTTTTTGGCAAATGACTAAGAATCAGAGGTATATGTTGTGGGTGCACACTTGGTATGTGTAAAGGACCAGTGATTTCTTGGCTCATGCTTGAGAATTGTGTGTTGTAGAAAGAGTAAATGTCATGGATGAGGAATCTGAAACCTTTCCTTACCAATGTTGGGGATTTTTCCCCTGTTTTAAAGATTGATTTCTAAACTTGTATTTTAAATTTACTGATTTCAAGTGTTTTTGTTCACATAAACAGTGGTCTACTGCTTTGTCCCCTATGTCCTTGCCAATAAAACAGGGGTAGAATATTTCAGTCTTGCACTTTAGCATCAGAGTCAACATTTTTCTATGATGCAAGGCTTACACATATTATGTTGCAGTTGGTGACCTTAAACCAATAGCCAGGTATTTCTCCAGCAAAACGGGTTTATTCAGGAACAACAAACAATTGTAATTCAGGACATGCAGTCTGAGGGTGAATGGCGTGCAAGTCCAGAGGAACAAAGGTGAGAGGAAGCTCTTTTATGGACCTGGGAGGGGCTGTTGTAAAGCAAGAGTCCACTGGAGGCTCCGGGTAGGGTGACTTTTCTTTGGCAGAGCTGTTACTGGAGGAGGAGGAATCTTCTTCCTGCTCGGTGGTCAAGTAGCATCACTTCCCATTGAGATGCAAAGTACTCTCTTCCTGTTGGGGTCAGTAGTGTGCTTTGAGTGACAGGCATGAGAGTCCTCTCTTCTTGCTTCCCAACTCCATTTTAAATGAGGTTTCTGTTTATTGATTTTCATATAACCACATCTCTGCTGCCTTGGACCTCTCATTTTTTCCATCCTGGTGACCTCTTCCCACCTGAGGTCACCTCTAGGATCACCCCCTCACTCTCCACATCTGCTTAGGGACTCTGGTGCTATTGAGTCTGCCTCTCTTGGCTCTTGGAATCTGTTCCCTCCTTTTGATTTTTGTTGTGCCCAACCCCTGGGGCCACTGCAGTCTTGTGCTTACAGGTCTTGGGCTTCTGTTCTGAATGCTTCCCGTTTGACCTTTTAACTGCTACTGTCACCCTTGTCAAAATGCAGACCGATCACAGTCCATCCAACCTCCCCCGCTCCCCATCCCTTACAGAAGAAATGACAGTACTGCTTATATAGAGGGTCGACTATAGTTCAAATGATTTGTATATATTTCTAGTTCTAATTTCTATGCTAGCCATACAAGTTGGGAACGGTGCTTATTGTCTCAGTAACAGATGAGCAAATATCTTGGGTAGCTTATCCAAAGCCACAGCCAGGAAGGGATTGAGTCTAGTATGAGAACTCAGGTTTTTCTCCAAAAACCATTTGCTTTTCCCCTTTGTTCTTCTAATTTTTTAGCATTGTAATCAAGGATATTCATGATCTGGCTGGGGTATATATAGCTAAAAGTTGGAATTTTTTAAAAACACAGTGGACTGTTAATTTCCCAAAGAACAGAATATTCTTTAAAAATTAAGACTTTCCATTATAAGAGATAGAAATGGGGCTGTATTTTCATTCCCTTAGCATATAATATACTTTATTATTAATATAATAATTAACACTTGCTTTCTGCCAGGAACTATTCAAAATGCTTTGTGTGTGGCGACTCACTGAGCCCTCACAAAAAAAAGTGGACAAAACAATAAAGTAATAAAGTCAACTGGCCTAAATATCTACAAAAGGCTCCTGAAGCAGAAAGAATTAATGAATAGACAAATACCTACATTATTTTACGCTATAAAACAGGGATTGATAAACCAGCGCATGTCCAAATGCTGCCCAGGTTGTAAAGGGTTAAAAAAGAAGCACATATGTGACAGCGTGTGGCCTGAAAAACCCAAATATATACCATCTGGCTCCTTACAGAAACCGTTTGCAGGCTCCTGGTGTTTAAAAAAAATTGTTCCTAACTTGTTCTGGGGAAGGACAGCTTTTGAATAATGTTATTCACCCCTTTCTAGAAAGAAATGAGCCTTCTGATAAAATGCTTAAGTGATTTTCTTGATAAAGTGTAATGGATTTAAGATTTGTTCTGGGAAACCAGTCTTCCACCCACCCACTCGACTGTCAATCAAGAAGCTACTGTTCTTCTACTAAACATTCTTTCTGCATCTTGTCGAGCAGTGATTGTATAACCATATTCCTTTGTAAAATGCATACACTGAGAGTGAATCTCTGAATTGGCGCCTAAGAGGACTTTTCCTTTGCATTAGGATTACAATGAAACTTTGACATATATTCATAACTATAACTGTTAAGCTATCTTTTTAAAATTGGTGGAAGTTTGGGAGTTTTGAAAAATTCTTTCCAAAGCATTCAGACAGAAAACAGTTTTCGATAAAGGAACAACAGCGAAGACTTCAGACTTCTGTGGCACTAGATGCCAACGACTGCGTCTCTGAAGGAAAATGTTGTGACTCCAGATTCAGCCAAGTGGGTCCTCCAAGTGCAAAGAAGCAGAAAAATATTTTCAGATACACAAAGACTCAGAAAAATGCCTACATCCCTTTCATGGAAAAGTGACCTACGGTTGCATTTCAGCTACCTGAGAGATGAATTAAGATAAACTGTAGAAGGAGAAATTATAATTTTAAAAAGATTGGCTGTGAGCAATAAAACCATTTAAACTCAGTTAGGTCTAAATAATTATAGTTATAAATATTAGGACCATCTTTTTAACTTTGATCTAAAAATCCCTGAGTGCCCTAAATCTGGTTACTGTGAGAAATGCTCACAATAAAAACCGGGACACAGGACTTGAGCAGCAAAATGAGGCGTTTATTCACAAGTCTGCAGAGTTGGGCGCCCCCTCAGCCAGGAGAATGTGCGCGCAAAGTAGACAAAGAAAACTGGTTTATAGTAATGCGATTAGCTTCCCCACCCCTCTCCTTCTCCCCAGTTTCTCCATTACTGGTTACTCCGGAGTTGCAATCTAATGTGATTATCTAAAATGCCCCTATTGTGATTTGTAAATATGCTACTACTGTCAACTACCTTCTCCCATTTTCCCTTTGTCTGGTGATGACTATCTTTCCCCTTTCAGGATGTCCCTTTTGTGATTTGTAAATATGCTAATATTATCAACTCCCTTCTCCCATTTTCCCTTTGTCTGGTGATGACTATCTTTCAGCTGGTTTGGGAGTCACTATTTCCTTGTTTCTTACATTACTGAATCAATGAACATTGGATGCTAGGGGCGAAGACATACAGAAAATGGCTAAAGGAGACACAGGAGAGGCACTAAATTCTAGGGAAGCCCCTGCAGGGAGCAACTAATGTAAAACACTTAAATTCAGATAATCCAATAAAAAAATCAAATTTCCCTCAATTATCTTCCAAGAGATGAAATTTGAATTAACACAGACGAAACTGAGATCTGTATAAAGGGCAACTGAAGCTAAGAGTAAGGCCACGTTACTAAGGCCAACTTCCTTCTCTGCCATTGTCCTGGTAAAAGGCGCCATGCGCCAGTATCGAGGGACCTACCGTTTTTTCCTCTGCAATTGTGGGAGAAGCCAAATTTGTAGCGTATCACCCTGAGAGTCTGTTTCAACCTTGAAAAGGGCAAGTGTCCACCACTGGAACGTGGAAAAATAATTGTGAAAGAAGTTTTTACAGATAAATGGGTACAGTGAAAAACTATGTCCGTGATTAAATAAATGGAAGGGACGTGATGAGACGTAGCATGGCAATTCGAAGGACCGGCTTCCTCTTTGTCTTGAGGGCAGCAGACGGGCCTTTGCCCTGCATAGCTGTCTGCTCTGTGTGAGCTAGAATTATTAGGTCCACCTCAGCTGGTTTCTCTTCTCTGGGTGGCCCTGAGAGCATTCCACTGCCCCTTGGGGGCGGGGAGAGAGACAAGATGTGACCTCTGGCTGTTCCTGGCGGCTGTGTTGTTTCTCTTGCCTGATGCCAGTTCCTCAGCCCTGCTGAGCTGCTATGTCAGCTCAATGGCAAACAGAATCTCCCCATGTTCCAGGCAGGCCTGCGGCACCCTTGCCTAATTTCCAAGGCAGATACAGGCGTCCCCCTGTTTGTTCTTTTCGTTTGGCTTTTTCAGTGGGAATCAGGTGGGACTTGTTTGTGGAGGGCTTCCTAACACCGTCTGTGTTCACATCTGCACTCTTCCCCGACCTTCTCTTCACTCTCCTGTTAAAAGTTCAAGAATTGAAACCGGAAAAGCCAGCGTTCATGCTGCCTGTCACCCATCAGACCCAATAAGCAGAGACAGGGATTGAATCTTTATGGGGACTTGATTCAGATGGTCGGTGATCTGAGAAGACGGCAGGTTTGTACCCTAAGAGACCGTCTTAAATTCCATTTTAAACTGACAACTTTTTTAAGGAGAAGAAAAGTGTGGGTAAGGGGTTTGGAATTCAGGAGAAAAAGTTAATCAGATAAAAGCTGCAGCATTCTCTCATCTGTGTCCTGGGTGGTAGTCTCCTCACCCTGGGGCACAATGACTCAGATACCGTCTTGATTGCTTGCAGTCCCCCTGAGGCACAGAGGTGGGACTGCTTATGGTCTCCTGGAGTCAAGGTGGGTCACACCTCCAGTTCCTGAAACAATAGTTTTTTGCATACATTGATTACTAAGCTTATCAGCTATTACCTAGACTACAGTTTCTCCAACATTTGAGTCCCCCGTAAGAATCTCATGATTAAATCTTCCTTTTATCAAAACTAAAATTTTAGAAGCTTTGCTGTACACCTTGCCTTTCACTAATCATCCTATTTGCATGTCTTTATTATTCTAGGTTGGCAACAGAGATGATTCCAATCTTTATATAAATGTGAAGCTGAAGGCTGCAGAAGAGGTAAAGGCTAGAACAGCAGTGTTGTCACCCCCACCCACCCCAGGTCCTACCTGGTACCTCTTGCCCTTTATGCCCTTCCCATAAAGACTTTTGTCACCCGCAGCAGACATTAGTTTATCTATTTCACAAGTCAGAACTGGGTGGACTTAGAGCTTCACCTCTGGTTTACCCTTGAATGTTTTCTAATCAATAATCTGCCTGCTTCCCAAAGAGCAGAAATGGGGGACATGGAATTGCTTGTGCAGTGATGACAGTTAACAAATGAATGATGAGTGGGTCAAAATGAGAGACTGATTCCTCAGAACACAGGGTGAAATGATTACTAACCGCATGGCTTGTTTTAGTTATAGCTACAAAAGAAATGGGCCCATGTCTCAACTTCTCTTGCCAAACACCTCTTTTAAATGTTCATTTTTTGCAGATTGGGATCAAAGCCACTCACATTAAGTTACCAAGAACTGCCACAGAATCGGAGGTGAGCTTTTAGGAACTGAGTGTTAAGAGGGCAGCTGAAGGCTTTCCTCTCTGGTTTTTGGTTTAATGGAACTTTAGGGATTAATACATTCATCATACAAAAGACCTCCCAGTAATTCTTTCTTCACAGACTCTGCCTCCAGAAAATCTTTGAAAATACCTACAAAGTAAATCGTACAGCGCTAGGGCATGAATGTTTGCTACTTAGAGTGTGATTAGAGCATCACTTGTTTCCAGATCACGTGCAGTGCTTATTAAAAACTGATCCTTAGCCAGTAGTTATATGCATCTTTAAAAGCAAATATGTATTTCATTTCTATTATGCTAGAGCATAGGCAGAAAAAGATCTGTGATTAAAGTCAGAACTGTGGTTCTTGTAGGTAGGGGGGTTAACTGAAGGGGCAGGGGAGAAAAAGAACTTTCTGAGGTCACAGAAATGTTCTACATCTGCTCTGCTCTGTCCAATAGGGGAGCCGTGTGCCCATTTAATTAAAATGAAATAAAATTTTAAATTCATTTCCTCTGTTATATTGTCCATGTTTCAAGTATTCAGTAGCCACTATTGTATTGTAAGTTGTAAATTATAGAACATTTCTGTTGTCACAGAAGTCTTGATTTGGATGGTGGTAACATGGGTATTACTGTTGAAGTTCTTAGTTCTTTGATGGATTTCTTACCAGACCCCTAAAGATTATGTTCTGTGTTAAAGTAGACTTGTTCTTAGGATTGAAGGGGAGGTACGTTCTAAGAGGACTATAATTAAACTCTTAGAAGGAAATGGGACAGCCTTTTTATGACTTGAAAAGTGATTCTCCTCCATTTTGATTTCTATGTGGCATACATCTTGCATGTGGTATTGTTTTTAGGTGTTAAAGTACATTACGTCTTTGAATGAAGACCTCACCATACATGGGTTCATAGTGCAGCTACCTTTAGATTCAGAGAATCCCATTAACACTGAAGCAGTGGTCAATGCTATTGCACCAGAAAAGGATGTGGATGGGTGAGTGTGGCTTTACTTTCTACATCACATTGCACGATTCCAATTATAATTTTATTTTATTTCAGGAACACACCATATTTGCTTCTAAAGAGTAAAAACACCTAATAATTTACCTTTATCTTCCCCTTCATTGCTTTCACTGTTTCAGATTGACAAACATCAGTGCTGGAAAACTTGCTAGAGGTGACCTAAAGGACTGTTTCATCCCTTGTACACCTAAAGGATGCTTGGAACTCATCAAAGGGACAGGTAAAAACCAAAACCAAAAACACAGCACCATTTCTTAGAACCTGATCTTGACACGTGGAGGTACAGAGGTGGTCCATGGTGGGCCCTATGTAAATGAACTTGATTGGCACAAGTCAATCAAGGAGCTTTACCTAAATTCCCACTTCATTTTCTCAACAAGCCTATGAAATAGTACTCTAGTTGTTCAAAAGCTGAGAAAACGGGCTCAGGAAGATTGAGTAATTTGTCCAGGAGGCAGGAAAGCCAAGATTTGAATTCAAACTTAATGGAGTTCAAAGCAAAAATTTTTTGTGTGGAAAAAAACCTAGATGGTAGTAAAAATTGAAGTAGTATATAAGGGTACAAAGTGAAGGTCCCCCTTTTCCAATGGGCACGTAGAAGTACTGTGGAAACAGTAGTTCTGGGATTAGACAGATGGCTGGAAACAATCTCTTAATAATTAATTGGCTCTATTAGCTTATTACCTAGTCAGCATCTTGGTATTTCAATTTCATCACAAATGCTTTTAGCAGAGCCTTTTTTTTTTTTTTAACAAGGAGGCGTATCCTGTTTAGAGGAGGTGTATCAGAAGTTTCAATGCAACAGAAAATTTTCTGTGGTTAATGAGAAAAGGTCAAGCTACAAGCCTTGGGACAGCTGTTACTCTTCAGTCCCTTAACTAAATTTATATTCTACAGCATATTTTGCAAACAATTTGTTACAACTTGATAAAAACAAATCCCATGAGCCTCAGCAGCTGCAGGCTTCCCACTTCCTTTTACTGAAAGCGAAGCTGCCATTTGCCCTAATGGAGCTTCGAGTCCTTTGCTGAATCCTAAAAAGTATAGTAAGGTACCATTTCAACACTTCAGACTTTGAGAGCTCTGCTTCTAGATGTTTACAATGTTAGCATTATATAGAAGCTTATCCTTTTTTGGATAAAATTAATATTTGTAAGAAGCACAATTTAAGCACCAGGTGCCTTAAGCAAGAGTTCACTTCAGCCACGGCGCGGGAGGGGGCCTCAGATAGAGCCCTCGAGACTTCTTTTCCACTTTTTTCTAGCTCCTTCTCGTACTCCATTTGGTGGTCCCATGCAGCTCCATCCTTGTGCCATCCTTGTGCCTAACAGTCTCGGGATTAGATCTCATTGGCTGGGATGAAATAGGATCACCAGTTCAGTATTGGGTGCTCACCCAAACCATCTCTGTTGAGTGTGTCCCTGTGAAAAAGGACATTGGGATGGTGCCACAAGAACAGATGCTGAGTAGGCAGAAAGAAAGCTTTCTACTACGGTTAAAAGTCCCCTTTATCACTTCCCAGCAAATGGCCCTATGGTCAGGCCCTAAGCTGAAAGAGAACTTTAGGTGAGGAACTAAGTAAAGAAGTTTAGCAAAGTTGGAAAGAACCACCAGTACTAATCTTAATTCCCTTCACTTCCCTCTATCCCAGTGGTTCTCAACCTGTGGGTTGCGACCCCTTTGGGGGTCAAACGACCCTTTCACAAGGGTCGCCTAAGACCATCGGAAAACACATATATAATTACATATTGTTTTTGTGATTAATCACTATGCTTTAATTATGTTCAATTTGTAACAATGAAAATACATTCTGCATATCAGATATTTACATTACGATTCATAACAGTAGCAAAGTTACAGTTATGAAGTAGCAACGAAAATAATTTTATGGTTGGGGGTCACCACAACATGAGGAACTGTATTAACGGGTTGCGGCATTAGGAAGGTTGAGAACCGCTGCTCTAGGCCATTACATGGCCTCTATTTGTCGTAACTGTTTTCCCATGTAATTTAATCTGATGTCTTCTTCCATATGGCTGATCAGCTGTGTGTCAGGATTTCTTTTTTCTTTGAGTGTAGGTTTTCTTCCCATTCTCCTGTTACCGACTCAATGGATCTTGGCTTAAGCTGCTCTCAGAAGCCCACGGCAAGAAGGACGCGTGTACAAGGACCAATTTGTAGCTAAAACCCTGGAGTTGAAAATGTTATTTCCTAAGAAAGAGTGTTTGTAGGAAGATTTCTTTTTGATGCTCAGAATATGTTTTTGTGCATTTGTTCTGAATTGTCCCGCTTAGGTGGCATGCGAAGGGGGTCAGCTGCCCCCCCAGTTTTCTGATGCCCACTGGCTTTTCTTTCAGGGGTGCCGATTGCCGGAAGGCATGCTGTGGTGGTCGGGCGCAGTAAAATAGTCGGTGCCCCCATGCATGACTTGCTTCTGTGGAACCATGCCACAGTGACCACCTGCCACTCCAAGACCGCCAGCCTTGACAAGGAGGTAGGGAGTCCACAGTGGAGTGGAAGATGATCTGTGTGTGTGCATGCACATGTGTTGTGTGCACATTCATGTGCATGTGTTGGTAGGGTGTTCTCACTTAATGGGAATAGCTCACATTTCAGTGCCAGAAACTGCCATGTACTGTAACAGTTGTATTAACCCCTATAACAATTCTATGATTCTTGTTTCATTTACAAGATGAAGAAACAAATTCACATAAAAAACTTGCCCAAGGTTATACAGATTTTGTTCTGACTATATTCTTCCTACACCAGTCCCCCACTTGGTAGATAGGGATTAGCAGAATAAGAACTGGGATTGACCCCTGGCAGCCAGATCGCAAATTGTTAACAGTGGTGACCTCAAAGATAAAGATGCTCCAGAGGCAGATGGAGACCAAGGTCCTACAACACCTGTTGCGGCTTGTTCTTGACCCCTGCTTTCGATTCCTGAGCCCGGGAAGTCTCATATCTTTGCACCCTTGATGACAGTGCAGGCTCTTAATGTGGAGAGAGAGCACCTTCTCTTGTAGTTGTCCCCAAGCAATGCTCTGTGGAAGGTGGTGGTCCCTACATTCCATAGGAGAGGGGGCAGGCTCTGGGTGGGTCGTCATTCAGGGACATCTTCCTAGGCCTGTGGCTCCAAGCCTGTGCTCCTCCCTCCCCTCCAAGTTCTCATCCAGTTCCCCATTTGGTAAAACCTTGTGAAAGGGGGGCTTTTTGGCACAGACAGGAGTGAGCATAGCATGTAAAGACCTGTCAGCGAGTGGCCTGCAAAAAATAGCTGATGGCATGAGAAGTTCATACAGGATGAAAGGGATGTCCTTTGCAATTTGGTTTTTCTTGTGTCCCTGTTTACTTTCTGAAGCCAGAATCCTGTTTCTGTAGGTGAGTAAAGGTGACATTCTGGTGGTTGCAACTGGTCAGCCTGAAATGGTGAAAGGGGAGTGGATCAAACCTGGGGCCATTGTCATCGACTGTGGGATCAATTATGTCCCAGGTGAGTGTCACTGGAGGAGGAAGGTGGTTTCTGGCGGAGGGCTGGGCAGAGGAAGGACATCTAGGTCATTGGATGGAGCCTAAGCGAGAGCCCCTTGTCCTGCTTTAGGCGTGACGGGCTAAGGTTCACTGCGATTGGCCCGCCCGCGGCTGGTCGCGGTTTGTAGGTGGTGTAGCCGCCGCTGTGCTGTGCGGCTCCGGAGATGACTTTGTCCAGGGAGAAGGCAGGAGAGGGTGCAGAAGGGAGGCCTCATTCTGTCTTTATGTACGGATTACCCCTGTTTTTAACAAAGGATGGGTGGGCTTAAAATATAGTGTCATCTTTGCAAAGTGCTGTGAGACTTAAGGAAAGAGGGCTTGTTCTGCCAAGAGTCCTGTAGTGAGCTTTACAGAGAAGGCATTTGACCTGCTCTTTTTCTAGGCAGAGGGGACCAAGCCAGCCTGACGGCCGTGTCTGCACCTGCCCTGGCATCCTCCCCCCAGCACATGCCACACTCCTGTTTTTCATTCGCGATATCACCACTCTGCCTTCCCATGGATCTCAAACCTTTTAGTTTCCCTCCCAGTTATTCCCTCTATTGGATTTATTTTTAAATATTAGGATTTTCCCTCTCTCCTGTGTCCTCAGTGTCACCATTGAGTGTAACCCTCTCAGCTGGGTGGACTGCTGTGAATGTCTCACTGGTCTGACCCCCACTCGGATCCCTCCGCACACCTTTGCCATATTCACCTGGCCGTGGGTCCCTGAGCTTCCTCCTCCCATGTTACCTGTCAGATTCCTTAACCCTGTACTAGTTCAGCCACATCTGCAGCCCTTTTTCTCACGTGCCCTTTGTGAATACCTGTCTTAAATGGTTGGAAATGGACCACGTGCCCTCCCACACATTCCTGGTTTGTCCTTTGCAGCATCTATGCCTCCATCTTTGGTGGAGCAGACTGTTCTTTCTTCCTGAAGTTTTCAGACGTAAATTTGAAAGGACAATACAGCGAGTACTGGTATACATACCTCATAGATTCAAGAAGGACCCATCTTTAATCATCTGCATCAAGCACTGCCCTAGGCCTTGGGCTACACAAAATTGCATTCGTTCAACTATGATCTTCACTTTCAGCCACCTCCTCCCCACCTCCTCTCTGTCTAAGATGCCCCTTCCTCCTTCCAGCCTTTGTCTAATTTCCTCTCAACAAAGGATGTTCTCTCCTTTTGAAAATCTTTTCCCTTCCTCTGTCCCTTCCCGTAGAACTTGGTGTTTCTCGTATCATGTGTGTGTCATACATGGTGTCCTGTGCTCTCCTCCGCTAGTTCTCAGCCTCGCAGCAGTGGTCTCTGCGGTGCCATGACCAGCGCATGCCTCCTGACTGCTTGTATTCCTATCAGTTCAATTGCTGAAGGCAGTTACAGCCAGAAGAATCTTTTTCTCTCTTCCCATCTCAAATTTGCAATACAGACACTAAGCTGCCAGGAATATTAGTCACTGTCAAGTCTTCACTGTTTTTAACCTGCCTCCTACTCTCCCTACCATGTTTTTAAGACAAAAGCGCATAATTGAACACTTTTTTTTTTTTTTTTTTTTTGTTTGTAGAGTAATTATCTAATGGCTGATTAAAAAAAGTGCTCACCTACCAACTCCTCATTTTGGCTATATGACATTCAAGCTCATTCTTTTTAAAACCTTGCGTCTTCTGCATAATATTTCTGCTTAGGGAATTTTTGGGGGGGGACCAGATTTGAGGGAGATGAAGAGACACCTGGGTGTCTTAAGTCTTGCAGATAGGTATGAAATGTTGACTTAAATATGAAACTTGTTGTCCTGTTCACATTTATTTCTCATGGAGATGGTAAAGTGTGAGTAAGATCAATGCACTGTCTTCCTTCCTTGTCAGCTGTATTTTTACTGATCAGGGGCATGTAAGTGAATAAGGATCAATAGAGCTAGATTCTGTTGTTCCCCTAGAATGGCAGAATCATTGAGTTGTAGACTGTGGGTGGACGAGAGGACCAAAACCTGTTTTCTTCCTTTTGGAAGGACTGTGTTCCACAGTTGGGCCACTTCTTGGTTCATATTTTGACTATTTAAATCATTTGCGTGGTCCACTCAGGGAAAACATTATAAGTCACTTGCCAAAAAAGAAGGCATTAAGATGTATACTTTTCTTTTTTCAAAAAAGGAGTATTTTAAGTTTCAAGTGCAGAGCAGAAAGAATTGGCCAGAGAACCACATCAAAGTATTCTTCCTGCTTGGTTTACTAAAGATAATTTGAGAAGGACTAGATTAATAGTAAGTTTTGTTTGGAGGGCCTATAATAAGGGGAAACAGATTCCCCACCATATCCCAATCCAATCTCAACTTATCCAGCACAGTGGCCTCTATACTGGGTTCTATTATTAGAGGTCCCCAAATTAAATGCGAAGGAGTAAAGTCTCAACTGGATCTTCAGTTGAATTTTGTGCCTATAATTCCCAATGAAAGAGAGATTCTCGGCCTAGGGTGTTTGTCGGTCACTAAAGCCATACGCTTTCTTAGATTGAGAAGGGGTCACTTTTTCCACTGACCACATCATACTCCCATGAAACACTGTACATCCACCAGAGAGCACTGCAGTCAGCCCTGATGGCGTTTGGTGAAGCAGCAAAACTGAGCTCACCCCGTGCAGCCCTGAGTCGTGCAGTTAATTGCTGTCTCCTGCACATTGAGAAACACGGGGAAAGTGGCTAGCATTAATAAATAGAAAGTGGTCCCAGGTATTTGAAGCTAACTTCAGCATAGGCTGTTAAAGCTTATACAAAGGACAAACCCTTAACAGTATTTCCTTGGCGTTTTGAAATGACTTTAGTGGTTATGAGAGGAAATGTCCTGCCGGAGCTGCTGCTTTATAATCTTCTAAAAACCTGAAAACTATCTGAGGAGTTTTATTTGTCAGCTCCTTATAGTATGTACAGAAAATAACTTATTTATCTATGGTGGGAAGTGAAACTCTTATGTTTGGAGACTGCATTTTCGGTTTCAAGAATGTGCAAGCTTGTGAAATACGTAGTGTTAATCTACGTATTGTTAATCTATTGTTCTGATCAGAAAGGAGCTCACGGGGCTGAGGGCTAGCAGTTAGTGCAAGGGCCGATCCTGCAGCCTAGGTCTCTTAATTCTGGCCTTTTGGCTGCAGTAAGCCCTCAGTTAACATTGGCTGTAGGCTCTTGGAAACTGATTTTAAGTGAAACAATGTCTAACAAAACCACTTTAACATAGGCTAATTGATACAAACAGAATTAAGTTTTTATGGGGTATTTCTGGTCACAAAAAAATCACCAAACTCCGAAATAAAGTCTGAAACACTTTTAATATTAAACATCGAAATATATGTGAGCTACATGTACATTTAAGAAAAATGAATAAAAACAATTAAGATCATTATTTTCCAACCCGCTTCTTCCAGTTCAGGGTCATGGGTGACCAGAGCCTAGTCCTACAGCTCAGGGTGCAAGGAGGGAACCAGCCTTGGACAGGACCCCTTCCGTTGCAGGGTGCATCACACACACACACACACACACACACACACACACACACACACACACACACTCAGAGTGGGATGGTTTAGACACGCCAGTTCACCTCACGTGCACATCTTTGGGATGTGGGAGGAAACCAGAGAAAATCTACAGACATAGGGAGAAAATGCAGACCGCACACACAAACAGTGGCCCCAGCAAGGAATCATTTTTTTTTCTCATCTACATTGTAACAAAATGACATTGGATGAAAAGACATTATTTGGGGCCCTGCTATGCTCTGAAGCATCCCCTCTTGGTTGTGGTGATCTGATCAAAGAGAGGATGGTGAAATGGCGAAGAGCCTACAAGATCCTGCCTCCGAGAGCTGCAAGGTCCAGCCCCATCTCCGAGTGCCACCACCACCACCACCCCCAACCCCGGAAGTGCTCTGAAGCCAAGTGGAGATGATTTTTGTATGAGTGAGCAATGATGCATCACTGGGTTTTGTTCCCTTGAATAGCTATTCTTTGCTGGTAAGAATTGTTGTTATTCTTGTATCTTTTTTAGGGAAGTGTAATTATATTCTTTGCCTTTTGCATACATTTAAGTAGCTGCTCTTCTTTGGAACTGGATGTTGAATTGTTCCTCCATCTCATGCATGGAGCTTACAAAATGCTGGCAGTTGCTGTAGAAACGGTATCTGGCAGCTGTGACAGAGTTGGAGCTTTGTGCACAAAAAAAATTCCTTTGTAGGCCTCGTCAAATTAACATTTTAAAAGGAGCTTATTATAATTTGGGTAGTTGTCTTTAAGAGTAAAAAATAGTTGGTATTTTATTTGTCACCTGACAGACTACAAAAGGATTCTTCTGCTTCTGAAAAACCATTTAAGCACCTTGTGAATTTTTGCAGGTAGGATAAATTTGTCCCTAGGAAATAGCAAACACCTGTCATCCCATAGCTTTTAAGTAAAGTAGGCACTTGAGCCAGATGGGACTACACACCCTAAACTTCACTTTGTTTTTGGAACAAGCCGTTGTAGTTAATCACTCAATTTAGAAATAAACACGAGGATTACGATTCTGAGATGTTGCTTTGATTCTTTTCCCCCGCCTTAACCAGACAATACTAAATCAAGTGGGAAAAAAATTGTGGGCGATGTGGCATACAATGAGGCCAGAGAGAGGGCAGGCTTCATCACTCCTGTTCCCGGTGGCGTTGGACCCATGACGGTGGCAATGCTCATGCAGGTGCGTTTGAATAAAAGTCTCTGTATTAGTTCTAGCAAACTGATAGAATTCAAATTTCTGCTTTTCTCCCCAAGTAGAAATGTCATAAAACCTGCCCAGAAGCTAAGTAAGGATATAAATTTGTTGAAGAAGAACAGAAAAGTAGAATCCATCATATTAGTAGAGAAAAGTAGGGAAGGCACGATTCTAATTTACCTTGAAATATAACTTCAGGAAAAGAAAAATGTAAACACTTTTTAACCCACACTAGCTGATATGGGGACAGGCACTCAGCCTGGGGTGTTTTAGGTGCCTATAGACTCTTGCAGAGAATTGAAGCATGTTCATAGGTGGACCATAAAGCTGTTCATTTTGGGATTGAATTAGAGTGACCGGGGATTAAGAATTGAGGTGGAGGCTAAAATAATCGCCTAAGTTCCATTTATGCCATTTTGTTTAGAGCACAGTAGAGAGTGCCAAGCGTTGCCTGGAGAAATTTAAGCCAGGAAAGTGGCTGATTCAGTATACCAAACTTAATCTCAAGACACCTGTTCCAAGGTAAAAAATAAAATTTTCCAGATTTCAAACTTCGTGGGTTGTTGGTTTGTAGCTATGGCTGCACATACACCCCTTCTGAAAATACCATCAGTGGTCGGGGTGGGTCATTACTAGGATGGAATTCATTAATTCCATGAATAAAGATTGAGTCATCTTCTCTCTATTTCTTTTAAGTGACATTGACATATCACGATCCTGCAAGCCAAAGCACATTGGGAACCTGGCTCGAGAAATTGGCCTGTTCTCTGAAGAGGTGGAACTGTACGGGGAAACAAAGGCCAAAGTGCTGCTGTCAGTTCTGGAACGCTTGAAGCAGCAGCCCGATGGCAGATACGTGGTGGTGACCGGGTGTGGCTTTTATTCATTTGCAATCAAATCTTAATATTGATCTTTATTATTATTAGCAGGGCTTGCATTTGCACTTAGCATAAATACGTGGAGCTTTCTTTACTTTGGTTTTAGCATTTTCACAGGTATTTTTATCTACTTTGATCCTTATAGCCACCCTGTGGGGTCAGAATATATTATAACCTTCAGAGATAAGAAAATTTGTCCAGCTAGTAGAAGGGTTGGGTCCTAAAACCTGGTCTTCGTGTGGAATTGCTTTTTTTTTAAAGTCCCAAGTTCATTAATCCATTAGCTCTATTAAGCATTCACTTTTTTTCGAGATTTTATTTATTTTTAAAAGGGAAGGGAGGGTGAGAAACAATATGAGAGAGAAACATTCATCAACTGCCTCTCAAATGTGCCCCGACCAGGACCAAACCTGCAACCCAGGCATGTGCCCTGACAGGGAATTGAACCAGCGACCTTTCGCTTTGCTGGATGAACCACACCAGTCAGGGCCAGCATTCGTTTTTATTGCTTAGCTGACATGCATATAAAAAGCTAGTTTTCGAGACTAAATGGAGAAATTTAAATCATAGCAGTGCCTTTCTCTACGAGGTAAAGTATATTTGCTCCTTACAGTGAGAAGAGCGAAAGCACAGCAAAGGATTTTTTCTTTTTTTAAATTTAAAATTGGGAGGAAATGACAACTAAGGTCTTTTGTCTTTCTTAGTATTCAGATTAAGAATCATTCTCTAGAATCTGTTAGGTCTGACTTAGTGATTTGCATCAATTTAACTCCCCTGAATGTAATGTTCCTTTTTCGCTTTCTTCTTGAAGAATAACTCCAACCCCCCTGGGAGAAGGGAAAAGCACGACCACTATTGGGCTGGTGCAGGCCCTCGGTGCCCAGCTCCATCAGAATGTCTTCGCGTGCGTACGGCAGCCTTCTCAGGGCCCCACCTTTGGGATAAAAGGTATCGGTGGGACTAGACCTTGGGTGGCCAGAGTACACCTGCCTCTCCTTCGGGCTTCCCTCTTGACCCATGAATGCTCCGGGGGTCTTCAGCTTATTTAGACACTAGGAATGTCTTCTTCACACCCCCATCGTGGTTTGGTGAGGGCTTTCATCAGATCACCCCAGCTCCTGCTGTCACTGTTTGATGCTGCACAGGAATTCCTGTGATGGGTGCTGCGTGGGCAGAGGTACTTTTATATGACTAATAGTTAGCTGTCACAGCAACAACGACAATCATAGCCACCAATCACCGTGCTGACTTTCTAGAGACATAGGCAAATCCTACAGATACTTTACCCTGTGGAAATCAGAAAAGCCTACCCTTGTTGAGTATGTGCGTTATGCCAGGTTTTGTGCTAAGCCAGTGATGCGTATTATTTTATTTTCTAATATAAGATCGTATTATCTCCATTTGACAATAGCAGCAACTGGGACTGCAGAGGCAACTAGGTCAAAGGCACTATTCTTTAGTACCAGCGTGGTTCCCATGTCTATTTCAGTCTCTGAAACGGCACCATCAAAACACTGTTTCATCTGATTGCATAAAATACGATGTCCATAATTGCACTTCACCTTCAGTTTTTGATAGCTGCAGCACTGCAAACATGTTCTTTTGATTAAAATTATTTTTTATTAATTATATAGGTTCTTATAGTTAGCTTTCTCATTTGCTTACGGGTCGGGCATCACATATTCTGCTTGTTCTAATGATCACTACAAATGTTAACTCGCATATACCTTTGCTCTTCTGCCTATTGTTTTGATCTGTTCCATAAATGTGCTTAGCTCCGCTTTTGAGCTTAAATCCCTTTCAATGTCAGAATGAGCCTTTTTCCTTGTTCTGCTTATGAACCCAATATTTTCCTTTTCCTCATACCACAAATTGCCCCATTTTTTCAAAATGACATTTATGTCACTGATAACTCCAATACCTGGATTTTTGTGACTGGCCTTTCTTAAATAATACAAATATGCCAGTAAAAATCTAGCAGTTAATCTTTTTTTCTAATATATGTCTCCCATTTAAGAGGAATCACAGTCCTTGAGTTTGTGTTTGGTGTGTGTATTTTAAATATTGCTTTTTTAAAAATGCCAGAGTAGCGTTTTTAAGAGTGGAAAATTGAACAGGTTTGCCTTTATGTAACTGTGGCCTGGGTCTTTTAACAGATGTTTGGCATCACGGGGAACCTGTTTCTAAAGATAATGAGTAGATATGTATGTATTCATGGTTTGTCAGACTCAGATTTCATTTGAGAGACTATTCAGCACAAGAAAGATCAGGTGTTTTGGCTTGGTAGAAAGAAATTAAAAACACCGATCAAATCTGCCCAAATGGTTGTAAAAGGTAAATAATATGCATAGAAGTTACAAAAATTGATTTGATTTCTTCTTTGTGGAGAAATATGCTTAACATGAGCGTCACCCTTGACCTGTCCTCTAGGTGGCGCTGCAGGTGGTGGCTACTCACAGGTCATTCCTATGGAAGAGGTAAAGTGTCCTGGGATTTGGTTGAATCAGACCCTTAATTATAGTTTTGCCTCCCAGAAATTAATCTTTATTGTAGAGGTCTCAGTGGACAAATGACTTGTTTTCCAACAGAAGTGACACTTAAGGGAAAAACATCTTAATTTGCAAAGTTTTGAGACAGCTTGGTTTTTTGACATGAAAAGAACTTCAAAGTCTGGTTTTCAGGGGAAAATTAATAATTTTAAGCAAGCGATCAGATGAAGCAAGAGATTGGGAAGAACCAACATGGAGTAAATTCAGAGTAATGACTGTAGAAATGTGAGCAGTGTATAGGCACAGAGCTGCGTTGCTCACTGTTTAAAGGACACCAGTGTGTCCTCAGTAACCTGGTGTTGCTGTTGATCCCGATGGTATGGTGTTTGTGGCTACTGGACTGTCACTTAGGGAAAACCACAATTTCTTCTGAAGATAGTAGTTAATGTTTTCAAGACCTGCCTGTATTAGGTGTTTGTGCACCAGCTGTGCTGCCATCAGTTGCCTGTTGGCTTTAACATAGGGGTTGATTTGGTTGCCGTAGAATGAATGTTGGAAAGTGAGAGGACTGATGTGGCTTCTGCTCTTTTGTAGTTTAATCTTCACCTTACTGGTGACATCCACGCCATCACTGCAGCTAATAACCTCGTTGCCGCCGCCATAGATGCCCGAATATTCCATGAACTGACCCAGACTGACAAGGTATGGCGCTGAGGCCCTGTGGGTACTTTTGAAAGGGTTCAAACACCTGAATTAATGTTCGTGCCTCAGGTGCTGCTGGTGCAGGTAGCAAGGCATAGGGGTTCCTTTCAGTTAAAAGCCCTTGTCCTTTTCTTTAAGGCTCTCTTTAACCGTTTGGTACCATCAGTAAATGGAGTGAGAAAGTTCTCTGATATCCAAATCCGAAGGTTACAGGTAAGGTTTTCCCTCTCCGTTTTTGATATTATAAGAAATTGAATAATTGATACGAGGTCAAAATCTCCTTGGAGTAGCCTATTTTGGATAAAGTTACATCCATAACCTTAGTCTTAAGGTCATGGTATACATAACAGAGATGGGTGGTAGAGGTTATTTCTCATTTACCTATAAATTCTCATTGGTTAGTCGTGAAATAAATGAAGCCCTGACCCCCTGCCCTCAGCTGTGGAGACCTGACGCTTCCTCTACAGCATGGACAGGAGCCAGTAAGTCAGCACCACAGCAGAGCAGTTGTTGAAGTTTGAATCTCTGCTCTTCCCAGCACTGGCACCCTAAGCAAGAATGGTTACTTCTATATTTAACCAGAACGTCTATTTAAAAAATGTATAGCCATTAAATATACACTGTACCGATCACATAGCCAGAAATCTCACTTCAAGGTATTTGTCCAAGAGAAATGCAAACTTGTGTTCATACGAAAACATGAATGATTTTAGCAGCTCTATTAATAATCCCTGAAATCAAGAAACAACCCAAAGGTCCTTCTTCAGGGGATGAATGGATAAACAAACTGGCAATAAAAAGGAATGAACTATTACATTCCTTGTGTGTGTATCAACAACAGTTACAGTCTCGCTTTATTTTTAGTTTTTTTACAGTTTGAGGTTTTGATGCTGTAAGAATAATAATGTAAAGTTCCTCTTTGCCCAGATGCATTGTTTACATTTTGCTCTAGACTTGAGAAAAAGTGACTCTTACACATGTGATATTCCTTAGCTTATTTTATTTATACACCCCTCCCCCCAATCTGTGCATCAGGTAAGCAACCATTACCCTATTTATAAAAGAGCTGTGTTCAGTGCGGCAGTGAAGTACCATGGAAAGAGCCAGCAACTTCTAATCTTGCCTTTGTTGATGGAACTTCCTGTGAGATGTGAGGAGGCGCTGGACTAGATATGTAAATGGTCCTTTAAAAAGCTCCAGGATTTGAAATCCAGGGATTTTCTAAGGCCACAGTGCTCCTCACCAGGTTGTGCCTAGATCTTCAGTCTCCTCTTTCCTGGGTCCCCAAGCATCCTCTGTCTCACAGTGTCACTGCAGCGTGCCTCCCGGTGCTCAGTCAAGAGCGGGTTGTCAGGAGCAGATTCTCAGTCTGGTGACGTCTGTAAGCAATGTCCTATACTAGGCAGGTGAGGCTATTTGACAAGCCAGTGAGCTCTGGCCCTGAAAACATATCCAAGGTTTTAAAACAAAGTCCTCGTAGCACAGGAACAGACCTATGGGAAAGAGAGGGCATGTTGGAGCCCACTCAGACAGACCTACCATGAGTTAAAAGAAAAGGAGATTGCATTTTATAAGCATTTTTCATTTCAGGGTGGGACCCATGTACACATTGTAAATAAAGAAAATTGCCAAGTTCTGTGAGGAGAAAGAGACAAACCCTTTTTGTGCCTTTTGAAACAATAAGAGGGCTGTGAAAGTCTAGTGCTACATATAAAACATGATCAAATTATTTATATTGATGTTTATTGATTTATACTTATTTTTGCCCTTCCTAATATTTCATTTGAATGGGGCTTCTCAACTGTCTGATTGAAGGGGCTTTGCACCTTGCTTTTCCTTTCAATCTGTCTGGGTTTGGTGAATTAGATACAACACTTTTAGGTTTAGGGACATGCCTCTGGGTGCTTAGTTACAGGGACAAGCATGTTAATACCTTTGTACACACATGTAGGAAATAAAGGTTTTGCAAAAGGGACCATAGTTTTCCCTTCTGAATTAATATGTTTTCTGTTTTCTAGAGGGGACCCTCTCTGGAGATAAGAAATCAAAAAAATTTTTTAAATTTATTATGCTTTTGTTTTGTCTTATTTTATATTTTAATTTTGCTACTTCTTCAGAGACTAGGCATTGAAAAGACCGACCCTACCACACTGACAGACGAAGAGATAAACAGATTTGCTAGATTGGATATTGATCCGGAATCCATAACTTGGCAAAGAGGTACCAGAGCCACATACACATTCCATTTGCTTTGGTTTTACTGTGCACTCCACACCCTCTGTAGGAGTTATTAAAATGTGAGGTCTGGAAGCTGTGTATTGGTATTTTCATGGTTAAGACATGACCAAGACCATGACTTACTCATTTTTCTGGCGACCTCCATCGACCTCTCTCCTTATGAGCTGTAACTAAACCTCCTTTTGTGGGGTTAGTTGGACATTGGCCGGCTAGTCTGGTGATTGGAGTGAGGGTGATTTCCTAGAAGGTCATGCATATGCCAAAAATAACACTTTGCTAGTTTTATTTTATGCAAAAAGTTTCAGCGTCATGAAGTAGAGAAATTACATGCTTAATCACTTCCTGAATCATGCTGCTCTTTATTCTCAGAACTCTTGTCTGGCGTAAGTGACTTGATTTTTCTTGTAGCTCTAGCTTGCCCACTTATTTTTACCTCATTTTGTTAAACTCTCCTATAACAAAGGAGGTCGCCTTCAAGGTGCAAACACATGGCAGTTCAGTGTGTGAGCTGCCTGGCTTCTCTGCCATGTGTTGCTTTTCTCTATATACAACCAGCCCAGCTTAGAGTTTCACTTTGAATCAACAGTGCATCCATCTATCCTGTATCACTGCTGAGAAGGAATTTTCTCTAGTCATGCAAAATGCAGCTCACGGCCAATTTATTGACCATAATTTTCATTGGCACAGTAACTGTTGCTAGCTAATGGCATTTTTAAGGTGACTCTTAATCTATAAAACCGTACTGAGGCTTCTCTTCCTTTGCTTCAACAGCTTTAGACAGATGGTATAATATTTTATGAGGAATAAGCTAATGATCTATTTTGAAAATTTAGTATCTCATTCACTTTTTCTTTGCTTTAATGTGTAATTTATGCTTTTTAAGAGAGCAAAAGCAGACCAGGGGGAAAAAATGGATCATACCCATTGACTGGCTATTTTATACAGAGAAATTAGGTACAAGGAACTTGACACTATACTTTTTGAAAAATAAGGGTAAGCTTCAACAGCACATCACATCCTTCACTTACCAAGTGGAGTGTGTGAGTGTCTCCCTCTGAGTGCTGTGCAAGACACTGCTTTGGCTGTTTATGCGTCTTTATGGAAAGTAATTTGGCATGTTACCAAGTGCCTTAAGAACGCCTCTCCTCTTTGACCCATTTAGAGTGTGACTGGTGGATTATATTTTGGTATTGTTTGGCACTTCATACAAAAAACAAAATTAGAAATACACTAAAATGTTAACAGTAATTAGTCCTGGGAGGTAGAAGGAAAATTAGTTAGCTGTTTGATCTTCGCTATGTTTCCAAGGGTATACAGTTGGATAGATATTCTATCATTGGAATGGGAATTATTTCTTCTCAGCGTGCTGAAAGCAGGAGCAGGTCTGTTACCCAGCATGCTTCAAAAGGCGCGTGCCTGGCCCTGCGTTTTTATCGCTCTGCGTTTCTCAGGCCAGTGAGTCATCCCACAGAACAACAACGCAAACCCCCGCCTTTTGAAAAACTGTGGCATGCTGTTTTTCTTGTAAGACCGAATGTGCTTTAAAACAGGGTCTCCATTTCTAGCTCTTTGAATTCTCTATAGACAGAATAAAACTAAGCCAGTCCAAATGTCTTTCTTTGAAAACAATTCCTGTACATTTATGATATATGAAAAACATTCCTTAATTTGAAGCCATAGTTTAGGTTTGCCATCCGTTTTGAAATCAAGTATTAATAGACACTAAGTTAGACTCGTTGCTTTAAAACGTGGCTAGTTCCTATAACTTCCCATTCCTTTACTAAACATTGTTCTATATCTTCCCTCTCTGCTGTAGTGTTAGATACCAACGATAGGTTCCTGAGGAAGATCACGATTGGACAGGCTCCGACAGAGAAGGGGCACACGCGGACGGTAACTCCTTGTTCCTTTTTAAATACTAAAGTCCTTGCTCCTTCTGTCCTCCTCCATCATTGCACCCGACTGATACCGCCAGGTGTTGCGCTGCCTTCTCCCTTTGACAATGGAAGTGAGTAGGTGTGTGCTGTTGAGCTCTCCTGACAGCGTTTGCAATAAACCCCATGTGTCACCTGTGTGTTGTTCCCGCAGCATTTTTTTCCTGGAGGTGGAGAGCCCCAGTGACTATCTTTGCACACAAACTGATTAAAATTGCTTCCTTTTCGTGGCCATTTTGTAGCATGGCTCTTCGGTGGAAGAGCTTCCGTGTGGTCCCCCTGTACATTAGGAAAACTGTAACCACAGGAGGACAGGCTGCTTTCACAGAGGTTGTTGATCCCACTAGAATATTTATTTTTGAAATTTGACTAATCAAGGTCTTGGCATCGTTTGTTACAAATTATTTTCATTAAGTTCTTTGGGTACTGCTGTCACTTTATCCATTTCACTTTTACAGTTCACTCTTCTGGTTTAACGAAGCTTTCCCTGTTTTTTTTTTTCTTCCCAACAGACCCAGTTCGATATCTCTGTGGCCAGTGAAATCATGGCTGTCCTGGCTCTCACCAGTTCCCTGGAGGACATGAGAGAGAGGCTGGGCAGAATGGTGGTGGCCTCCAGCAAGAAAGGGGAGCCCATCAGCACTGAAGACCTGGTGGGTACCCCAGCACCGGGGGCCGGTGATGCACCTGTGCTCATATTCCTAGGGTCTTCCAGCAGTTCCTAATAACAAAAATTATGCTGCAGTCAACTAATAAATTTAATATGATTTCGTTGCTGACAAGGTCACTATGAAATTTGTAAAATGTGCTTCATAGTGAGTAATGGGTAGTATGCTCCAGTAATAGACCACAGGTTTCAGATGGTTGAAGCAACATCTTCAACCTGTGACTGTTCCCCAAAGTGGGTGTATGACTTCAGTTCGCAGAGGACATCAGGAGTCCAGGTGAGGCCTCAGTAGCTGGGCTTGAAGTCACACCCTGGCCTCTCCCCAGGACAGGCCTCCCTGCACAGAGGCCTCTAGACATGAGGTGTTGGCCACCACCTTATCCATGCTGATGACCACATTGGGAATGACTCATTATCCTGTAATCTGATGGTCCTACTAGGTTAGTTCTCTACTTCTGATTTAGTTCTGAAATGTCTGCATGATAACATGAGGTTTGAAATGAGATGATCTTTTAGGTTAATTTTTTAAAGGTCTGTTTGTGTTGATAAACACCATAATGGTTGCCTGTGGTTAAGCAAGCAGTGTATCAGGTGAGTTTAGAAAAGAGGGAAAACATTAATATCCTGTTTTCGCAGTTAATATGTGTAAAAAAGGAAGTTGTTTTAAATTTTCACACCCAAAGCAGAAACTTAGAAACTTAATAAAATTGAATATCACTGGCCCCTGACCAGTGCGGCTCAGCTGATTGGGTGTTGACCCTCAAAACGCCAGTTTTGATCCTGGGTCAAGGGCACATGCCTGGGTTGCGGGTTTGGTCTCCAGTTGGGGCACATATGAGAGGCAACTGATCTGTTTCTCTCTCATATCGATGTTTCTCTCCCTCCCTCTCTCCCCCCCTTCCTCCTTCACTAAAATAAATAAAATATTTTTTTAAATATTGAATATAACTGGGATCCATAGTTTTATCACACTTCGTTACCAGTTTGTTCAGCTATGGTTGAAGGGCTTAGAAGAGGGACCTGGTATTTAAGAGTCAGTATTGAATTCCTGGGTAAGTTTTGAGTTTCTGCTTTGGGAAACACTTACCGAATTTGGTTGGTGGCTATTTCTGCCCGGACATAATGCAGTACTCAAAGATCTAGCATTTTGTGCTGTAAAGTAGTCTAAAATGGATTTCCCCCCATCCAAGCTTGTTTCCGGTTACATGTTTTTCCAAAAATTACATGTGAATGTCATTTTTATTTTAGTTGTTCTTTCTGCTTTAAATAACTGATAACTTCAGAGTATATCCAGAAAAAAATAAACGAATGGTCTAGTTCAGGTGAGAGTACTAATTAGTCCAAGATGGCTGAAAAAGGAAGACCAGTGAGTGTTGAATTTTCGTTCCGAAAGGTAGGCTTTTTGTTGGTAGGAATCAACACTTCATGCCTTTGTCTTCCAGGGAGTGAGTGGTGCGTTGACTGTGCTCATGAAGGATGCGATCAAGCCCAACCTCATGCAGACGTTAGAGGTGAGCAGAGTGACTCCTGCTTTTCTGGAGAATCAAGGCCTTGTCTGCTTGCTCATCTTTTCCTTCTCGTTCTTTCTCATAGCTGCAGTGAGGACATTACTGTCCTAAAAGAGGCAGCTTCGTATTTAACCCTTTGGAATGTCTTTCTTTTTGGATGCCAGCTGACCTGCAGCACTGGCAGGTTCGCTCATGCCATCTTGCTTTCCACAGGGCACCCCAGTGTTTGTTCACGCTGGGCCATTTGCTAACATCGCGCACGGGAATTCCTCTATCATTGCAGACCGGATTGCACTCAAGCTTGTTGGCCCTGAAGGGTTTGTAGGTGAGTATTTTGGCACGGTCACTGAATAGATAGTATGCTTTTTAACATCAAGGGAGCTGGGACAGCATTTTTACAGTTGCTTTTCTCCTCACTTACAGTGACTGAAGCAGGATTCGGAGCAGACATTGGAATGGAAAAGTTTTTTAACATCAAATGCCGGTATTCTGGTCTCCGCCCTCACGTGGTGGTGCTGGTTGCCACTGTCAGAGCTCTGAAAATGCACGGAGGCGGCCCCACGGTGAGGAGCAGGAGGAGGAAGAGTCTGGCTGTCAGGAATGTTCTGACGCGGAAGGGAAGCTGGGTGACTTGTGCCTGTTTCTTCATCAAGCAGCTGTTACCCTTGTGATTAGTAGGGCGCCTTAGGCGAGGGCTGTTCAGGCAGCGCTTGTGCTAGCTGCCTTTCCGCACGCAGGCACTACCAGCTCTCGGCATTTTAAGAGGGCTGAAACTGGCCTCCTGGCCTGCCTTGCTGAGGGAAACGCCTGATCGTATCTAAATCCCTCCGAGGACATGGGCTTGCCAGACCCACAAAACACTCCTGATGTTCAGACTGTTCTTGTAAAATCTCAGTCCCGTTTTCCCTCTGAACAGTGACACTGGCAGCCAGCCAACCAAAGCATTGAGCTGAGACAGAGGTCAGTGCCTTCTGGAGAGGTGCATGCTGGGCGGGACCGCTGACATCCTGCAGTGGAAGGAAGGACAGGCACAGTGGTGGAGGTGCTCGGCACTGCCTGTGGGTCATAGAAACAGGTTAGGACTGGTTCTTTTCAACTCCAACGTGAACTTGGTGTCTTCCTGAGTCCCTGTTGGTTAGAAATTCCACTTGTTATCCTGTTATCTTAACATCTTTTCCTCAGTGCCTGCATGTGAAGACATGATGCCTGTCAGTGTTCAGAAATTGCTTAAAGAAGTATTAAATTCCTGTCCTCAAGGAGCCGGTCCTATACCTTGAGAAATAAGACCTCACTCACTTACAGAAGAAAATCAGTATTTCTTAGTGTAGTGATCAATACAGCAGTTCTCAAGCATTTTGGTCTCAGAACTTCTTTATACTCTTAAAAATTATTGAGGGCTTGAAAGAACTTTTATTTAGGCATATTATATCTTTTGATATTTATTATATTAGCAATTAAGACAGTTACATATTAACAAATAACTTCAATGAAAAGTTACTATAGTTTTCAAAACAAAATTTTAGGCATTGTACACTTTTCAGATCTCTTCAGTATCTGGCTTAATTGAAGACTGCTGGGTTCTCATCTGCATTTGATTCTTGGTGCTAGGCCACGTAACATAATCTTTGGAAAGTCCATTGTGTACTCAGTGAGAGAGTAAGAGTGGAAAGGGTGATAATGTGTTAGGATTACTATGGAAATAGTCTTGACCCTGGGGGCCCCAGGAAAGGACTAGATCTCCGGGCCTTGCAGTGAGACCCACTGCCCTCACACAACCCCAGCACACCTCCCCAGTCTTACTGCTGTCCCCAAGGTACCAAAAGCACTCCTCACCCGGACGCTCCTTTCTGCCGGCAGGACAGGAGGGCTCCCTGGTCACAGTCACCATTTCTCTCTCTGTGCACGCCTTCACTCACTCAAAACTTTGCACCTCCTTTTCTCCTGATCTCATGGTCTAAAAAGCAATGCCAGCACTTAACCTGGGCAGCACTGAGAGAGTCTTACACACACCTCTCTCTGCCAAGGAGCCAGACCTGCTGCTCCCATTACCTGTGGAGCTACATATGAGGCCCAGAACGAGGTGGCTCAGGTCCCTGCTCTTAGCCCCACCTCTCCGTGTCCCCTTTTGGAGTTGGAGCACCGTAGTCTCTCTGAGGAATGGGAGCAGACCACGCTGAAGGCTGCTTAATCGCCGTCCATTGCTGATGGTGCGGTTTCTGGAATCGGCATTCACCCCCATGCGCATTCCTGAGTGCCACAGGGCCAGCCACCAGGTACCTCTGTAAGAGTGAACTGAACTGCTGAAGTATTTTGAGACCTTGAAGTTGTGATAGAGGAAGAGCATCCTGGTGCTGTTTCCCTGCTCTTTGTGTTGCTCTCGCACCCCCCTTCAGCTCTGCCAGGGTGTGGGTTGGCTCTGCGGACCGTCACGATCCCACTGCAGAGCTTGTCACAGGCTCTCTCCGTGGACATGCCAGGGTGGCCTTTGCAGGGCTGACAGCTGCCTTTTTCCCTATGCTTACCTTTACTTCCACCCGCACTGCTGTGCACATCACTCACCGAGGTTACTGCCCCTGCCTGGAACACATCCCTTCCCTCTGCCTTCAGAGATCTGTCCTTTCTCACCCTGCGGTTCAGGCCACGGAGGTCCCAGTCTCCCCAAAGCAGTCATTTTTGTTCTGTGCTGTAGGATTAGTTATACACCCTAAGTCCTTAGGGCAGAAAATCACCTTGTACTGCTGTGTACCCCCCATGCATGCCCCTCTGGCCTTTAAACCATAGCACACACCATTTTAAGCTGATACCTAATTGTAAGTAGAAAATGCCTCTGACTTTGCTTCCTTTCCTTCCAGGTTACTGCTGGACTGCCTCTCCCCAAGGCTTACGTAGAGGAGGTAACTTCAGTCATTTCTGATGACTTGTCCTAGAAAGCACTACACCCTGAATCGGCATATCTCAGCCCGGCTCGCTGGGAGACGCATCGGGGTATCACCCAGACCCAGGATTGCTCTGGGGGCAGGGGATTCTAAAAGGCCTGCACTGTGCTGAAGAACTGGATTAAATGAAATAGGGAGGAAGTGCCTCATAAGACAGAATTGCCCCACGTAGGATATCAGTAAAATCACTGCCATGGCTCAGCGGTTATTTCTCAGCTGGGAGCTATTTTGCCCCCAAGGGACATTTAACAATGTCTAGACATTTTTGACTGTTATCATTCGTGGGGAGTGCTACTGGAATTTAGTGGGTCAGGGCATGGGATGCTGCTAAACATCCTACAGTGTACAGGAGACACCCCCCCACTACAAGGAATTTTTGGCCCAGAATATTAGTGCTGAGGTTGAGAAATCCTGCATTGGACTAATGGAAGTTTCCTTGCCTTTCCTATATTAGCTGGTTGATTACCAAGTGCCATTCAATTCAGAAATAATTCTTTAAAATTGCTATTTAGAGAAAAGAAGGGAGAGAGAGAGAGAGAGACATCAATTTGTTGTTCCACTTAAGTATTCATTGGTTGAGTCATGTGTGCCTTGACTGGGGATTGAACCCGCGTCTTTGGTGAATGGGGACCTTTTTTTGAAATATCTTTTTCTATGCAGGTTTAAATCCAGATTAAAGGACCAAGATATAGTCAGCATCCGGGTTATTTTTCTAAGCAAAGTTTCTGTAAGCTGATGTGCTTTATAGCATCAGGCAGGAGCTCAAAGAATTCTGAGCTTGAACCTTCTCATATTTATATTATTTACCCTCAAAGAAACATCTCTCGAGCCAGTTTGGGGTGGTTATGTGAGAGCCCTCGAATGAAACAGTAAGGTCAGCCCTTTTTTTGGAATCTTTTACATTGTCAATCACTGATTAGGCCCCAAAGGAAGTATTTCAAAAGCAGCTAGGAAAGGATTGCTGGTGCCTTGAGTCTGCCTGTCTTCTGAGTTATGATCTGCCTTTTATGGTCATTTGTGTGATTCACGCGTAGGAGGGGAATTCACAGTTCTGGCCCTACTGCCTGCCGCCCCACTGTCTTTCCTGTGTCTAATTAGAATGATTGCCCCTAACTGGCCCAGCTGGTATCTTTATTTAAGAACTTCTACTTTTTAAAAACTGTTCTTAATCAGTCTTACATATTAATTGGTTTTCATGTGACTAGAGGTAAAGAATTAGTAGTGCTTTTTTAGAATAGCAGCTAAATCCTAATCTCAGTTTTCAATAATTAAAGGAAAGAAAGCATAAATCATATTTATAAGGATCTCAGTTGTCTTCTGCCTTTAACTAACCTATTTTTTTCTGCTGTTTTGTGGAACCCACAAACCAAGAGCTGCTACTGCTGGGTTTGGCCTATGGTCCAGTGTATATAATCTAATATACAACTATAACATTTTTACTTTTTTAATATTTAATGTATTTTTAAGCTTATATTAGCAACACAACCTTTGTTTAAAATTTTATTCTTATTATTTTAGTCTTCACAGTTTTGTGCCTATTAACATTTTTTTAAAAATCTTATGAATATCTATACATGTATTTTTGTATTTGTCCAAAAATGGAATTAAATCTCCTTAGCTTTACTACTTAGTGCATCTTTGACAGGTTCCATGTAATATATAACATCTGCATGATACATATCTATTGAGTGTATGTATCATCAATCCTCTATGGAAGGATGTTTCGGTTATTTCCAGCTTTTCAATGCTGCAATCATGCTCCAGTAAACATATTTAAAAGTATGTTTCCTTAATTCCTTTCTTTAAAGCACATACCACTTGGTTCTTACAGATGGCATCCATCTTGTTTTCTGTTGTCCCAGTAAAGATTCATGGTTGAGCTCATTAAAACCTTTGAAAGCATCACTGGTTACTTCATGTTTTCTGATGGTCCTCACAGCAGCTGTGTAATCAGTGCCACGCACTGTGCTAGCCTCTGGCTTCTGGCGGAAGGGTCAGTGCAACGCTGAGCGGAATTAGCTTGTACCATTATATCATATGAGTGCATAAAATCTATAAATGTAGGGATCATAGATATAATTTATTTAAGGGCACCTGATTCCCTTTAAACAGCAAATAGGCTATTAAGAGTGGGTGTAATGACAGCAAATATGTCAGCTCTCATGTTTTTGGGACACAAGCACAGTCCACTCCAGTGTTATACACGGAAAGGCTGGCGCAGGGTTACAGGCACACAGCACACACTCGCTGGTGTGAGAGGCACAGCAGATCTGCTCTCTATTAGCTCGTCCTGTCGGTGAGCAGCTCTGGCTCAAGGAGACAAGTTCCCTTTTAAGAAGAACCCGGACTCGTTTCCAGCTGTGCTCGCTCTGACCTCACAGAAGGACCAACACTTGCACTGTTGTTTTTACAGAACCTGGAGCTGGTTGAAAAAGGCTTCAGTAACTTGAAGAAACAAATTGAAAATGCCACAATGTTTGGAGTTCCAGTAGTGGTGGCCGTGAATGCATTCAAGTAAGTGCAAAGTGTCGAAGTCCACAGGGACTGGCAAATGGTCAGGAAACATCTCCTGGAGCTTTTAGCTTTATTTGGATTCAGTTAGTCCTGTCGGTTGTAAGCCTGTGCTTGGGGGCCATTCAGGGAGCCTGCAACATGAGGGACACTGCATATGGCACAGGGGACTCGTCACCTCATCCACTGACGGTCCGCAGTCAGGTTTGGCTTCCGTGGGTCGCCTTCCTCGCCACCAGGTGAAGTGGGTCATGCAGGCCTGAAGTTAAATATTCTTTCTGGTCTCTAGAGGTCCTTTGAGCTACAGAAGGTCAGAGCCCTACAAAGTTTCATTGGGTCTGGGTCTAGTAGGATGTTGTCTTGACAGAGTAGAAGGTATTGAGCTGAAAGTGTCCCTGCAAGAGAGAACTTGCATGAGTTGTTGAGATACTGTAATGTTGGTTTTGGTCTTGCTGTAAAGGCCTAACCACAGCAGAATGGGAAGCAAATTTTTTTTAAAAACAAGTTATTTATTCATTTCTATGATATGCTTGGAATGTTCTGAGTACTTTGCATGTATTTATCATCTAAGCCTCATGATATTCCAAATGAAATGAGTGCTGTGATTATTCCCATTTTACCCACATGGAAATCCAGGCCGAAAGTCACCTCGCTAGTCACTTGTGGAGCTGGGATTCAAACCCAAGCAATGCTACAGTGATCCTCCTCACTTACCGTGGGTATTACATTCTAGACCTTCCTGCAGTAGGTGAAAATCTGCAAAGTAGGAACCTTACATTTATTTTAGTATTTATATATATTTTTAGGCTTTATAAACTCTTCCCACACACTTATCAACCGTTCCCAGTCCCTTATTAACCTTTCCCACTCCCTTATTAACTTTTCCACACTTTTATAAACACTACTTATGTTCTTAAACATATTCTACACTCTTAAACCCACGTAACTTTGACAACATACGTATACAGTACCACAAAATCCCGCGATATAGCGAAAACTCACGATAAATAATTAAATATAATATATTTTAAAATCCCGCGATACAGTGAGGCCGCGATAAGTGAACCATGATATAGAGAGGGACTGCTGTACTTGATTAATGTCCATTTAGCAACAGATAATTCACATGGGTTTTAAAGGCAAAAACAAGAAATTCCATCCTCTCTGGGCATTGTCAATGCTTTAACACGAAGTGCTGCCTTTGCAGGACAGATACAGAGACCGAGCTGGACCTCATCAGCCGCCTGGCCAAAGAACATGGGGCTTTTGACGCCGTGAAATGTACTCACTGGGCAGAAGGGGGCAAGGGCGCCCTAGCCTTGGCTCAGGCCGTCCAGAGAGCAGCGCGGGCACCGAGCAGCTTCCGGCTCCTTTATGACCTCAAGGTGAGTTATTTGCTGTATGCAAAACCCCAGAAAGCACAATGAGGTTTCTGTGTGGCTGCCTCTGTTTAGAGCCTGTTTAACAGCTTTAACCCTGTGGGTCTGATTCCCACGTAGGCAAGTTGCATGACCACAGCCTGGGCCCTCAGCTCCAGACAGCTTTCTTACCCACACATGTTGCTGCCTACTTACAGAGTCAGGGTCCAGGCAAGAATACCCCGGGAGGTTGTCTCACATTCTAACTTTTGAAAAGACTCATAGTACAGTTCCTCTGCTGGCAGGGGAGAGGGTCATTTATAGAACCAAGAGCGGAATTCACTACAGCTTTAACCCAAGGCAGCAACCAATTAGGGCAAATTGGCAAGGGGCTACATCGCTCTCGGGTAAGTTTTCCAACTACTTGCCAGTAAGGGGAACATAATATGCTCCTAAGCTTAATTCTCGGTACAGGGCTGCCTCAAGTTCAGAGAAGGCCCCAGGTGCAAAACCACACACGCCAGCAGGCTTGGACATTTTTTCCATCACTGAGTAACTATGTGATGTCTGGCCCAAACAGAAGCACTGCTTATTCTGCATATAATAGAGTATAAAGTTTAGAGGAAGGTGGTTTATATTATAGGGTTGTATTTGTTTTCATTTCCCTGTATATTTCAGGATGTGATTGGGCATTAAGTAGTATGCCCACAACTGGGAACTTCATTGGGAACGTGGATGGGTGTGGTAGCTAATTCTGCTTATATTCTCTAGGTTGGCTCTTGGCTTGGTTTTTAAAAGATAATCATAGACTTTCAAAAAAAATAACCATAAGAAAATAAAAGGAAGAAACCCTTTTTTTCTTGAATTTTAGTGTTCTTTTATTTCTCTTTGCCCCTTGCAGATATACTACACTGATAATTAACACTTCCCTGTTGACACGGACATTTTCCTGTGGAGCTTTAGTTTTAGAGACTGGTTTAAAAATTTGTTCAACCAATGATCTTTTTAGGAAAGGCCATAAACACAAATTTGCACACAGATGCAAAGCATATATAGGCACCTTCTGTAAGCCCCTGTCCACAGTGCCTGCTGTTAGGAACCCCAGGCCCTGAAGGCGAGCAGGAGACCTAGACGAAGTGGGGTAATGACGACTTCTTTATAAACTGCTTTTGCTTGGAACTTTGCTCCTGACAAACAGGAGGCCGCCACTTTTTATCTTATTCAGTGTCTGTGGGTCTTAAATCACCCTTCAACAAAGTACTTTGGCTTCAGAAGTTCTGGACATGCCTTGGCATTTACAGAACCCAATTATAAGATGTATATGAGAGTAATCTCTGTATCTTTATAAGCCATAACTGAATAGTCACTTTATTCATATCCATGATACAAAGCCCCTTCATAAATTATCACTGTTTAGTTCAAAAGGGAATTTTTATTTTTATAGATAGATTATTATTCCTTTCAAAAAACAAAACTCACCCAGTGCATTCTCTTAGACTTAGTTGCTAGGGAGTATAGTGTCAGATATACTGTTTATTTTTAGTCATTTGCTCATCCGAGTGAGTTGTGAGGCGCTCTCCTTCCCATCTCCTTCAGGCAATGTCTCCCTGTGCTGTTTGCTGTGAATCCGGGGCTCAGTGGCCCGTGGGAAGCCAGGCCCCGGAGGAAGCCCCCGTGGGGAGGAGGGCCTCCCCGACTGGCCGCTGGCCTCCGTCCACTGCACTGTTTGCCTGAGGTGCCGCAGAAGGCATGTCCTTTCACACCATTGGCACTGTGTGTTGATCACAGAAGTCACCGGATTGTTTTTTTAAACTATTTCTAAGTAACAGCAATTAGCAATCAATATGTTGTGTTAAGGATAGCATCTGCCTCTCATATACAAACCAGGAGTTATGTGAATGGATATTGGTTGTCTTATTTCATAACAGTATCCCAGGTCTGCTTTGATAGGAGACTGCTCTCCAGTCATAAAACATTACTTTTTACTTAGGAAGGAGTAATTATCCTTGGGGAGGCAGCAGCATTGTTTGTGATGTACCTAGTGAGATCTCAGATACACACGCCGTAACTTTGCCTCTGTGGTACATTTTCCACTTATAAAATCTGGGGCTTGGTATTAAAAAGAAAATGTTTCCAACCCAATAAACTTCAAAATATTTGCATATCTGTATATGTATATAAAAACATCTTCTGGCCCTTTTGGGGATTCTTGACCTGGAATGTGGCCAAGTACCAATCAAAGTCTTCGCCTCACTTTCCTGTCTTTTAGCTTCCAGTTGAGGATAAAATCAGGATCATTGCACAGAAAATCTATGGGGCAGATGACATTGAATTGCTCCCTGAAGCTAAGCACAAGGCAGAAGTCTACACGAAACAGGTAGATGTCTGGTGGTTTTGTTCTTTCAACTATTTATAAAGCAGGCTTTGGAGCCAGGAATCCCGGTGTCCCCCGAGCCCTGCCAAGCACTTGCTGCTTGACGTCCTCTGGGCAGCAGCCTTTTCTGCTCTGAGAGAGTGGCTTTGGATTAGGTGGTCCACTCCCAAGTTTTTTATCTCCATGGATGGTATATGAGTGTGTGGAAAAGCCATGAAGAAATAAGAATGTCTTACTAAAATATTGAGAGCCTGCCTTGAGTTGTCGTATCTGCTCCAAACTGTCATTTTAAATTAGTTACATAGATGAAAATAAAATATTTACTTTTCAAATAAGGTTGTGAGTATTCCTTCATCCAACAGATTCTTTCTTTTTCTTTTAATCTATAATTAAGCTAGAGGGCACTGAGGGGGGAGGTGGCCATCAGGGGAGTTTAGATGTTTCAAATAAATTGAGGTGTGCACACCATCATAACGCCCAGATGTTCTGTGTCACAGTGCCAGCTATTCACGTGCCCTGCTTCTGTTCCCTTCTCTCCCCAGGGCTTTGGGAATCTGCCCATCTGCATGGCCAAAACACACCTGTCCTTGTCTCATAATCCAGAGCAAAAAGGTGTGCCCACCGGCTTCGTCCTGCCCATCCGTGACATCCGCGCCAGTGTTGGGGCAGGTTTTCTGTACCCGCTGGTGGGAACGGTGAGTGAGCACTGCAGGCAGAGAAGGGGGCTTCTCGTCCTTAACTGCGTGTGAAGCCATCAGACAGATGTCAAATGAGCAGAGCTCATTGCTGAGGAGAGAGTCGGAGTCGGGCCTGTTAGGATTGACCCCCTTGCCGTGGACTGTCTAGTGTCAGTTCAAGGATGGCACCATGATTACTTGTACTGAATCCAGGATGGGCCTAACTGATAGGCTGTGATAGTGCTTCTATAGAATCACAACTGACATTTATTGGGCACCTTTCACAGGTTAACTCAGTCCTCCCCACAGCCCTGTGAGGTAGTGACAGAGGCCGCACCTCCTGGGTCTTCTTGACAGACCTAGAGCATATGCCTGGAATTCAGGCGATTCCATTTTTGAGTAAAGAATTTCCCCCTTAAAATGTGAATGAACCCTGTAGATGTGAAAGGTGAGTTTACTTATTTATACTTCAAGATGAATTATCAAATGCCTTCTAATCTTGTGGGTTTCATGCATGTTAAAGGAGGAACATCGCAAATAGAGAGGTGGAGGGAATGCTTAAGGACATAATCGCAGTTTGAACTAACTTTGTTCCGGGGTTTACACTTATCCTGTGCCCAGGTTTCCCCCTGAGGTCCGCCCATATCCTTTATCTGCAGATTGTACTCACCTGTGTACAGGACTGAACTAGTAAACTAACTTAATTCACAATGAAAAAGAAACCAATAGATCTCCTTTTGGAGCTATATTATTCTTTTAACATAGTAAGAAAGTGGTAGGAGGAAGCATTGTAAAGTCAAACTATGTAACATTAAAGCCGAATCCTGTTTTCACCTCTGCTGATGTTGGCCTTGGGCTTGTCATTAAAGATGTGACCCATCTCCTCTCAGCTCTGAGTGTGAGGCAGTATCATCGCTTATCAAGGGTGGTTAGACAGGTGCCTGCAAACCAGTGCTTCCTCAGCCAGTGCAGAGAGCAGGAGGTTTTGCTTTGTTACGATGTTCGTCAGTCCTTGGGGTTTGTAGAAATTCCCTTTCAATAGGAACAATAAAGCATTTACCCAGCCCCTTGAATGTTGCAGAAATGTGTTTTTTCTGGAGAAATTGTTAGCAGCTGCCAGCTGAAAGAGCACTAGCTGCAGTCTGTATTCTCACTTGCAATGGGTGCGTGCAGAGGGGGGACTGTCTGTGAGAGCAGCACTGAACGTGGTCAGGACTGTAGTTTGGAGAGAAACACATCCTGCCCAGCTCAAGACTTTGTCATCTAGAACAAGCTCTTGTGTTAGAAGCCAACTTGCACCAAGACATTTCTGCACATAACCTAAATGGCTTAACAATTACCTTTTTAAAAAAATTTTTATTTTTAATCCTAACCTGAGGGGAATGTGTTATTGATTTTTAGGGAGAGAGAGTGGAAGGGGGGCATCAATGTAAGATAACATCAATCAGCTGCTTCCTATACACACCTCAGCTGGGGGCTTGAACCCACAACCCAGGCAGGCGCCCTGACTGGGAATAGAACCAGCAACCCTTTGGTTCGCAGGCCGGCACTCAATCCACTGAGCCACACCAGCCAGGGTGACAGTCACTATTCTTAATGCCTCCTAATTGCTATTGCAGCCTGAACAGGACTCAGGATTTGAGTATTTTATGTATTAATTCAAGGTGTGGGGGCTTCTTTTTGAAGTTTTATATCTTTTCATTAAAAAAAAAATTTGTGATTATTAATAGGACCAATGTTTAGGGGAGGAAATCTTCTCTGAATAAGAATATAAAACTGAGAACCCTTATCACTATTTTGAGGACCATCTTTAGCATCTTCTGCCAGTGTGCCCAGGCATGCGTGTCTGCATCAATGGATACATGTCCTTCATCTTTATAGTATTGTCTTTAGGTTTTTATGCTAGGTCCGAGGAGCCCTCTCTCCCTTCCCCTCCTTTCCCCATACCCAGCAGTAGCTTATGTCTTAACAGAGGAGAATAGAGACCAACATCAGCTCCTTATAATATCTTCTGGGGAGTATCGATTGGCACTCACATGTTAGAAGGAGGTTGTCTGAAATGTAGATGTTTCGTGTTACAAAAGGTGACTCATCCTTTTCTATGACATTTTTTATAGTTAGGTTGTAGAAGTAGTTCAGCTTAAACTTTTTTCCTGTCTGGATCTGATTTGGGACTTGTGTGTATTCATTATATAGAATATTGTTACAGATAAAAATACTGAGTTTTTACTCATAACCCTTAGTTTGAGAAGGCCAATTTGGACCACTAATAGTGATTGTAAAACCATCTACGTTACATAGAAAAATGTCTTGGCCCAAGTTAAAGGATACTAATTTCTAGTGTTGTGTTGCTGAAACAAAACTAACATGTGTATCTATGCAAGACTAATTAAAACAATATTAAACAGCAGACAAGCCCTGTACCTCCCTTTGCTCTGGCGAAGTGAGGGCTGAGGAGGTGAGTCACTAATTCCTTAGTCTCCTCAGCACCTGCTCCTTTTTGTTGTAAATGGCAGTGCAGAAAGTGATCGTGAAGCTTGGCATTTGATTTGCTGAAGGGTCTGAGGGTTTCTCATTGAGATCATAATAGGAACAGTGACTTTCTTTTTAATGTGTTAACAAGAGGACTGCTACTTTGACAACTACAAAATAATATTCTATCTTCATGTCTTGAAGGAAACATGGGGGAAAAAAAAGATAACTTTATTTTTAATGCTATTTCACACCTCCTAGATGAGCACAATGCCTGGACTCCCTACCCGGCCCTGTTTCTATGACATTGATTTGGACCCTAAAACCGAGCAGGTTAATGGGCTCTTCTAAACAGGTAAGTTGTTTCTGGCAAGCGTTTTGTCTTTTTCTTTATGAAACATATTTATGAATTATAGGACTCCAACTAAAGTGATGTCTTTTCAGACATCACTGGGGGAGAGGAGCAGTACTGAGAGCTGGTGGTAACCAATGAAGGAAGCATTTGTATTTTAACACATTTTTGGAGGAAGAGCACAGCTTGTCACAGGTTGGCAGTGAGGGGAGAAAGCCACCGCCTCGTGAGTGAACTAAGGGGGGTCTGCAGCGGAAGTAAGACCTCCCAGCTGGAGCCAGGGCACTCTGGGTTCCGAGCTGATGGCACACAGGAGACAAGAGCAGCTGGATCTGTGTACTCTGCATAGACAGTTAGCAGGTAGGAGCTGAGTAAACATCCTAGAAAGTAGAAAAGAGAAGGAAACAACCAGAGCAATTCTTGGGTCTTAAGTGAAAGGCCCCAAGTACTCATCACAATGAATGAGCCATCTCTAGACATATCCAGTTGAAATTTCAAAAACATCAGTGATGAAAATCCTAAAAATCCTCCAGAGAATGGCTTGTCTATGAACAAACAAGAATTAGATTGAACCAACCTGTCTTATCAGGAAGTAGAGGCCCTTTAGACAATGAAGGGGAACACCATCCAAGCTCACAGAGAAGGATGGCTTGCCACCTGTGTTCAGCCTTGCCAAGTCTCTCCAGACACTTGCAGGCACATACTAGTTCCCCACCCCACATGCCTTCCTAGGAAGGGATTCATCAATGCACTCCAGCAAATGAGAAATAAACCAAGAAAAAAGAAGACACGGCCACTTGATTTCACTTGTATGTGAATCTAATGAACAAAATAAACAAACAAAACAGAGACAGACTCATAGATAGAGAACAGACTGACAGCTATCAGAGGGGAGGGGGGTGGTGGGGCTGGGTAAGAAAGGTGAAGGGATTAAGCAAAAACAAAAAGAAAAACACTTCAGACACAGACAACAGTGCGGTTATTACCAGAGGGCAAGGGGGGTGCAGGGAAGCAAGGGAGGGTAAATGGTGATGGAAGGAGAGTTGACTTGGGGTGGCGCACACACAATACAATATACAGGTGATGTATTTGTAGAATTGTACACCTGAAACCTATAATATGTAATTTGATTAGCCAATGTCAGCCCAATAAATTCAATTTAAAATAATAAAAACTGGGGCACAAAACAAGTCTTAATAAATTTAAGACTAAAATCATATCAAGCATCTTCTCTGACCATAATGCTATGAAACTAGAAGTCAAACACAACACTGAAAAACATGCAAAGACATGGAATCGAAATAACATGTTATTAAAAAATAATAATAAAAACTGGAAAAAGAAGCCATGGTTCTCAGGAAACTGAATCCTGATCTAGACAGTAATGAAGGGGAGTCCTGACAAGTGCAAGTGACCTAGAGTTATAAACCCAGGGTGGAACGGGAGGAGGGAGGGTTGAGAAAGACTAGAAAGAGCTAGAAAGGACAAGGGTACCAAAGGGTAATAATGCAACACAAGAACCCTCACATTGTTTAAGAAAGTAAAGGTCCAGGGGGAAGCACACTGATCATCACCTAAGCACCTGTGAGGATGGTTGCTCGCAGAAGCACCTCTGCCTACGTAGAAGAGAGTCTGTGCTTGATGTTGGGGGATGGACACTGAGGAGGGCATGTGTGAATTTGGAAAAGGCAAATCAATCGTGATGGTACTCTGGGGGCAGAAGGCAGCAGGGCCGTGGGTAAAGAGCCCCAGCTCCTGCGTGCGTTGTGTGCTGCCTGGCACGTTGCACACACTCAGTGGCGGTGTTGGTTCCTGTTCCTCAGCATCATTCAGGCCCTGTCTGCACAGAGTAACTGTTTCTCTCTCTCTCTTTTTTTTAATGTTCTTTTTTTTTAATGCCTGGCCTAGCCTGGAACAGTATTCACGTTGCTATAATGTACTTGCCGAGCATTGTTTCCAGCCTATGGATAGGCCCTAGAAGAGTTGTGGGAAAGGATGTGAACAGCTTTGGCAACACGAGAGGGTGTTGCTGTAGCGTGGAAGGGAAGAGGAGACATTCCAGCAGGAAGAGAGAACATTGCTGTTTTTTTTTTTCCTTCCAGATTGTCCATCTTCAGGAATCTACTTTGAAAGTTAGGCCCGTGTATATTCAGGCCCAATGTCAGGAGTGTGGGGAAGTCGAGAGAAAGCAGCCCCTGGCCTGAAGATCTTCTGAAAGAAATAGTGGAGTTTCCCCGAAAGCCTCTCCTTGGTCTTAATTCCCATCATGTCTAAATTAACATAAATCATGCATACATCTGTTTACTTTGCTGAAATTTCGCAGAATAAAAGAAAATAATTTTGCTATCTCGGTGTTTAAAAATAAATTGTAGCATTAACAGGCTGCTGCCGTATCTCTGCCATCTTGTGGGAACCCATTTGCCCAGTGTGTCCCTGGGACCAAGGAAGCAAGTTGCAGTGTACACTTTATGATACTGTTTTGTGTAAAGGGGAAAACGGTGCATGCTTGTCTGTTTCTGGGAGGACACCGCTCAGGAGAAGCAGGGTGTGGAGGATGTACCCTTTCGTCATAACCTTTCTAGTTCGTTTCTTTTTTATCCCTGGGATAATATTGCTCATACAGTAATATTTTCCTGAACTTCCTGGAAGTCCCATTCCTGTTGCAGCTTTATGTCTGGAGTCCTCAAGGAAGGCTGGTCATAGAGCACTAAGCGGAGTTGGGCCCTTTTTGCTCTATTGGTTCAGCGAATATTTATTGAACTTTTCCACGTGCCTGGGCTCTGCTCTTCCCCACAGAATATTTATCTTCTACCTCTTCTTCCAGTTTTTCCTCCCTCTCCCCCCTTAGCTTCCTGCTTTGGATCCTTCCAGAAGATGTTGCAACTCACTGGTGTTGGCAGAGCAGTATTTTTCCTGGGGTCCTTGGTTTTATTATTTTAATCCCCTAGGTTCACATCACTGCTGTAGTGCAGTGATTTACAATACAAATCAACCGTGATGGTACTCTGGGGGCAGAAGGCAGCGGGGCCGTGCGTGCAGAGCCCCATCTCCTGCGTGCATTGTGTGCTGCCTGGCACGTTGCACACACTCAGCAGCGGTGTTGGTTCCTGTTCCTCGGCATCATTCAGGCCCTGTCTGCACAGGGTAACTGTTTCTCTTTTTTTTTAATGTTCTATAAAACTTCATCTGGAATGGGACCTCCTGGGAATTCAGTTTGTAAACTAAGCGTCTTTTGTTGGACATGACTCAAAGATCATCTTAAAGGTTTTAGGCTTCCTCATATCACCAAAAGCCATGTGGGTTTAAATCCTTAATGTTGGCAGGAATGATAAACACAGTTTATGGGAGAGGAGGTTTATAAACCGAGGATTATAATCAAAGCTCTAATGCAATAAATAATGCAAATGTTTTTACCAGGCATTGCTTGGAATGAATGGACCATCACCAATGCAAGAAATCCCTAAGTAGAAGTACAATACACCTTCGGTAAAAACTCAAATGTTGCAACTTGCTTTTTTCTTTTTCTTTTTAAAAGATTTTATTTATTTTTAGAGAGCGGGGAAGGGAGAAAGGGAGAGAACATCGATGTGAGCGAAACATTGATCAGTTGCCTCTCACACACACCCCAACTGAGGACCAAACCTGCAACCCAGGCATGTGCCCTGACCAGGAATCGAATCAGCCATCTTTTGCTTCATGGGACAACACTTAACCAACTAAGCCACACTGGTCAGGGTACAACTTGCTTTTTTCACTTGGTAACATATCTTAGATATCTTACAATATCAATTTGAGATCTTTATGGCTGTGTAGTATTTAAAGTCCTATCAGTGGACACTACCTTTGTTTGATGGTTTTTGCTATTCTAAATGATGTAGCAGTGAATGTTCCCATATCATGTATCTTTGCAACTTGTGTTAAAGCATCTAGAGGACAAATTCCTAATGACAGAATTGCTCAAAGAATGACTTCTAGCTTCAAAGTGGGAGCTGACCTTTGGTTGGAAATGTAGGGAGAAAAATTATACTAGAACAAATCTGTAATTAGGTTATATCTCCATTTTGCAGAAAGGTAAACTTCAAAATTTCTCTGCTCCTGCCTGCCAGATGAACTTGTTAAGGTCATCTGACTACAAAGCCTTTGCTCTTTGCCATCATTCTGCCTTCCAGAGCTCTTCCTAGAAGACAGCCCCTCCCAGCTTGTACAGAAATGGATATCCCATTTGTGACAGAGGGAATGCTGAGCCTGTTATGCATCCCTTCTGAAGGACAGGATAATGGAAGGTGGAAGACACAGAGGGAAGACATAGAGGTTAGGAAGGCCGCCAAGCAATTATTGGTGGCATAAGTTTTGTGGAACTGATTCTTTAATCCGGGATAAATAAGAGGTGTGATAAAGAGAAGGCCTAGAGAACAAAAATTGACTGCTGGCTAATCGAAGACCTGAATTCAAAACCTACAGGAGAATTGGTGCTTGGGGTACATATTAGTATGTGTTGCCAGAGAAGGTCTAGTGCCTTTTTGCCTTGGGGCTAAGAGTCCTTGCAGATCACTGGCCTCCCTGTCCCCACTCCTACTCTTCTGTGGGTTGCTAATGCCTTCCCTCCCCATATTTGTAGTACCGCTGACAAACAGATTGTACATTCTCTGATCTGCACCTCAGAGACTGTTGCTATGCACTAAAGATGTATATACACTCTTTAATTTTGAGACAGCATTTATGTGCTGTTAAGCAGATTACAACAGAATTACTGTTGAGTTTGGCTTGGCTGGTGCAGCCCTAATGGTACCTAGGAACAGATCCAACCACCAGAGAACTGGAGCCACAGGCTCATTCCATGGGGTACCAAGGAAGAACGGGTGGACGCTTATTCCCAGGAGATCTTGAAAATGTGAGAATTGTTACCAAAGAGTTACAAACCATTTTTGGTAGTTAAAAGTCCAGGCTGTATGAGGATAGGAATCAGGATGGGAGAAATGGTATTATCAGTAGAGATCAGATAAATAATGTAAGCTACTTTATTGGCACACTATCCGGTGATGTTAACAAGATAAACTGTAGGTAGGATAATTTCTCGTCAGATTGGAGAGATATTTATAACCTGTTTCTCATTATATAATGAAAAGCTACTAGTGGAATAACAGACAATGATAAGGGTAATAGGTTCCTGTCACTTAAGTGAGTTCAGAGATGACAGGCTTCTTTCCTGCATGAGGTAAGGGATACATTTTTTTAAACTAAAATATAGCATTGGATTCTAGTCAAACCCTAAAGAAAAACCACAGTGCAGTGTTTTATTTATAGTAGTGTGTGTGTGTGTGTGTGTGTGTGTGGTAGAGGTCAGGGGTGAGTTATTTATAATATACCTTAAAAAAAAATCAGCCCTTCAAATACAAAATCAATTCACCTCTTAAATCACCCTTCAGTTCCCTTTCACTAGTGTTTTTTGTTTTAAAAAAAGCAAGTGGAATAAAATCTACAAGTTATTAAGGTATTATTGTTTTAACCTGTCCCTCATTTCATTTCCAACTATTTCCTAGTCTTCAACTAAATAAGCTCGTTTTATTTTTTCCTGCAATTGTTGCAAACTCCCAGATCTATTAGATCTGAGAAAACTTGTTTCTCAATGGGTAATAACATCTGAATTGATTATGAATGGTATGGATTTCTTTAGGTTTGTTTAAAGTTCAAAACTGGAAGTAACAGGATTAGCAACCCACCTGGGGATATAAAAGACATTTCCACAGACTGGTTGTCCTTTGCGCAAAGATAAATTTTTTAAAATATTTTATTTTTAGAGAGAGGGAAAGGAAGGGAGAAAGAGGAGAGAAATGATCAGCTGATTGCCTCTCCCACACCGCAGGTGGGAATCCAGCCCACAACCCAAGCATGTGCCCTGACCTGGCAGCAAACCAGCAAACCAGCGACCTTTGGTTCAAAGGTGAGAGCTCAAGCCACTGAGCCACAGGTGATGAATTGAGTTCTTAATTACAACTAAACTAGATGCTTATGGGTTTCCTTGTTTTATAGTTCTTGTCTCTCTTATCTGTGAAGTTAAGATCTTGACACCTTGGGTTCAGCTTTGCTGTTGTGTCCTAATAGTTCTTTCTTAGAAGTCTCAGATAAAGCTATAGAATCTTATGAAAGTTAAATATATTGCTGGAAAACACCCAGAAATGGATAACTGAGATTCACTCTCCCAAAGATCATGCTCCTATTGAAGAAAGGAGTTAAGTTCGGCTGCTCTCGAGTAGTTCTTCCCTCCACCATAGTAGGTTCTTCATCTGGATGGTGTGCCTCGGGGGGCTGAGGGAGGAGGCAGGAAGTGTGCAGTCTGCAGACCTCACAGCTGGAGCTCCCAGGAGGGCCCTCCTAGGTAGTAGTAAACCCAAAGCAAGTCACCCTAGGCTCTTACGGCAACACCTTTCATAGGTGTTAATGAAAACAGTGTGTTATGTGTACAAATAAACGCTTGTGGTGCTTCTCACTATGGTTTGCAACTTGTTTAAAGATGCAGAAATTGTATGAAAATACACAACCTAGCCAGTCAGGCAGGAAGTAGATGCTGCCGGTGCCCTTCGCTCTGAATGGGGCTGGAATGGTAAGGAAAGCCTCTCTCCCGCACGCCCATCCGCTTGAGAGGGACAAGGTAAAGCAGGCATGGGAATATCCCGAAGGGATATATGAGTAACATAAGCTCCCTCAACTTATTCTTGAAAGTATGTAAGGTATAAAAGATGGGTGGGACTGGGTTCCTGTGCTCGTCTGACCTTGTGTACACACAGGTCGCATCACCTCTACCTGCCTCCTATAGTAGGGAGACAAGGGTCTGGCGCCAGGGCCTCTGACAGCCTGTTTGACAAGGAGCCATGATAATAACTTCATTACACACAAACCCACTCCTGGAAAAGTTCAGTTGTTTCAATAAATGTATGCAATTTTATCTCCAAACAAACGGGATCCCACGCTGCAGTTTTGAATGCTACTTTTAAAATATGGTATCTGCTGTGCCTTTAAATAGTTTGGGGTGGGGGGTGGGGTTATAATGGGAGTGCCTATAATTTAAAACAGGATTTTGCTCCCTCACGTCTCAGAAACTGTGGGACTCACTGTCCAGGTCCCCTTCCCAATGTGCCGGCTCCTTCGGTGGTCCCCCTGCCCTTGCCCGGATGTGCTGGGGCCGCAGGGCTCGCGCCCAGGCTAGGACCTGCGAGGTCAGCTCGCAGGCGGCTGGGTAGACCGCTCGCAGGTGGACCTGCGGGTCCCCGCTCCTCCCCCACCCGCCCACCGCCCCCAGCCGTGGCCCCGCCCTGGCCCGCCGCTCGGCGCGCATTGGTGCCGCCAGCTGTCAGTCTCTGCTCTGGGGAGGGGGCGCCGCCAGGCTGCGGTCCCGCTGCAGAGGGCTGCTCGCTCTGGGTGCGACCGTGGCTTCCCGGCTGCCTTGGCGCCCGGCCCCGCCAGTGCCCCTCCTTTCCTACTGCAGCAGGGACCCCCCAGCCAAGGACACCAACAACCTCGGTAAGTGAGGGGAGGCGAGGAGGTTGAGCGAGAAGAGTGTGCGGACCAGTGTCCGGTCCACTGACTCTGCGCGGCTGAGTGGGTGGGAGGTGTCCCCTAGACCCCGGGAATCCGCGCCCCACCCCCGGAGATGGCCGAGGCCAAAACCGGGAAGGTCATTTATCCATAGGCATCTCCAATCAGCGCGACCCTCATCAGCTCTGCCTACCTGCCCTCCTTAGCCTTACAGCTCGTCCTAGAAGCATGGGGTTGCGGTAGATTTTTTAACCCCCTTCTTTGCCCTTTACTTGAAGGAAATGTGATTTTAGGTCCCTGGCATTATAATTGTGCAGATAGCTTGAAGCTGGGTTATCTGTTGCACGCCCCCGGCACTTTCCTTTTTAAGTAGTTTATCCTGCGCTCTAGCTCCTGCCATAAGGAGCATCGAGCCAGAATGAGAGAAGCCTTCCTCCAGGAGGAAGCTTCGTGGTCCACATCTGTGGCGCTGGAGAGAACCAGTGCTTTCCAGGGAGTGGCTGCTTTTTTCCTCCGTGCTTCTCTGCTCGAGGGAACTGGGAAGGGCTGTTTCCTATAGCACTGGACTTGCAGGTCTGTCCGTAAGGGACTTCAAGATTCCTGAGGCGATGAAACTACACCTGCAGTTTAAGGACGAATCATTTGCAATCTAACACTCAGCAAAGTTTTAACGTTTACAGATTGCATGCTCCCCACTGCAGTTAGGCTTTTGTTTGGGTTTTTATTTTTACAGTGTGATAAATCATTCAAATAGGCTTCTCAAGCAGCTGTCTATGTTAGTTTCAAATGATACATTCCTATACATGATCTATTTCAATATTTGTTAGTTATACATCCTCTGGTTAATAAAAGTTTTCAGGAGCTGAGCACTCACAAGTGCTGAGAAGACTTAAAGAAAGCTATAATCAGCTCTAATTCTAGCACTTATGGAAGCATTACATGAGGAGGGACACTATAAAAATGTTCATATTTTAGTTCCATTATTGTTAAAGGATGACTTTGTCTTTCTGTCAGAGGCATGGAATATGTAACACCCAACCTACGGGAATACTTAGATTATAAACTGATTTTCAGACTTCCAGTTTCATATGTGGTTCATAGGATCTAGAGCTACCCAAACAAACCTTCAACAGTGAAGTATTTATATAAAAATAGTCCAAGGAATGAGTCCCTTTGCTTATTTTAAGACATCCATCAACTAAAATTCATAGGATTTTTGTTAAGACGATCATTTCACATCTCTGTTCATTGTTACCATCATACCATTCTGTGGATTAAATTTTATAAATTTAATCTTTATTGTATTTTTTCTATTACCATTTAGTTCCCTTATACCCGCGCTCCCAGCAATCACCACACTGTTTAATTTTTAAATATACCTTCATATTTATATATAACTAATCAGTTTGCCAGTTGTACAGCTTATCATTTACATTTGGCCTTTATATTAGCTCCAGAACCAAGAAAATACAATATAAGGAATTTCAAAAGCTTAATTTTAAAATAGTAAGAACTCAGCCTAATCTTAATTCAATTTTGAGTTGATGGGCTACATAATGGTTAAGTAACTGTTAAATATTTTAAAACTTTTTGACTAGTGGATCTAGTATAAATTAGCATCTTGAAACAACTAATTTTTCTGATGTAATTTTTTTAAATTGATTTTTTAGAGAGAAAGAGGAAGGGAGGGGGAGAGAGAGAGGGAAACAGTGATTTGTTGTTCCACTTATTTATGCATTCATTGGTTGCTTCTCTTACATGCTGACGGGGTATCAAACCCACAACCCTAGTATTTCAGGATGATCCTCTAACAAACTGAGCTACTCGGCCAGGGCTCTGATGAAACTCTTAAAGCCCAGTTTCAGAGCATGGACTCCAGAAACAATCTTAGGTTGAATCTGAGCTGTTACCTATCAGCTATGCAATCTCAGGCAAATTGCTTAACCTCTCTAAGCCTGTTTGTTCATCTGTAGATGGTTATACCACCACCTACTCATTTTGTAATGTGGGGAAGGATGAGAGACGTATATAAAAGTGCTTAGCACTTCCTAATATACAGAAGTTGCTCAATAAATGTCAGCTATTACTATCATTCGCTCTCACTGACCTTCAACTATGTGCTCATTATGGAAAATGTTTGAACAGCAAATAACATAGAAAAAAAAGTCAGTGTTGTACCACTAAATTTAAGAGTGGAGAATGACAAGTAATGTCAAATTTCCCCAGTGTATGTATGAAAAGTATCACTTCCCTGATGGAACAGGCATTTTTAGAGCAGAAATCTTATGGTATAAAGGAAAGAACATTGGAGAGTTGAAGTCTTCAGCTCTAACTCTGGCAATGACCTTAGCTAACAGTATGGCTTCCGACAGGCTCACTGCCCATTCTGGTGCTCAATTTCTTTGTAAGACTGGACTTGATTAATCTCAAACATTCCCAAAGATCCTCTGTAGCTTCAGAATTCTTTATTGCATGTAATAAAATTTACAGTAGCTTGCTTATCACCCCACCCTTCATTGCTGATTGATTGATTGATTTTAGAGAGATGAAAGGAGGGGGTGAGAAATACTGATCTTTTGTTCCACTCACTTAGGCATTCATTGATTCTTGTCTGTGCCCTGCCCAGGGATCGATCCTGCAACCTTAGTGTTTTGGGAAAAGACACTGGCCAGGGCTACTCTTCATTGTTTCGTTGTTGTTGTTTGTTAACTTGAACTTCCGAATCATAAACAATTCATAAAGACAGCACAACTAAAGAATTGATAAAATTGTCAGATTTGCAAAAATAATCCAAAATGAAGTTTTAACAAAGAGACTAGAGCAAAATATATTTACATTGAAATCTTTTTGATAAGGCAAAAGTTAACTCCAATTTTTAATCTCCAGTCATTTTCAGTAAGTTACCTTATAAAAACATGCCATGTAGAGTCATATACATTCAACAGAAATCATCTCTACAGAAAACAATAGGCTGATAGTGAAATAACATACCACTCTCTTTTCTCTCATCAGGTTGATGCTTAAATAAAACAAGTCTATCAAGTAAAGGGCTTTCGTGAAGAAACTAAAGAGAGAAGTTACAATTATTGGAGAAACGAGGTATTTGCATATGGGATAAACCACCTCAAACAACTGTGTACATTAAGACAAAGGGAGTGAATACATCTGGAAGAAATTTTGCTTAGTACGATATTTTTGCCCAGCTTTTTGTCATAAACTGCTGCTAAGGAAGAGAGAATATCGTTTGCTAGAGACAGAGTTTAATATAAAAATGGAGACCCCAGTTTCTGAGATTCAAGTAGAAAGCAAGGAAGAGAAGAGATCAGCAAAAGTTAGTCCTCAGGATGAGAGGCAGGAGGAAAAAGCACCGACACTTTGCTTCAAGAGAAGAAAAAAATCAGCCAAAGCAATGAAGCCCAAAGCTAGCTCTGAAGCTGGTGATGTGGCAACGAAACGTCCCTCTGAAGCAGGAGCTCCTGATCAGCCACAGCCCCCAAGGGGCACCTGGGCCTCAATCAAACGTCTTGTAACACGCAGGAAAAGGTCCAGTTCTTCAAAGCAGCAAAAGCCCTTTGAGGCTAAAGTACAACCTGAAATCAATACTGAGGATGATGATCTTTCTAAGAAAAAGGCAAAGTCCAGACTTAAGATTCCCTGCATAAAATTCTCAAAAGGGGAGAGAAGAAGTAATCATTCCAAAATTATAGAAGATGCAGACTGCAGCATCAAAGTTCAGGAAGAGGCTGAAAGGTTGGACACAAAAACTCCAACCCAATCAGATGACCAAGCAACAAAGACCAAGTTGGCCCAGGACATCTGTGGAGATGTCTCACAGAAAGGGGGTGATGAGGTCTGTGAATCAAATGTGAACAACAGCAGAACTTCTCCTGGAGAGAAAGTGACTTCAGTAGAACTTGGACTAGATACAGAGCAGTTGGCCATTCAAACAGGAACTCTAATTCTTGAAAAAGATACTGAAATGACTGAGGAAAAAAAAAGTATCCAGCCCCAGGAAACAAGCCCACTTGAAACTTCAGAAACAGAACAGCAGCTGCCATTGGTTTCTGATACTCCTCCCTCACCTGCAATCCCAGATCAAGAAATTGTGGAAGAAACCAGAGACAGTTTCCAAGGAAGTGGACCAAATTGGAAAGACCATGGAAGTGGAGAGATTGTAGTTGAGGAGGTCAAGTCAAAAGATGCTGAACTGAGCCAGGAATCAGATTTTAAAGAAATTGAGATCAGTGCAGAGAAACCCAAAACAGAAGAAAGCAAAAGAATGGAGCCGATTGCTATTATTATTACAGACACTGAAGTTAGTGAATTTGATGTTAAGAAATCTAAAAATGTCCCTAAGCAATTCTTAATTTCAATTAAAAATGAGGAAGAAGGGGTTTTTGCTGAGGGTGGTTTTGAAGGCAGAACTTCAGAACAGTATGAAACACTCTTAATAGAAACAGCTTCTTCTCTTGTCAAGAATGCTATCCAGTTGTCTATAGAACAGCTGGTTAATGAAATGGCCTCTGATGATAATAAAATAAACAATCTTCTACAGTGACTCAATTTCCAAATCATGGGAGGGAAGAAAAAGTTTAATGATGAATTATTTTACATACCTGTAGCATTTTTTAATTCCATAACAAATGAGAGGTTTTCATCCATGGAATTTAAAGATGTAATCTCAGCCCAGAAGTGCTGAAGAATTAATCAAGTTTATAAAACCCTGCCTACCAGTAAAATGCAGTCACTTCCGGATGGAGAAAGTTAATACCGATTGCAATAAGTGACATACAGGAGTTGCTAAAATGGCATGTGGAGATGGGGGTGCCTGAAGGAAGATGTACTTATTGAGCATCTACAATATGCCATAATCTCTTTAATGTCCTTTGATGTCACAAAGCCTGGTTTCCTTTTAATAGCTCAGCTCTGTGTATAGGTTAACACTGCATTCAGTTTTCAAAAACAGTTACAGTGCACATTTATGTCATTTAAAATGGTGAATAAGGTGAGCTTTTTGGTGTGAATGTATGCAGAATATGTGTAGTTGAATTAAATATGAGTGATTTTCTAGTCTTGCCTGAGTCCCCTTAAAAAAAAAAAGGCCATTCACAAATTTCTTCAAACTGGCAAATAATTACCAAGTGCAAAGCTGTGGGAACGGGGAGTGCATTTTTCCTCTCCATCTTTTCTTCTGTCCCAAACAGACTTGTCTACATCTGTTTCTGCATGGGATCATCTGATGAAAAGGTAAACACAAAACAACAGCAACAACAAAAGAGTGGGATATTATTTTCCATCCAGAAGGCAAACCTGCCAAGTAACAAGTCACCACAGATGACACGGGTTCATAAGGCAGGATTACTTCTCTAAAGACCATATTCATCAACTCTCCTCAGACTGAGAGGAATGGATTCAAAGCCAGCCTGGCAGTAAAAGTCCTGGGAAATCCTAATAGTTTAGTAAAAATATTATTCATTCTTGACCAAGAGTGAGCCAGGTGAATAGAAAGTAAAAGGTTATTGCTAGAGCACATATTTTAAATGCCAGTGTTCTTTCATTGTGCTTATGTATTGAGAAAAACCAGTTAAAAATGTTTTGCATGGATATTGAAAATTAAATTTTTCAGCATCTTTTTTCCAATAGAGCTACTCCCTTAACCAAACCAAAAAAAAAAAAAAAAAGAGAGTGAGAGAGAAGGGCTTATTTGCATTTTATTCATTTATTTAAATCATTGATCTCATCAATGACTGCCATATTTTTTGAGAAAGTTATTCTATAAGTTATTCTACTTCAATCTTTTCTTGTGTCCATAGAACCGTAATATATCCCTTACCTCCCAGGATAGGTTTCATATTGCACAGTCCCGCACTAAACTGAGTTACTCTGAAAGTAGACAAATAATGAAGAGCTTTCACTGGTAAGAGTATTTGTACATTCTTAGAGAAAAGACTATATTAGATGATTTTAAATGATCTGGTGACTTCTTGAATTATTTATGGATTGCATATAGAATATGTGCTAATTTGTTCTGTAGAATCTTTGTTTCTGTAAGTACACGTTGAGACCTCTGGCAGAAAAATCTAATCTGACTTTGGAACTGAACTAAATAATGGATATTATTAACAAGAGTCTGCTGGAGTGCAAAAGTATTACCCCATATTTTCCTACCTTCATGCTTATAAACTTGGGAGGGGGGGACTCACCAAAATCCTTCATTTTAGCAAGCTAAAAAGTGAACCTTTCAAAACACATGACCCCCCCCCCAAAAAAAACCCAATTTTTTAATTTGTATAAACACTCAGAAAGACTGCTGAGTCAGCATCCCTAAAAGTACTTTCTTTTTTTTTTTTAATTTACTATATGGTGCTAATGAACTTGGACAGTTACCAGCAAATATCATATATTTAAAAGTGAACAATTTTAAAAAACTGATTAAAGTTGGTGCATTTTACAGTGTTTAAAAAATCCTGCCTTCATTTACTGCAAGGATGGCTCAAGCCAATATACTTGGATTGTAAATTTTTAATCTCTCATGAATGAACAAAAAGTACAGCACTTACCAATTATTGAAAATATTTTGAAAGGATTAAATGTATTTATTTGGGAGCTTTAAAAACAGATACTAGGTTAATATGTGTAATGAATATTTTTTGTTATAAAAGTAACATTTTATCTAGTCCTATGTTTCCACACCCCCCCACACACTGTGGTTTGATATGTATTTTTTATTAGAATGTAAAGACGTAGTGGGTTTTTGTGATGAGTATACTCTACTTACATTCATTCTTCAGTGGTTTCTCCTCTGTCTTTTCTATTGAAAATCTATAGTGAATTAAATAAGTAGGATTCCAGTTTGAAAAAGGAATTAGACATTAATTGGTTTCAATCTGATTATATCTTCCATATGGATTAAATCCTACTACAGTGAATTCTAAGGTGACCCAGATTGTTTTGTTGTTATAGAAATAACTAGGAATCAGATGACTTAGAAATCGCCCTTAAAATTTTTTATTATAATGGCATTTTAAGCTACTTGGTTTTATATGTAAGACATTAAATGAATATAAATAGGTTCTTATTCAATTCACAATCCTTTGACAATATTAAATTGATCATTTAAAAGGCAATTTAATAACCACATTAATTTTCATTTAAATTTGCTGTGGTATAAATATTGCCTTTAGTAAACATTAATTAGCAGGGATTCAGTTTCTCTTTGAACTCAGAAGTTTACAAGGCTGGTTGGTTTATCGGGTACTTGTTAAGTTTTCAGCATATTATCTTCTCCCTTTTAAGAGTCAAGTATTATTCACTTCGCTTTACAACTCAGCGAATATGAAAATCCTCTATTTTATGTAACATTATTCACTTAACATTTTCTCAGAGTACTCTATAGGACATAAAAAATAGTACCTGGTAACATTTAGGTAAAGGTAGCAGAAAACAGAAGAACTTTCAAATTCTTTTCCCTGCCACCTCCTCCATTTCAAAGAGTAATAACCATGTGGCACAAATGGAGTTCTTCAGAAAAGCTGTCTGCATAATTTTCTTTTAGGTAATCTATTTGACAATGCAGTCTGTGATCATCTTAATTGGACTACCATTTAATGGAGTGTTAGAAACTTTCTGATTTATTTCTAAGAGTTGTATTTTTTCACAAGCATGCATGAATAGCCTTCCTGCTAAAGACTTTTAAAGATATCGGTCTTAACAGGGCATACAATTCTGAGTTAACTTCATAAATTTATAACTTCAAGTTGCCTTATTTTTTATACTTAACTTTTCTTCAGGATTAATAACAATTTTAAAAATAATTGTTAAAATTTAAAATCCCATTGTTTGAAAAGATCCTTTTAATGTCAACTTTATTTAACTAGGTGGTCTAATTTCATCTGACACTTAATACAACAGAGTTTGACATTTTTGCCTGTCATTTAAGGTTTAGAATTCTTTAGATTCAAATTCCTATGATGTTTTATTGTATAACATGAAGTTTCTTATTTTACAGAATTCAGACTTGCAATGTATAGTACATTTTATGGTACATTTTTTAGCAAGAATTTTTGTAATGATCCCTATTTAGTTATAAACATTTAACAGAAGAAAGCTACATAAAATTTAGAAGTCCTGATTAGATTCATTTTGATTCAGCATGTGTTGGGTATAACATATGCCGAACACTGATAAAGGGGACAGGCTCCATGCCCTCCAAGAGCTCAACCTAGGGAGCAGCCCCGATGGGCTCCGGGACAGGGGTAAAGGAAGACAGCCGCAGGTAATGCAACATTTGAAGTGCTATGGAGGGGACAATGAAGAAAAAACAGTGTTATCTGGTGTGGGAAGGTGGTCGTATAAATACAGGGGCAGTTTGAAAGCATTCCGTTTCTAAATAGTTAAATGGTATATTTGTCCTAGTTTGTGCAGAAAAAAAAGCTTGCATGGTGTTACATATTTATAGTACTTTGTGAAATGTTAAGTGAATGAGCTGTTATGAAAGTAAAAATTCCATTTTCTATTTCTATGTTACTGTGGGGTCAGATGCTAATATTCAAGAAATACTCTAGAAAAAAGGTTTCAAGCTGAATACATGTACTGACTGTTAATACAGACTAAATGTTATACTGCCTCATGTTTACTTTATTTATCAAACCTTTTACGAGAAACGTGGTACATTACTTTCATTTCTTAAAACTGTAAAGATCACACTCATGAAACTACGGAGTTAACGCTACAGAAAAGTTCTCCTCTGCTGATTGGGTGTGGGACAGACTTCACAACAACTTGCCTAAAAGAGCCCACTTTCAGCAAAGAAACACAAACACTTAGACCTTGAATTCAATTTCATTGAACTAATTCTGTGTAAAGGGTGATTCTGACTTTGATGCCTTCTATGAATTTGACAAAAGTGCACTTGTTTCCATTATCTCTTGCGTTACTCGTTAGTTGTTCCTACATTATATTAAACTATGAAGTATTAATCATCTTTATAGTTTTTTAAAATAACTAAGCAATCTTGGTGTGAAAATGCTTAAAATTATTCAGATGATGCCTGCTAAAGCTGAGAGCTTCAAAAGTTCTGTGTATTAAGACACTGATTTTAGTCCCCTGATGTTGACAACCCTGTTTTTTCTTAAGCACAGCCCAATAATAATAATAATTGGACTCTTTGAAATAGTGTACTTTCCAATCTCTGAACCAATTTAAAGTTGAGAATGTCTTAAAACTTCGTTCCAAAGCAAAATGTTTTATTAATGTACAAACACTGTATATAAGGTGTTTAATATTTCACATCTAGCAGAACTTTTAATTAAATCACTTCTTTCTAGTATAAAAGATACACTGCGTTTTGCAAAACTTGTCCTCACAGGCAATTCTAATTTCTTTTTAGATCTATTTTTAAGGCTGAAGTCTGGAGCTCCCAGGACCTTTGTGAGTATCCACTTCTTTTTCTCCCTGAAAGCTTGCGATCTCCAGAAGGTTAAGTTCCTGAGCTTAGAAAAGAGAGGAATTATATGTATGTTTGTATATGAGCCCAATCCACATCCACAGAAAACCCTGAGCAAAGCTGGACTTGGGCACCATGAACAAGTAAGGAAAACCTAGGTGAGGGGAGGATGATGCAGTGGCCCTAAGCCTGGAAAACTGCCAAACTTAAAATTGTCTCTGTAAATTCCGAGTATCATAACAGCAATAGTATCAATGTCCAGCAGTTTCTGTACATCTGCAAGACAAGACACATCTCACAATTCCTTTGGTGACTAGCCTCAAATAGGACTTCCAGTCTTGATCTTTATGGCAGTGCAATTATAGGGGGCAGGAGTGAAACCTGTCAGATACTTCTCACAGCCATACATATGGCCATAAACCCGAGGCCTTCCACTTCTGCACTCCTGGGAGATGGGAGCACAGGGTGACATAAAAGCAGATGCAGCCATTTGTACACTTGTACTCAAACCTTCTATTCCCAGATACCTACTTCGACATCTGTACCTTTATGTCAGTCAGTATGGAGATCTGGTCAGTATAGCTACAGGTGGGTCTCTGGACCACATCTGTGATCAATTACAGTCACAACACAGCTACAGGCATGCATGCTCAAATCAAACATCCTCATATAAATTATAATGAGGATGTTTCATGTAGAATAGTTGTTTACAGCACAAAAACGTAGAATATCACTTCTGTTCACACAGGTCATCCAAAACCAGAGGATTTCCATCCCCCTGATCAGAGTGCTTGGATTCGTCCTTGCACTCTGTGTAAGGCTGTGCTATGGCATACAACATGCTGTACAATTGGTCACTACTCCATTTAGGTGAAAAAAGTCAACCTGTCTTTCTGATCTTTTATTAAGATGTACCACAAACAACTTTATCAATAATTTTGTTGATTTCAGAGTGAACTTGCTTGGAACTATTTTTAGTTTTATGGATTTCCTCTATATTCATAATGTCTGGCTAATGTGCTTTTCCTGATGTGGAAGGTTGAATCGTGAATGGTAATCATTATGATGCATTAAGCTCTAAGACCTTTTCATATTTATCTGGGTGGTCTTTTTCTCCATTAAGATACAATTTACATACATGTAAAATCTACTCTTTTTAGTACAGAGGTTAAATTTTGACAAATACTGTATATATAGTTGTGTCACCTAGGGAATATTAATTTTTTATTCTGATTTCATTGTTGTTTTTTTTCTCCAGTATTACAAAGTTTGTTTTAAATGTTTTGCCAGTAGATTAGGGCTTTTTTTTTTTAAGTATATTTTATTGATTATATTGTTACAATAGTTCCGATTTTTTCCCCCCTTTGATTTCATTGTTCTTTATACACCTATGTATTTTGGGTTAATCTAATTTTCTAGATGCATCAGTGAAAACTGCTACTTCCTGAAGAAATTCAAAATAAGGGCTTCTTAAGCCCAGTACATAAACCAAAATAAGGAAAGGCAGGGTTGCCATGCACAGCTCTGCAAATTCTGCACCATCCAACTCCAGGAGAAGCATTCGTTTAGTAGTGGTGCCCCCTAGCGTTTATTGCGCATAATAAGCTTGGCCATATGTGGTAGCTCTGACCACAACCATCAATTTTGGGAGATCTGAAACTGTAGTGTTAACAGTGAAACAGGAGATGTTTAAAAATAAGTCTTCCATTTGTCTTTCCTCCCACACTTAAAAATATTGTGATATCCCAAGCTGGTGTGGCTCAGTGGGTTGAGCACTGGCCTGCAAACTGAAGGGTTAATGGTTTGATTCCAGGAGAGGGCACATGCCTGGGTTGGGGGTTTGGGCCCCACTTGGGGTGTGTAGGAGAAGCAACTGATTGATGTTTCTTTCTCACATCGATGTTTCTCACCCTTTCTCCCTCCCTTCTCTCTCTAAAATAAACTAAATTACAATCTTTTTTAAAAAGGTGGGGTCAGACCAGGAACCATTGTGCTCATAGCACCACACTTTGTATACGTGAAAGGGCAACATTGGGAAATGAGAACTGGTCCAGTAGAGACTTGACACTCACTCCACTGGGATCTTTAATCCGCATTTTAAAAGCTTTTCCCTTACTTTTGCAAATGTTACATCCTTTTTCTTAAAAACTACCATATATTCTTTAGATTTCCCTCCCTACAAAGCAAAAAAAATTATTAATACTTTACCTAGATACGGTTTAGACTAAGTACCGTATTGCTTCCACTACAGAAAAAATGTGGCAGAGCTAAATTCACAAGATCTCATTCCTCGGTGGCCTGCTTGGTCCACACAAATCTAACATGGACCTTCCTGGCATTCAGGAATAACATAACCAGACAAGGGGGACAGCTACAGCCTGGGAGGCCCTCCTTTTCCGGCTTGCGTCCTGCATAAGCCTCTCCCCCTGGTCCCAGGAGAGCAGGGACCAGTTCAGTTGTGCAGAGAAGCCCACTCAGAGCACTGCTACTCCTTCAGGTTTCTGATGTGAGAGGACAACGTCATTTCTTAATAGCTTGAGGGGAGATACTTTATTTCCATTATTTTGATGCAGTATCACCACGTTGTTTCAATAAAAAACTGTTAACATTGCTTTATAAACGCTAGAAGAGAATTAATCTGAGAGGACGTGGGTTCATTCTCCAAGTTGGTTAACCAGCTGTAAACTAAATTTAAGAGAAGTATTTGGTGATTAGGTGCAAAGTCCTGGATAACACTAATATTATTGTGGGCAGAAATGATGTGGACAAAAGAGGGCAGAGTATATTCACTCGGAACTGGAAGGCCAGGAGAACTGGAGGCAAAAGGACTCTATTACAGAAGATCTCACCTTACTCAGAGATTGGGAGTGAGGGGAAAAGGAATAAAGAACACCAGTGTAGAAAGTCAGTTGAAAAGAAAGTAAATTCCAAAAAATAATATAAAGGCCAACCTCACAGGCTGTGGATGTGGGAAAAAAAAAAAAAGAGAGGCAACAGAACCGCCATCTTCCATTAACTTGTCACCAAGGGAAAGAGAGGCACCCGCTGTATGTTCTCTAGGCCTTTTAGAAAACATGGTTCCTTTGACCACATACGTGAGAATCTACAAGAAAGCTGATATTGTAGACATCCAGGGAATGGGCACTGTTCAAAAAAGAATGCTGACAAATGTTACCAAGGCTAAACTCAAGAGTCTACGATGTCACCCACATGCAGTGGGCATTGCTGTAAACAAATTGAGGGCAAGATTTTTGCCAAAAGAATTAATGTACATATTGAGCATATTAAGCACTCTGAGAGCCGAGACAGCTTCCTGAAACGTGTAAAAGAAAATGATGAGAAAAAGGAAGCCAAAGAGAAAAGCATCTGGGTTCAACTGAAGCACCAGCCTGCTCCGCCCAGAGAAGCACTTTATGGGAAGCAATGGAAAGGAGCCTGAGCTGCTGGAACCCATTCTCTGTGAATTCATGGTGTGATAAGTGTAAAACGATAAAAAAATATATCTGTACTGGAAGAAAGAGAAGAGGAAAGAAGAGGAAGGAAGGAAGAAAGAAGGAGGAGGAGGAAGAAGGAGAAAAAGGAAGAAAAAAGGAGGAAGAGGAAGAAAGAAAGAAAGAAATAAGAGGCAAAGAAACAAGGGAGTATTTACTCAAATGTCCCTGGATCTCTCTCTTGATCAGGCACAACACTAAAAACTGAGTTTGATGCCTGATTAGAAAAGCAAATGTGATTGGGACTAAAATTCCCAGGTCTAACTGTTAAAGGCTCACAAGAACCCTCAGAAATGCTCAATATAACAATCACAATAAATGTGATATTTTAAAAAGTTATCTGCGGCATCTTAATCAAAGACAGGTATCAAGATATTGCAGCACCTACTATATTATAGAATTCTAGGAAACCCTCATTGCTCTGACTCTACAAAGTAAAGCAAGATCCAGGTATAGCTAAGTACTAAATAAATAGTGAGTGAAATAGTGATGCCAAATTTGAACACAAGGTAAACTAGATCCTTAAAAAGTACATTAGTGCCACCTTTTGACCAGATTTAAAATTTACACAAATTACAACCCACAATCATATTTTAATTTCACAGAGACCTTGTTAGGGACACAACTGTTTAATTCAAACATTACATGAATATATTTAAAACTCTCTTACCCTTACCCACAGGGCTCAGTGGATTGAAGTGTGATCCTGTACACTGAAAGGTTGGGGTTCGATTCTTGTCAGGGCACATACCTGGGTTGCGGGATCTATCCCCAGTTGGGGCGCTTATGGGAGTCAATTGATCGATGTTTTTCTCTAAAATCAATAAACATTTTTTAAAACTGTCTTGTTCCTTAATATATCTTTGATTTTTAATAATCACATTTTAAAAATATTTTAAAGGCTGGAATAAAGGATAATATTTACAAATAGACTTTAATTCTGATCTAATACCTTTCATACTCAGAACAATATTAACTTAAAAGATGACTGGGACAGAAATCCCAAAATTTCTCTTGGCAACCATCACAAAACTTACTTAAGTTTTTAGCCCAAGATTAGTCAACTGCAGCACTATTGACATTTTTGGGGTGGGCAATTCTTTGTTGTGGGGGGTTATCCTCTGCATTGTGAGATGTTTATCAACAAACTTGGCCTCTACCCACAAGATGCCAGTAGCAACCTTTCCCCACCCCCACCCAATCTGACAACCAAAAATATCTCCACATTGCCAGATGTCCCCATGGTGAGGGGGCCACCTCTGTGATGGTTAAGATTATGTGTCAACTTGACATGGAGTATACACATGCATACACATCCACTCACTCACATCCTGTTGGGTTCTTTCTCTGCAGAACCCAAACACATCCTGGTTGAGAACCACTGTTGTAGATTATGTTTCCAGAGGAGAAGCAGTAGGGAGTAAACAGGGAGGGGAAAAAGAGAAGCAAAGCAAGAAACTTCTGGTAAATGACTAGATATTACCTTTCTTCCCAGAGATAGTAGTTGGATTGTGGTTGATAAGAATTGGACTAATACATTTTTACATCACACATCCAAAATGTTACCTGGCACAGAGATTACTTACCTTGACAGAAGGAGGACATTTGGCAGACACTACTGTAAAATAAGAACACAGTCTATAAGCTGAGCTAATAAAATGTTTATGATCAAGTTACATTAATTGATTTATGATGAAATACATGAAATCCACTGCTTTTATTTCATATAAAACTTTCTAAAAGAATGTTTCTGAAGCAAAGTCACATTAGGTGAAAGAGTTTAACCATACAATGTACTGATTTCAGTCTTCTCTATTTTGCCATGTGTTACTTGTATTTTGAAGATTTCTTCAGTGGGCCTTCTTTATTGTACAAGTTTTTGAAATCCAAGTTTCTTTGAAAGTACTTTTAAGTTGATATATAATCTAATCTGACTAAATGACTTTATTTGGCACAAAATAGAAGAGTTGATGATGGTTAATGTCTGTTGCACTGAAGCAATATCTACTAAGTACTCAAGTGTAGCAAGGATACATACAGAAGCACAAGGGATTTTCCAAGGTCTGAAGACAAAAATCATAGTGTGTGATTCCTTGTATTTAAGACATCCAGGTTTGAGATTATGTAATTGCACCAGTTCTCAAAAAGTCCAACCGTACAAACACAGAAGTACAGCAGAGAATAATAATTTACAGATTTCACTCTAGGAACTTAAAAATAATAATAAAATTCCATAGAGCTACATTTTGTTTAAAACATACAAAGTCACAGATACGTTATGAAAACAACTCATGTGGCCTATTCTTACCTCAACTGCTACAAAAAATTGGTGTTTCTCAAGGATATGAGTTAACAACATCAAGAATATGCCTGTGCAAATAAACATTACACATTTTTTCACCTTCTTTTTCCATGATTAATATGTATTTCTTTCAGTTTTAAATGAAGCCTTTCGAATACTATTTTAATAAAACATAATGAATTACTGTTACAATCCCCATTCCATTTCTTGTCCCCATCTACTTTTTAGATGAACTACATCAAAGAAATAAAAATATTTTCACCAATGCTTTTCTTTCTTTTCCCAGGTGTAAACAATATATTTGGAAGAGCTTTCAGTAAAGCTGATATTGGCAAGGTTTTATTCCGAAAATTCAAAAGAACTAACATCCTTCTTGGTAAAGTCTAAAGAAAAATTCTAATGATTAAACTATAGTAGAATAGGAATTCTAGCAACACTTGTTTCTAGAGTATTTGTAAAAAATAAAAATAAGAATTTTGTCAATTAATTATTGAGTATTAAATAGTGTATGACTGCTTCTGGGTTGGAATACTGAAGTTAATAGATTTAGCTATAGAATCATATAGTTTATATGATTGATTTTTATCAATAACACTAAAAGCTTAACACAATTTTAATACAAATCCTCACAACACTCTTGTGACGTAGGGGTTGCTTATAACTTCACAGATGGAAAATTAGAGCAAGAAATAATAATCTCAAGATACAATACAAATCAAGACATCTTGGTTTTCTTATAAGGCAGATTGAATTTATCAGATGCTGGTATGCTAATAAAGACAAATACTGAAATAGTCTGTTTTTCTCCAGGAAACAACTATGTGGAATACCTGGAAAGAAGGGAAAGTTCTAAGCTAATCCAAGGGGAAAATGTCTGTTTAGTATTTGTCCAATACACAGATTATGGTACATATAGCATTTCCAGTTTTTAGAGTTTGGTAATAATTATTCAAACTATTCTTTATGGCTAACATTATTACCTTTGTTTTGCAGACGATTAGTGAAAACTAAAAGTTTAGCTGGCAGAAAGTTTTTTATACAAAGCAGATTTTCTTAGTGAAAAATTATATCTTAAAAAAATATACTTAGGGCACAGTGTTAGTTGTTATAGTTATTTAAAAATATGGCTGTTGAACGAATGGAAAAAAATAAAATGGGTCAATCCCCACACCACTTTTTCACTGGTTTTCCAGAACCCTGCTTTGGGGATGTTTTTCTATTGATATAAAATGGAGTTAACATTTTGCCACTTCCTAAAACAGAGAGAATACCATGAAGACTAAGGAAAGAACATTTGCTTTGAATTCCTTATATTAAAAATAAGGATAAAAAATACAGTTAACCACTATTTTCTCAACACCCAACAAACGTAGCTATATTTCTGCTTTAAATTGATGTTGTCTGTCATGGCCAATCAGCCACAAGCAAACTTACATTTCTCCAGACCATGCCCTGCCTGCTGCCCTACCCCACAACTCCCATGCACTCGTAATCACACCCTTTAGCTACAAACTTCTTGTGTCACGGACCAATGACTGAGCAAGTAAGTAGTGAAGAACAGAGAAGAGTCAGAAAAATTAAAAGAACTAATAAAAATGAGAAAATTTTACTTGAAAATGGCTAGGGCATATATCTTGAACAGCCTAAAATACATGAAAATCAATGTTACTATATGTGTTCATCCTATGAGATGAAATATTTGAGAGCAGAAATATTTGAATTAGAATAATTGCTTAAATGATTTAAGTTGAAGATTAGATGAAGTTCTGACCCCAAAGAGCAACACATTTATTTTAACCACTCCCAATACAACTGATCCTATAGCCATAGCTAATTAGTTTGCTCTCAGCACATACCAGTCTTGACCCCAGGAGGCTTTACTCACTTGTCGAAGGCAGAATTCTGCTGCTTTAGACAACGAATGCCCAATGGTTTTCTTATTACACACGCAAGAAAAACCCACCACTTCATAATTCAGCTAACCTCCACTTACTCAGAGAGAAAACCTTTGCACCCTTAGAATGATCTGATTACTCTTTGAGCTCCCTTCTTACTGAACTCTGATGCTGTCAGAGAACTCTGAAGTTGTCAGGAAATGTCTCAAGAGTGTGCAGTCAAGAAGGAACTTAAAAGCATTTTTGTGAGCCGCACAACCCAAATTCATCCTATTTATTAAAACGTCTGTGAGATTTAGTATTTAACAGACAGCATACAAAAAATATGAGGTTGTTTGAAGCCTCTCTCTTTTGTTATTCTTGACTATCTAGTATTAGATACTTAAAACATTTCAGAAACAATTTAGATCTATCCTTTGTGATGAGGTTTGATCAGCTATTTCCCAGCTACCTTGAGTAGGAGAATCTACCATTTAGTACATCAATTTTAATTTTGGGGGGGTTCCAATTTTAAAAGTTTTACCACTATAAAATGGAGTTAAAAGTTTATTCACAGAGCCCTGGCTGGTGTGGCTCAGTGCATTGAGCACCAGCCTGTGAACCAAAGGGTCACTGGTTTGATTCCCAGTCAGGGCGCTTGCCTGAGTTGTGGGCTGGGTCCCTAGTTGGGGACATGTGAAAGGCAATTGCTTGATGTCTCTCACATATGTCTCTCTACCTCTCTCTCTTCCTCCTTCCCCCTCTCTAAAAATAAATAAATAAAATATTTAAACAAAAAGTTTATTCACAGAGAAAAACCTACCATAGACTTTAAACATAGTTCAAGTACATTGACTATCTACTCTGCTGGTTTTATGGACCAGAAAAAAGTGAAAATGTCACTGAAAAATTATTTTTCAAGTGATTGTTAGAAGATTAATTTTAACTCAGGCAGCCTAGAAAATCCTGACAGAGAGGGTATGAAGATAATACGTATTTTAACATTTTCCTTTTCAAACCCATGTAAACCTCCAGTCATAAGAAAATCTCAAATTGTTCTTAAGATTTTTAAGAAAACACATTAGATTCAGGTAACAACACTGGGGTCTTAAGTCATTGCAGATCTATCTGGACCTCTGTCTCTGTGAGCTCATCTAAGTGTATGTATCTTAATGTTACTCTCTTTAGGAATTTTTATGTCTGACACTTCTCTCTTTTTAACAAAAACATGTTTTATTAAAAATGAGGTATGCTCACAATTTTTAAAAGATAAATACCATGCAAGCTGTTGCAGAGCTAGTTAAGTAAAACATAATTTTAAAACTACTTTGTATAGCTATGCTTAAAACAAATTTTTTATACATTATAACATAGTTATGCATTAAAGTAACTATTAATTTCCTATATGGCAGAAAATATTTTTACATAATCCTTATAGGGGCTTATTCCTGTGATACAGTAGTCAAAAGTGATGGTCTAAAATATTATTTAAAAAATATTTCACTTCATATTAATTTGATTTTACTGATTTGACAACCTGGAAAAACTTAGAAATTCTATAAATAACTATTTACTGTAAAGTTCCATATTACTACATTGGTTTCTGACTTCTAAATTGTGAATTAATTTATGAAAAGTTCATAGCCCTAACTGAAGGTAATTTTTTTTTAATATTGATATCTGACTATATTTTTTATTTGTTTGTTTTATTTTATTTTTTAGAGAGAGGGGAAAGGAGAAAGAGAGGGAGAGAAACATCACTGTGTGGTTGCCTCTCACTCATGCCCCTAACTGGGAACCTGACGTGCAACCTAGTAATGTGCCCTGACTGGGAATCGAACCAGCGACACTTGGCTCGCAGGCCGATGCTCAATCCATTGAGCCACAGCAGCCAGGGCTTAACTGAAGGTAATTTAAATAGCCATTAAGTAATATCTTACAATAAGAAGACCTAATATACACAACATTAAAACTATGGGTAAATGGTAAAGAAAAAACGTCAGGAGAACTTGAGGAAGAAAATAATTCATGAATAAAAAATGCATGTGAATTACTTCAGAACTGATATAAAAATTCTGAAGGAGAAAATGCTACTCAACTAGGATCATGTCCATGTTTTCTTGTGTGAGCTCCGACTCAAAGGCACGAGATGACTCTAACTGCTCTTGCGACAAGCGGGAACTTTTCAGGGGGACAGCAGAACAGCCATCACAACATGGCTGGAGTCTCTGGGCTAACACATTACCAAACCTTTGGCATCGGTTATGTTTGAAAGATTTACCTTTGTGTGAATACATGTGTTCCAGCAATTGGCTCTTTCGGAGAAATTTATGACCACAGATGGTACAGCTGATTTTTCTTTTCCTTGAAAAAGAAAAATTGCAGTTTAATTCTACTGGCTCTGTGTCTTTGGAGATCAAAGACACCTGACTGATCTGCAAAGGCTCTGCAGTCCCACGGTTTGAGTGGTCAGGCTGTTGCTCATTCTCCTTGACAATGAAAGAGCTGAGCCTGCGGCATTCAAGAGCCTCGCTATTTTCATTAAGTGGATGCACTTCACCAAGGTCATTACTTTCCAGAATGGAAGCAGGGACACCAAATGGGAGGGATCCAGACACATGGGTATGGAGATGTTGCCGAAGGTTACCACGGGAATCAAAACGCTCTCCACAGTAATGGCATAAGTGAATTTTGATACTACTTTCAGTGGAAGTGGGGCCTGTCATCTCTGATGAGGATGAGGAGTGGCTCTGGGAGATCACAGATTCTGGGTCACACCTTTCCTGCTTGATGGACACTGGAGGCTTCTGGCGTTCCTCTAAGACCTGGGCAGCAGGGTGGACCCTCTGCTGGTCAGCAGTGCCATCATCCAGCCCAATAGCAAGAGAAAGCTGCAACTGGGGGTGTTCTGCCTGGGCAGCAGCTCTGCTTCCACTGTTACTGGACGGAGCTTCTTTGACCTCCAGCCCTTGTTTGACAGCTGTTTTTTGGGTTGTTGATATTTGAATGCCATACAAATTTGAGGACTGCACAGTCTCTGGTGAGAACACTCGATTCATTTCAGTTGCAATGTGAGAAAGGTAGTCGGCATGAAGAAATCGAATCCCTTCTTCCAAACGGCTATGATCCACAATCTGTTTTGGCCCTTTCCCCGTGTACATAATGTGCAGCAAATAGCTGAATATGTCAGGTTGGATGTCAGTTGGCTGTATTTTTATGCATTCACTGTTAAAAACAAGAAACAGACCCACACAAAATCAAACAGCCTAGTTGGCCTTTTAGATAATAGTACACAGTCTTAGGCTAAAGCAATTTTTTCCTAAGACATTCAAACTTAGCAATCTGCCTTGATGAAACACAGCAACAAAGCTTAAACTTTCATTGTATACCAGTTTTATGGCCTAGCAACAAGTCTTCATGTGTCCGATCTACTGCCTAAAGTTAGGATAACAGATATTCTGATTAGTTCAACATTTATGTAGTGACTCCTAAGTGATACTAGTCACCAGGGAGTAGAAAAATTATGAATAAAATAGGTACTCTGCTCTTCTGGAACTTAACAATCTACTGAGTATATAGCCAAAAGAACCAAAAACAGGGATTCAAACAAATACCCATACACCAGTGTTCAGTAGAGCATTGTTCACATTAGCCAAAAGGTAGAAACAACTCAAGTGTCCATCAACAGGTGGACATAAGGGTGTTCTATTATTTTCAACCTAGGATGGATTAAAGCTATTCTTCACCAAGAGCTCAGAATCTGAATACCACTTCCCATCCCTCCCTCTGCATACCTACCATGTTGGGATAACCTAAATTCAAAACGTTTTGAAAAAACATTTGAAACAAATGACCTTTCAACTAGAATATGAAATTTAAGGTGGGTAGAATTATGACACTGAAACCTTGCTATGAAAGTGTTACAGAACAGAAATCAATAACTTAGTGATTAAGAGCACAGACCTTTAAGAGCACAAATCTACATCTGAGTCTAACTTATTAGCTGTATATCCTGGATAGGCAAGTTATGCTAACAACTGAGTCTCAATTTCCTTTTCTCTAAAATAGTATGGACAACAGTAGAACTTACATCAGGTAAATACCTAGTGCTCAGGTATGAGATAAGCCTTCAATAAATTTGAACTATTATTGTTTTTATTCTTATTTTCCACTATGGACTCGTCACACTGCATTTAATTACTGATATGTAAATATATATATTACATTTTTTTTTCCTAAGGTGACCCCATAACAAAGAATTCTTCCAAATGATGTTATAATAAGGTTTAGATATGCCACAATATTAAAACACTTCTCATTTACAAAAGCACATCCTTACCTTGTTTGGTGAATAAATATCATCTTAAAATAGTTAGAAAAAGCAGCAAGAACTGCTCTGTGGGCTTTGAAGTAAACATCTCCAATAGCAACTGTGCAATCACACAGAAAACCAAATTCTCGTTGCATGTTCAGCTGCTGCAGAAGGACAAGGCTATGGCTAGCTGTGTCCATTGTGGCTCTAAGAAAAAAGAAATAAAAAATTTTTTCCAGCAAAATTGACTACAGTTCACACAAACCCACAGAGTACAAGAGGACCTAAATTTAAATAAAATTATTCAACATTTTTTAAATTTTGTTTTTAATTACATTTTACATTCAGTACTTTGTATTATTATTTTCAGGTATACAGCATAGTGATCAACAATTTTCTATACTGTTAATTTCACTCCAAACCTAGCTAACATTAAATCCTCCTAATAGACAATTTATATAAACTGCTGAAACCATAAATACTTATGGCTTTTTTCCATCTGTTAAGAAGGTAAGTTGGTAGGAATGACACAGAGCAAAAGGAAGGCCTTTTTAAAAAAAATCTATGCAACCACAATGTTTTTAGTCCTCAGTTTCCTCACTGGAAAAAAGTGGGAGTGAGGTATTGATCCTTGCCTCAGAGCTAAATAAGTTATGTGAAAAGCACCTTGTCATTGAAACAGCTATTCAAATGTTAGCTATAAATGTTAATAACATTACAGTGCGTCCTGTCTGGGTTGGAGATGTCACTGCTCCTTAGGGAACCTGTGTGCTTAGGAGACACTGGCCTTCTAATTATCATACAACGTTTGGGAAATGTACCAGTCACAGTAATGTCACGAGCCCCTCAAACAGATGTCAAGCCACATCCCCTGATTTACATGGGGCCTGGGAGCCACATAGGAAAGAATCTAACCCCTGATCTTAACTGGATTCAGATACATACAAGTGTGGGGAGTCATGAAGGAAGCAGAACGAGGAGGGTGCACTGGTCTTGGGGGGGAAAAATCATGCATGAGGAAGAACATGCAAAAGAATTCTGGCAGAGAAGTCTAGTGTGAGTACAAGGTCATTCAAGAGGGCGGTGGTTTCAGAGCAGGGAGGCTGCGCTGCGCCACCTTCTCCACCCCAACTGTGCAGACTGCAAAGAACCCTGGTGCTTGGCACGGAGGGTATCACAGGGTGGGGGCTGCGAGAACCTCTTCCAGAAAATCAGATCCTAAAAAAGATAATGAAGTTTCCTTACTTGCCAGAGAAACCGAGGGGTAAGGAAATCAGAGATTAGAGAATGGGGTTAGCTGTCTGGACATTGGCAGTAGCTTTGGCAATGGACAGCTGAGTGATTGATAATATAATAAAAATAGCTAACACTATATAGAGCTTCCTATGTGTCAAGCAATTTTCACTCATTTAATTCTCAGTACAACTCTATGAGAAAGGGAATACTCAATGAATCTTACAAATGAAGACACTGAATCATCACAGAGTTAAATTTACCCGAGGTCATGATGCTAGTAAGTGGCAGAGCAGGGGATTCAAACTCAGGCACTAGATTCCAGAGCTCAAATGTCCTCTCTCTCTGCCTCCCAGGGAACATGACACACAAACTGAAGGAGCCAAAGGAACAGTCTGAATTATACATCAGGGTACCCCAGAAAGCCTCAGGAATATTTAGAATAAAATGCTTGCTTCCAGAAGGGAAACTAAGGAGCAGGGAGTTAAGGATGGGGGGAGGGGGACTCTACTGTTTAAACTTGAAAAAAAAAACACCAATGGAAGTTTTATATCATACATACCTATATGTATTCCTTTTTCCCTCATTTAAAAAAATTATATTTCTGCAAGGTACAGTGAACAATGTAACAGAACCCACCAACATTATATACATGGTAGAGATCCCTGGCATTTCCCCCTCATTCTATGCCCCCACCTACCTTGCCTCCAAAGGTAACCACAGTCCTGAATTTGGCGTTTATGACTCTCCTATATATTACCATAATATTACACCACATGTATATATCCCTTAAGAAGGTATGGTACTGTTATGCACGGGGTTTTTTCTTAAAAGTTTTTTTTGTTTTTAGAGAGAGGAGAAGAGAGAAAGAGAGGGAGAGAAACAATAATGTGTTTCTCATGTGCCCCTAACCGGGGACCTGGCCTGCAACCCGGCATGTGCCCTGACTGGGAACTGAACCAGCGACCCTTTGGTTCGCAGGTTGGCACTCAATCCACTAAGCCACACCAGCCAGGGCAGTTATGTATGTTTTAAAATTTTATATAATTGATAGTATACTTTAGGAATCCTGCAACTTGCTTAATTCTGCATTCATTACTTTTAAAATTCCTACTTCTTCAAACATAATTACCCCCCATTTATCCCCCAATTAAAAATTTTTAAAAAAATGAAATTCTTACCCCTTACATTTTCATTTTAAAAGCCCTTAAATAGCAATGAAATAAAAATAAAAAGATAACAAAACCTACAGAGACATGAACATACCTGTAAGAATATAAACAAAATCCAATTGGGGGTATTGTTTGAAAAGGCCATTAAACCAAAAGTCAATTTTTATTATATTGACCACATTTCTCTGATTCTAAAACATCCAATTTATAGGGAGACTACACAAACAAACAAAATAAAACTCTATATTGGAAATGTCAGTACGTGAAAAACATGTGTTTTAGAATCAATGAAATGGATCAAATTGAAGTGCCTTAAACTAGCCTTACAAACTGTCTCCCAAAAACCCCCTCAGATCATCATTTTCACCAGTTCTTTACATATGTATATGTTTGTGAATATATAGCACAATATAATGAACTGTTGAACCATATGGAAATGAAAATGGCACACTAAAAAGCAGCATATTAAAAAGAAGTCTTGTGGTTAATGGTCTGAGTAACAGTTAAATTTACTTGCTGAAAAACTATTTATTGAAGAGAAATTTAATAAAGACAAATATTTGAAAGCATGCATTACACAAGACAAGAGGACAGAAAAAAGTTACATAGATGCTGCAACCAAGATTACAGGTTAATAGGGGAGGTAAAACATAGTAATAACATGAAGTGACAAGTGCCATAGAGCAGTGTGGAAAACATGTTATGTGAGGGAGAGATAAATAACAGGTGACCCAGTGGAAAATAAACCATTCAATCTGGATTTAGATGAAAAGCAAGATGAACACAGCATTGCAGGCAGGAAAAACAGAATGATTAAAATAACAGGGAGTGGTATAAATATATAGATAACTGAAGAATTCAGATTGGCACTTGGCACAGAAAAAACAAAAGTAAGTGAGTAACAAGAGACTGGGTTAGCTCACAGAGGGTGCTGCGTGTAAAACTAAAAGGTAGTTCTGGTGTTTGAAATGGAAAACTATATTAAGATGTTTTCTGTGAGGGAGAACAGTGTAGTAGTCAAAGCTTAACCTCTGGAATCAGACAACTTGGAGTAAAATTCCAACTCTGCCCCTTAGCTGTGTGGTCTTCACAAGATACAACTCCCTGGGCTTCTGTTTCACTTACAAAATATGGGTAATTCAAGTATCTACTTCATAGGTGTTACAGACTTAGTGAGATGATGCCTATAAGCACTTAGAAATAGTGGGCGCATAGTAAGTGTTCAATAAACAGCAGTTACCATCGTCACCATCACCATCATTAGGCTTCTAAGACTGGTCCATCTAGGAGCAATATATAAAAAAGGATTAGCAAGGGAAAGGCATGGAGAAATAAAAACCGGCAAGGAGCCTACTGCAATATCTAAGTAATGGTGCAAATGAAGGAAGGAATGTTAAGATACACCAGATGAAGAACTGACATGACTTGGCAGGCAGGTTGGATGTGGTCAGCCACAGAAAAGAGCAATTCAAAGCTGAGTCTCAGAATTCCAGCTTGGATAATTGGAAGTATTTGTTCATGCCTTCAGGTCACATTTGCACAGTTAAGTGCCATGTGCTGGGTGTTGATATAAAAAAGGCAGGGTCTCAGAATGCCAAAGAAAAGGTTTAAGAGACAAGTTTCACTTTTGACACATTGAGTTCAAGGTGTTCACTCTAGGACATCCGAGTAAACCTGTTTGGTGATCAGTGAAAAGAAAATATGCTAGTCCGGGGCTCTAGAGAAAGCAGTGCCAGAGAGGGAGAGGAGGTTCTCTGAAATGACAAGGCTGAAATCACCAGGAGAGAGTGGACTACTGAGTAAAATAACAGAAGAAAAGCTAAGAATAAATCCTTGAACAGCACAGAAAAGACACAATAAGGGGGAAGCAGTAAGAAAATACACTCTCGTTGAGCAAAGATAAGGAAGGTGATGGAAAGGTGAGAACCTTGGCAAGAGGAGGTGGCAATGATGGTAGACGCTGCAGAGGAGCAGGTGATGAGGCCTGTCACAACACCCCCGTGTGTGACCAGCGGATTTCTGGGGGCCTCTGAAAATAGTTTAGGAAAGCAGCAAGAGCCAAGTGACTGCAAGGGAGACGTTAGGAAGCAGCAGCCACAGGGGTAGGTGCAGATAGGATAGGACATAGAGTGTGCTGCAGATTGAAGACAACTTGCAGGCTAAAGAGGGGTGGAACCTCTAGAAGCAAGAAGGAATGCAATCAGTAGTATAAGCATAGCAGCTAGCCAGGGAGAAGGGGGGAAAAAAAAAAGTATCTTTTTCTCAAAGTGCAAAGGAAATGGATGACTTGAGGAGAGAATACAAGTTTGTTTGTTTTGGATGGCATTGACTTACAAATTAGGTCAGTCCACATGCAGAGGGAAGAGGTGAGTTAGGTGAGTTCAGGCCTTGACAGAACCCTACAGTAATAATCCCTGATGCTAACCTAGAGCACTGAAGTTTACAGAGAATTTACACATATACTTCCTTCTGCTTTAATTTCTATTAATCTATCTTCAAGTTCACCGACTTCATTATTTCTAATTAATCCCATTCAGTGAAATTTTTAAATGCAGATAGTATATTTTCAGGTCAAAATTTTTTCATCTCATTGTTAGTTTCTATTTCTCTGCTGAGGTTTTCTATTTGTTCACACATTACCAACTTATTATGCTTTACATCCATGGGCATAGTTGTAATAGCTGTTTTAAATCTTCTGCCAAATCCAACCTCTGGGTCATCTTGGGGTCAATCTCCATTAACTAGGGTGGTAATGGTAATTTCCTGTCTTTTCATATGTGTAATCATTTTGGATATCTTCACCTTTGTGATTACTATAGTAAATATTTTAGATTCTGTAATATTTTTCCAGAGTTTGGTGTTTTTGCAGACAATTAACTAGGTTGGACTGAAACTCCCAAGTTCTGCCTCTCTATGGTTTGGACTTTTCAGTGTTAGGTGTGCTGTTTGAAGGCTGTTCAACACATGTATAATAGGGGTTGGCAAGAGATTTGAGCTGAGTTTATATGCAGTACTTAGCCCTCCCACTCATCCTTTCTAGGATTTTCCTGCTTACTTTCCTACTGTGTAGTCCCTCTGAACTCTGTCCTCTTTTCTTCAGGCAAATAAGATTACAGGTTGTTGTCTCAGCTTTAGTCATCCCTCATGTCACCAACTGGGGCCTTCTCTCAGGATAAAACCCATAAAAATGGGAAATTATTCATTGTCGTTCCCTTCTTCCAAGTGCAGACTTCATTCCAGTCTCTGCTGGCATTTTGTCACTCGTGAATGACATCTGGTAGTTTTTAAAACTTTTTTTTCAAGTTAAGTTTTTATCTTGATAAAACTATAAACCTTTATTTTATAAATCTCAATCTTACTAGGAACTACTCGGCCATTACCCTTTATCAGCAATTCTAAAAAGTTCTGGTCTCAAAATCCATTTATTCTCTTAACAGAAGTATTACAAACTGGGAAGAGTTGTTGTTTTTGTGGGTTATGTCTATCAACAGTTACCATGTGAGAAATTAAATGTGAGAAGTTTTTAAAAATTTAATTTATTTAAAAAACAATAGACCCATTACATATTAACATAAGTATTACATTTTTCTAAAAAATGTATTTTTAATCTAAAATGTTTTTAGATTTACTTGTCTTAGAAAAAGGGAGAGTAGAGAGAGCGAGTGAGATCGATTTGTTGTTCCACTTATTTATTCATTCATTAGCTGATTCTTGTATGTGCCCTGAGAATTGAACCCACAATCTTGGTGTACTGGGAGGATGCTCTAACCAGCTGACTACCTACTCAGCCAGGGCAAGAAAGGTTTTTCTTTTTTAAGGGAGGGATGGCATTGTTTTACATTTCACAATCGTCTTTAATACCCAGCTTTAAAACAAACAAAAAAAAAAACAAAAAGTTTGTTTTTCCTTTCTTCTATGCTTCTGCATTCGATCTGTTGCCACATGTTTTGGTTCAGGTGTGTTAAGAGAATTTGGCCTTGCAAAAGAGATCCTTGTAAACCCACTGAAAGGGTTTCAGGAAGGGTCACACTTTGAGAAATCTGCCCTATATATTTTTGATACTATGCAGTAACAAAGCAGGTACTAAATTAGTTCCATTTTATGGTTGAGGAACCATGGGTTCAGAGAAGGCAGGAAAGGTACCCAAAGTTAGACAACTAGCTTTTAGATGATGCTGGTAGTACTTCAAGTCTGACTATAAACTCAATGTAGTTTCTTCAAAATCCCCATCTAGAATGTTCGACATATATATATTCATGGCAGATTTTACAAATATATTGAATGAAATAAGGGGATAAATTTTCCAAGTTTATGAAATAAAACAAATTCAGATTTAAAAAAAAAAAAGCAACTTATATACATAACAGGTTCATTCAAACTTGTCTGCATAATAATAGACCCTTGATGTTTGAAGGCAACACAACCAGACTTTACTTCATGTTAACAAGCCAATCCATCACAGAATTACTGACAACATTTTCTAACACAACCTACTTTGCAAATTATTAGCTAGGCTGTTTATATAACCTTTGTTCATCATTTCTTTGATCATCAATTTGATTTTCTCTAGTATATAGAACAGCCAGTTTATTATGAATACAGAAAAATCTTAGAAGTTACATTTGAGAATTTTTGGTGGAAATTTTAAGATGTGAGAGATGTTGCAGAAAAATAATTTATCATTTTATTATACTTACAAATACTGGAGGCAAAAATGTAAGAGTGCTACATCTTAACATGATTTATCTGGTATTAAAGTGCTTTGTTTTTTTAAAAAAATATTTTTTTAAATTTATTTTTAGAGAGGGGAAAGGAAAGAGAAAGGGGGGGAGAAACATCAATGTGTGGTTGCCCCTCGCACCTCCAACCTACGCACGTGCCTGACTGGGAATTGAATCAGCGACCCTTTGGTTCACAGGTCAGTGCTCAATCCACTGAGCCACACCAGGTAGGGCCAAAGTGGTATTTATATTACAATAGGGTTGGCACTGGTATTTAAGAGACTACAAAAACCTTTTTTACTGACTAGACTGCAGTAACTCTGGATTAGCTCGAACTAAGTACACTAGAACAGCTTTATACCAGTATCTGTTTAATTCAAAGTTACCTTGATATTCAAGATCTCTGATTTTTATTTACTTAAAAAAAAAATCTATTGTATTAATTTGACTGGACTCTCAGACCCATGGTAGCCAGAAGGATGTCCTAGAATAAACAGCTTTTCATTCAGTCTCTCAGGCAGTAAGAATCTTTAATAAAAAAAGGATCAAAAGGAATTAGGCATCTGTTTCTGTGGAAAACAAACAGTCTTAGATATTATTTCTGTGGTTACTACAACTGTGACTTTATTATTAATTATTACAACAAGGAGGAAAGTTGGCAGAGGAATGTGTACAGCTTTTTTGAGATACTCACTCATGGCTATAAATACAAAGTAAAAGCAGATATATTCAAATTGCCACATGATAAAAGACTGTATACAATGCTTTTAACTTTTTAATGATACTTTCACATGATAGTGAAGGTGTAACCTAGATAAAGGTTGTTTGCAGAAATAATTTTATCCTGGAATAGTGGCTATTTAGCTGACTATATTATAAAATTTTCCATGTAGAGTCATACTGAAGTCTGAGTCCTAGTCCAGACTAAGCCAAACACAATTGTCAGGGATGATACACAGATCCTTTTTTAAAAATCTCTGCAGGTGATTCTAATAAGATATCTCAGTTAAGAGCCACTGAATTAGAAGAGGGGACAAAGAAACTCTAGAAAATACTTCACACTCTAAAATTACAGAGAAAAAGAAATTCACAAAAAGTGCTCAAAATGTGGGAATTATACCAGTTACAAGAAGTAAACAAAAATCAACAATTATAATTCTAGTTGTAACTTTAAACTAAAAACTTAGCCAGATTAAGAAACAAAGGTGTTCTCAAACTAGTAGGATAGGCATTGAGGGCAGAGGAGGAACACACCATTTTCAGATTTCTTTTTAAAAAATACTTAGGAAAAAGAGATACTTACTCTTCTATTTTACCATTATATTTTTCATAGCATCTAAAAATGACATGGAAATTCCAAATCTGAAAATATTGTTTGAGGTAAAGCCTGCAATAATTCTGGGCATCTGCTTATAAAAATCACTGGGAATATTACAGAAGAGGGTAAGAAGCAGACGTGGTAGATGATACAGGAAGAGCAGTTATGCTCTAGAAACCTTTAACGGAACAGGGAAACGTTAATTTGGGGCCTCTTGCCTGTTGGCAGACACAGCCAGCCTATACCACATCTCTAACCCCCATCTCACCAACATGTGGGATGCCTGATAAAGCCACAGGCAAACAAAATATGCCAACACCAGTTAGTGCAAATTGCTAGTGGACCTTTAAAAAAAAATCAGAACCCTGTGAAGGAAGATTCTTCTTTGTTTACTAAAAAGAAAGAAAGAAAAATATTCTTTCTGAAAGAAAAAATAAGATACTGAAAGGATAGGAGAGCCCTGGCTGGTGTGGCTCAGTGGACTGAGTGCCGGCCTGTGAACCAAAGGGTCGCTGGTTCGATTCCCAGTCAGGGCACATGCCTGGGTTGCAGTCCAGGTCCTCAGTTGGGGGTGCATGAGAGGCAACTACACAATGATGTTTCTCTCCTCTTTCTCCCTCTCTTTCCCTCTCTCTAAAAGTATATAGATAGAATTTTAAAAAAAATTTTTTTTCAAAGACAGGAGAAAGTTGGAAAATGACAGTGCTAGTACACATCTAGAGTACAGTACAAGCAAGAATGATTATAACTTCTGAATATAGGTAAACCAATACTTCCTTTGCCGCAGAATGTTCCACAACCATGTTGTCCACATGGGCTAATGAAACCCTTTGCTTAAAGTGTCTACAGTTTTTCAGAAAGAACAAAAAGTCATTACATATTGATTTGTAACTAGGAAAGAAATGAATCAGAAAAATTCCAAAAATAACTAACATTGCCAACATTTTTTCCTAAAGATGAGGTTTAAAAAATTCCTGATAAGCAAAGGGAAGGCAGAAGTACTAATAAATTCAATCAATAATCCTGAAACTGATGTTTGCTTCAAACACTTTATTTCCTCGTCCTCCACTCTTGCTATGCAGATTCAGGTAGCAACATCTTTCCTACACTAGAGAATAATACTGTTCTAGTTACTATCAACAGCTACTATTACAATGAGTAAATACTATGTGCCTTGTGCTAAGTGCCCTTTGTACATTACCTCTTTTAATCCACACCATGACTATGTGTTCTTTTTCTTTTCATTTTACAGATGAGGAAAAACCTAGGCTTAGGGCATACAACCGGCAAATGGTATTAGGTGGGGATCGAGCTAGGTCTGACTCCATAGTCTGTGCTCATAACTATAAACTGAAGTGGTATTTTTCTTAGCATTCTTTTATCAAAAGAATGCAGTTCACATGCAAGCGGGAATACGCCAGAAAGGGGGCACAGGAAGTGGCGCATAAGTACTTTACAATTTATCAAGATAAGAGCACCTGCACTGCTTTTTTTAAGACCAGGGGGAAAAAAAAAGAAAAGAAACCCTGCAATAATATAAAACCCCCAACTCTTTTCTAGCCCTGTTAAATGGACAAGTTTTTCAACAAGATGGTCAAGCAGCACCTACAGACCACAGTACATAAATCACTTTGGTTCAGTGGTGGGGAGGGCATTATGAAACACTTCCCAGCACAGCACTCACCAGGATATTTTACCGCCAAGACACTTAGGCCCCTCCTCCCCAGCTAGACAGCCTGGCTCCTTCATATTCCCCTCAGGAGATAGGGTGGAAGCACAAGGCTCCACTTTCTAAGGCACAGAGGGCAGTTGAAAGTCCTTCTCAGCCTCTTTGGGCAACCACAGGCGCCAATAAATCAGCCACAGGCGATTTCTCTCATCCCCTTCCCGGCTGGAAGTAGTAGTGAGATACAGTGCAAAAGAGCACAGATTAGCCTTGGGAGGTTAAGTGATATAGGCTTGAATTGTACTGCAACCAGCTGTATCACTGAAGCCAAGTAAACACCTGTTTGTAATATGGAGACTTTTGATAAGTATCAAAATTCGTCTATGAGAACAGCTAGCCAGTGCAGGTACTTAATAAACAGCAACCAAACCTGAGCAGAATCCATGTCTAGCACCTCCAAATATTGGTAAGATATTCAGGCCAGGGCTGGTCAAAACGGTGTAGCAAGTCATGTGAGCTTCCTCCCTACTTTCTTGCTGACCATTCAGGTGATGTTTCACTGCTTCCTGGTAACCTCGCAGCCATCAATCAGTACTAATCTATTCCATGTCTTATCCCATCATTGTTTCGTTCCCTACTAAAGAGCTGATGTCTGATAATTAAAATGTCCAGATTACTAAAGAGGACTTTGATGCCTTAACCTTAAAGAAGCAATCAATGCTACAAATGTTGGTTATTCTTGCAGAAAACAGGGCTGAACTGGGGGGTGGGGGAAGGGTGAGCTCCAAAGTACATCATAGCCATTCTATTTAACCTAGAAATAGTGCCAACCCTGTTTCTTAAAATACCAAAGCCATCACGCACCAGCCAAGCCTGATTTTTCAGTATTCTGGATCAAGCCAAGTATCATCACCTCTGGCAGAAAGCCTCTACAAAGCACGGGTTAAACTGGCCCTGCTGCACTCCGGGTGTGGTAGGGAGCAGAGCAACCAAGCTGTCTGGAGCCGGTGAGTCCAGTTACTCAAGAGGTGCAGAACCTCAATCAAGCTACATACTTGCTCTTTAGGCTGGGTGTCCTCATCTGTAAAATAAAAGGGATGAACTGGATTTTCCATAAGGCTCCTTTCAGCTTTAAAATCTATGACTACAAAGTGTACTTTACACACTTGACAAAATCCTATGAGAATGAACAGCTGTCCAAAAAGACTCGAATCTCAAGAGAATGAATGCCAAATTCAATCCCTTGAGAGAAACCAGGCGTTAATTTATGAAACATGTTAACCGCTTGTCAAGTTCCAGGGGCTGCCTAAGCAGCTCAAGAACAGCTTGTCTTCTCCACTTGAGTGCTAGCTAGGAAACGAAATGATAGATGATGGGGCAAGCTCTAAAAAGAAAAACTGGCCCTGGCTGGGTAGCTGGGTTGGAGCATCCTCGGGAGGTTTCAGGTTCCATCCTGAGTCAGGGCACTGCAAGAAGCAGCCAATGAATGAATGCATAAATAAATGGAACAACAAAATCGATGTTTTTTTCCCTCTCTAAAATAAAAAAGCAAAACTAAAAAAAAATAATGAATGGGTATGCTCAGAATGAGATTCAAATAATCTGAAAAAAGAGAAATAAATTACGGGACGAGAGGGGTAATTCCTGCTCCAGAAACAAGGTAATCACAAATGGAGGTGGGAACGGAGGGGGCCTCCGCAGGCTGCACCTGGAAACCCACCCACTCGCCAAAGGGGTCGGCTGGCCGCCTGTGGAACGCCGCACGCCAGTCGGGGCTGCCCGCGCGGGGTCGGAGCCCGGCCTGCAGCACGCGTCCTCGCGCCCGGTCCTAGCCTGCATCACGCCCCGCCAACTGCCTTGTGAGGACAGCGAAGGGCGGGCTGTGGGCATCCTCGGCCCAGTGCTCACTCGCGGTTGCCATTTTCCTCCTTGCCCTGATTGACATGTCAAACGGACCAAAAATACCCCTGTCCCCATCTACTTGCATCTGTTCCACGACCGGCGCAGCTGCAGGCCGCCGCCAGCCTAGGCGGCTCCCGGCGGGAGGGACTGACTCTGGAGCAGCCCACAAGGGCCGGGCTGCATCGCTTACCCAGAGGCCGCCGCGGCGGCCAGCCGGCTCCTCCATGCGGGAGGGGCGGCTCCTGCGCCGCAAGCGTCACGCGGCGGCGCCCGCTCACGCACTCCGCGGTCCATTCTCGCGCGGCTTCCCGCGCCGGCCGCCCCGTGTTGGGCCCACGTGACCGCGCGCCCGGTAGCCGGGAATGAGGGGCGCAGGGGTAGGAGTGTGCGTGCGTGCTTACGTGCGAGCCCGCCTATCCGCTCAAGTGGCCAGGAGGGGTTGGCTCGCGCTCGGCCGCCTCCGCCTCAGTCCCCAGTCGTGACTCTGTAGGCGGAAGCATGGTAAAGAGCCTGGGCGTTACAGGCTCCCCACACACAACCGCGTGACCTGGGGACTTTCCCTAGAATGTGCAAAAGCATGGGCACCCCTTCAGTGTGGGGGTGGGGAAGGATGCGCCCGGGTGTCCGAAGGGGGAGTGATGAGGGCGCGGGACCAGGGAAACCAAGCCGTGGGAGCCTAGGAGAGGCCGGGTGGGCAGGGTGGGGCATGACGAGGGAAGTGATTCAGGGCCAGAGGCCGACGGGCCCATGGAAGGTAGGGCGGGGGGAGCGTAAAGAATGGGCGACCCTGAACGCACTGGCCACGTCCAAGACTGGACGAGGTTGCCGGTACCCCAAGAACGTCCGGGACGTACTGCGAGGGAGGGCCCAGCTGCTGGGTCCTCCCGGGCAGGGGTCTGACATCTGGACAGTGTGGGAAAGCAGCATCTAGCCCTTGGGGAATCGGAAGGAGCCCAGTCCCATCCAGCTGTGCAAACAGGAGGAGGAGGTCCCAAGCCTACCCTTGGGAGAGGGGCAAGAGGGGTGATCAAGCGGCCGCCGCGCCGGGCCCCCGCGGTGCGGGTTGCGCCAGTCTCCTCAAAGCCCGACGCAGAAACTTATAACAGGCGACCGCGGGTGCCCCTAGCAGCCAGCGGCGGAGTGGGTGGGCGGGCGAGAGGGAGGGGAAGGCTGGCGGACGCCGCAGCGAACTGGTGGGCAGACCCGGAGTCGCCGCGTAAGCGGGGCCGGCTCAGTGCGGTGCGGCAGGCGCGGCTGTGCGGCAGCGGAAGTCCTTTGTTGCAGCACAGTCCCTGGCAGAGCCAGAACCTCTCCGCGCAGCCCAGCCCGAGCGCCGCGCTTCGCCGCCACTGCAACTCGCGGCCCTTTCGCCTCCGCCCGCCTTTCCCGTCGCTGATCTGCCTTAAACTCCCTAAAATCTCCGCAACCTCGGTTCCCGCTGCGGCCGGTAAGTATTTGCCAGTTGTGGGACTATTTGCGCAACTTTGGCCCGCGCCTGAGGGCGGCGGGCCGGGGGGCCTGAAGGAGTGCGGCGTCGGAACGGCATCGACCCATGCGGGGAGCCAGAGCGCAGCGAACACGCTGCGAGGACCCGGCGACTGGCGGCTGCCGAGCCGCCTACTCGATCCCGCCGCCCGCCGCCCGCCGGCGCGTCCGGTCCACGACATGCGGCCTCCCTGGGTCGGAGAAGCCCCCGCGGAGACTAGTTCCCACATCATTTACCTTCTTTTCCCCTTCTTTCTCTACCTTTATTTATTTTTTTTGAGGGGGGGGGCAGGGAGGGGAGGTGTAGACGGAAGGCGGGAGGACCCGGTTGATTGACGTGCCCAGAGCCCGCTTCTCTCAACTTACAGCTGCGGCTCCTCGGCGGGTGGGAGGGGGAAGTGTCCCGGAGTCCGAGGCCGCAGACTTGGGCGCGCTCCGAGCGAGGAGGCGTAAGAGCCGTGCAAATTCTTGCTACGCTCTTTCCCACCCCCTCTGCCGGCACACAAGCTTTTTGTTCAGTAGAAAGTGGTAGGTCTCGGGTTTGGGAATTTTCAGTGGAGAAGATTTCTTTCCTGGGAAAAAGTGCTTTCGCTTCTAGTGGTGGGCGCTTAACTAGAAGTTCTGTTAGTGTTCGGTAAATGTGTTGGACGTAGATCGGGAGTCGTTACCACTAAAATATGTAGGCTTGGTCTGAGCTCAGTCTCCTTCCCACTCTCTCATTCTATCTAACTGTGTCTACGTGATCTGAAAGACTGACGTGACATTTTCCAGACTAGGACCGTCAGGGAGATGTTGGTGAAAGTCCTTGATGTTTTCTGGAGACGGTAGGACATTGGTATGTGTGTAATAATACTTCTAAGTCAGCGTGGTAAGCACGCGCATATTCACCACTGGCCTAAGTGTATTTCCTTACAGTATCACGGCAGGATAATTGTTCCAGGAACAGTTTTCCCTTTGACACTGGATCTCAAGGAGGTCCCAGGCTTTTGGGAGAAGACTTAGAATCAGTTTCTTGAGTCGAAGTGCAAGCCATTCTGGAGCAGAGTTGGTGAAGGATGCAGTTCTTAGGATTATTTCAAAGCAATCACCGTCTTATTTGAAACTGTGAGATTAGATCTATGAAGCTTTGTCAGAGCTAATAGATATGATATGATGAGAATTGGGATACCAAAAGGATGAAACTTGACTGAGAACTGGCCCTCAGAACCTCAAAACTTTTTTTTTAATCACTTGCTGGATAGCTGATGAAGTCTCAATATCTGAATATCTTTGGTGGCTTCATCATCTTAAACAGAAAATTGAAACATAGTGGAGGTGAAGTGCTTTTCCAAAGATTAATAAAGGCAGTCTGCAGTAGAGCCTTCAAATAACATCTTCTATTCATTTTAAAAGCGAATTTCTCTATTATGACCAAATTTTCATCTTACAGAATAACTCAGGTAAAGCTGTCTTTCCTGAAGCCTTTCTATTCTTCCCACTCCAATATAGTGGCCTCCTTTGGGGTGGAAGTGTGGGGGAGCTAGTGCATCATTGTCAGAGAAAAGAGAAACCATGTTTAACCAGGTCCTTAGCAGAGCATGAACACAGCCTCAGCCTCTTGCTGTTGATCTTGTGTTTTGATTTTATTTAACACTGTTAAATTTTTGTACCTGAGCGCCATTTCCTATTCTAATGTGCAGGAGAAAAGAAGTGCCCACTTTAAGGCCTCTCCTCCTCCATCTAGGAAAAGTGCTAAGCTTTTGCTGTTGACCTTCTATGTCAAAGGAGAGGAAACCATTTGGAATGAAATAGAGAAAATTTTCCATCGATTTTTACTTTTAAGCTACATTCTGTTGTCTTCCCAAAGATTGAGGTGCATATGAAAAACAATTGTTTGAGAGGTCACTTTGATCTCTGTAGGATGCTGATATTTTCTTGTGCTAATATCTTATCATAAAATATTGAAATTAGCTTGTTATTTATTCTTATATTCTTATGTGAACCAAATTAAAGGTGATTCATGCCTTTTTTCTCAAAATGGAAATACTTTATTATAAAACCCATGTTCTTTGTAAAAATTCAACCTACATTGAAGTACATAAAATATAAAAATGAAAGCCACTCTTGACTCCCACTCCCCAGAAATAATCACTGTTAACAGTCAATTCCTTGTGTGAAATGAGAGAAGGCAAGATTTGATCGTAAGGGTGCTGTTGTGCATGCCTCACTCTGCCTGGGGATGGATGGCCTGTCAGATGATTCATGGGCTCATGTTCTCTGTTCACTGCTCAGAATGCTGAGAATTGGCCGGATAGAGGAAAGGGAAATGCTTTGCATGGGGCTGATCTGAAATTCTGGGATTAAGTAACAGACGTGAGAGTTTAAATATAACAGGGCTGCTATTTTAGGTCTGTCCTAATGAAGTACTTACTGTACCTTGGTGGGTTATGCTAATTCTCACACCTTTTTAATGTTGATGTCTAGCCTCTCATGGGCTGATTTATACCAACCAAACAAAGCAAAAAGCCCTCAAATGGTAGAAAGTATCATAATTTATAGTTGGGAAGGAGTTGGGTATACTTTCCATGAAGACCATTGCCAAGATATCCCTGTGCTGATATGGCATGGGGCATTCTTCTATCCAGAGGTAGCATGCCAAACATCAAGGAAAGGAACTTAGAAGAAAGACAGGCATTAATGACTGTGGTTTTCAGATGTGGCATGGAAGGAGATAGTACATATTTAATAGATTTCTAGCTATATTGTGGCTTGTATAGTAACTACAAGCAATCTTCGTGAAAGTACAGAATCACTTATTACTTAGTCTGGTATATTCAAGAAGGATGAGCTGTGAAGTAGTTGATGTTCTGAAAACAAAGCCCCAAAACATTGGTTATTTGAGGGTGTTGGGGCCATGCATGTTTTTTGCACTACACTGCTTTGAGTTTAAAATGACTTTCAAAATAAAACTGGAAAATTAAGTAATTAAATCACCAACTAGATTTTCTGTTTGCTATCTGAGCTGTACATAATCCTTTTTAGAGGAAACCGAAGAGTTCCATCCTCTGTTAAATCTTTATTAGTAGGGGAGGGTTTGCCCTCATGGGCAGTGGGAGTCAGCAGATGGAAGAGGAGGTGGGGAAGGCGCGGCATTCTACTTGCCTTGCCATATGGGGCAGTATGAGAATGGGGTGACTCTGGGAGGCTTAGGATGTTCATTCCAAAGGGACACTTGAGTTAATTGTCATTGCCAGAGTGTGGTCTGATTTATGAAAACAAGCTCAGGGCTCTGAATCAAAATAGAGTTTGAGTCTCATCTTCTAATTATATACAATATGAGCATTTGATATCAGCCTATCAACCACTGAACCTGTTTCCTCATTTACAAAATGAGGTTAATAAAAATACCTACCTCGGGGTTGTTGTGAGAATCAGTTGTATACTGTGTAGGAAATGGCTTTGTAAGCTCTTGGCCACTACAAGGTGGGGCAAAAGTAGCTTCACAGTTTTTTGTATGGGTAAAAATACAATAATTAATAAGTAATAATACAAGCCCTGGCTGGGTAGCTCAGTTGGTTAGAGCGTCGTCCCAACATGCCAAGGTTGCGGATTTGATCTGTGGTCAGGGCACATACAAGAAGCAACCAACCAATGAATGCCTTAAGGAAGTGGAACAACAAATCAATGTTTCTCTCTCTCTCAAATTTAAAAAAAAAAGTATGTTTAAAATAAATAATACAACAAAACACTATGTTTCACATAACAACTGTAAACCTACTCCCTCCTTATATAGAAGTTGCCATGTTTGAAAGAATGCAAAAAAAAAAAAAAAGATAGGCAAAATAAAACTTACCTACTTCAACATTCACTTATTCAAAAATTGATCAAATATAAACCAAATACCAGGCAACTGTTAGGGGCTCAGGGATACAGTGGTGACTAAGACAGTCCTGCTCTCAAGGAGCTTACACAGCAGAGCAGGGAAGCCATATAATTATAATCCTCTGCCTTGAGCATGGTGATAGATAAAGCATCCCACTTTGGATGATACATTATTTGTCACCCTGTAGTGGTAGGCACAGGCTGTTTTAGAAGCACAGAAAAGGGGCATCTGCCTTACCCTGGGATCAGAAAAAAATTCCTGAAGAGAATGAACTGAACATCGAAAAAGTTCTAAGCAAAGGGAGTAGCATGTATGAAAGCATGATGGCTGTGCTGCGTTAGGTGCTTTAGGATGAGGGGGAATTTTAATTCTTATATACATTTAAGGCTTAAAAATGTAGTTAAGCTTCTTAGAATGAGCATACCTTTTGTGATACTCTATTGGTTTCATTTCATTGACTTAATTAGATAAAAATGTGAAGTTTTCAGGGTTTTGGATAGACTTAAACATTAAAAAAGTCAGCCCTGGCTGGTGTGGTGCAGTGGATTGAGCGCTGGCCTGCAAACCAAAAGGTGTTCCGTTCGATTCCCAATTCCCGGTCAGGGCACGTGCCTGGGTTTTAGGCCAGGTCCCCAGTTGGGGACGTGCAAGAGGCAACCAATTGATGTTTCTCTCCCTCTCCTCCCTCACTTCCCTTCTCTCTGAAAATAAATAAATAAAACCTTTAAAAAAATCAGGGCTATGAAATTGGAAACAATACAATTAAAAGTGCGTGGGGATCTGCCGGAAGAAGGAAACAGGGTGGGCCTTCACACGTCATTGAGCTGCCTCACCAGTTATTCATTTATCAGCTTTTACTGAATACATGTTACGTTGCAGAGAAACAAAGCCCAAGACCTTGCCTTCAAGTTGCTCATAATCTAAAGCAGAGACCAACACATAGGAAATTGTGGTAGCTGATACATATTTGGCACTTACTCTGTGAAGACACTGCCTTACAATAAGTCTAAAGGCCAGTAAGGATTACCATCCCCATTCTCAGATGAGAATTGAGGCACACGTTAGTGAGCAACCTGCTCAGAGTCACACCTAAGAAGTGGCAGAACCAGAATTTGAACCCAGGCTTTAACACCCACTTTATGTTGCTGCTCTGATGATTAAAATAAGTGTGATAAGTACAAAATGAGATGCTACAGAGCAATATCAAAACCTAAAAATAGTGGGAGAAGGAGGTATTACAGACGGCTTTCTGGAGGAAGTGATAAACTGGTTATTAAATGATATATGGGAGGTTCAGATAGAACTAATCAGTGTGACTTAAAATGGAGATAAAAAAATACATGAAGAAATGGGGATGTTGAGGAGATGAGCAGTTTTATGTTTGTCTTTATGCTTGAACATGAAGTTTGAAGCAGGAAGTAGCCAAACAAGACTAGATGGGTGAGCTCTGAGGCCTTTTGTCTGCCTTGCCTGAGGGTATGTGACGGGAACTATAGAGGGTTTGAGCAGAAGGATCATAGGATCTGATTTTCTTCATGGGTCCTCTGAGGATGAGGGACCAGTGAAGGAGCCTGTTGTAATAACTCGGTAGGGATGGAAAAGAGACAGATTTGAGAAGTGTTTAGTGAGAAAAATTGGCAAGACTTAATTATGAGAAAGGAGTCCCAGGTGACTTCCAAGTAGCCCTGGTGATTAATGCATAGTGGTGCCAGCTAAGATAGAGGATACTGGTGGAGGGGCAGTTTTAGGTGGGTCCCAAAGTCACAGAGTGAGTGCTTTGGAATAGATAGAATTTCCACAAAATGAACTTGTAAATATACGAATGCCACGTGCAAAAAAGCACTTTCTGGTGAAGCTGCTTTTTCCTGAGAAACTTACTGTTCACACAGTGCCCTCTGGTGGTCAGAAGGTGCCATGTTGTGTCTTTAGAATGAACAGATCAAAATATTAAAACTTGCATTAAAATACTTTTCTTCCTCTACTCCTGGAGGAAGAGAGGAATATTTCAGAAATTTCTCTGTTCCCTTTGCTTTCTGTATGGACTGATTAATTTCCTAAACCCATACTGCAGCTGAACTACAGAAACACCTCTCTTATTCACAAGTGATCAGGTGCCCTGGGCTGAAGCAAAAGAGTAAGGCAGTTTGTTGCTTGTCAGCAATTAAAATAGATGAAACAAAGTGCAGGAATTAAAACCTTATCTTACTCATTGAACATTTTCCTGTGTCCTCATAGAAAATTATTAATGTAGATTCAGTGTCAATGAGTTTTTTCTTAATTTATAACCCACAACAAATGGTGGGCTGCAAGAGTTCAGCACACCTTTTCGAAGTGACAGCTGCTGGCTTAACACACAGAGAAACAGCAAAATACTGGCCAACAAACCACAATCTCCAAAAGTATGACGGTCTCAGGCCATTTTGTAGGTGTAAACAACCCTTGAACATTTGAATAACTCTTATATTTCAGGAAAACATAACTGATGCAGAGGAGAAAGCAGGCAGCCAAGTGTGCTGTACATGAGGGCTGCAGTTAGAATAGTAGGAAGAGCTCTAGACCAGGATTAAGGAGACCAAGGGCCTATCCTGCCAGCAACTAAAACTAGATGTGACTTTAAACATATCACTTAACCTCTTAGCACCTCATTTTGTTTTCCCATCCATAAAGCAGCAGGTTGAACTTTTGAACTCTTCATATAATTCTATGAACTGTGTTCCCAATGATGGCATTAATATTTAAGAAAATTGTATTATGTATGGATTGAAAAGACAAAATCTTTTTGTCATCTTTAATTTATACAAGAGTCCTGTGAGAAGTATATTATCCATATTTTATAAATGAGAAAAGTAGGCTTAGAAGGGGAAGATGTTTAGTGGTAGAGCTGGTATTCATATCCATTGGTGTCTGCTTCTGAGCTCTAAGTTAATACTTTCATTTAACAAATGTGCATTAAGACCAGCCATGTGGGAAGAGTGTGCTCGGCACAGGGAACAAACACAAAGGCCATCAAGCCTCATCTGTGTCCTTGAGAGTTCAGTGAGGTACTGCTGTATAGTACCTCTGTTAGTGCTAATGATATAAATAATACGACAGCACATTAGGGCTTTTAAAGAGTTTAGTGTGTGAGCATAGAACTCAGCCACCATTTTAAAGTTTTAGAACATAACTCAATTATATTTTCAGAACGTTCTATATTGCCCGGGCTGGGTATCTCAGTCGGTTAGAATGTCTTCCCACTACACCAAGGTTGCAGGTTGAATGTTGGTCAGGGCACATACAAGAATCAACCGATGAATGCATAAATGAATAGAACAACAAATCTCTCTCTCTCTCTCTCTCTCTCTCTCTCTCTCTCTCTCTCTCTCTCCCCTCTCTTTCTCTCCCTCTAAAATCAATAATATTTTTTTAAAATAGAACTTCCTGTACTAAGTACCAAGTGTACAGTCTAATAACTGAAAAGTGAATAAAATTTTCTAAACTTGATCATGTCTATCATTTAGGTGCTTTGAAGTGAAATCTGTTATCTTTAGGAGCCTCTACAACTGGTTCTTCTGGAAATTTCTAGGGGAAAACCCAAATTATTTAATTAAATTTAAATTTAGAAATTGGATTGTGTACCCTGGAAAATGGTATTCTAGGAAAGAATTTTACTGAGGTGACTTTATTTTTATAGGTGGCAAAATTGTTAAGGCCATGAGCTCAGGCTGAAGAGTCAGATTGCATGTGTTCCAATCTTACCAAGTCCTTGGTAGCCTTAGGAAGGTTATATAATATTGTGTGCCTCTGTTTTCTTATTTGAAAAATAGGTCTTAAAACATTACCTCCTTTGTAGGGTTATAAGAATTAAATGATACAATTATATACATATTTACATGCGTACATACTGTACATAATACATAAGATATGCACACACATTTGCTTAGACTAGAGCCTGGTACATTGATAGTAAGGCCAGTAAAACAATCTACCTTTCCTCCCATTACATTTTCAAGCTTTTGTGCTGCTGTGTACTTCTCCCCAATTATTCACATAGACAGCAATACAGATTATTGAAATGCCTTTCCCTTTGCTTTCTCTTTTTCTTTATTTTACTCATTCATCAAGGCTTCACTTAATCTTACATTCTTCCTAAAACCAGCTGTTCTGGTACAATGCATGCTTTTTTCTTTCAAACTTTATTCAATATAGTTTAGTACTTAATTATTCTTGGTTTAAAATTTAATCCTTTATATGTAATTAGCTCTATTGTGTACCATCTTTCTTCACCCTGCCCTTCAGTGCTCTGTGTGGCATAAGGAATATTGTAGGTGTTCTGTACATTCTGATACTCTTATTTATAAACATGAGAGAATCCTTTCATTACATTTCAGGCTTCTTCAAAGGCTAATCTGTAGCTCTCAAATCCTTGTACATACATGCAATGAGGTAAGACATAGAAATATGTACAAGGAACTGTGTGAGTTAAAGGTCCAGAGATAATTTTAAGTAGTCAAGCTGGTGCATGCCGAATTGAGTCTGATACTAGCTAGGCTCTGCTGTAGACTCACTGAGGCTCTGCAAATTGTCCTCAGGGGCCTCCTTGGTAATGCGGGTCTGACACAAATTAGAGGGTGATTATTTGTCTTATAGATGGGGTCAGCTCCAAAGTTTCTTTTAAGTTACTTCTTCATCCACTTTACATGCTTATTTATAGACCCTTAAATTATCATTTGACTAAGGCTAGGTCAAAAGGACATCCAGCAAAACTTTTTTTCCAGTTTTAAGAGATTTAGCAATGAAGGAAAAATATTTCTGAAATCTTACTATGTCAGTGAGAATTTACTGAAATAGCTTACACAGTATAATTTAGGGAACAGGTCTACTGGATTAGACTTGGTGCAAATATACAGATAAAATCATATTACAAATAGAGTTCAGATGGGGGTAGTCAAAAGTGCAAGAGCACCTGGCCAGTAAGCCCTGTGTTAAGGATTCAAGCACCATCCTTGTATTCTTTGAGAAGGACACACTGCATTGTACCAAGGAATATGTAGTAACTATTGTACAGTGGTTAGTACTCATCTGGGTTGTCAGGAGTCCTAGTACCTACTTTACCAGTTAACTATACCCTTGATACATTTAATGGCCATAGATCTTTGCCCTTCTACGAAATAAGAATTTGGACTAGATTAGATCTCTTATGTTGTGAAAGTCTATGAATATCTAAATTGCATAATGTGCTTGATAGCTGCTTTTAAATTTAAGATGAGCTGGTAAACTTTCTCAAAGTAAGTTTTTAAAAATCTAGTATAAAATGTTCGCATTAGTTAACTCCTGTGTTCTTCCTGGAGAACTGCGTGCACACTGAGTGTCCTATCCTGAGGCAACGCCTTTGGCTTTAGACCTCATTTGAAGTTTCTGCTCTCAGCCCCGTGCCCTTGGCGTCTAGCTGTAATAAATTTGTTCTACCAGTCATGAAGTTAGTGACACAAACAAAAGCAACCACCAATTCCAGTTACAAAAAGAGGAACAACTGAAATATAATAATCCTTTTATTCAAAATTATTAGCTTTACTATAACAAAGTTCACTAAGTTTTTTGGTAGCATTATTAAGGATATCAAAATCTTGAAAAGAGCAAACTTCTTTGGGAATTTGAGTGAAATTTATTGTTTAATTAATAAAATTTTAATGCAAAAATTATTCTAAAGAGGTAACAAGCTAAAAGTCTCACAGGAATTTAGATCCATCACCCTGGACTCCCTTCCTCCACCCCCATCGTGTGTGTGTGTGTGTGTGTGTGTGTGTGTGTGTGTGTGTGTGTGTGTGTTAAGCATTCTTAAAGTTTTTCTGAATAAGAACAGAGTTGCTGGTACTAATGGGTGAATGATTGCTATTAAAAGTCAGTCTACCTAAAATTATTTTTCTCAGAACTTGGACATTTGCATAATGACATTGATGAAACTACAGTTCTAGGTCAGCCTTGACCCGTAGAACTAGCATTAATTTTAGACACAGTACCTGTTCAGCTTCTGGCTCTGTGAGAGGAAGATTGAAATAGACATACGAAGGCGGCGAGATTCTTACCCAGGCCTGTCTGACCCAGAGCCCATGTTCTTTCTACCACAGCATGATGCCTTCTTCCACAGAGTAGGTACTTTACTGAGTACATGTTGAATGAAGTCACTAACCTGGAAAAAGTCAAAGTTCTCATGCATGATTTATCCTTGAGATTACAAAATACCTGTGCTATTGCTGACTCTCAGTACTTTATACAGTGTGTGGTACACAAAAATATTCAATAAATATTTGTTGAATTAATAAGTATACATTAGAGTGCTATCGATGCTCTTATTTGTTTTAGTGTTTTGTTAACACAGAATGTATGCATTTTCACTGATTTCAGTGGTTGCGGCTATAGCTACAGATGTGTCTCATCTTGTTCTATGTAGTTTCATTAATTTTGGTTGCTAATCATAAAACTGCTTTTCATTTAAATTTGAAGGGTCCTTGGGACCTTTAAGCTCTTCCTGTCATTATTTCAAGCACAGGATATTTAAAACCTGAAAGTTTTTACAGATTAACTGCTGACATTTGTGCTGCTGGACTTCTGTTTGGAAGGAAACTAAGGCTGTCTAGTCAAACCTAACTCCTGAGAGTTAACATAAGCATCACACCCACAGCATTGCCACAGTTTCTTCCATTAATTATTACATGCCAAGTACTGTATATTGTATACATTGCTTCTTTGAATCTTCATATCTGACATATTATTTGAGTTATTATTATCCCCACTCTCACAGTTCAGGAAACTTGAGGTCAATGAGAATGAACAAGTTACCCAAGGCAGCAGATTTTAGATTGGAACTCAGATCTGTCCGATCCAAAGCCTATGCTCTTTTCACTGAACCATACTGTCCTCAACATTTGTCCTTGCTTCCACACAGGGCATTCATTATCCTTTGAACAAGTTTGTTTAATTTTAAACAACTCTTACTACTAGATAAAAAAAATTGAGATGATAGCCATCCCTCTGCCTCTTTCTCTTTGATTTATTATTCATTGAAAGTCTCTCTGAATCTTACAAAAATGCCTATAGACCTAGAAATCTCATCCTACATAAAATTGGCTTGGGGTCAAACTTTTCTCATTTTCTTCTACAGTTTTCATTCACAAATAGTTTTTAAAGATGGCAGGACAGTGAATTTTAGAATGTGGATTCGTCTTGGTTCAATAACAATTCCCTTAATACCAGGCATTTCAAATTATAAATAACACATTGATGAAAACCTATGTACACATTACTTTTTGTATTTAGGTACATACTGAACATGATTCCTCACAGTTTTGGCATAGATACCTGAGTCACAAAAGATTGAAATATTATACCTACTTGAAATACCTGATCTGGCTTATAGAAAAGGCACAGAGGTTGCAATTTCAAGAAGGCAGTAGTTCTCAGTATAAGCCACCTTCATTTCACCAGCACATTTCAGCAGTAGTTTCATGTGCATCCCTGGCTGTGCAGCTCTATCTGTAGGCAGGAAAAAGGAGGCAGGGTGAGTCTTAGGTAGTAGGGAAAAGGGAAGGGGTGGGGGGGCATGTAATCCACATGTGATTTGTGACAAACATTAAAAAGCAAGTGAAGTTGGTAAACTTAGAGACTGTCTTAATTACTATTAAGGATTGAAGGGTTTGGAAACTGAAGAGGGAACATTTTATTTCTCTGAACAGCTTGTTAAATGTTCTTTTTATGTTCAAATTGCGCAGGAACTTGATTTTTGGTAGAAAACAGATTCTGAAATTTTATATATACAGATTAAATATTGAGGCTGAAATTAGATCTTATTTTAGCTGTGCAATATGATAGCATAGATAGGACTTTTAGTGCTTTTAATATTTTCCTCTTTTTTTATCCAAAGTCAACTCCCTATATTAAAAATACTTATAATGTCTACCATATGTTAAGTGAAAAACAACTAGTTGCAGAAAGTAATATATTATGATACATTTAGGTTTAAAAACCAAATACACAACAAAAGCACATAGCCTGGCACATAGTAGGTACTCAATATTTGTTGACTCTGTATGTATCCATAGAAACTGAGCTGAAGATATACAATCGAGAGTGTTTGGAGAGGTTACCTCTGGGAAGAGGTATGCAGCCTAAGGTGTGTTTTTATTCTCTATACTTCTATGTTTGAATTTTTTGCAGTGAGCATGTGTCACTTTTGTATGCATTTTATTAAACAATCATGAAATTAAGAAAAATTTACAATCTGTGGATAAACACCTTCTTCCCGAATAGGTCTATTGCTTCTTTATACCCTAAAATGTATGCCAAGCAATAAAAGACAGCTATATTCTGACTCTACAGAATTATTGCTCCTATATGATGAGGAAGAAAGCAGTGATCAAACCTATTTGCTTGGTGCCATTTCCATGTAATTTAATAAAAATAAAAATTTAAATAAAAAATGTTTAAATAATTTTAAAAGTAAAAATTTCTAAGGAAATTTTCAAACTTACAAAAATAGAATTATACCTGTCTCTCAGCTTTAGTAGTTCTCAGCACATAACCAATCTTGTATCATCTGTAGCCCTACACCAAACCCACTGTATTATTTTCAAGCATATTTTAGAAATATCCATTTCATCTATAAATAGTATGTATATGTAAAACATAAGGAATTTTTTTTTTAACAAAACCAAAATTTCTTTATCCCACTTAAAATTGAGCAGCAATTCCTTTCTGTCCATCATCTAAGAAGTTTTTTTTTTTTTAATTGTTCTATTACAGTTGTCCCATTTTTACCCCCATTGCTCTCCCCTGGGCCGCCCATTTTCCCCTACCCCCAACACACATTCATTCCCTGCCCCATTGTTCATGTCCACGGGTCATTTATACTAGTTCTTTGACTAGCCCCTTCCCCTTCTTTTCTCCCTTCTTCCCCTCCCCTCTCCCCTCAGGTCAGTCTGTCCCTTGTTTCCATAAGAAGTTTTTAATATTCAATTTAAGTTGCTATTTTATTTACTTTCATTGTTTATATAATTTAAGTACTTTTAAACTTGTGTCTTTTTTCCTTTCCAATTTAATATACATTTTTCCCACAGAGTTGTAATGAAACCAAAATAATAAGTTTTTGCTTGTGATACCTTTGCTTGTATTTCTTAAAATCGAATAAGTAGTTTGAATAAATGGCTGAGTATCTTCAAATTTAAAAATGGTTCAGGTATATATTACTGACTTTTGCTACATTGGAATGGAAGACGTATTCATACCGTAATTGTAATAGCAAAGTCACAGAAGTCACAAATCGTGATCAAAGTTATTATTTTGTTGAAGTGCTTTTCTGATATCTTGTCTGACTGTAAGTTTTTTTTTCTTTCTATAGGTCTCTAATTAATAGAAGATGGCAAAGCCCAGCCACAGCAGCTACGTCCTTCAGCAGCTAAACAACCAAAGAGAATGGGGTTTCCTCTGTGACTGTTGTATTGCAATTGATGACATTTACTTTCAAGCGCACAAAGCCGTTCTAGCTGCTTGTAGCTCCTATTTTAGAATGTTTTTCATGAACCATCAGCATAGTACTGCACAACTGAATCTCAGCAACATGAAAATTAGTGCTGAGTGTTTTGATCTCATTTTGCAATTTATGTATTTAGGGAAAATTATGACTGCTCCCTCCAGTTTTGAGCAGTTTAAAGTGGCAATGAATTACCTACAGCTGTACAATGTTCCCGACTGCTTAGAAGACATACAGGATGCAGATTGTTCTAGTTCAAAATGTTCGTCTTCTGCTTCTAGCAAACAGAACAGCAAAATGATATTTGGGGTAAGAATGTATGAAGATACTGTGGCCAGAAATGGCAATGAAGCCAATAGGTGGTGTGCAGAGCCAAGTTCAACAGTAAATACACCACATAACAGAGAGCCTGATGAAGAGTCTTTACAACTGGGTAATTTTCCTGAACCACTATTAGATGTATGTAAAAAAAGCGCTGTCTCCAAATTGTCTACTCCAAAAGAACGTGTGTCACGACGCTTCGGACGAAGTTTTACCTGTGATAGTTGTGGATTTGGCTTTAGCTGTGAAAAATTACTAGACGAGCATGTGCTAACCTGTACTAACAGACATTCCTACCAAAACACCAGGTCCTATCACAGAATAGTAGATGTTAGAGATGGAAAAGACAGTAGTATCAAGACTGAGTTTGGTGAAAAGGATTCTTCTAAGACATTCTCTACGCAGATGGACAAATACAGAGGAGACACAAGCCAGGCTGCTGATGATTCGACTTCAACCACTGGAAGCAGAAAGAGTAGCACAGTGGAGTCTGAACTACCCAGTGAAGAAAAGAGCAGAGCTGCTGAGAGGAAAAGAATCATTATCAAGATGGAGCCAGAAGATATTCCTACAGATGAACTGAAAGACTTTAACATTATTAAAGTTACTGATAAAGATTGTAATGAATCCACTGACAATGATGAATTAGAAGATGAGCCTGAAGAGCCATTTTATAGATACTATGTTGAAGAAGATGTGAGTATTAAAAAAAGTGGTAGGAAAACTCTAAAACCTCGGATGTCAATAAATGCTGACGAAAGAAGTAGTTTAGAAAATATGAGGCCTCCTAACAACAGCAGTCCGGTACAAGAGGATACTGAAAATGCATCTTGTGAGCTGTGTGGACTCACAATAACTGAGGAGGACCTGTCATCTCATTACTTGGCCAAACACATTGAAAATATCTGTGCATGTGGTAAATGTGGACAAATACTTGTGAAGGGTAGACAGCTTCAGGAACATGCTCAAAGATGTGGAGAACCCCAAGATCTGACAATGAATGGGTTAGGAAATACTGAGGAGAAAATGGACATGGAAGAGAATCCTGATGAGCAGTCTGAAATAAGAGATATGTTTGTTGAAATGTTGGATGATTTTAGGGACAATCATTTCCAGATAAATAGTATCCAAAAAAAGCAGTTATTTAAACATTCTGCCTGTCCTTTTCGGTGTCCTAATTGTGGCCAGCGTTTTGAAACTGAAAATCTTGTGGTTGAACATATGTCTAGCTGCCTAGACCAAGATATGTTTAAGAATGCCATCATGGAAGAAAATGAAAGAGATCACAGACGAAAGCATTTTTGTAATCTGTGTGGAAAAGGATTTTATCAGCGATGTCACCTAAGAGAACATTATACTGTTCATACTAAGGAAAAACAGTTTGTGTGCCAGACATGTGGAAAGCAGTTTTTAAGAGAACGACAATTGCGACTACACAATGATATGCACAAAGGCATGGCCAGGTATGTCTGTTCCATTTGTGATCAAGGAAACTTCAGAAAACATGACCATGTACGGCATATGATTTCTCATTTATCTGCTGGTGAGACTATATGCCAGGTCTGCTTTCAGATATTCGCAAATAATGAACAGTTGGAACAGCACATGGATGTTCATCTGTATACATGTGGAATATGTGGAGCAAAATTTAATTTGAGGAAAGATATGAGATCACATTATAATGCCAAGCATTTGAAAAGAACATAAGTCATTTTCTACTGTACTAATGTTTAGTTGATAGCAGATAAAACACCAAAGCAAAAGATAGGAGCTATTTAGAAGTTGATTTTCTAAGATGACCTATTGGGAAAAAAATTCAAGGCCCTTTTACCTTAAATATTTTTGTTTAGAATCTTAAGTATCTATATTTTAGGTGTTAGTAAATGTTTATCATTTTTGTTTTTTTCTTAATATAATTCTTTGTTTTCAGTTTGTTTTAGCTATGATTAAAATTACTTTTAAATGTAGACTACAAGTGGTTGTTACCCCTTTAATGACTATTAAACTTTAGTTTCTTATCAATAAGGTGATGACTTCACTATTTCTATGTTTTGTTTTGCTTTTTAAGGTTATTCTGTGAAATTTTAAACCCAACACCATTGGCCATTCCTGTTTAAATTTTTTAAAAAAATTTTAAAGTAATTAGTTATATGAAGCTACCCCATTCACTTTTAGCTTTTTTTTTTTCCTTTTCTTTTTGGCAAGTTAAACAGTGATTTAGCCACTGTTTATTCCTCCTCCTTCTCAGTGAAATTCATATTCTTATTAGGCAGGTTAGGTGCACTGAATCTAACCTTGAAAGTTGACATGGGCTCAGACTTGGCCTAAAAAGATCGAAGGACCTAAGGAAATTCCTATAAATGAGCATTTTCCTATAATTGATAAAATATTATCATTTAATAATCACATTTAAAACTTATATTAAGTGTAAAACCCAATGAATGACTTTACCCCATTGAGAAATTTGTGGGGACAAGTCATTTTGTTTTGTGATATTAAATTTAACTATGATAGTTAATTAAAAAGATATATCTTGTATTCATTTAAAATAATTTAAAATATTCTGATTTCTAAAGTGTGTTAGTTTATCAATTATTTTGTTTATATAAATAGATTTTAATAGTTCTCTAGAAATCTGACATCTAAAGGAAAATGATTTTTCACCTTTAAAATTACATACTTTTGGAACTTTGAGATTTGAGAAAGCTGCCATGTATATTGATAAAGCTAATAAAATAAAGAAACCAATTACAAATCTGGTTGTTCTATAAAAGTAGAGTGTGCAAAAAAATGTCTTGTGTTTTATACTATTTAAGATTTGAAGAAAATGTGTTGTGGCAAATTGGAGTTTATCACCTGCTTTATTATTTTTTTCTGTAAAGGACTACAGAATTTGAGGAGTATAATATAATAACAAAGCATATAAGTGAAAATAGTTTATCATTTTTTAGTTAAAGTAGTATTACTGTTGTTGCTAACACAGGGTCTACATGAATTACATGTGAATTGAAACACTGGCAAACTGACCCGTCAATAAACACAACTGTTGAATGCTTTTTAATGTGAATTACTTGCATTTTGATTCCCTTCTCATAATGAAAGGGATTTTAAATAACTCCTCTATTTAAAAGTATAATTTTGTGATCATGAAAAGCATTACTCTTTTACATCATATTTTTAAGATATGCAAGTCATATTTTTTGTATACAGCTTGCATAATGGAACAAGTTGCCAAGAGAATTGAGAGATCTACTGACTGGTACAGATTTAGTTGACAAAGAATTATTAGAGCACAGTGTGAGCTCAGAGATTTGTGGGGAGACCTCGAGCTGTTAAGAACAGGAATAGTACAGGAGCTGTGCAATATTAAAATAATGGGAAGTAGAGATGGGGAAATACACAAAAAGATAAATGATTTTTTTTTAAGCCACATAGAAAATGATTCATCTTAGTCTTGGATACAGTAATTTAGCAAGTAGTTAAATCTGAAATGGAACTTAAAATGAAATATGCTACATACATTACTGATGGGAACCTGATAAAAGTTCTGTAACAAGCCCCAAGACCATCAGAGAATAGTGAGATAAACTAAGCAGATTTTCAAACTACAGAGTATCATAGTAAACATAATTTTCTTTGGGGCTACTGTTTTATATGATCTTCATCAAAATTATTACAGTGGTCTTCCCACCATTAAAGAACAGGATTCTTTCTAAATACTGCCACTAGTACCAAATCTGTTTCCTAATGGATTATCTATTCCATTAGGAAGGGAGGCTTAACCTAGTGTTTTGACATGTACTAACAGTCAGCCATTAGCAAGCAAATATATGAACATTAAACAAAATCTCTAATTTTACATAACTGAAATGTTGATAGTTTCACAAAGCCACACCTCAATGATCTTGTTTTCTCCCAGTCTCAGGTTACACAGGCCACACCTTTTGTTCTGTAACTAGCTACAGGCCCAGCATAGGGCCTGTATAATGTAGTTTTCCTTGTTAAGACAAGGAGTTCATTTAAAGGCTACTTGCCTTTTAAAACCAGGAAGAGTGAAAAATATCCAACACCTCTGTCCAGCCCAGTTTCCTCTCATTTTTTTCCCTCTCCTGGGGTGGAGTTACAGCTCTGTAGCTTGCTATTGCTTCTTGCCCTCCAGTGCTGTGAAGACAGTGAATCAAGGTTATGGGAGCTGTGTGCTCCTACCTTTATAATTTGAGTGATCAATTTCCAAATTTAAAAATGAAAGGAAAATCAAGGTAGATATATGTGCAGTTTTGTTCCTCTTTCTGTCTCAGTAACAGTCTTGCTTAAAAGGACTTGTTCTCCAGCAAGAAATTCTAACAAGCTTGCCATCAATTGTAGTACAATGCAGATGTTTATAATCCTTTAGTAAACATGACTAAGAATCTCAGAGTTAGTAAAGCACAACCAAATAGCAGCAGACAAGGACTCAACCTCTTCCATATATTCAGAGAAATACCTTATCACATAAGTAAAATGTTACATGGCTATAGTGTTTAATGTGTGAGGTTTGAGTACAGATAAAAATTGGAAAGATTCCAGGGGCTATTTATAAAAAATAAAAGAATTAAAATAACCCCTGGCTGGTGTGGCTCAGTGGATTGAGCGCTGGCCTGCAAACCAAAGGGTCACCAGTTTGATTTTTAGTCAGAGCACACGCCTAGGTTGTGGGCCAGGTCCCCAGTTGGGGGCGTGTGAGAGGCAACCACACATTGAGGTTTCTCTCCCTCTACCCCATCCCCTCTCTCTAAAAATAAATAAATAAAATCTTTTTTGAAAAACATAAGGAGTTTGCTAGGGCACTCAGAGTACCTGAAAAATCATTTATGTAATGTAGTTGAGAACAAAAATATGAACAAGATATAAAAGTTGAATTAAAAAAGTAAACATTTGAAATTTTCTGAGCTGAGTAAAGAAGTAATTTGATAGGTTAAAATAATTTGTTAATTCAATTAGAGCTATAGAATGCCTAATGAAACAATTAGTATGAATATGCCAAGGATATGCCCAAATACTTGAGATAATATACCAACTTCTGTATTTTAAAAAAGTGGGAAGAGAGGCTGATTGTGGTTGGCAACTTTCTCCCTGGTTAAAACAATACCTGTTTCTCTAAATCACTTGTTAAGGAACTTCCATATTTAATACATCTCTGGAAAATCCCCCAAAGAACCAGTGTGATGGTTATATTGAACAAAAACTTGTGACTATTGTTAAAGGCTAAATCCGTATCAACCAAAAGAAAATTAACCTGAATCTGTATATGCACACATAGTTGAGAATAAAGAGATTTGGTATTTTTTATTAATTTTACATGAGTTTTATGAGTTAAATTCTTTTTTTCCCCCCATTAATCTACTTTGATCAGTTCCTCATCTTTCCTCCCCACCCCCACCTCCTGTGTAACAAATGCTTCTCAGTGATAAATGCTACTGTTCTGCAGGCACCCTAGTATAACCAAGGCCTAGGATTCCACGATCCAGAAAAGCTCTGTGGGAACATTACCCTTGTGGAATGTCTCCCATCTCCTTAATGTCTGAGGTGCAGGGAACTGGGGGTGACAGGATGAATGCCAGGGAGCTGAAGCTGAGTTATATTTGGTAATGAGAAGTTGAAGCTGCAGACCAGATTTGGAGACCCATGATCTCTCCGTCCTAGGGCTCTCCCTAGTAACCCTCGCATCCATTTAATTAGCACTCTTTCTACTCTGCTATATGATTTACATATGTAATTTTAATTAATCCTCACAGCCTTATGAGGTAAGTACCATTCTCATTTTCCAGATGGGGACTTCAGGTTCTGAGCGACTCTTTTTTTTTTTTTCTTGAGACCACACAGAAACTTAATACTAGAGCTGAAATTTGAACCTAGGCCTATCTGATTTCTACATTCCTGTATTTAACCACTAAGCTACATAACTCCACCTATCAAGAAGTACAAAGAAGGGCCTTTTCAGCCTAGGAACACATGTAATAAAGCTCCTATGAGATTCTGTGCTTCTTGTTCATCACCTGTCATCTGCAGTGCCTGGTAAGGTAGCTGGTAATAGTGGGGGAAATATATTAGTCGAAAACAATATTTGAATGGGTCATTCAGAATGATGTTTCAGAAATAAAGACAAAATACTGATAAATTTTCATTTTCCTTTATTTAAACTTAAAACAGTAGTATTGTTAGCCATGTTGGGGGCCCATGGTAGTTTCTCAATTAAAAATTAATTTGAATTCATCTTACATGTTTCTACATTTGTGAACTTCTCCCCCTCTTTTCCTTATTCCTGACCTTTATGTTTTAATTTCTCCCACCAATCCTAATTTCCTTTTACTGGTTTTCAGACTGATGAATAATTCAAATCATTTAAAAATATTCCCAAGAAAAATCAGAACCCTTCACAGATAATGTGGATAAGAAATTTTTCACTTAATTTGAAAAAGAAAATGAAATCCTTGTCATATTGTGATTGATATGATTATAAAGTTTATAGAGCAATCAAATTTTGCCTAAAAAGAAAAGTTGGTTTTTCTAGCCATTTGTAACTCAATTTACACAAAACAAAACAAAACAAAACCAATGGCTTTCTAGTGTAAACTTAAAAACTCTTACACCTGCCCTGACTGGTGTGGCTCCATGGTGCAAACTGAAAGGTTGCCAGTTTGATTCCTTGTCAGGTCACATGCCTGAGTTGCTGGGCAGGTCCCCAGTTGGGGGTGAGGGAGAGGCAACCACTTGATGTTTTTCTCACATGTCAATGTTTCTATCCCTCTCCTCCCCACAACCGCGCATCCCCTCTCTCTAGAAATTAGTTAATTAGCTAATTAACTAAATTAAATCTTTAAAAAGTTTTACTCGTAAAAGAAATGAAAGAATTTCAGGACACAACAGCTGTATATCCACCCTAACCTACCAGCAAACTTAAAACAAATGGAACAGTTATTTAATGGTTCAAATGCAGGTTTCTCCCCAATTGAATCTTATTTTTACTTTATGCATCTATTGTCTGTTTTCTACAGCCTATACAATAGGTTTTACTACTGTGTTAAATCTACTATTTTAATTATCTGCCAAATTGTATTAGAATAGAAGAATGGGTAATGTCTATAGAATCATTTAGGTGGTCCCTTTTCATGGCCTATCAACCTCAAGGACATATTGGTACATGCGGAGTCTCCTACCAAAACCAGATGAAATTCAGCAACTTAAAAAATTATGCTGGCGAGAGGCAAGAAATGCAAAGACTTAGAAAGCTGGTAAATATAAATGACAATGGCAGCTTTTAAATTCATGCTAATTTTGAACCAATTTAATACCACCTACATATTTATATGCACATGCCTGCTTGACTTTAGCATTAAGAAGTTTAAATCCAATTTAAGTTGCGCCTTTATGATATTCAGGAGAACCAAATCATTGAGATTCATTAATGATAATTGTTCAACCTTTCAAAATCCACCATAGGTCACTAGGGAGTAGGAAGCCATTATAATTTCTCATTATTTTACTAATTTGCTGACAAAGATTGTTATGAAAATTATAACTCAGTACCTGGCTCTGAATTTAATGTATCAGTGTACTAATTGCCATTATAATAAGGCAATACAGGAAACTAGGATCAAAGGATGACCAAAAAAAAGTAAAGGACGTGATTTTATTTCAGGTCAGGAATATTAATTTTATGTGAGAAAACTTATATAACCCTATATATATCCTTACCTTTTTGAGAAAGGCATAGAGTTAGGTAGACAGCTTATGAAGTCCCCAGTTAAACTTTTAAAAGTTACTATGTTGTTTTTATTCTACTTAAAGTAATTGCTTATACCAATTAGAATCAGCAGAGCCCATTTTTAGATGAGAGATAACTAAGCATACATATTATGAAAGTCATCTCTTCTTTCAAATGCATATGTGTTCCCTGATGTTAGGGGAAAGTATTTTAAGAGATCATCTCTTAAAAAATTAAGACAAAGCATTGCTGCAAATATTTCTACCCAGAATCACACAGGCAGGTTAGGGGAGCTATGAATTTAGGAATTTGGAGGAAACTGTGTGTGTGTGTGTGTGTGTGTGTGTGTGTGTGTGAACTTTATTTGCAGAGTGCACACAGTACTTAACATTTGAAGAAAACCACTCGATGTTTCACTTTTAAATTTGTTAGATATATAATATGTTCGAACCAGATTTGCCATTAATAAAGTATATTATAAAATTATTTTCTTTGAAGGAAAACACTTAAATGCTTCTTGCCTCCCTGGCTGATCTCCAATTTTTTTTTTTTTTAAGTTCTATTTATTTATTTTTAGAAAGGGGGGAAGGGAAGGAGAAAGGGAGAGAAACATCAATGTGTGGTTGCCTCTTGCATGCCCTCAACTGGGGACCTGGCCCGCAACCCGGGCATGTGCCCTGACTGGAAATTGAACCAGTGACCCTTTGGTTCACAGGTCTTCACCCAATCCACTGAGCCACACCAGCCAGGGCTGACCTATTTTTTTTTATGTTACATATATGCCTTACCCATTCTAGCTTAGATCATGCGAGGGGGGAAAAAGTGCCCCTACAGTTGAAGAATTATTTGAGTAATAACACCTTATATTTAAAAGGTATAATGAGTTACATTGGGGAAGAAAATAAATTTAAGTTCTAGGAAGTATGCTTCAGTTTCCATTCTTGTTCTGTTAATAGTGTGCTGGCCTGTTGCCAAAAGCCATGAAATTCTGACCTAAGATATATGTTGTATCTGTAGAGCAGTCAACTTGTAGTATTATTTTTCTTGAGTTTTGTCTTTTTCTGTGTGGCAGTGGTGAAATAGGGCCTTCTAAACCTCTGGAGAAGTGAGATCTGAATTTGGAGAGGACATGGGGAAGAATCAATCTTCAACAGATAATCTTTAAGTCCAGACCCAGGAATATCAGATCTGAAGTGACACCATCTTTTCTGTCTTCCTGACAAACCTCATCAGCCCCAAAAGTTCCAGTTGCAAGCATCCAAGAAAATTCAGTAAACATCACTTTGAAATCACTGTGTTGTGACAAAATTGATTCGTGGTGTCTCCTAGTATTTGCTGAAAATCTGCTAAAGAAAAGTAGAATATTCATAAGACATCAATGGGTAAAGCAACACTAAAATGAAACTACATGCTAATTATCTTCAAGGGTCCCTTCTGAAAGGCCTGCTAGACTACTATAAATAGAGGTACTCAAATAAATGTGTAACACAATTTTAATCCGAATCAGAGTTTATATATTATAAAATGCATTTAGACAATTTTTTAAAATTATACATAAATAAAAATGGGTCAGAGAAAAAAGACCAATATTTTAACAAGAAAAGATAGTTGTTACTCACTGTAATGTAACATTTGCTCTTCTTTATATGTTACAAACTTCTTTATTAATATTAACGAAGCTCCCTTTTAAGTCTGTTAACTTGAAGGAAAAACAGAAGTGGTATTACTTCTTCAATAGTGGTAGATTTTCACAAATCACAGACAGCCAAAAAGAGTGTACCTTAAGGCACATTATTTTGTTTTGAACTTAGCAACATAACCTAATAGGACAGAATGGGTTTCTGTTAAACATTTAATTCTCAGTATTAATGTTTCTCAGTTTTCAAGTTTCAAGATAAAATTCAACTAAGTATTGAATAAAACAATGGTTAACATTTTTAAAGACCTTTCACGGGGGAATGAAATGTTTGGTGAAAATTTAACCTGGCTACAAATAACTTGATATATATGCTCATAATATATTTCTTAACTATACAAATCTTCTAGCCATATTATTTCCTTGTGAGTATACTTATAGTTTTACTTTTGGTTAACTGTATGCCCAATTCATTATTGTTATTATTTTTGTTTATTGTGCAATATATCAATATGTCATATTTTTGGAAATGTTTATTATGTTTATATGCCTATTCAAATATTTTAATGAATTGCACAGAGATCTAACTTAGAGCATACATAATAGCATATGCAGAAGTAATTTAAAATCTCTAGCTATAAAATAGAATAACTTGAATATCCTTTCTAATAATTAGATTAATAAAAGTCAGAGAAAGTTGCTCTGACTGATGTGGTTCCGAGGGTTGGGCATCATCCCGCAAACCGGAAAGGTCGCTGGTTTCATTTCCTGCCAAGGCACATGCCTGGGTTGCAGGCCACATCCCCAGTTGGGTGTATGAGAGTGGTAAGGGATCAATGTTTCTCTCGCACATCCATGTTTCTCTCTCGCTCCCTTCCCTCTCTCTAAAAATAAATAAATAAAATCAGAGAAAGTTAATTACAACGTGATAGTGGGCGAGAAGGGAGAAGAGAAATCCATTAAAGATGTCAAATTTATATGAATTCAGCTACTTTAAAATAAAACAAGTTTAGATTTCTAACAAATAGGAAACAAAGATATAAGAATATTATCAATAATTAAAGGTGACAGATAAATATAGTACAGACTCAATAATTTTAATTGGTGGAATTAGATTCAGAAAAATTTTGATTGTACTAAAATACAAATGTAATGAACAATAAGTAATATAAGTGCATTCTATAATGTGATTATTTTCTGTATATTAGTATGAAATGGAGTTTATTGAGTTACATAGAGAACTTTTGTTACATTTTTAATCCATTGCTTTTACCTAATAAAATTTCCTCCTCTATATTCCGAAGTTAAACTGTCTATATATTACTTTTATTTATACTTTATTTTTCAACTTGGCTTTTTAAAAAAAATTATATGTCTGAAAAGTTATCCATCCCTTTCATTCTAATACCAAAATAATAAAATATTTGATATAGCTAACTATGGTGGTCCTGAGCAGCTTCAGAAGTACACAAAGAGAATTAACTGAAATTATTATTGCCAAATCCTATTTTCTTTTAATATACAATTACTGGAAAATTACTCTTTTGTGGCAAACACAGACAGCAACAAATTAATTAGGTTTCTTTATAATATAAAAGGAAACAATTATAAAAATCCACTGACAGTATTTAGCTCTTTCAAATGGTTGATAAATTCATTTCTCAAAATAACAAACATAATTTATTCATAGAAATAACTTCCTAACAAGTATAATTCATTTTGTTTATTTTCAGTTCAAGAGCTTAATAATTTTGTTTCAAGTGATCAGCAATGAGTAGTCTCTTCATTTCAGATCAGTTCTGAAAGATGATTGTCATAATTTCAGTTAATCTAATTTCACTTAATTTAATTAGTGTTAACTAACGGCATATTGAGTCTGACTCTTCATATTTACAAGATAACAGCCTCACTTTTTTCACATTATTTTAGACTATTCCACAAGAGTCTATCCTCCAAGTTAGGATTCTTCAAAACTGTGTAGGTACAATTTGTCAGCTGTGTTCACAGATTTACTTCTCTTCTGGAAAAGCCTCTCTTCCAGGTTTGGGTCTGATAGCCTTCCAAGCCAGGCAGGGTAGAGTCCCCCAAGGCTATTGTGTATCTACAGTTTAATTGTAACCTTTAAAGACAGTTTCCCAAGACTCAAAGAAGCTAATGGTGAAAATTTTCCCATATTGACAGGTGATTGGATAAATATTTTGGAATAGGGTACTTTCAAAGAATTATAAAATGGCTGTATTTACAGAGGTCTTAAATATGATTAGTTTGACTCCAGTTTGCTCATAGGTCCTCAAATTATAGGCTGCTACTTACTCCACCTTCTCTTCAGGCCAACAGTACCTCTCCAAAACAATCCATAAAACTTTATGAAGGTTGTACCTAGGTAGGGATTTAATAGTTTCCAGAAAAATTCATAATTTTTTTTTCCCCTAGTAATTTGGGGAAAATTTATTCTTGCTCAGTCAGTCTTAAGGCAGACCTGACTATCCATGCATATAGTTTTAGAACTAATTTTATTCATTGTTTTATCTCTAATACAAGTATTTTTAGATGTGAATTTGTTTCAGTTTTTGATATCTACAGTCTTAGTATGGAAATATAAGATGTAGGCAGAGAATCTTACTCTTACACAGAAAAAAAAGTTATTCAGTATTTTTGGTTACATAATGTGCTTCAGGTTACTTTTAATAAACTTGAACTAGTGAATCACTACTGTGTTCCAGGTACTCTTCTGGATGTTGGGGATTAAATAGAGAGGGTTTGGCATATGTTAAAGCTCTTGGTTTTTCCAGACTGTGTGGGACCTCAGTCTATTTTAAAAATATTTTTAAATATCTAGCATTTATAATCTGCCAAACAGATTTTCTTATATTGAAAATCAATAGTAATTTCTATGTAAGTAGTAGGACTAGTAAACCTTGTTTCAAGTAAATATTAATGGCCAAGTTTTAAAAATCAATTGTAAGATTATATATATATATATATAAATAAAACAAGGACGTTTAGAAAAATTACTGTTACTACTGCCACTTGGAGATAACCAATTTTGATGCATTTCTCATATACTTAAGATTATCCTACATATAGAGTAAGAAGTTACAAAAGTCTTGTATTTTCCACTTAATTATATCAATAACTTTTTTCTGTGTCATTAAAATTCTTATAGTTTGTATCGCTACATAATAATTTATCATACAGATGTACTATAACTGATGTAATCATTTTCTTATTGTCAGATATTTAAGTCATTTCCTTTTTCATGTTATCATAAATAATACTACCTGCATGTTTTATTATATTCTTGGGATGAATCCCACAGGGTAGTGCTGAATGAAGGATATGATCATGTTTAGGTAAAGAAAAAATATTGTCACATTGTCTTCCAGGGAGATTGTACTAAATTACATTTCCACTAGTAGAATTTATCTGTTTTGCTGCACCACTGCTCACATTGATGAATATTATTTGGTTATAAGTTTGCTAATTTAATCATTTAATGGACTATATTTTTTATTAACTTGAGCCACAGTCATCAAAAAGAAAATTTAAAAAATCAATACAGATAAGAAACAATGTAAAAATTTAAAAAATGCTCAGTGTATGATAATGTTCTAGGACTGCAAAAGTTTATTTCATATGAGACCAAAATGAAAATACTGTGTCTTGGAAAAATCTCAGGATACCATCTAAAGTATGAAACATCAATTTACTACGTGACAAATTAGAGCAGGGAAAAAAATATATATATATAGCTAATGAAAATGCAGATAAATTGCTACTGTGGTTTCAAAGCTGTGTTAAAAATAAATATGGTGGTTAGATTACAAAAGAAGTTTGTAATAACTGTACATAAAGACAGTATATAAGTTACTAAGACGCTCCCTTCTGAAGTTCTAATTTTAGTGTTTGTGTATAAGAACTGGCATGTTTGGTTTTTGCAATCTTGCTTTGCTTGAGTTAAGTCTGTGAGGGCTGTCTCAATACAAGAGATCTGAAGAGTTTGTTTCTTACAGTTCTTTCTGCTTTCAGTTGTAGCTGGGAACCTGTCTCTTAATCACATCATATTATCAGTTCTACAAAGAATTTGAATTGCTCCGCAATCCTCTAATCCACCCAACTCCCGTTTTTTGTTTGTTTGTTTGGTTGGTTGGTTTTTTGTTGTTGTTGTTAACTACATAAAAGACATTAATTTGCAAGAATAAAATCAAGACATATGTACTCACAATTTAAGACAGCACCAATAGAAAACTTTTGGTTTTATCTTTGTTTTCCCAATATTTTCTTTAAAAGGTTTCCTAGTTCAAAATTTTCCTTTAATTTCTTTCGTAAAAAAGGAGATGAGAATTGTGGTTAAAACCAGTACTATTTAACAGATGAGATTAACAAATTAATAGCATGTGTTTGTTTTAAAGATTGGAAATTACACAACTAGATAAACGTTCATTGATAGACTTTATAGGGTTCTAGCAACAGGACTTCTGGTCACATGTGACTTATGTGTTTCTCAGACAAAAATTTTGCCCAGCGCGGTCTCACACAAATTTGATATGGGCTCTGCATTACTATCCTCTTTCAAAGGATGGTTCTCCCCTCTCATAGCCCCAAGGGGGGAAAAAAAATCATGGCACTTAAAGCTCTTAAATGTATCCTATCAACCTGAACACACTAATTTTTGCTTGTACCCTGCCCTTGCAGGAACATTAACCTGTACAGAACTTGTAGTTGCCCCAGGACACTGCTTTCTTCCCAGCCCAAGCTACCACAACCCACACAAAGAATGCCTCCCCTCCCCTCTCTGCTGGCAACTTCAGCGCCTGGCTCAGGCATCTCACCTCTTCCAGGAAGCCCTCACCAACACACTTTTCCCTGTCTGGATGTGCCCCTCCTTTGTGTTCCCATGGCAGTTCTCTCGAACTATGTTTACCTCTTTATTAGACTCTCGACTTCATAAAGACAGACTATCTCATTTGTCTTTTTACTCTCACATAGTAGGTACCATTAAAGCTTGTTGAATTAATGTCTATAGATTAATCCCCCCTGGTCTCCCCTCCTCCCCGTTATGTGAAGTATCAGCCCCCGATTTTGTTACAGTTTTCCTTCAGGAGCCCATTTATAGGAGTCTACTTCTACCTTATCACCTGGTGCCAGACAGTACTTCCAAACCTATTCTCACATTCCTCTTATAAAATGAATTTTCCTTTTCACCTACATTCTTTGAGGGTTTATGCCTCTGATGAAGCTTCAGCAAAGCTAAAGAATATAATCTCATTCAGTTGAACTCAGTCATAAACATGACTCGGATTATAAACAAGATCGCGTGCGCGTATGCTGGGGATGAGAGAATCGGGCTGGGAGAGAGACTGGGATTATTTTATGGTGCTTTAGCATGAGGGTTTGAGTATAGATTTTCCTGTGAATAACTCAAAGCGGCGGATAGAGCCCTTGAAACCCAAAATAAGGAAAGTAGTGGAGAGAACAGGGAGACGAAATCTGAAAGCTTAAAGTGGCAGGACAAGCTGGAAAAATGCAAAGTGAGGTAGACAAAGTTTAAACGCTGGGAAGACGAGTTGCAGCCACTCCCCAGTGCCCATTCCGCAGGCCTCCCGCGCGCGGCACGGAAAAGTCTCCGGGCTTTCTCCCCGGCTCCCTCCCTGGCTCCTGTTGCCCCACCCTCCTCCGCCAGGGAGTTTATATCGAGCTCTCACTCCCACTGAGACGCTGCGAAGTACGCAAAGTAAAATTCCGTGAGGTCGACGGCCCGATGGCAGAACTTCAGTGTCATTTTATTTTTGTCCGGGTTTAAGGGGAGCCGCCCTCATGCCGAGGCCACGCCAAAGTTAAAATAGCAGATTCTGGCCCTATTTCCTCGGTGCAACAAACTCAACTAATTGCCCTGCCCCCACATACTAGATTAGTCGGTATACTTGGCACTGAACTGCACACTGAAGCCCTATGAACTCTAGGAACAGCCTAGGTGACTCCCCTCTCCCCGCTCCCCTTCCGCGCCTCAGCCCTCACCAGGCCCTAGCCTTCCCGTCCCCCGACTTGGAAGTCGGCTCTACTCATTGGCCACGTGCCCTGCCAATCCAATGGATGTGGGCGAATCCAGCCTTATGGAAGGCGGAGATGAAGATAAAGCGCCTTCACCTGGAGGGCGTCGGGGAGTGCACGAGCCTAACGCCCCCAAGCTGCAGGCTGCTAGTGAGGCGCAGCTGACCCCCGCCGCTGGGAAACGTGGGAGGGGCATATTTGCATAAACGGCCGCCCAGCACCTCCTCGCGACGGCCTGAATCCCGCCCCTCACTCAACTTAAAAATCTATTGGGCCCTGGGCGGGTCACTCTGACAAAGGCAAGCCTTGGCGGGCGGTCCTGAGAGCGGATTGGCTCTGGGAGTTTCCACAACGCGGCTGTGAGGTGGCTATAAGAGCGAAGAGCCAAGCCTACCCGAGCGGGAGACGCTTGTTGCGCTCGTGGTGTCAGGTGCAAGGCGACCGTTAGTTGACGCCGCGGATTTTCTGTCCCTGGTGTTCTTGCCTAACGTCGCTTGCCTATCTTTCAGCCAGGATGTCTGCCCGCGGCCCGGCTATTGGCATCGACCTGGGCACCACGTACTCGTGCGTGGGGGTCTTCCAACATGGCAAAGTGGAGATCATCGCCAACGACCAGGGCAACCGCACCACCCCCAGCTACGTGGCCTTCACCGACACCGAGCGCCTCATTGGCGATGCCGCCAAGAACCAGGTGGCTATGAACCCCACCAACACCATCTTCGACGCCAAGAGGCTGATCGGACGGAAGTTCGAGGACGCCACAGTGCAGTCGGACATGAAACACTGGCCGTTCCGGGTGGTGAGCGAGGGAGGGAAGCCCAAAGTGCAGGTGGAGTACAAGGGAGAGACCAAGACCTTCTTCCCAGAGGAGATCTCCTCCATGGTCCTCACTAAGATGAAAGAGATCGCCGAAGCCTACCTGGGGGGCAAGGTGCAGAGCGCGGTCATCACCGTCCCAGCCTATTTCAACGACTCGCAGCGCCAGGCCACCAAGGATGCGGGGACCATCACGGGCCTCAACGTGCTCCGCATCATCAACGAGCCCACGGCAGCGGCCATTGCCTACGGCCTGGACAAGAAGGGCAGCGCGGGCGGCGAGAAGAACGTGCTCATCTTTGACCTGGGCGGCGGCACCTTCGACGTGTCCATCCTGACCATCGAGGACGGCATCTTCGAGGTGAAGTCCACGGCCGGCGACACCCACCTGGGCGGCGAGGACTTTGATAACCGCATGGTGAGCCACCTGGCTGAGGAGTTCAAACGCAAGCACAAGAAGGACATTGCGCCCAACAAGCGCGCAGTGCGGCGGCTTCGCACCGCCTGCGAGCGCGCCAAGCGCACCCTGAGCTCCTCCACACAGGCTAGCATCGAGATCGACTCGCTCTATGAAGGTGTGGACTTCTACACGTCAATCACCCGCGCCCGCTTCGAGGAGCTCAACGCTGACCTGTTCCGCGGGACCCTGGAGCCGGTGGAGAAGGCGCTGCGAGACGCCAAGCTGGACAAGGGCCAGATCCAGGAGATCGTGCTGGTTGGCGGCTCAACCCGCATCCCCAAGATCCAGAAGCTGCTGCAGGATTTCTTCAACGGCAAAGAGCTGAACAAAAGCATTAACCCCGACGAGGCAGTGGCCTATGGAGCAGCGGTGCAGGCGGCCATCCTCATCGGAGACAAATCAGAGAACGTGCAGGACCTGCTGCTACTCGACGTGACCCCGTTGTCGCTGGGCATCGAGACGGCTGGCGGCGTCATGACCCCACTCATCAAGAGGAACACCACGATCCCCACCAAGCAGACGCAGACCTTCACCACCTACTCAGACAACCAGAGCAGCGTGCTAGTGCAGGTGTACGAGGGCGAACGGGCCATGACCAAGGACAATAACCTGCTGGGCAAGTTTGACCTGACCGGGATTCCCCCGGCGCCTCGCGGGGTCCCCCAGATTGAGGTCACCTTCGACATCGACGCCAACGGCATCCTCAATGTCACCGCTGCCGACAAGAGCACCGGTAAAGAAAACAAAATCACCATCACCAACGACAAGGGTCGTCTGAGCAAGGACGACATTGACCGGATGGTGCAGGAAGCGGAGAGGTACAAGTCGGAAGATGAAGCCAATCGCGACCGTGTAGCCGCCAAAAACGCGGTGGAGTCCTATACCTACAACATCAAGCAGACGGTGGAAGACGAGAAGCTGCGGGGCAAGATTAGCGAACAGGACAAAAACAAGATCCTCGACAAGTGTCAGGAGGTGATCAGCTGGCTCGACCGAAACCAGATGGCAGAGAAAGATGAGTTTGAACACAAGCAGAAAGAGCTGGAAAGAGTGTGCAACCCCATCATCAGCAAACTTTACCAAGGCGGCGGCCCTGGCGGCGGCGGGTCTGGAGCCTCCGGGGGACCCACCATCGAGGAAGTGGACTGAGCTTGCACTCCAGTCAGCGTAACCTCTTTTCCTTTCTTTATTTTTTTCCTTTTGTTTTTGTTTCTTCTTTGAAATGTCTTTGTGCCAAGTAGAGATCTATTTTTGGAAGTCTTTAGGCAGGTGTATACATATAAAAGGAAAGGAGCAACAACTTAGTTTAATTACAAAAGGTTAGTTCTAAAGTTTGATTTTTAAAAAAACATGATTTGAGGTTTCTTTTAAATGTATTTTGCGTGTTTGTTGACTTGAATAATTTTGGTTAGCTTAGCTTTAGACGGGAAACCCAAAGTTTGTGCACCTGTTCTGTGGAGTCTTGGTAACCATAACATATATAGAAGTTTGATTTGTTTTTATGTGCTGAAGAGGAAAGTAAACGTTGCAGTAAAGTCAAGACTGGGCATTCTATTTGCACACAATTGCATAAATACAAATTTAAAGTAAAGTTGAAATTGATCTCAAAATTGCTGTCTTGGAGTTTTCAATTTTCCCTTGGTACTGTTTTACCCATGTTAGTCTTTAAGATATTAGTATGAGGTGAAATTTATCTAACCCAAGCTTGTCTTATTCTCAGATGAGGTTTCTGCTTTGAATTACCAACAACTTAATTGGTGAAGATCTGGGTAAACTTTTCCCCCTCTTTAAACACAGAAACTAGACTGGGATCTTCAATATGCCCAAACTCCTAAGGCTTGGCTTAAGTGTTCTATTGAAAATCCATCTGAATATTCCATTAAAATAAAAGCTATATTCTGGGGTTAAGTGTAAAATGATTCTTTAAACTAAAAAAAGCTGGGGCAGGAGTTGTCCTCTGATAATAGCCCAAAGTAGTATGAAACAAATTACTTTCTGTGACATACAGGTGCCTGAAATAAGAGCCAGTAGGCAAACTTGAAAGCCACTTAATATTAAGAGTCCAGATTTAGTCAGACTTGTTTTAACTTTCTAGTAAAACACTTCAACTTCTGAGCTTAAGGCGAATTCCACAAGTATGTGTTTCCAGCAGGTATAATTTCTAGGGGGGTAGGAGGAGATAATGTAGATTTCCCCCATAATTTAAGAATCATGATGATTTTGCAATACCTGCCTTAAATCACTAGAATAGATTTCTTTTTAAAAGGCAAACTGCAACATAGTTCTGATTTGAGATTCCCAACCCTTGAGAATCCACTATCCTGGGCTTTAAAATCCACATCCTTGGGAAAAGAGTTTATTTTTAGTGTAATTAACGCTTTTGCTTTGTTCTGTTTTATTCTCTTTAAGGGGAATTTGGGAAAAATTCTGTAAAGCTGGTTGGAAAATGCATAGTTAACCTAATGAGTTCACCACACAGACATTTTGGTAATCTCTTTTTAAGCGATGTAGATTTGCTTCATGTTGTTTATAAAATAACAGTGAATTATAGAAACTATATTTTTAATTTAGTAGTGGACCCTTCTATATCATGCAGAGAGAAAACTAGGGAACAAATTAGCCTAACACTGGGCTTTGGTAATGACCCTCACGCAAGAGATGACTCTTATGTACATATATGTTTCCTTTTCTTCTTTCTCTTTCTCTCTCTTTTTTACCCCCAGCAGGTCTCATTTAGGTGGGGAATGAAGGTGAAAAAGCAGTTGTGAAATTGCTTCAAAATAAACTTTAAAAAATTACACTGAAAAGCTGAAGTTAACTTGGGCTTTTCAGTACTGGTGCCAAGCTGGTGGAAAGTTTTCAGTGAGGAGGTGTTAGGGTGTTTCATTTACTACAGATAATATCACATAAATATTTGACAAGCTACCTTGTTATTAAGAGAAGAGGTTATTAGTAGCCTTAGAGTGACTATGAGCATTAATTTTTACCAAGATAATACACATGCTATTCAACTTCTCCTTTTAGTTCTTTATTTGTTGAGTGTTTATCCCTTGCTCTTACTTCAAAATATAATAGTCTTTCTGTAAGTGCAATTTGGTATTAGTATAACTCATTTTAGACATTAGCTTCTAAAGTATCAGAAAAATGACCAGAGGTAGTCACTTTGATCCTGTGGCCTGAAGAGTAACTGGCTATAACACTACAATCTATGTAGATACTTTCTATTATTTTGAAAAATAATTTGTAAAACTCCTAGCCTTCTTGAGTGTTTTTTAATTGAATTCTGTCTTCTCAAATTATCTAGATCTGAATATTATTAAGATAAAGCCACCAAAGCAGCTATTCAATGTTTCCAGGGGTCAGTTGAAACTAGTAACTCAATAACCCTTGGGAACTCCTTAGCAAATGTTAGATCAGCTATAGTCAAATGACAATGGAAAAAGTACTTAATGTTAGGACAAGGCTAAATTACAGTTTAAGAATTAATTAAGCATCACTTGAACTTTTAAGTAGTGAGTTATGGTAGAGACTAGTGGTCATTTATGACTAAAGCAAATGCAATACATACAGAATACTAAGGGACTAAAAAATACATTTCTCAGAATAGGCACTTAAATTCTTCTTGCCTTAATGTCTAATTAACATGGTTGTTTTGAGGCAATACAACTAGATACCTATTAAAATAAGACAATAGGTTGTTTACGGTATTCAGATGTGTGGCATTTCAAAACACTCACTCTACACTTTTCATAGTATTAATTTGACATGTATAATGGAAATTCATTAAAACTTGCACATTAGGAGACATTAGGATATTTAATGAATCATCTAATCAATATGTCAGGGACACTAAATGGGAATTTCTTTATCTTATATATAATCTTAAGTAGGAATACAGCCTGGCTATTTAGATTAAATCAAAAGGTTTCTTTTTATGAAGTTCAAATACTAGGCCTATGATAAGGCCTTCACCTCTTTAAATGGAATGTAGTTTATAAAAGCTGTGCTGTGAGGCATTTTCCTCTTGCTTGAACACTAATTAAAGTTTTAAAGAATCTTAAATCCATGTATTATAAGACAATTGCTAAATATATATATGTGTATATATATATAGGTTAAGGAACAACAGGAATATTCAATTACTTCTGTATATATAATTTATAAGTAGGTATCAGGAAACTGTTTTTAAGCATTAAAATTAGATGCAAAATTTCATTCCTTGAAGAAAAGAGCCCAGTATTTTTTTTTAAAGACTTTATTTATTTTTAGAAAGAGAGAAGGGAAGGAGAAAGAGCAAGAAACATCAACATGCAATTGCCACTTGAGCACCCCCAACTGGGGACCCAGCCCACAACCCAGACATGTGCCATGAATAGGAATTGAACCAGCGACCTTTTGATTCACAGACTGGTGCTCAATCCACTGAGCCACACAAACCAGGGCCAGTATTTATTTTTTATATAGCTCTTGGAATGGATATATGCATTTCTGAGATTTAATAGGGTGATATTTATTGTAGAAATGTCTTTCTTTTTCTCAATAGAACAAATCAATATGCCATAGGCTCTTTTCTCCATCACTTTCAAAATAGATTATTAGGTTGTCTGTGAATTCAAGATTACAGAAATAAGCAACCAAAAATGGAGTTGCTAATTCAAATATTGTCGTTGTCATGTCCTTACATGTTAATTTTTTAAAGGTAGAATTATATAACACTATGAAAACCTGTCCATTATGACGTTTTCACAATACTGAGTCAGGATAGTAAGAAGCTAGGAAAATTCCCTGGCAAGTAGAATGGGGAAACTGAGACAGATAGCTGAACAAACTGGCCGAGCAACTTATAGTCAGATGTAGAAGGTCACCTCCCTGGAGATAACATCTAGAACTCAGTTGTATTTCAACTCCAGGCCCAGAAGAGCAGCAAAATCAGGTGGGCAACACCAGGACCAGCTGCAGTGGCTAATGACCCCCTGCCCTGGCACCGACCAATCAACAGAGACCACGACCATGGAAGGGCACACCTGGAAAACTGATGAATATTCTGCTGAAAAACCCTCAAAGGACCCAACAAGTGCTTTCCCTCTGAGGAGCGTGCCTACACCTTTCCTTTCCTCCTCTTCCCCCATAGGCACAGGTCTCCAAAACTCTAAGGATCCCCATGAGACTTGCAATGGGCAGTGGCAGCTTGTCCTGTCCTGGACTAACTCTCTGAACTTGTCCCTAATGCCACCTTTTCTCTGACTTCGCAGTGTGCCAAAGCAGCCCCACCTTGGCTCATTTCTTTCCTGTAAGATTTTTAGAGAATCAAAGCAGCCAGCCTATGTCTCTCCTGTTCCTTGCTCTATACTAACTAAGCCCTTTCTTGTTTCACTAATCACAACCTTAATAAATCTACTCTCAATCACCTGGACTTCTGTTGTGAAATCTTTCCTGCATAAAGTCAAGAACGCACACACTATTGGGTAGCCCTAGGCAGACCTGCTCAGGGCCAGGTCCCCTGTCCAGTAACGGTATAAGCATTTATTATAATTCATTTAATGTCTTAGGCCTAAAATCTGAGACCAGCAACTTAGTTCTATGTTACATGCTCTTAGTTATATGACCTTGAGAAATTTCTTTTAATTAGGGGGAAGAAAATAACACCCAACAAAACCTTTCCCTCATAGGACACTTGGAATTATTAACTATTTAGATAGTACCTTTACCCCAACTTTATAATGTCATAAATTTTTTTCCAAAAGGAAAATTATATTTCCATTTTATAATTTGTGATTTCTTATGTCACAAAAAAAAAAAAACTATTTGGTGCAAAATCTGACCTAAGAAATGAGTGGGTCACTTTTAAAATAATGATTTAGAGCAATAAAAAAAATATTTTCTTCCCTCTTTTGTTAGGATTTGGTAATACAGAAGTATAAGATGATCATTCTGAGTTACAGAAGGGTTCCTTTAAATACTATTTCCCCTCTAGCACCTGTGAAGTAACTTGTTATGTAACAATTATGTAAGTCATTGTTTTGAGTTCTCAACTCTTATTTTTTATCTTAGTTTTGTACATTAGATAGCCTGATGCTAGAGTATGGTGATGTGTAAAAGATCTTTGTTTTTCTTCACTCATTTGGATAAATTGGAGGTTGACTGAAGTGTGGTCTTCCTGATCATGGTTGTCAGGTGAATCGATTCCAGGTTTTTCTGGAGCTTTAGCGTATTTCCCAGGCTTTTCTGGAGCGTCAGCTTATTATTCCTCCCTGTGCTATCCACCCCAAGTTATATACACTGTTTGGTGAAAAACTCTTAGCGACTGGAATAGTCTTACTCCTTTTCAAATGAGTCATCTTGTAACAAGCCAGCCTTGAGGCAACAGCCTCAAAGCAGCACTGCCAGTATATAGGTAGGTGGTTTTTTGCTTTTGTTTGTTTTTTAAAGATTTTATTTATTTTTAGAGAGAGGGGAAGGGAGGAGGTAGGTGGGTTTTTCTGTATCTTGCGCCAACCAGAACAGCTACCAGCAATGAACACAAGTGAATGGAATATAAATCTAAGTGTTTACAATTTTGTATCACTGTGACCAGTGATTGTCTTACCAAGTAGTGAGACCAGGAGGGTGGAGGAAGTGGGAATGTCTGTTGCCACATTTTAAAAAGTTGATGGGAGTATATAATCACCGACTATTTACTAAGCATCTCTTACGCTGAGCAAGCTGTGGGGGTAAAACAAAAGAATATATGAGGCATTTCCAATCATGTTGCATCACCTAGCATGCTTACATCAGTGTTGGAAGGAAAGAACTATAATCATATCAACATACCAACACAGTTGCAAGAAGAAATTACGTGATTTGAAAAGTGTAAATGTAAAAATATCAAGTGAATACCCATTGACACAAAGCAAGTTTCTTTGCTTTAAGCAACGTTAATTTTGAGTACCTATAAATGGTGGTGGTTTACACACATTACTCCTTAAAAATCCTCAAAACCCCTGATTTGGTCATCTTCTAGTTATGCAGAGCAAAGTTTTGAAAACCGTATTTCCAAACTTCCTCGCCTACTCTCTCCATCCTGCCCCCGTCGACGCAGTCCCATCTGGAACAAAGAAAAATTCCCTGTGGAAGTGAACCTAGTTACTCCAATTAAACACAAAACAGTCAAGTGAAGGAGCGCATTCTTCATGGTCGAGCCCCGCCCCCGGGCAGCTTTGCTATGGATACTCCCATCAGCCAGCATAGCAAAGGCTGTCGCTAGGCGGCCGGTGGAACCCGGGTGCCCAGACGCCTCTCTGACCCGCGTCGCCGCCCCCCAGCCGCCCGCCCGCGGCGGAAGCAGCGTCCGCCCCGCGCCCCGCGCCTCTCGCTCCCCGCAGCGGTTTCACGGCGCGGGCGGCCGGAGGCCCGGGTGATGCCGGGAGCGGAGTGAGTGAGGCCATGTATCAGGTGCGGGAGGATGTTCAGAGGAAGAGGCATTTGGAAGCCCAGGGGCCTTCCCGGCCGGATGTAAGTGCCGCCGGGTCGCCCCAAGGCTGGCGGCGGGTGGAAGGCCGCCCCGCTGCCCTGACCCGGCCCGTGGGCACCGACGCCCGGTTCCCCTTTGTCCTCCTCTCCCCGCCGTGCCGCCGCCCAGTCCCGGGTGAGCGGACTCGGTGCCCACGAAAACAAAACTGTAGATGCGTGTTCGGCAAACGGCCAGAAGGGATTCTGGCTCCATGCGCAGATGTTTAGGTATTTATGGAAGTCCCACCTCACCACCTCCGAAATAAGTGTCGCCCTGCGGGGGAAGCGGCCCCGCTCCGGACCGATCCCGGAGAGGCGAGGCCGGTGGGTCGGTAGCAAAGAAGGGAGGCGCGGGGGGAGGGGGTGGCGATTACACTTACTTGTTCTTTGCTGACTTCCTCAGAAGGGCGGTCAGTGTGAGAGCGGGTTCCTGTTATGAGTGTGTCTAACTCTGCAAGGGCCAGGCTGGCCAGAGCATCCATTTATTGTGGTTTGAGTCCCAATTAATTGGTCAGCTGCTATGATGGGCTTTGAGATGGTGCAGCTTAAGTTTTGTAACTTCCCTTCCTTCCCTTCCTTCCTTTTTACTGAAACTACACCTAAAAACAATAAAAAAGGAGAAAAATCCCCACTCCAAATTTAAAAAACTCACACACTTTAAGGTTCTACATCTTAATGGAATAAAGAGCAACTAGTGGGAATTATTGTTAAATGTTTATTGTGACAGGTGGACTGTAAATTTCAATTTTAATGATTTTTGCTGCAATCATTTTATTTTACAGTTGGGATTACGATTAGGCATGTGGTACTGGAAAGATGAAACCAAAACTCTTGAATTCAGAAGGTAAATTTTAATAAAACTTTATTATAGCTTTTATAAAAAGTACATTTGCTTGTGGTAAAAATAAAAATAAAAAATTAAGCAATACCAAAGGTATAGAGAATAAAATAAATATTCGCTGAAATCCCACCAGTGTAAGCCCCTCAATGGCAGGAACTATCTTACTCATCGTCCTGTCGCAGAGCCATCTAACGGACTTCATAAAGTAGATATTCACTCAAAGTTTATTGTTCAGTAAACCAACTAAATTCAAGCAGAGAAAGACTAGAGGCAGGGGACCAATTAGAAGGTTAGTTGAAAGAGGATTACAAATAGTTATACAGGTAAAAAACAGAGTCAGGACCAAGCCCCTGTTGGTAGCAATAGAAAGAAGGGTGCAGGACTAAGACATATTTAAAAGATTGAATTGACAGGGTGTTTGGATAGAACTGATAGAATGTGGGGCCTGGGTGTGAAGGCAGAGGGAGAACAAGGTGTTTAGGTTGACCCCCCAGGTATCTACTTTGGGTGATTGGGTGGCTGGGATTGCCCTTCACCCATATACAGAATAAAAAAGGCAAAACTGGTGGTGTGTTTAAGGTTGCTATGACGTGTTCACATGGATACATGTTTTAGACTGTTAGACAAATGGGGCTGGAGGCCAGGAAAGGAGGTGGCTAAGCAGATGTAATTTATAGTTACATTATATTTAATGTCAATTAAATATCAATAACTTAAAGCCTAAAGAGTACATTAGAGTCACAATCAAAAGTTTATATTTCAAAGAGTATTTATTTCAGTATTTGAGTCATCTGTTGTTTCCAAAGCAGTGATTCACAGAAAATTCTGTTGAGTAGCTCCTGAAACATCACACTCAGTGAATGCGAGGTAGACAGTGAGAAGGACAGCAAGATAGCTTTGGGATTAGACAGACAAAATACATTTTAAAGCACAAGAACATATGGAAATAAATTTTTAAGTGCCGACATTTTTTTTAACATTCATATATATCTAAAGGCCATCTCAATCCTCTCTTCTATGATGAAAATTGGACCATACTTTTTACCTACTGACCTTCTTTGTAAATGAAGATAATTTGTAGAACTTTTCAAACTACTTTTCAATACTAGTCTAATAATAACCCCACGGCAAGTGGCACTATTTCCTATAAAAGCCTACTAATAAATTCACAGATATCAATTCCACACTGACTTTCTTGTTTATAAAATATTCATATTCATAAACTAAAGTTTCTTTTGGCTTATTACCAAATTATTCTTTGAAAATAGCTTAATTGCTTTTCACTAATTTTGGAGAATATACATGGGGTGATTGATTTAAAAGGTACAGTATATGGCATAATGTTGAATAAAAAAGGCCAGACACAAAAATGTAAATACTGTATGATTCTATTTATATAAGAGTTTAAAATAACAGATAAAATAAAGAACTGTGACGATAGAGGTCAGGATAATAGTCAGCTTTAGGGATATATCAAACTGGCAAGGGCTGGGGGAAGGTACAAGAATCTTCTGTGGTGCTGGGAATGGACTATTTAGTTATCTGGGTGGTAGTTATGTGGGTATATATTCATAGTAAAAAATTCATCAAGCTCTCTTCTTAAGAGTTACATACTTTACTACATGTAAGTTATGGTTCAGTTTTAAAAGTTAAAACAAAAAACAAAACCCAAACTCCAGACTCTGTGGAATATACAAATTGGAGCAGTAGGAGTGATGGGAAAAGGCATACCATGAAGAATAGATGGGGGAGAGGGTTCTTTTGTGGTGGGGCTGCTTTGTGTTAAGGTAGCTCAGCATGGCAAACCTCAGAGTATCAGGATTACCTTGGAAGTCCACCTGCTAGGGACAGTACTGAGGAAGAGGAAAGCAGAACTTTGTGTGTTTTAGGTCAGAGTTAGTGTTTGGATTTGATGGAACTATAGGCACTGATTCTCTTTTAAAGTCTAAGCATATCCCATCACAAATTAAAATGTCGGTTTGAAGTTGGAGAGGACTCGTGAGCTGGAACATGCTCTTTTTTTTCAGAGACAACGCTGCAGAGAGTTACCTCACCCCAGTGTGCGGTGATGAGAGGCAGAGGAGGTTGAGAGGTGACGGTGGTAAGGGTGGGGGCTGCATAGGCCAGAAGACAGGGAAGGCTTCCCAGGGGAGGTGATAGCCCAGCCAAGACCTGAGGAGGAGGAGTTGACAAGGCAAAGGGAGATTTGGTTGGGAAGGAGGAGAGTGCATTCTAGGCAGAAGGAACATGTGCAAAAGCCCATTGTTCCAAGTGTTTAGAGACAAAGTAGACCAGGGTAAGATAATGAAAGGTCTTGCATATGATGCAGAGGAAGCTGAAATTTATGGTGATTAGAATCACATTTTAGGAAAATGACTGTGCCTGCAGTATGGAAGATAGTTTGGAGGGAAGCAAGACTGGGGGCAGGGAGCTGAATTAAGGAGCAGTTGCAGAGATTTAGTTGATAGGTGATGGTGACTAAAATTAAGATGGTGGCAGAGGGAAGAGGTGGGAGTAGAGAAATCAAAAAGCTATTGAAGAATGAAGTGATTAATGGACTTAAGGGCTTAAGACTGATAGAGAAAGCAAGGATGACACATTTCCTGGCCTGGACACCTGGATGGGTGGTGGCACTTCTTTGCTGAGATGGCGGAAATAGGAGCAGTGAATACAAGTTAAAGGGGAATGAGCCCAGTTCTGGACATATTGAGTTAGGTGTCTGTAGGGTGCCCAAGCACAGGTGTCCGATAGACAGATGGGTCCATTTCTATGTCTGCAGAAAAACCTGAACCTTAAATTGGCATTAGTTGAGTAGATGAAGTTACTCAGAGGAATGGAAGAGAGAAACCAGAAGGAACCCTGAGATAGGCCCTCATTTAGGGAACATAATTGGGACAAAGGGCTTGAGGAGACAAAGGAAGAGCAGCCAGAAACAGGGAGAAAAATTTGGAGTGTCATGAATCCAGATAATCTGCTTTGCAAAGTAACAGCTTGACCTCAGGGATATTCACATTCAGTCTGGAAATCTCTGCCTTGACGTTAGTCTCCTTCCACATGGGGTAGTCCACTTTTTACACCTGCTAGCCAACCAGGGCTTGCAAACTTCTAGGTATTCTCAAGTTTAGATCAAGAGAATACGATCCCTTTCCTCTCCAGCACCTTGCACTTCCTGGCATCTCACCTAGATGAATAACACTGGAAATCTTACCCTTCGAGAAGCCCTGGCGCCCTATTCACAGGCAGATCTTGCCTTCCCTTTTCAGATTATACCCTGAGGGAGATAACTATCAGAATACAACAGGATACTCATAACCTCCATACAAGAAATGGACACACAGTAATGAGCAGGGAAAGATGGTCTTTATTTCTTAATAAGCAGTTAAGAAGAAAGAGACAGTAAAGAGTGGTTTGCAGGGAGCCCCGGGTTCGGATCCTAGCTCTCCAGCTTACTAGGGGTTATCATTTGTCAGGTTACTTAGTCCTGCTAACATCAGTTCTCTTGCCTATAAAATCAAGTAATAATGCCTCCTGAGGAATAAATGACGGTGCTGCATAACTCATCAGCATGCACGCCCATTTCTTACTTGTTAAAGAAAGAATACCCCTATTCACAGGCCACATCTGGGCTGGCCCATGAGGCATTTGTCTCCCTGACAGTGTCAGCAGTCCTATCTCTTCTTATTTCAAGTGCCCCTATGCCCAGCTGGGAGAGAACCAGCAGCCTCTGTGAATCTTTGCCAAGGTCATTGAGTCCCCTGAGGACATACAGAAGAGGATACTACACCTCCAGAAGTCCTGAACGTCTCTTGTTTTTCATTACGGCCTAAGAGAAGACTACTGACTAACCACTGAAGAGCTCTAACTTGTGTGGGGGCCAAGAGTGGTCTACATTTTAGTGGTGGGTTCTACAGGGAAAATGTGATTTTTTTTATCATTTATTTCAGGGCAAAGGGAAACCACATGATTATGTTGTAATATTAAGAAAACAGATTACCAAAGTGCAGTCTGTAAAAGGACCAGATCCTAAATGGGTGGTCAGATTGAGGAGGGCACAGAACTAGCTCAGACTGTGGTTGGGGAGCCACTCAGAGGTACAGTTCAGAGGACAGTTTTCATTGAGTACTAGTGACATTTTCAGCGACTCCAAGTTGCACTGAGAGTGTAGGCTGCCTCTGCAGCTATGGCAGGGCACTCACACAGAAACCCATCTCACCAGAGAGTTAAAGAATGACTTTGGTCAAGTGAAAGGCCACTTGGACAAGTTTGAAGTAGGAAATGTAAATACGGACTAGAGGTTTAGCAGTAAATGCCAGACCATTGGCTAATGGCCGGCAGTGCCTGCCACGAACTTCAAACCATGAGACATGGGTCACCTTCTCTAAGCCTTTGTTCTCTCCATCAGTAGGGTGACAACCATCTTTTAGATGTCCTCTAACCCCAAATTTTTTATTTTATAATTGTAAGTTCATTTGACTTAGTTCATAGAACTGATCTACATGATAATCTCAAATGTATTCTTTCAAATTTCTTTTTTTTAATTTATTTTTAAAGAGAAAGGAAGGAAAGGAGAAAGAGAGGGAGAGAAATATCAATACAAGAGATGTTGACCTGTTGCCTCTCACATGCCCCCAACTGCAGACCTGGCCCACAACCCAGTCATGTGCCCTGACTGGGAATCAAACCAGCAACCTTTGGGTTTGTAGGCTGGCACTCAAACCACTTAGCTACACAGCCAGTGCTCAGATTTCTTATTTTAGGGCACTCTAGCCTCCAATGATCTCAGGCAACCTAATGAGGCAAGAAACTTTGAATTACAGGGATGGGACTGAGAAAAGGTACTCAATAAATAAAAAAATTCTTCCAAACTTATGAGCTTTGTTTCTTGTGAAGTTACTACAACATTTTCAGATGGAAATATTTTGTGTATGATGCTATTCTGGAGGCTGCTAATACAGAGAATATAAAATCTGAAATTTTAGTCCTTTTCTAGAGGATTGTTCCATATATAAATGCGTAAGTTGGGTCATGCTGTGCCTCAAATTCTCTTTACACTCCACTCATAATGTATCCTAGTCCCAAGATTACATAAGCTATGGTCATGATGTGATTCGTTTTCCTAGGGGAAAAGGTTAAGTTCCTTATTTGCTCATTTCTATTACAGTTTTGCACCTGCAGTAGAACTCAAGGAAAAAGGAAGAAAAGGCAAAGCAGTCCACTTTGCTGAAATTGGTGGTGCAGCTTCAGACAGGTATCTTAACTTTCCAACCATGATGGCACCTCCCAGCAGAATGGGTTAAGCCTTTACAAACTCAGAGAAGATAACATTCCCATTCTCCTAGGTTGAAATGCAAATACCCATCAAGTAAAGAACATACATTATTTCATAATTACGGTAGGAGTTACAATAGTCCCTATAAATGCATCCTTGTAATAATTTGCCTATTAACAAATTTTTAGCTTTTTATACTTCTTTTAAAATCTGAAAATGGTGTCTACATCATAAATAGATTATTTAAATGATCTATTTAAAATGGAATTGGTCTTTATACTTTATGTCAGGCAATGTACACTCCTTGTACCCATAGTATGGTACATATAATGTTTAATAAAGCATATTCTGAAATGATCCTACCTTAAACAACCCAAGCAGCAGACTTAGGCTCCTGTTACTTCATAGTAAAAGCCTCATCCACCTTAGGATAGAGTAAATACAACTAAAACCTTTCAAAGCACTACTTGAGACTGTTACATCCTAAAACAGGTTGACAGATAAAAGGTTTGCCTCAAGAGATGCTAAGACACCCCAAGCCTTAGAAAAACGCGGTCAGCAGGGCAACGTTACACTGCACGATGCTAAATGTGAGTAACTGCCTCCTCGTCCTTACTGCTTATCTGATACGAATCTCTAAGGCAGCTCTTGGCTCCTCTTGAAATTGTCCATCTTTTTTTTTTTCTTCCAGTTGTTGCTTTGCTTTTGCTACAAGAATCTGAGGTGCAGCGGGTCTGTTCTTTTACAACATTTATGAAGTATGTAATGCTCATGAGACATTTTAGATCTTTTCTCCTCTATTTTGAAGTTATTCTATCTGATAAATGATGACAAATCTGATTTTTGGAGAAAGGCGTGGGGCTGGCTCTATGCAAGCCATCCTCTCAGTGACCTAGGCCAAAGAGAGAATGCCAGAAGTCACAGGATCCCCTAATAAGATCCCAGGGCAAGGGGTTTGGAGAGCATATTGTCAGAGGTCCTTAAAGGCTGCACTCTATTTATATAATAGTTAAAGGGTATACATACTCACTTACTGAAGATCAGTTTTCTATATTAGTTGTGTTTGGCAGCCCCCAAAGTACTAGGTGTGTGACTCTGGGCGAGCTTCTGAGTTCCTTAGACACAAAATCGGAAGTAATGGCGTCTCATGGCTGTTAATGGAAGCTGTTTCACATGGCACCTGCGCTCATGAGTGCGCAGTGCGAGTTGGGTCCCCAAGGCTATTGGCAGCTTTGCCACATTCCCTCAGCATCCAATGAAGGCTGCTTTGGTGGACACCTGAGATTCTCTGACTGAAGATCACTCCGGGGCAGGAGCACACTCAGCCTGACTGCAGGGCAAGCAAGGAGCTCTAGGGCGGCAGTCCCCAGCCTTTCTGGCACCAGGGACCAGTTTCATGGGAGACAGTTTTTCCACAACTGGGGTGTGGAGTGGGGAATGGCTATATAGCCTGCCACCAGATGCAGCTTAATTGTCACTTGCCACTCACTGACAGGGTTTTGATATAAGTCTGCAAGCAATTAAATTATTATGGTCTCTGTGCAGTCAAACCTCTCTGCTAATGATAATCTGTACTGCAGCCGCTCCCCAGGGCTAACATCACTGCCTCGGCTCGCCTCAGATCATCAGGCATTGGATTAAGGAGCGTGCAACCTAGATCCCTCCTCCTGTGCGCAATTCTCAGTAGGGTTCGCGCTCCCCTGAGAATCTAAGGTCACTGCTGATCTGACAGGAGGCGGAGCTCAGGCGGTAAGCGAGCGATGCGGAGCCGCGGTAAATACAGAGGAAGCTTCGCTTGCTTGCTCACTTCTTACCTCTGGCTTTGGTGTGGCCTGACTTGTAACAGGCCACGGACTGGTACCGGTCCACGGCCCAAGGGTTGGGAACCCCTGCTCTAGGGAATTAGTGCCCCAGAAGCAGCCTTCAGTCTGTGATGTGCCAGAGAGAGAGTTGGTAGATGACTATCCCAGTTTCCATCTATCAGGGTAACTTGGAGAGGTTTTCTGCGCTGTCTTCCAGAGTCCCCTACAGAACTGAACTTCATTCGTCCACAGTGATAATGAACTTGTTAACCTCTTTGTTGGCTTCCTTCGCTTTCCTATCTCACTTCCCCACTCTCCTGCTGATGTTTCCTGAGATCTCTTTCCAAGTATGCTACTTACTTTCAGATCTCTGTCTCAGGATCAGTTTCTGGGAGAAGCCAACCTAAAATAGGTAGTTATTAATATCCTGAAAAAAAAATTGCAATGCTCACTTTTATCCTACTTTCAAGGAACAGTTAAGGAAAGAATGCCAGAGTAAGAATTTCCATTTGGGTTTAGAAATGAAGCATCAAAAGTCTTGTAAGAATATATAGAAAGAAAACAATGACTTCTAGTATAAAAACAAATGAGAAAGGACTGTAAATCAGGGCAGTTTTTTCAGAGAGCAAGACTTATGAAACTTTAATATATGTACGTATGTACTATGTCCTAACAATTTCACTTAGGAAGTTACTCAGAAATATGATTATAATAATAAATGCTGCAGTAATGTCTATAATGTTTTTGAAAGATCTAAATATTCATCCATAGAAGGCTAGTCATATAAATTATGAAATATAGAATACTTTATCCAGCTGTTTTAAAGAGTGAGGAAAATCTATTCATAGTATTTTGAAAAGAGGTCCTTGCTATACAGATGTAAGTGACAAAAACAAATTATAAAGATTTGTGTATACAGCATTGTCCTGTTACAAAAAATTAAGGTGTATTCATGGATATGTATGTGTGTTGGTGTGGGGGGGGGTACCTTGTTTGTGATTGTCTGTGCTTTAGAAAGTTTAATAAGGACTCATAACAAACTTGTAGCAGTGGATACCACCAGGGAATAGGATGGTGACAGAGTCGTGAGAGGAGAGAACTTACTTGCTACATTTGTGTACATTTTTTAAACAACAGAAAAATATTACTTGTATAATAAAAACTTTGTTTATCCTCACCGGAGGACATGCTTATTGATTTTAGAGGAAGGAGAAAGGAAAGAGGGAGAGAGAGAAGGGGAGAGAGGTAGTAGAGGGAGGTAGAGAGGGAGGAGGACAGAGAGACATCAATCGGTTGCACCCCAAATGGGGACAGAACCCACAGCTTAGATATATGCCCTGACTGGGAATCGAACCCACAACCTTTCATTTCACAGGATGATGCTCTAACCAAGACACATAGACCAGAGCTAAAACTTTTTAAAATTTAAAGTTAATTGATAAGCAAAACTTATCAATTTAAGTTATCAGTTATCAAAATGATATTTGAACATCTGACCTTCCAAAAAGTGTTGTTTACAAAAGTCAGATTTCTTACATCTTCAACAGTATAGTAATAGAACTTTAAGTGGGAAATTAGTTGTATGATAGGCACGATCACATGTATTTCTATTTATTATAATGTGTGTTCTTACATATTTTTTATGAGAAACTTAATGTTTGAAATATGTTAGTGTTAATCTCTTTTTCTTTTCTTTTTTTCATCTCCCTATAGGAATAAGAATCTTGACAATTTCCTCATGGCATTATTGTATTATTTATCTCATTACTTGGAAAAAATCTCTTTGGAAAAGAAGCCCAAAAGCTGTATGGTGTAAGTAGGATTTTGTAATATGCTCTAGAGTTTTATCACTACCAGTATTAAAACTAGCTTTTGTCTAGGGTGAAGAAGTGATGGAAATTTTTAAATCTTTGTAGTAAACTAGAACATTTTACTTAGGATGAGTTTACCAGGTTTTAAAGCTCACTGAATAATTCAGATGGATATTCTGGTAACAAAATATTCCAGATTATATAGACAAGTACTGCCTAATAGAAATACAGTGAGAGCCCTGGTTGGTATGGCTCAGTGGACTGAGCACTGGCCCCAGACTGAAAGGTCACTTGTTTGATTCCTGGTCAGGGCACATTCCTGGGTTGCTGGCCAGGTCCCTGGTTGGGGATGTGTGAGAGGCAACCAATCTTTCTCACATATCCATGTTTCTCTCCCTTCCTTCCCCTCTCTCTACAAATAAATAAATAAAATATTTAAAAAACATACAGTGAGAGCCACATATGTAATTTAAAATTTTCTAGTAGCCATATTTTTAAAAGATAAACAAATACAAGTGAAATTAATTTTAATATATTTTATTTAGCCCAATGACCCAAAAATGTTATCATTATAATATGCAGTCAACATTAGGTAGTTATTGATGAAATACTTTACTATTTTTTTGGAGTAAGCCTTTGAAATTTGGTACCTGTTTTATACTTAGAACATATCTCAATTTAGACTAGCCACAGTAAGTGTTCAATGGCCACATGTAGCTCATGGCAACCATGGTAAACAGTGCAGATTTAGATATTATTTGTGTGCTTTCTCTTGCTAATAGGTTTGTAAGCATCTAGTTAAAAAACTAGGAATTAGTCCTGGTCAGGTGGCTCTGTTTGTTGGAGCATTGTTTCATACACTAAAAGGTTGCAGATTCAATTTCCAGTCAGGGTATATACCTAGATTGCAGGTTTGATTCCCTGTTGGGGTACATATAGGAGGCAACCAATGGATGTTTCTCTTTCACATCTCTCTCTCTCTCTCTCTCCCCCTACCTGTCTTTCGCACTCTCTAAAATCAATAAACATGTCCTCAGATGAGGATTAAAAAATATATTTTTTAAACTAAGAATTAAAAAATTAATAGAGTTAACCAAAATAATATTCTATATCACAGAGGGAAAAAACCACAACATTTCTTAGGCTGCATATTTAGAATTTAACTGCTTTAGACAAAGGTGACTCAGAGCTATGCACCCAGGGCAAGAACCTGGAACGCAGAGTCCAGAGAGAACAATGCCTCTCAGGCTTGGTGACCTTTCAAAAGCCATGGAACTTTCCAAGTGCCCAGGCTGCCTTCTCCAGTAGATGTGGAATCAACCCAATGATTTAGCTGTTAGGAATGTAGGTAGAGTCATGAATCTGTTGCTGCAGAATGTTTTCGTAATGCAAAATCCTTGTATACAACCAAGCAGTTTGATTTTATGGACAGATAAATGTATCTGGACAGCAGTTTTGTGAAGAACCAAATAAATAATTCAAACACTGCTACTCCAGTAAGCCATCATAATAAGCATCATCTGTCTTATTTCAGGGCTGCATTTCACAGCAGGGCATCCAGAGATCACAAAGTGTTTCTGTGAGAACAAGCAAAAGGGCTCAAGCCAACTATGGGCTCAGAAGGTTTGAGGAGCCTTACTATTCCCAAAAAGAAACTTATTACACTTTGGTGACATGTTAGCTTATATTTTATAGGTGTTTTCTCTCAATTCTGAGGATTATTGTTAATCTAGCAGAGAGATTTGCTTCATAATTTATATAAATAGATAACAAAAGAAAAGTTTCTTAGTTATTTAAAAAATTCACAAAAACTTATTAGAACACAGCGGTATAAGATAGGCTTTCTTAGAAGGAATTAGTGATAGAATAATAAACAAGAAAATAGGAACACTCTCTCTTGAGCACTCCTGTGTCTTCCTCCCACCTTCTGTCCTCAGACATGTACCTTTGCTTTCTTCCTCCTAAGCTCCAAGGTTTCTCATGAATTTTCAACTAGGGGAGCAGTGAGCAGCAGCAGCTTGTCCTGGGCTAATCCTCTGAACCTGTCTCCAAGGGCCCTTCTTTTGCCTCTGTAACTTGTTTCCTGAGTCCACACAGCCCAGCTGGCTCACTTCTTCTGCCTCTGTGACTTCCTTTCTTAAGGGCGAAAGCAGCCTTGCCTAGGCTCACTCTTCCTCTGTCTCCAAGAGGCCAAGGCAGCTCTGCCTAGACTCACTCCTGCTGCTATGAGCTTGCCTCTTCTATCTTTAGCCCTTCCTTTGTTTCACCAACCCCAGCTTTATAAAAGCCCTTTCAAAATAATACAACAACAACAACAACACAAGACTTAAAATGATTGATTCTATGATGTGATTCTAAAAAGTTATGGTGACTTTATTTTCAGGCTTCCAGTAGTCTATTGGTTTATTATAATAGAATTAAATATAGGTTGCATTGAGATATGTGAATAACTTTAAGGAAAAAACTTATTTTTAGTCAAACTAGTGAGGTATAACATAGAGATAACAATAGTACCTACTTCACAGAATAATAATGCATATTATCTTAAACTAGTGCGTGACCCTTGGGAGTAAAGCCTATAAACTGTGAGAGAAGAGCAGAAAGGGGCGTAGGAGGACAGCAAAGATACAGTTTGGTGGTTTTAGATGATTAAAACCCTTAATTGAAGAAAAAGGAAGAAGCCTTGTCCTCATTTTACAGATGAAGAAGCTAAGGCTCAGGAGGTTGAATAATGGGCTAACACCTATAATTGATGGAGCTGACATCAGAACCCAGGTCTGTCTAACTCAAAAGCCTGTGTGCTATGCCCACCCCCTGCTACCAATCAACTAGGCTCACTTTTCCACAGTTCAGCCATTTATAATTAGGAATTATAGTGTATAGATGTTGATGTGAACAAACCTGCGTCCATCTCTGTACCCCTGCTTTGTTTTGTTTTGTTTTTTAAGTTTCCCTGCTGAGAACTCTGACCTAACTAGTCTCAGCCAGCACCAAAGCCCCAGTTAATGATTAGCTGCGTCCTGTAAGCTTACACAGTGTAATTTAAAAGATTCCTGTGAGTAAACTGTTAGAATGGCATAGCAACCAAGATAAATATCAAACTGGGTGTTGGCATCAGTACTAAGCAAGTATCCATTATAAGACCACCAAGACACATGGTTCCTGATTTGTTTTGCATTCTTTGCTCCTTCATCTTGTCAGTTGTTAGTAGTTCAGCTATACTAGAAAATATTTTCTGTAATAACCATCTGGTGGCAGAGGTTAGCTATGTAGACTTAGACCGCTGTATTGCCTATCCACTCCAGTCTTACCCTTGTAAGTAACTTACCCTGTAATAAATTCTGTTATCATTAACAGACTTGCCTGGTTCACTTTTCAGTCTTTTTTGCCTTTTTTTTTAATTGTATTTTTTCCCCATTACCATTTATCCCCCTTATATTCTCCTTACCCCACCCCTGCATCGTTTCTCAGTCTTAAGATACCCCTGTGGTTCAACGGTCACTGTACCTTCACTCCACCTTCGGACATAGTTTCTGAACAAAGGCACAATTATGTGTGCACTTTTTTAAAGTGTATGTAGTTTTAAACATTATGTCATGAGTATTTTTTTATTATAGTTTTCATAATTATAATTTTTAATGATGACATAACATTCCATCAAGCCCACGTATGTTATTAACTTACTGACTTACCTATTAAGAGACAGTATAGTATAGTGGTTAAGGATACAGACTTTGGTGCCTGGCTTAAATCTCACAGGGAGTCATATATTAAGTCAAACTGTACCTGGCTGTATTACTACAGCCTGTATTACTCCTCATTTTATCCCTCTATTTTACATATTTTGGGAGTTTCTAGTTTTTATGAAGACAAAAGATAAATAATGATTATATTGAATATCCTCATGCATTAGATGTTCCCTTAATTATTGAATGGTTTTTAAAAAGAATATATTTCCAGGAAAGATAACTGGATCAAAGTTATGATCGGTTGTATGGTACTTGAAATTATTAGTTTTTTTCCAGAGGATTATGCCTGGGTTTATTTGAAATGCCAGGTTCTACCCGGACCTGAACCAGAATCGTTGACAGAAAGAACCATTGGGAATCTGCACTTTTAGCAATAACCCCAGGCAATTCTTCATATATTAAAACTTAAGAACCCTTGGCCTAAAAGTCTCAAGGTGTTTCTTGATTGTTGTTGTTTGTCTTGTTTTGTTTATAACAACAAAAGAAGGATATTAGCTACTGGCAGTTATGGCAAAGTAGGGTGAACAGTGAGGGAGGGGACTACTGAAGAAAACAGGGGGCAGGCACAGTGATGGCCATTGGGGTGCTTGCTGGAATGTGTGCTGGGCTTATATGAAATTTGGGCATTTAAAGTTGGAACCTGATTTAGCTATTCCAGAAACTCATTTTAGAAATATTCCTTTAGAGAACGGAGGGAGAAATGTACAGAAACATCAATGTGCGATAGATACATCAATAGGCTGTCTCTCATATGTCCCCAGCTGGGGACCTGGCCCATAACCCAGGCATGTGCACTGATAGGGATCAAACCAGCGATCTTTTGGTTTGCAGGCTGACACTCAATTCACTGAGCCACACCAGCCAGAACCAGAAACTCTATTTATTTCAGGCACTCACAAGCGTTCTCATCACATATGATAATGTTTTGTACATTGAACTATGTATTTTATCCTCAAACCCACGTCCCTCCCCCCACATCATATCCTCATGGGATCAATCTACTGCTTAACATCAGAAGGGGCAATAACTTGTTTAGAGTGCATTTCATTTGGTTTAAATCTTTCTGAAAATTAACTCAAGGATGAAAGCTAGTGACACACACCTTTTCAATAGCAGTCATTGGAATGTATTGATAGCAATACTGTTTTCTTCTATACTGCAAAAACTTCTAAAATTAGGCTTCAGACATATTGTAACCTAAGAACAGGCTGTCTTTTAAAGTTCATTTGCAATTCAATTGGCACTGGGGTGTGTTTTCTCTGGGAAGAGAGATTATTGTAATTGATGTCAAAGTTTCAGAGTAGTAGTAGTCCACAGATGCCTGCTTAGCAAACACAGAGACAAACATTGAGCCCCAACTCTTAGTAGGATCATCAGGAGCCCAGGGGAAGCTGAGGTGGGCGTCACCATGGCTGTTTTAGCAAAACAGCAGAACACTGGGCTGCCAGCTGCCGCAGAAATCAAGATAGGTAATAAATTAGGACTTCCTGCATATACAATTAAGGATACATGGCATAAAGTATAAAGAATCTATGAAAAAGTGAAAATTTACCATAAACTTGAGATGCTGATGGTGATGATAAATATCAAAGGAGTTCGAGGACCTTTGCCACAGCTTGAATAAACTAAATGAAAGGATAAGCCAGATGTATTGATTCACTTGTATTTCTTTCACAATAGTTTATACTTCTGACTTTTCATTAATTAAGATATGTGTTTTCCAAAATTAATCCAATTATCCTTTTTCTTTTTAGGGGCCTTGTAGAGAAAAAAGAGATGGAATTGGTTTTAAGTAAGTTAGAAGCAGCCCAGAAATACTTGGCGCAGAAGTACTGTGTCCTTGTCCTGGGTGTGGGAATGCCCGATAAGCATCACATGTGCTGCGGAAAGTAAGTGCACACTTAGAATTTTATTCCATCTTCACTTGTTTGTATATCCACATCTTTAAGACTCTTCAATTTGACTTCTGGTGCCCTTGAGAAAGATTCCTTTTTGGTTGCACAGAATAATGGGGCTCAGTGTAAGCTCTGTCCCAAACACATGCAATGTCTCTTTTGAGAGAGCCAAGTGAGTATGGGGAGAATCCCAGAACCTCAGCTGATATTTTAACAGCCCTCTACTGCTTGGGGATTGAGATTTCAGCATCAGAAATATTCTGTGGTCCGAATATAAGCTATTTCAAGTCCCTAGAATAACTACAGCTCTATTATCAGAAGGAAATAACACACTCATGTGGGGCAGGAACTCTTTTCAGAGTTGAGAACTGCACACTCTTTGAGGCCCAGGCAACAGGCACGGTGCTGTCTGGCTGACCCAGGGCAGCTGGCTCCCACTGGCGGAGAAGCTGACACCATACACCCAGTCACCATGCCACAGCCACCAAACTCTGACATCAGCTGACCAAAAGGCATCTTGCCATCCCAGCGCGGACTGGCTGGCTTTTCATCCATTCTTTAATGCATGCAGAAAACACACTGCTTTTGAAATCACATGCTCCTGTTGCAAAACATTGCTGGGATGCCAATTCAAGCTGAGGACCGTGGAGCTAACTGGCTTTTTAATGTGCTTACTTACCCGCCAGTCATTCTCAGACTCGAAGTAACAAACAGAAATGAGTCATGCTTCGCTTCCCACAGCCAATTTGTTCTCTGGTAGGGACCGCTTGACAAAAGTGGCTGCATGATTAATCCTCAGGATCACCAGGGTTGACTTCCAGACACCATCTTTCTGACTCCAGGCACAGGCATTGCGGTCTGCCCGGCAAGTGAGGACGTGGTCACTCTTGGGAGCTCAGTCGATACCTGTGATATGTGCATGGTACTCCTTGAGCTCATGTGCTTTCACCCACCGGATCCCGTTCTTGTAAATGAGGACTTAGTGATTATTGGGGCTAAGGGCAACCTAAGTACCGTCCCTGTACAGGTGTGGCAGGTGATTGGCCTAGTACAAATTGATGCAGGGACTTTATTCTTAGTGTTTTCAAGAATAGAAAGTTGATTCTTCAGAAAGCCCTAAGAATCTTCTCACTGCAGATGAGGAAATGGACTCAAATGGAGCAATCTTCCCAGGGTCATCCAATGAACTGGTGGTACCGGATTAGAATTTTGGTAGTTCGGATGGGTTGAGCAGTCCGGGCAGCTGGGCAGAGACTTCACGGACTCTGCTCAGTCATCGTGAACAGGCTCTAGCTCAAAAAAATAATTTAATTGCCTATACTTAATGTTTAATCTTTAAAGAACATATGCATTGCAAACTAATTTGGGAATAAAAAATACAGTTATATTATAATTAGAGATTTTATCACATCTTTTAGTTCCCTGGGTATAGAACCTCCACATAAATTATTGCACTTTTGATGGTACATTTTTATTACAGTGTAATTTTTATTCAAACTTTTAAAGGAACTAATTTTGTTTGTAAGCGATTGCCTCAATTTAGTACTAGCTCACTTTCAGGAGATATTGGTCTTTTTTTCTCATTATATGCACCGTCACCTGCGTTTCTCCTGCCTGTTGGATAGCAGTTGGAAAAGGATCAGTTTAGATCTTACCACCCACCATACTCGTAAGAAATTTCACACAAGTCAAAAGCTGAACAAAGGATATTGAGGAAAACAGATTATAGCATGTTTTTGCCAGTAGAAGTTGTTAACTGGCCATGGTATTATGTCCTTGAATGGTGTTTATATTGTTCTTTTGGTTGTTTTTATCCACAAAATAAGGACAATGGTTTTTTTGCCAGCTGTGAATGATTAAATGATTTTAACATATCTTTATTTCACTTCCTCCCAATGTGAATAAGCTAATATTTTCATGAGAACATTTTCATGAGTATTTTCTGACTTTTCCTCTCTAATATGTACATGCTTAATATCGGACTAGAATACCTTTTGCTATTTATCTCTGGAGTTAAAGATTTCAGTAAAACCAGCAATTTGGGGGCTGTTAATTTAGTGCTTTCATGTTTCTTGAGAAGTAGGAGGACATGCCTTTCTCTTCTAAATACATCTGTGGAATCTTGATATCATAAAAGCTTTGGCAGAATTTCGATGAACACGTTCAGTGAAAGTTCTCTGTATTTTCCAGGATAGATAAGAAAACTCCGTGCATGGCACACGCTGTGGAATTAGATATGTTCTTTGGTTATTGCCAATTCTGGCTCCACCCTCACCTCTACATTAGGATTTATACCCTCCTCCTGTGCTCTCAATACAGCTGGCCCCTGATGGGTGACCACAGAGGCGATGCGTTTGAGGATGGGGAGAAAGGGCTCCTTGAAGCTCAGGTGTTTAAATCATCCTTAAAACCCATTCCCCACTCCCCACCGCAGTCACAAGCACCAAGGCCTCTTTCTCCTTCCCCCATGCACAGTCCTTTGAAATGTTTCTTCCCTGATAAAAAGCAGGTCTTGACCTTCCTTTCAACCTGATTTCACCTAAAGCAGCAGAGGGCTAGTGGAGCACAACATTTTTTTTCTCTCCAGTCCAGAATAATGGGCCTGGGCCTAAGTTTTGCGTCCTTGCAGGAATGACGGATGACATTTTGGTGGTTTGGATACAATCGGTACTGCATTCTGTACTTAATTACTGTGGTGTGGGCTACATCAATTGTCTTTGGTCTTGAAGAGAAGAAGAAGTCCTAGTTTTATGGCAGCTTGAGGAGAGGGGGAGGAGAGTGTGGGGGAGGAGGTTCATGAAAGAAAAATAAAGGAGAGAAAGTGTGTGTTTCCTGGGCAATTACTCCATCATTTCAAACTTCGCTGAAATGGTGCTGGTTTGGGTTGTGCCAACGTAATACTGCTCTAACCCTCCCAGAGCACAAACTAGCTTGCTATTCCACAAACAAAGTTTGGCTGGTTTCCGCTTCAGCTTGGCAGGTCTGTGTGGTCTCTGGTTTCACCTGGCAGAGTCTGCGGAAGGATGGAAATACCACTTAGGCACTCCTGTCAGACGGAGGCTTCAGGTGGCACAGAAGATGCTGAAGCTTGTCCCAGAAAGTTTCTGCTGGGCTCTGTTGTTTAATTTTTTTTAACTATTCTGCAAAACATTCTAAAGAGAAAGCTTGTTTCCCTTGCATTCTGTATGAGGACAAATGTGGACCTCTGATTGGCCTGTGTTTTAGTATAAGCTTTACCCTTAATTAAATATGTATCTTTAGACTTGAGTCTCAGTTTTAGTGTTCTCAGCTATAAGGCTGACTATATCACAGCGACATTATGAGAACTCAGTGTTATAATATACATAAATGACTTAGCATAGTACTTGGCACAAAGTCTATACTTAGTAAATGTTCACTGTAATTAACCATTGTCTTAATTTCTTCGTTGAAGACTTACATGTGAGGAAACCAGTGTTTAAAGGAAGAGTCTGTAGGAGAGGACTAAAGGGTCACTGGTTCGATTCCCAGTCAGGGCACATGCCTAGGTTGTGGGCCAGGTCCCCACTTGGGGGCACATGAGAAACAACCACACATTGATGTTTCTCTCCCTCTCTTTCTCCCTCCTTTCACCTCTCTCTAAAAATAAATTTTCAAAAATCTTTTTAAAAAAAGAGATAAGGCTCAGTTTACACACCTTATTAAGAAGGAAGAGTACACTGTCCCCAGTCTATTGATTGCATGGCATAGATTATATTTGCATGGCATACTGATATAGTTTTATTTCTTTTGGCACCCAATAGCCATAACCATTAAGATATTTTTTTCTTCATTTTAGACTTACCCTCTAGTTGCTTTATTTCCATACTAACACCTTGGGTTGCCTCTTCATCATCTTTCCACTCTCTCCACCTCCCGAACACTCACATCACCAGTAGCATTTGAAAGAATACATTTCTTGGCTGGCTTGTTTATCCTGAATTTATATAGGTTAACTTTTGAAGGACCACTCTAGGGATTTTGATATGGGTAACCTAAGAAGTTGGAGAAAAAGATACTAGAACTCATTATCAATGCATTTTGATAGCATTTATGTGTCTCAGTAGTCTTGGGGTCACAGGTAATGATCCTGCAAAGTGACTTTTTGAAAATAAGGGTTTGCCTAGATCACTGAAAGATTGATCTTTCATATCAACCTATAGTTGTGATTTGTTATATTGTAGGGAGAAAATATCAAATACACAAAAAGACTGGAAGTTCTTTGAGGTGAGTAAGTTATGTTTTGGGGCTTTTTTCTTTGATACAAAACATGAAACACAGCAATGACTAATAACCATTTGTCAGGGACTTATTCATAGTGAATGTCCTTTCTCTAAAGGATGCTAACAAACTATATGCCACTATATGCTCTGATTTTCTTCCTGCTAAGGTGAGTACATGTATAATTTTCCACAACTTTTTAGGAATGTTGAGAAATTGGGTCATCTGGGTTTATATCTACTTAGCAGTGTTACATAGACAGGTGGGAGTTTTTCATATCATAGCTGTGGGTGTGATTCTAGTCTGTTTCCCATTGTAGTCCTTTTATACGTTCTGTGCATACGTAGCTTGGATTGTCTTCCGACGTCAACACTTCACAGAGATTGAGGAAGAAATAGGAAGGCTCTTTCGTACCAATATGTTCAATATTCCTCGAAGGAAACGTGAGGATGAAGAATCAGGAGGAGAAAAGAAACGCATGACTTTTGTACAATTCAGGTATGACCTTTTGACTTTCCTAAGCTCAAGGACATTTCCAGAAAACAAGATGATGGGACCAGATGTCACCTTTCCCCCCCGCCATAGGAGAATGATGGCAAAACGCCCAGTGATTAAAACAGCCATTAACATGCGCTCTCCAGTCATGTCTTCTCTGCTGCCATCTCTCAGAGAAAAAGCTCAGAATATCCTTGAGAAAAAGTATAATCAAGTAGGCACCAAATTCTCAGCCCAGATACAAGAGCATATGGAAAATCTGGACTCTGTGCCCATGCCAAAGTAAGTGGCCCAAGGAAAGAGAAAAGAGAGTCCCGAGTGCCATTTCCTAGGTTTTGCTGGGAGGGACAGGGGCTCAGACACCATGCTTCTCCCAGAAAGCTGAACAGAGATGAAAGCAGCATCTTCCTACCCACCCCCTCCTCCTTTCCACCTGCTCCCTTTCCAGAGCAGCTCTTGGTACACCCATCTAGACTAGAAAAGATCGCTAGAATGTTAAGCTGGACTTCACATAGTTCTAATTTGAACGAGTGAGGAGCAGACTTTAAAAGGCTGAGGTTTTTCCAATAAAAGAATCATCTTTGGGAAATAGGCCAGTACAAAATCTGACTTTGGGCTGTGTTTTTTGACCCATATATAGACCACAGTAGTGGTTCAGGGAAGCAGGGAATGCTTAAAAAAAAAAAAAAAAAAACTTAGTCTTTGGCCTCACTGCTTCAGCTATACCAATAATTCTTTTTACAGAGTTGGCATCTTGGGGGAGCCTCGACGTCTGTTCAACCCCCATACTCTTCTCCCCCTTGAACCAGAAGAAAACATTAAATCATCTGCGAGACAGTCTTTTCTGACAGAAAGAAATCACGTGAGGATTCAGGATACACTGGACTTAGCTATGAGCACACTGTCCTCTCAAACAGCATGCCCTAAATAATCTAGTAGATTCCATTTCTGTAATTAAATCCCTGTAATTAAGTCACTACTTGGACTTAATTACTTCACATATGATTAGTATTTGTTATTATTAAACTTTTTTAATTATTCAAATTATTTTGTTAAAAGTTCAATGATACACTATTAAAGAAATCTGGGAAGATCTTGAAAAGCTCATTGTCCTATGTTTAATAGTTTGCTTTGTCATTTATTTGCCTCCTTGGCTTCCATGTGACTAGAGTAACACATTGGGACATTTAGCCAGTGTTCTAGTAGACTAGTGAAGAAACATTCTGTTTATTCATTCTAAGTTCCTTTCTTGCTTTATGAGAAATTTTCTTTGGTATGTTTGAAAACAAATTTCATAAAAACACAAATTAAATATTGCTAACATTAAATCTCTTTTTTTAGATTTTATCTATTTATTTTTGGAGAGAGGGGAAGGGAGAAAGAAAGAGAGGAAGAGAAACATCAATGTGTGGTTGCCTCTTGTGCGCCTTGAACTGGGGACCTGGCCTACAACCCAGGCATGTGCCCTGACTGGGAATCGAACTGGCGACACTTTGGTTCACAGGCTGGTGCTCAATCCACTGAGCCACACCAGCCAGGGCTAATTCTCTTTTTATGGCTATATTATTGGCACTAGGACATAAACTATATCTGATTTTTTTTGAAGATTTTATTTATTTATTTTTAGAGAGAGGGGGAGGCAGGAAGAAAGAGAAGACCTGGCCTGCAACCCAGGCATGTGCTCTGACTGGGAATCAAACCAGCGACCCTTTGGTTTGCAGGCCAGCACTCAATCCACTGAGCCACACCAGCTGGGCGGTACGTCTGATTCATTTAAAATCCTTTTAGCATATATGTTTCATTCATTTTTATTTATTCATTTAACAACAAATATGTACTAAGCTCCTTCTCCATCCAAAGCCTTGTTTGGTGTTATGTAGGGGAAAAAGATCTTCAAGACAGAGACCACATCTTCCAGGTCTGGGTAGTAGAAAGGATAAATAAAATACATATCTGCTCACAAAACAACATGGAATATGAGAGAGGTCATAAAAGAGATTAATACTGAATGCCCGGAGAAGACAGAGCAGAAGAGCAATCACTTCTGGGGAGAGCAGAAGTGTTCTAATTTGAGTTTGGTGTTGCAAGGACTGGGAGACACTAAAGGGGGACATCCAGTCAGAGGAAGAACAGTGGAAAGGCAGGGATGCAAAAGTATGTCCTGTGACAGGAATGGCAGAGCATGATGTACATGAAGGGGTGCAATAAAAGAACAGGCTGGGAGGTTCAGCTGAATGGCCAGGTAGGGTGTGAGTGGGTGTTGTTTGGTAGGCAGTGAGATTAGGAATCGCTAACAAAACCAGTTCCCTAGGTGGAATACAGAGCTACTGATTATATAATATTATCATTTTAAAAGACCTGTAGGAGTTTAGCCAACTAAAATGACTGGACTAAATTTACCTTTCTGTGGCCACAGGGTATCCTCAAACTTCAAAATCCTTCTTTTAGCTTTTAGCTAAAAATTAATTCATTTCACAGAAAAAAAAACTGGATATCTTTCCCAGATTTAATATGAAAAGCAGAGGAATACCATCTCCAGCCTATTGGTAATGTGGAGCAGCTTCTGTTAAACCTACTCTGTCTTCATTCTCTCATCCTTTATTATTCAGGTTAGTTCTTGTTACTCCTGTTAAAACTGCAAAGTTTTTTTGTTTTTTGTTTTTAAATAAAAATCCTGGATTATAGGCTAACCCTTGCTGGACTTCTTATTTATGTAGATAATTTTGTTATAATGCACTCTCTCATAACAAATTTTTATCTAGAACACGTTGATATGGTTTCATTTTTTTTTTTTTTTTATATTTTTCAAATATAGCCTGGGAATTGTAAGACTTTTATAACTGTCTTTACTAGGGCACTGAGCTTTCTCTGAGTCCTTTCTGAACTGCAAGGCTTTGGTATACTTCATTTATTAATGCCTTCATTTGTTTATTCATTTTTTTTCATTCTACAGTTACTATATCCCTACTCTGTGCTATGTACCATGTTTAGTGCTGGAAATTCAGGGTGGAAAAAGTACAGCCAGCTCTTGGAAATGACATTACTCAGATAATGAACTAATTGCAATTGTGATGAGGGTAACAAAAGAGAAGAGAATGCTGTGAGAGTGTATAACCAAAGACTTGCTCATATGTGGGGAATTGTCAGGGGAAGGGGAAGTCATCCCCGAGGAAGTGACATTTAAATCTGAGACTTAAAGACACATAGCAATTAAAAGAGGTAAGAAGTGACTAGGGGAATGTTCCTGACTGTATTAGCTGTCTATTGCTGTGTAACAAATTACCCCAAAACACAGTGGCTTGAAACAGTGACATTTTTATCTCAGTTTCTGGGGGCCAGGCATCTGGGCACAGTTTCAAAGTGTCCACCAGGGATGACATCATCTAAAGGCTCAAGTGGGGTTGCTCTGCTTCCAACATGACTCAAGTGGTTGTTGGCAGGATTAAGTTCCTTGTCGGTTGTGGGGCTGAGGCCTCATACTCTGTTGGCCTAAGGCCCCCCTCAGTTCCTTGCCTTCTGCGCCTCTTCATAAGTAGCTTACAACATGTCAGTTGGCTTCATTAGAGTGAAGGAATAAGAGAGGGAGAGAGTGCAAGCAAGACAGAAGTTACAATCATTTACAGCCTAATATCGGAACTGATGTCATCAGTTCATTTTGCTCTATCTATTCATTAGAAGCAAGTCACAAGGTCAAGTACATCTCAAGGGGAGGGGACCACATGAGGCTGAGAATACCAGAAAGTGAGGGTCATTGGGGTCTTCTTAAAAGTCAGCCTGCCACACTGGCAGAGGAAACATGAAAACCTTGAGGCTGGAAGCAAAGGCCTTCCAAATTGCTGAGATAAAGCTTCTGTGGGTATAGAGAGGAAGGATAAAAGGATGAGATGTGGCTGGAGAATGGGCAAGACTCCGATCATGGAAGGTTCTATAAATGTAGTGAGGATACACTTAAGATCCATGTGGCTTGTTGCAATTTGATTGTGCAGTTCATGCCTTGCACCAACGCATCAGCCAAGGGCAGGGATGGGGGTGAAATACAAATACATATCTTGGTGGTCCTAGGTCTTTCCAGAGGGAGTCCCTATTTGTAATTCACAAGTCAGCAGCCTTGAATAGGTACCCTTTGATGGGTTTTAAGCAGCTGCATCATTAAAGCTTATCAGGAGGGGTTTTAATTTAAAATAGTCAGCAATTACAATAATGAAAAGACAAGCTTCAGGCTGGAGAGAATATTTGCAAAACACGTCTGATGAAGAACTTGCATGCAAAATATAGAGAATTCTTAAAACTCAACAATAAGAAAACAAACAATCCAATGAAAAAATAGGCAAAAGATATGAACAGACACCTTACCAAAGAAGATACACACATGACAAGTATATGAGGAGATGCTCAATATTTTTATAATTAAGGAATGCAAGTTTTAAAAGAATGAAATACTCATTAGAATGACTTTATTAAAAAAACAAACAAACACCTGGCAATACCTAGTTCTGGTGAGGTTGCAGAGCAACAGGAACTCTTACTCATGACCCGTGGGAATCAAAATGGTGCAGCCACCTTAGAAATCAGCTTGGAAGTTTCTCAATTTATGTGTCTTACTTTTCCTTAAAATTCACATAAAAATGTAATGGACCCAGATAGCCAAAACAATCTCAAAACAATCTTGGAAAAGAAGAACAAAGTTGGGGGACTAACACATTCTGAATTTAAAACAACAAACCTTCAGGATTCAAGACTGTGGTACTGGTACAAGACTAGATATTTACGTTAATGGAATAGAATCAATAGTTCAGAAATAAACTAGGACATTTGGTGAAGAAAAGAATAGAATTTTCAACAAATGGTGCTGGACAACTGGATGTTTCCATGTAAAAAAATTGAATTTGGATTCCTACCTTATATCATACACAAAATTTAACTCAAAATGGATCATAGACCTAAATGTAAGAACTATGACTAGAAAAATCGTAGAAGAAAATGTAGGAGCAAATCTTTGTGATCTTGGGTTAGGCAATGGTTTCTTAAATATGAATGACACTAAAAACACAAGCAAAAATTGATAAATGGGACCTCAAAATTAGTAACTTTTGTGCTTCAAAGGACATTTATCAAGAAAATGAGGGTGATGGTTGTATAACTTTGTGGATATACTAAAATCAATTGAATTGTAGACTTTCATGGTGAATTGTATAGCATGTGAATTATATCTCAATAAAGTTGTTATAAAGAAAAAATTGATAACAATTTGCAAATCATATTTGCAAATCATGTATGTAGTAAGGATCTAGTATTCAGAATGAATACTATAATGAACTTTTACAACTCCACAATAAAAAATAAATAATCCAATTTTAAAATAGGCAAAGAATTTGAATAGATATTACTCCAAAGAAGATATACAGGTGTTCAATAAGCACATGAAAACATCATTAGTCATTAGGGAAATGCAAATCAAAACCACAAGGAACTACCACTTCATGCCCACTAGGATGACTATGAGCAAAAAGATGGGAACAAGTGTTGATGAAGATATGTAGAAATCAGAACCTTTAAAACATTGCCAGGGGAATGTAAAATGATGCAACCACTTTGGAAAACTGTCAGATCCTCAAAAAGTTAAGCATAGAGTTACCATATGACCTAACAATTTCACTCTTAGGTATACAAGGTCTGTCCAGAAGTTATTCAGCCATGTTATATGAAAAATAGAGACATTTGTTGAAGAAGATACAAAATACAAGAAACATTGTACATAGGACAATGAGGCCTCAGTCCCCTTCAAAGTAGGCACCTTGAGACCTAACACAGTCCTCCCAATCGCCATCGGCTGCTCTGTTGTATTTTCCTGAATCTCACTGACGGTCTGAAATCTTTTCTCTTTCAAAGGTGATTGTAGTTTTGGGAAAAGCCAGAAGTCATAGGGCACCAAATCTGGGCTGTAGGGGGCTGAGTCACCTGGGTGATTTGATGTTTCTCAAAAAAAACCCTGCACAAGACATAACGTATGAGTGGCGTGCTGTTGTGATGAAGCTGCCAGTCACCAGTTGCCCACCACTGTGGCCTTCTGAATCATTCCAATAGTTTCTGCAGCAGAATGTTCAAGTTTAATGCAAAATTTGATGCAGATTTGTTGCTCTACTTGCTCAGTCGTTTTGAATGTGATGGCTACAGAGTATACTCAACAGCATCTCCCACCCTCGCTCCCTAGTACAGTAAAGTCATCATTGTTCACACATGCTCATTCCAGTCCACTCTCCTTGGCTGTCAGGTTATATCCATCATGCAAATCATTCTTGTTATATTAGTAATGGTTGGACTTTTTCCAGACAGACCTCGTATATACACATATATGTATATAATATCAGGAACATTTACTACTAAGGAATTATTGGTAAATTTGTTAGGTGTAATACTGTTATTGTTTTGTACCCCCACCCCTTTAGAGGCATAAACTTAAATATTTGCAGAAGTGGGGGGGAGTCAGGCAATGGAAAGGAAGATGAGAAAAAATGAGTAGGTGTCAACTCTCCATAAACTACTGGGTGTGGTTGCAAGTTGACTGGCGAGTATTACACCCTCTTCTCTAATCCTTTTACTTTGCAACAAGCACAGACCAAAGCATGTGTGAGAATGTTGAACCACTAAGACATACCTGCAAGAGAAAGAAAACAATCACAAAATGCAGTAAATCCACTACATGCTCAGGCAACTGGAATGAACTTCAGACTGTGCCAGGCCTCAGGGGGATCTGGCAGTGGATTTATAGCACAATCCCTACTTCAGGGGAATGTGTTCTTTTGTGTGGCTTCTCTGAGCCCACTGATTATGGATAACATGCTGGTTCCTATCCAAACACTGTTGCTTAATTTGGGAATAATTATCTCCTCTCCCCCCACCTGCCCTTTTCCCTTCACACATGTCCTCTCTCCCATGCTAATAACTATACACTAATGCAGACCTACAAGGCACAAAACAAGCATTTGCTTGGGGACTCAAGAGTCTATGTCACTGCACACAAAGTATAGAATGAGGTGGAGCCCTAAATGTCATCACAAGACTCACACTGTAACATGTACCCATTGAAGAACAGTTGGGTGGATTTCTAGAACTAGGAAAAAAAAATTTCCATTCGTTCTCACAGCAAACCAGGAAGAATAGTAGTTAACAGTTGCTGGCTCCTCAAGTCAGGACCCTGAGGTACAGAGCTATTGTTACCAGTCTAGAATTGTTTGTCTTACTTAATCATTGGTTTATTGACTCACAAATAAATATTTATTGTGCCCCTGCTGCACGGGGTCCTGAGAATACCCCCCATGACAAGGTGGCAGGGGATAGCGCTCTTCCACATGGCTGGAGCCCCTCCTGGCAGCGGGTGGAATGAGAGGGGATTAAGAGGGACAGAAGGCTTGTGTTTTGTAGGTTGTGGCAAAATGTTGAGATTTTATCTAATTGTGGTGAGAATCAGATGGAAGGTTTTAAGCTGCCATGATCTAATGTATGTTTGGAAGGATTACTCCGGCTACTCTATGGAAATGGGCGGGGGGTGGAGGCTGGGAGAACTGTGAGGGGCTACAGGGGTGGCCCTGGAGAGGGAACATAGTGAGTTACTAGAGATGGATTCTGGATAAGTAGAGTTGACAGGATTTGCTGACGGACTGGATATGGGGGATGAGAAAAGGCAGTGCAAGGATAAATCTAAAATTGTTGGCCGAAGCAGCTGAGTATTCAGTGTTTCCGTAGCGAAGAGTGGATGAGGAGCAGGCTGAGGGAGAACATCTTGAGTTCTGTTTTGGACTGTTAAGTTTGAGATGCCAATTATTTATCCAAGGAGGGATTCGTCAGCCTTTGGATATACAGTGTGGGGCAAAAGTGGGGTTACAGTTGTGAGTGCGCAAAACACAGAGTTTATTCTTGCATTATTCTTTATTCGTTATTGTATTATTTTCTGGGCGAACAACTGTAAACCTACTTTGGTCCCACCCTGTATAGGTTTGGGGCTCCCGGGAGAGGTCAGAGGCAGAAATAACAGATGTGGGAGAGTGAAGTCCGAGAAGACTAAGACCTAGCGATAGGGCACGCTACATGTTAGAAAGGACAGAGGAGGAGCAAGCAATATGCAGCAAACCTCTTGTGTGCTCCAAAAACTCAACTCACCTTCAGAATGTGCCGCCAGCTAGTGAGGTAAGAGAAAACCAGGAGAATGAGAGGTCATGGAAGACAAGAGAAAAGAGTGTGACATGAAGTAGGGAGTGGGCAGCTGGGTAGAAATGCTGCAGAGAGAACTAGCAAGGTGATGAGGGTGGTGCCATAAGATTTGGGAACAAGGAAGCCAGCTGTGCACACTCGGAGGTGTGGAGCCCACCTGAAATGGGCTGAGCAGAGAAAGAGGTGAGGAAGTGAATACCAAGACCATGGGCAATGCAAAATTTGCTGTGAAGGGGGGTGGGGGGTAGGCAAAAATGGCACAGTAGCCAGGGGGTGATGTACGGTCAAGGGGATAGAGTTGATTGTGAGCCTGTGTCATTTGGGGCTTTTTAGAGACAGAAAATAATAGAATAGAGTTTGTATGCTGATACAGATGATCTAGTAGGGCAGGAATCTAGTAGTGAGTGGGTTGGGGTGGGGTGAGTAGGGATACTTGGAGGAGCTAAGAGCTTAAGGGGTGGAACCAGAAGCCCAGGTGGGGGGTTGGGAAAAGGCATCCGCAGTTGCAGGAGGGAAAACAGAGGGTATGATTCTGACATTCTCTCTCCTGTGCGTTATAGCTTTTCTGCGTTCTCTGACATTCGTGAGTCTCTTACATACCCAGAGGCCTCCTCAGTGTGCATCACCTGAGCCAGGCCTGGTCTCTGAATTTTCAATAGAAGAATTCCAGACAGCAAAAAGTGTTCGCCCAAACAAGTCCATTCCTAGTGGTGGACTTTCAGACACCACATGGGAAGGACATAGTTGTGCTGTGAAGTGTCTTTGCTTTCCCTGAAGCCACATTTTTTTAAGTGGTCATCTGCTTCACTTATATATAAGTACAGCCATGAAAGTTGTTCTTTTTTCCCCTAGGATCCCTCAACGAAGTCATGGATCATCAAGCTTTAAAACTAATAGTACCTGGTCTCTGAGCTGCTTCACCTTTGTAGAACTTATTTTGTGCCCTGTGGGTTACATTATAAAGTGAAGTTTATTTCTCTCTTAGAATTGACTGGTATGGAAATACTGTCTCCCCTAAAAATTACTGTAATGACTTTAATCACAGGACAAGAATATATAACTTATCATGATTTCCTCTTTTTCTTTTGTTGCAAGGAAGCACAGAAATACATTTAATCCTCAATTATAAGAACTTGGAGTTATGGTCTCTCAGATTTTTATTTTCTCTTTTTTACAGCTTTGTGTTTTTTGTCATTTTTTGGTTTTTCTTTTTTAATTCAACATTTTATTTTGAAATAATGGCAGATTCACATGCAGTTGTAAGAAAGAACACAGAGGGATCCTGCAAACTCTTTAGCCATTTTCTCCCAGTGGTAGCACCTTGCAAAATTATAGTACAGTTTCACAACCAGGATGTTGATATTGATCCAGTCAACACACAGAACATTCCATTGCTCCCAGAATCCCTCATGTTGCACTTTAATAGCCACGTGCTTCTCTCCTGTCTCACCCTCTCCTTAAACCCTGGCAACCACAAATCTGTTCTTCATTCCTATAATTTTATCACTTCAGGAATGATACATACATGGAATTATAGAGTATGCAACTTTTCAGGATTGGCTTTTTCCAGTCACAATTATTTTCTGGAAATTCATCCAGATTGTTGCATGTATCCGTAACTCGTTCCCTTTAGCTGCTGAGTAGTATCCATGACATGAATGTAAGACAGTTTGTTTAAGTCACCCTTGAAGAATATCTGGGTTGTTTCCAGCTTTGCGGCTATTACAAATAAGCTGCTACAAACATTCATGTACAAAGTTTTTGTGTGAACATAAGTTTTCATTACTCTGAGCTTATACCTTTCATAGTGAATTGTATTAGGTATTTATCTGTGAGCAGATAGTATATGTAATCCCTAAATAAATAAAGACCATCTACTTTCCTTGTATTGTGGTTGTTATAAGCATGCTCTAATTCTTCATCTTCACAGCTTACCAGTCTCCAGCTCCTCTCTCATGGCCTGGGGAAAAAAGCAGATGAGACTTGGAAGAGTTACACCATTGTTTGTGGGTACGAGGAGCTTCAATTCTTATATATGTTCTCAACTCCCTTGCTTTTATGTGGCTCTTATGCAAACCAGTACAGTTCTTAGGATATAGCTTATTTTTGTTTTTTCTCTCCAGAATCCTGGTCTATATGAGCCATGTTTAGTTTCAAGTTGCTTGCTTAGGAAAGGCTCAGAGATGTGGGTTGGGCATTCATTCCTTCGTGTGTGCAGGCAATTAAAACAGAAGTCCCGCTAGAGATGGAAGCATAGTTGACTTCTAGACCTTCTTCATTGGGATCTGACACTTAAAATTCAGACAATCACTTCATGAAACCCTGGTTTTATATAAACCTCTGCTAAAGAGAATGCTCAATTTAGAGAAAGAGACAGAATGAATCCACCATGAACCCCAGCCCTGTCTTTGTTGAAGCAACGTCAGACAAACTATCTGTGGAGGAATGGAGGATGAGAAAGTGTGTGCAACTGTCCATTTTTGAGGTTCTAAAGTGACACATACTGGTAAATACAGCTCTCACTGTCTCTGCCTATCATGGTATAATATCTAGCAATTAAATTTTATTTGCTCATTTATTTCATTCAGCATTCTGCTCACTCAATGCCAGGGACTGGGATAGGGGGCTGTACATTGGGAGATTAATAAGATGCCATTCCTATGCCCAAGGGGCTCAGAGTCCAGTGGGAGAGGTAGATGAATGTCTTGAGAGTCATGAGACAATGCATTAAGTGCTGTTCCAAAGTCTGCTCATGGCAGTGGTGGCAGCAGCAGCCTCTGGTGACCAGGTGTGGTGGCAGCAGGGGTCTCACTGGACTGGGTCAGTGGTGTGGCCTTGCCTGTGGTTAACGCTAGTTGTCCATTTCTCCCTTTATTCTTATCTATTTCCTAAGCCTTCCTGATGATTCTACCCCATATACTCTCAGTGAATTCTCTTTCTGCTTAAATCAGTCAGTGTTTATTGATAGGCTGCTAGTGTCAGGTTCTTAGGAAAACTTCCAGAGGGGTATGATGCATGAAAATGCAGGGCTAAGCCTCCCTTATTTGTAAAAATGTTGAAATACTTCATGTCAGTTGGTAAATAGATACTATATCTAGCCCCTGAGACCCCAGCTTCCCAGGTCCCTCCTCTCAGACCCGCTTCCCTATAGTCTGTCATCGTGAGGGGTTAGGCACAGGTGCTCTCATACAAAAGGTGGCATTTGTTCTGATTGACAGGTGCCTCTGGTGATGCATCTAAATATATACAGTATATGTATATAAGTGGAGGTAAGTATATATAAATAGCTATATATTTATAACAACTTCATTGCAAATGGGAACTTACTACACATTGTGTATGACAATGTGAGATCTTCCCATATTAACACATGTAAATTTACTTCCCCTCTTCAATGGTTGCTTGCTGTTCCATTACATGGATTTAACCATGGATGATGTAACCAATTCAGGGAGGTTTTAAAAAAATAGAGATGCCCTGCCCCCATGTCTCAACACCACCCACAGGATGAGGATTCAGGAAATCTAGGGAGAAGCTGACCATACGAATTTTCCAAATTCTCCAGGTGGTTCTGATTACTGGCCAGGTCTGGAATTTGTTGGCATAAGCAATGCATCGGTTCACCCTACAAATACAAAAGCAAACAAAAAGCCATGAAACTTCTGTTTTTTAAAAAGGCCCGTCTTCTCCTTTCTAGGACACCAGATGTAAAACAAACAATATAAAAATGTGTGCTTAGGACCTTCCAATACTTCAGTTTATAGTTGCCCTGGCTTGCCACCAGACTGCAATTTTTCTCTGTTTAGCAATAACTAAAAGGATTGCTAGTCTGGAAGCAAGATGAGGGGCTAAGCTCTCTCAGTAAGTGCTAGCTGTCCAGGCCAAGTGTTTGCTTCCAAAGAACATTGCTGTTCCTCCTATATTTAGAATAAATTCAATTTTGGTTGTCCTCCAGGAACTGAGCAGTGGCCAAACATCAGGATTTCTTTAGATTTGGAAATGAATCTTTTTTTTAAATCCTCACTCGAGAACATGTTTATTAATTTTAGAAAGAGGGAAGGGGAGGGAGAGAGAGGAGAGAAGCATGGATGTGAGAAACACCGATCAGTTACCTCTTGCACACACCCTGACTGGGGCCTGAACCCACAACCCAGGTGTGTACCCTGACTGGGAATTGAACCCACGACCTTTTGGTTTACAGATGGGACTTCAACCAACTGAACCACTGGCTGGGGATAGAAATGAATCTTGATTGTTTCTTCATAAGTCCACATCAAGCTCAGATAATTCACTGCAGTTCTTGGAAAGGATTAAATGTGAACTCAGTTCACCACTCCCAGGCTATCAGGAAGCCAAAAAACTGTATTTACAGGTAAAGAGGTTTATATAAATACTCTCCCCAGTGACTCACATGATAGAGTTGAGAATAAGCATCTTATGATTGGTGGATGATACCAAATTAGGTGGAGTTGCTAAGAGCCCAAACAGTGAGAACTAAACTCAGTATGACCCTTTTAGATCAGCCTTGACAAATTTTAAAAAATGATCCATACCACAAATACAATATGAGAAATGACTCAGTATGTTGGGGACCCCCGACCTGCAGAGATCCCCTGGTGTCGCAGATGGAATGAAGACTTCCCAGGCAGCCAGTGCTAGGGGAGAGAAGGCCAGCAAATGTCTGAGAGACAAATGCCTCAATTGCCTTCCTCCAAGGTCTTTTATTGAGTACAGTAGGCTTAAGGCCTATAGCATACAGGTAAAGCTCATCATTCAGTGTTAAACAGTGCTGATTACAGAAAACAGATATTGTTCAGGGATAACAATTGAAGAAACATTGAGATCTTCAGGTTAGGGTGTGTTGGTCACAAAGACTTCAGATGGCCATAAAATAGGGAGAGTAAATTCATTCTGAGTTAAAGTTAAAACCTCTGCTGCTGGTACAATAAAGCGACCAAGTGAGGTAGAAGAACAGGGCAAGCTTCAAAGGACATAAAGCATTTTCTCATTCCCACCAGGCCCCCTGGCTATAGCATCGAGGCATGTATGCACCCAGCTTTCCCAGTTTTCCGGTCAGGTCTTACAGGCTTCGTTGCCTTCACTTGGCCTGCGCGGGGCTCTTCAAGTCTCGATACTTTCCCAGGGGGACCCCGCCATCAGTAGAGCTATTGTGAAAAAAAAAATGCTATGAGGTTCAGAGTGAGCAACTCCGTCACAGCCCCACATTAGTGAGCCATAGAGATACCATTGGGGACACAAAAGAACATGATGCTGGAATATAAATGAGAAAAAGGTAAGCAAGTCCCTGAATACTCTCCCCACATAGGGCCTTGGTCAGGCCTTCACGGGAGGACACTCCTATCCAGTTTGGGCCTTCAGAATTTGGGAACTCTATCTGAAAAAACTAAGTGTGCCCTGAAAAATGTGGGTGACTTAAGAGATGGGGCAGGGGGGATGTCTGGGAGAAATTTTTAACTAATTGGAAGTATTTAAACTACAGAAAGAAAGCTCCAAAATAACTTAAAAACTGTCTTCAGACATTCATGGTGTGATTATAAAGAGAACGCTGAATATCTTTTTTTCTCTTCCACGGGGGGCATGACAGGAAATAAAGAGGTACGCAGGTAATAATTCAGGTTAATGAGATCTAAGGGTGTGTTTGCCCGAGGCAGACCAGTGTACTGGGTATCTTAGTGTGTAGTACTTGGAGTAGAGAGCATACACTCTGGAGCCCGGTGGCTGCAATTTGGATTCCAGCTCCTCCACTCACCTCCTGTGAGGCCTTGTGTGGGTTATTTCCCCGCAAGCTGATTCAGTGTTCCCCATGTAAGACATGAGGGGTCAGTAGTGTCTGCCTCATGAGGCTGTGGGGAGGACAGTACAAGACGATGTGTGCAAGACCCCAAGAAAGGTGTGCTTATTGGCAGATCACTAAAGTTGGTGAATCCTCTAGAATGGGCTCCTGGAGGGCATCCTTGAGTCTATTCCTAGACATTTAAAAGACTCTCAATCTTATGGTTGAATTCGTAGTTCTAATTTAAGACAACTCTGTCAACAACACATGATGTCTATGCTAAACATCTCACATAATGTTTTAGTCCTAATTTCAAAATTGTCTCCTCCTATCACATTCTTATATCATAAAACGACAACTCTCGTGCACTCAGCTGTGACTGCCCTGCACACAGTACATATATGCAGTCACATGATTGTGAGCTTGGATGTGACTCAAGAAAATATTTACTGCTTTGCCTTTTGATGTTACAGAGACACTATCAAATAATTTTCATGACATACCATGGAATAATTCATTAGAATTCTATTGTAATAGAATTTTGTGCTAGTGAACCAGTTTCATTGAATTCAAATAAATTCTGTTTAGTTCAACTTATGGTTATTGAAGATCTGTGCTAGGACCTTAGAAAGACAAATAACTCCTGTCCCCTGCCTTTAGAAACCTCCAGGTCTAATAAGAAAAAGAAGAAACAAAAATAGTTCCTTTTACTATCATGCGGTAGATGGCACATTTCAGGTGCAAATTGTCATGGAAGTATAGAGTCTGATTGATGATTTTTACCTGGGAATTACCAAAAGTTCACAGAAGCCCAGCCACTTAAATCACCCTTTAAGAACATGAAGACAAAGCATTTTTGAGGTGAAGCTGAGAGTAGAGTGACAGCTTCTGCTGGGTCCAGGGACAGTCACTCAGTATGACAAAGTGAGGAGCATGCTGGTGTGGGGGAGAGGGGACATGCTCAGGGACAGAGGCTATGGATTCCAGAGGCTGATAGCATTGAGTGACAGATACTTCCTCTGCTAGAGCCCTGTTCCACCTTGGTGTCCATTGTAAACAATCGTGGAAATGGACTAGGTGGTCTTTCCCAGCTCCTCTCCTGCCCTGTGTCGGGAAGATAGTGACGCAAGTTATAGGGACTCTATTTCCCCATAGTGGAAAAAAATCCACATTTTATCATTGCAGCCTCAGGGAAGTAATGCACCTCCTTATGTATCAGGAAGGGTCAAGCAAGCACTGGATTTAGAATCAGGGTCTAGGCCTGGGTTCCAGTTCAGCTCTGCCACTTATTAGCTATGTTACTCTGGGTAGGCTGCTCATTGGTACTCAAGTTTTCTGGCCAATGGCTAATGTCCCAGTTCAGAGAATTCTGGTAAGGGTGAAATGAGAGATTGCATATGAAAGCAGCTATCTTCAAGTAGATGCTCCAGTGATGGTGGAGGAATTTTTGTTTTTGTTACCATTATTATTTTGCTTAAAGAGTGTTGGCATAGAACTATGAGGTTGCTAAGTGAACGTGAACATGAAGCAGTATTTGAGGCAACAAGAACTCAGAGGCCATAGTTGTTTAAACTGCATCTCTGCCTTACCAAAAGATTTCAAAAGCACCACTGACAACTCATTAAGAATCCTGGGCTGTGTGTGTGTATTCATCTATCTATTTTTAACAATTCTTGAACATGTTCTGAAGAGTAAAACAGTAAACATCAGAGCAAGATGTCCTATCTGTGTGTGATAAATGGAGTAGAAAGAGCTCTTCCCTGCAACTCTGTTTCTAGAGATCCTGGCAATATGTGCCCAAGTCACAGAAGTATGTTAGAAGCACACACTCATCCCAGTTTATTTCTATGTTCCAAAATTGTGGAAGTATAAGATACTCTACCAGTAATATGGGAAAGTTCAAGAAATTCCCCCCACCCCGAATGTTGCTATGAGGTTTTTCACAGCAGGAATAAGGGAAGTAGTAAGAAGAGAGAACAAGGAAGGCCAGGAGGGAGGACACAGGTATCCCTGCCCGTTCAGGCCAAGCGGAGGTTAAGGGATCTCTTTTCATCTCTCTTTAGGTGGCTGGATTGTTCTCTCACTGATGTTTTCCTAACTAATAAGTGGAATTTTGTTATAAATCAGCCCCTTCTGGGGTTACAAGGAAGGCAGCCACTGACCAAGCCACTCTGCCCAGCAGGCTCAGGATCCCGAGTGGACCAAGTTGCATGTATTTTCCTGTACACCAACTCTGGATATCACATTTGGCCCCGGCACCAGTAATGGGAAGTCTTTATTTCAGGGCAGAGCTGGGGAGAGGCAGTTGAATGAGGGGTGTTCAATGCTTTCCTATGGTACAAGGGCAATGCTTTTTTTCAAAGCAACCAACAGATCATCCTTTGTCCATTCTAGCGAAGTGACACCCGAGGCCCCAGGAGGAATAGTTGGTGCCCGTCACGGGACACCACACCCTCATCACATGCCTGTGTCAGTCTCCAGAAGGAGACCTGATGAGCAGGCCCGGTGGCCCTGCCCCTGACCTCTGGCCAACAACTCTACTTCCACCCCCTTCTCTTCTTTGGTATCTGATTTCACAGATGCCAAATAAAAATCTCATTGATTCAGCATTTGGGAACATCAGTGCTGAACAAACTTAAGTTTTCCTTTGCAATCACTTCAGAGAAGGGTTTGATAAATAAATGAATGAGGTAAGAAGTTGTTGGGGGGGGTAACCCAATTTGAATAATAACAGTATCAAAAAAAAAAAAAACAACTAAAATCTAAATAGGGTTGATGTGTTAGCCCCTGGTGGTAGATAGATTTTATTTTTGTCCTTCTCCAACTTAGAAAGATAATAGGTTTAAAAAAAAAAAAAAGAGGAAAGAAAGAAGGAAAAGAAAGTTTATCTAATTTAAACAGCACTGATTTATGAGCAATACCTGCTCTAGGCTCAGAGAGGAAGATACAGAATGGTAGTAAATAGGCCAGGTACTTGCCTCCTTCATACTGCTCATTCTCTTTTAGAAACAGCTATGTAGAAAGCAAACAAATAAAATTTAAAAAATTAAATTAACAGTTATTATGTTCTAGACTTTTTTTTTTCCATTGGATTCTCATTGCACTCTGAAAACTAGTCATGGTCATCCCAACTTTACAAATGGGAAAATCAAATCCTGTAGAGATTAAGTTGACAAAGATCACATAGCTGGTTCGTGGCAGTCTGGTTTCAAAGACAGGTTTGGTTGACTGCAAAGTCTATGCTCTTTAAATTAAAATAGAAAAGACCTCTAGTTGACAATACATTAAAAGAATCAGTACAGCCCTGGCTGGTGTGGCTCAGTGGATTGAGTGCTGGCCTGTAAATGTTGCTGGTTCGATTCCCAGTCAGGGCACATGCCTGGGTTGCGGGCCAGGTCCTCAGTTGGGGACATGTGAGAGGCAACCAATCTCGCACATTGATGTTTCTCTCCTTCTCTTTCTTCCTACCTTCCACTCTCTAAAAATAAGTAAATAAAACCTTAAAAAAAAAAAAAAGAATCAGTACATTAAAAGATTTCAGTATATATGAGAACACTTTTAATTTAAAAAGTTTGCCCTGGACAGTGTGGCTCAGTTGATTAGAGCGTCATCCTATAAACTGAAAGGTTGTGGGTTCAATTGCTAGTCAGAGCACATGCCTAAGTTGCAGGTGCGTCCGATGTTTCTCTCTCACATTGATGTTTTTCTCTCTCTGTCTCACTCCATTCCCCTCTCTTTAAAGTCAATAAACATGTCTTCCGGTAAGGATAAAAAAACAATTTCAGTGGAGGTAAAATTAAATAATAAAAAAATACTAAATTCAAGAGAAGACAGGAGAAGAGAAAAAAGAAACAAAGATGTGACAAGTGGAAAACAATTAGCAAGATGGTAGATTTAAATCCAAAATATCAATAATTACATTAAATTTAAATAGTCTAAACTGTCCCTAGTAAAAAGCAGGGATTATAAGATTGAAAAAAAAAAACACTGAACCCAACTATATACTGCCCATTAAAAAAAAAAAAAATCGCTTTCAATATAAAGACACAACTAGATTAAAAGTAAAAAGGATAGAGGCCATGACCAGCGTGGCTCAGTGTTTTGGGCGTCTTCCCATAAACTGAAAAGTCCCCAGTTCAATTCCCTGTCAGGGTGCATGCCTCGCTTGTGGGTTCATCCCCAGTAGGGGCGAGTACGAGAGGCAACTAATCAATGTTTCTCTCTCAAATCGATGTTTCTCTCCCTCGCTTTCTCCCTTCCCTTCCCCTCTTGCTAAAAATAAGTAAATAAAACCTTTTTTTAAAAATCATTGAATAAAAAATTTTAAAACAATTGCTTATGGTAAAGTAGAGATCACAAGGGAAATTAGAAAATATTTTGAATTGACTGAAATAGTCTAAAATGCTGCTATCTTACAAAGTCCAACTGGTCTGACTTATTGTGGTTTGTTTGTAGGTTATAAGGCAGTGTCATTGGGGCAATTTTACTAAAATACAGGAGCAAGAACTCTGTGCTCTTAGCAGTCTCTAAAATGAGCAGATGGGTAATGTGGGGGGAGCGCCTTCCTGATTTTCTCCGCTCTCTGCAGTCCTGGCTCTGCCTGGGTTTCACATCACGAAGTGAATATGTATGCAAGTGGAATTTCACTCCAGACACCATACTAGTGTTGAGTATTTCTGGGAGAGCATCCAGCCCATGATACAATCACTGTGCAATGGGGATGAACAAGGGATTCTACAAAAGGTAACCTCACAAGGTGATTTGGTCATAAAATTCCTAACTGGCAGGTCATGGTTGGTAACACACCCCAGGCATAGAACCTTTTAGTAAAGAATTTATCTTTGCCTTAAGCAAGCCCTGTCCATTGTTGCTGTGCATCTAGGTTAAAACACCTTTGAAATGCTTCTAGAGACTTCTCAATAGAAACCACCCTCAAAAGAGCATGTAATTTAAAAAAAAAATTTTTTTTTTACTTATTTATATTCAGAGAGAGGAAGGGAGGGAGAAACAAAGGGAGAGAAACATCAATGTGCAAGAGAAACAGTCAGTTGCCTCTTGCACATCCCCAACTAGGGTCCTGGCCCCATAGGAATCAAACCTCAAGCTAGCGACCTTTTTGTTCACAGGGGAGCCTGTTACCAAGCAAAGTGGGGCTCGTTCACACAGTGCCTTGGTGTAACACCCAACAATTAGTGTTGAGAAAAACAGGTCTTTATTTACAATATTCCATCCTTGGGGGCGCTGTGAGCACTCATGCTCAGAGCCCTATTCTCCCAAGACGCAGCACTTCCCTTGCCCCCCAAAAGGCTATAAACCAAAACCAAGCCCAATAGGTCCCCATGCCTTATCTGTCAGCTCTCTCCTTCAGGATATTGTCATCAGCCTCTATATAACAGTCCAGGAAACATATGCTGTGTTACTCTGGATCATGGTGAAGCCCAGGAAAGGCGTAAGTCCTAGGAGAGTGTCCTCTTCACATGTCCCAAGTTCCACGTGTCCAGATAGAGTCCGGGTCTGCAAGGCAGTCTGCGGGCTTCCGAGTCAGCTGGAGCAGGCACAACCGAACAGCAGCATGCCTGCTTTCTTACTAGCCCAGGCCGCATGGCGGGATCCTGACTGCAAACTGCATGCCTGCTACAACCGGCTGCTCCATCACGCTCCTCTAACACGCTCCTTCCATCGCGCTTCTTCTCATGGCGGATGGTGGCCCTTCTTTCACATCAGACTTCATGGCGGACAATGAGGCCCTTCTTCCTCCTTTCCAAGAGCAGGGCCCCCCTTCCTTATGGTTCTCGCTCTAATTTTAAATGCTGACCCAGAGCCCCACACCTCATTGTTATGAAAAGCGTCTTAAGCTGTATCATCCTCCCTTTTACTCAGGTGGCTGCAGTGCTTCCCTTCAGGAAAGGCTTAGCCATCTCTTTGTCATTGATATGCAAAATATCTTAAAAGCTGTACTTATTTCTTCCTGAAACCATGAGCCGTGGGGGCTTTGGGGATCTCACACACACACACACACACACACACACACACACACACACACGTTACAAACTGGCACTCAATCCACTGAGCCACACCGGCTGGAGCAAGAACATGTAATCTTGCTAACTATCCTATAATCCAGTCCCTGACTTGCTTTCTTCCACTTCGTGGAATCTTCTCATGTTCCCTCCTTAATTCCAAATGCATAAAAGAAGCTGCAAACTGCCATTCTAGGGAGCATTTTTCTCAGTCTGTTGAGATCTTGCTTGCAGTGTATCCACTATTCGGATCAAACACATTTTTATAAAAATTCTCTACAGGTTTGGGTGTTACGTTAACAGCAGTGAACCAAGAGCTGGGACGCTCTCTCTTCAATGAGCAGGAGTCAGCTGTCTTACTGGCTCTGGGTTTAAACACCTTCAGATAACAGCACCAACCATGTGTCTCGCCCTGTTGCAAGCTTCTGAAGAAAGCCCGAGGCCTATGTGAAATTCATTCCATCATCATGGGTGAGACAGCTGGAACGGCCCTAGACAAGAGGAAAAACCAAGCCGAGGTATGGGGACGTATAGATTACATATTATTACCAGTAATCCTAATACTTATGTACTGCTTATTCTGTCCCAGGCATTAACTCTTTAAACCATGCAGCAACACCATGAGGTAAGGCCATCCTGCAGAGAGGAGACTGAGGCACAGCAAGTTAAATACAAGTAAATTATTTAGGGTCCCACAACCAGCAAGTGACAGAGCTGGGGTTCCATCCAGGCTGTGTGTTCGGGCAACTGAATGGCTCTAAAGGCTTCATATTGAAGTACATGGTCCCAGCTGGTCCCCACAGGGACCCCTGAGGGGGGGCCTTATAATCAAAGGGGGAAATGGATGCTGGAGGCGTGCCAGTGCCTGGACAGAGGAACTAACAGACCCAGAGAGGTTAAATGATGTACCCATGGTCATTAGGCTGTTGACGAAAGATCTCAAGCTAGGACTCAGACTTCCTAATCCCCAGGCCAGTGCCCTTCGCTCCACACAATGCTGCTTCCTCACCTGGTGCCCCAAGAAAATCACTCATGTTTTTTACATCCTGGTGTATACATTTTCCAAAGCACCAGTATGACCAACTGTAAATACAGATGTGGATATAACGAACAGAAGAGAGGTAGTATTCCTGGGGCACAGTTCCAAAGCCGCATGGTGTCCGGGAGAGGGACAGGACTGGGAATGATTGGGCTCTGTGGGGCCATGTGATACGAATCCGGTCAGAGAGACCCAGTCACACATAGGAGCTATGTGACTTTCAGCAAGTTACTTAACCTCTCTGAGCCTCTATTTTCTTGTCTAAAAAATTGGGGTAATAATACTAATAACCTTCTGGAGTCACTGTAAATATTAAATGTTAGAGATAATGCACATAAAGCATGAAATGCAGTGCCTGGCACGTAGGGAGTGCCAAGGCACTGTTGGCACATAGTTTCTAAGTACTGTTTCTTGAGTCTGCCTAGGAAGTAATTACTTGAGTGTACACTCCTATAACTATAACCTCTTGGTGAAAAAAGAAACCAGGTTTTTCTCTTTTCTTCTTTACCCCCTTGAGAATGGTGATTTCTACCCTGTGTCTTCCCCAGGTGCTCACCGGGCTGGGACTTTGAGACACATGCCTGTCAGGGCCTGTCCCACAGTTCAGCTCACAGCTTCTCTTTGTTTTTAGCACACACCTAGCATTTAGGATGTTCTTCCTTGGATCCAGAGAGGGTGTGCTAACCATGCAGTTTTTTCCAAGGTTCAGAAATGGGAAGATTCCATCAGAGTGCTTTGTAGAACACACACAAACACATATATTCAGCAGCGGGGACAAGGGCGCCTGAAAGAAGGAGATTGCTTTTGCTTAGTCTTGTATATTCAGCTTCTTCTAGAGAGGGTTAGGGCTCCAGACACTCTGGACTATTGCTCCGTGGGGTGTAAAACACCAGGAAGGACTCTGTTTTTGGAAAACACTCCCAAAGCTACCATCTCCCGCCCTGAGATCCAAAATGATGGGGGGCCACAACTTCTTCCCAGGTACCTCCCACTCCCACAGCTCCTATGCGTGAAGTCACCCAATGACTATTTGAGTTGGTGGGGCAAAGGGAAATGAGCCATGTCTTGACACCAGCACCCCAAACCTTCCACAGGGCTCAGAACTCCTTGGATGACCCAATGAAGTGCTTGGGAAAGATAGCATGATTGACGAAACCTTCAAGGCCAAATCTGAAATCTGAAGGATGGGGCACTGCTGTAACTCCCTCATCTGGATAAAAACAAGTAACTGCATGGTATGCCCAAAGCAGTTCCTTCCCATCTTTCCACCAAGAAATAGGGGTGTGATAAGATAATTTTTAAATGATTAATTAATTCACTCAATAAACAAATATTAATTTAGTACCTACTATGTGGCAAACATGGAGGATACAGCAGTAAGCAAAACAGCAGAACCTCCTGCCCTCATGGAGCTTCCATTCACCTTTCATTGACAAAACCTTCATGGACCTGCTCCTGGCAGGGTCATTCTGATGCCTCTTGCTAGGAAGAGAGTGGTGAAGAGTTACAATCTTGATGAATGGATATCAATAAAACCTTCTCCCACACTCAAACCTAAATACTCCCAGCTCCCAGGCAGGTGGACAGCCCAGGGCCCCTATCTCGTGTACAGTTCTGTCCTGGCACCCTCCCACGTGTTCACGCTGCCCACATGCTAAGCTGCCTCCTCCTCCTCCTCCCTCCCCCCCTCCTGCTTCAGTGGCTACATATATTTGTGTATTAGGTAACTTGGAGTGGGCATGAAGGAGCTGGGACTTCAGGGGTCCCGATCATCTCTTGAGTTAGGAGTAGGCCTGCAGCCTACTTGGTTAAAGCAGTTGAAGGAAAAAGTCTGGAAGAAGTTCAACGGAAAAGGGGACCACAGCATGGGTCCCTACAAGTGCTGGGTTCAGTCTTATTTTTACGCAGTGTAGATAGAGTACCTTCATCTTCTTCACTCCCCTTCCACCTAAATAATTCTTCATTGGTTTTAAAGATTCAGTTTGAATCGCTCCTCTTCTAGGTCACTCTCCGCAAACGCTCTAGTCCAAAGTGACCTCAAGCTGCTCTGAGTTTGGAGATCAGTCACTGTATACACAACAAATTCCACTGTGTGTTGCCCTTGGGTCTTCTCCTGGGTTGAGGACAGGACGTGCTCATTCCTGGCCACGTGGGTCTGTGTGGGGAATAGGTGTGAGTGCACAGTCTACACAGCAAGCTCCTTGCAAGCTCCTTGCAGGCAGAGAGCATGCCTCTGCCTCTGGGAACCTCCCTCACCCCCTGCTGTGCTGCGTGGTGAGTTTATACTTCCTTGCTGACTGATGGCTGGTTGAAGACAGAAACTTGCTCCCTCATTTGATTTCACTCTTGATAAAAAAGAGAGGTAGCTGGAACTTTGGGGAGAGGCCCATACCTTGTCTATTCTTTGCCGCAAGGGCTGTTTCAGCAAAAACTGAGGCTGAACAGAAAGGAGTGAAAATTACAGGGAGCATTGTGCTTTTCTAGGACTGTGTTCCAAAATGGTGATAAAACATCTAAGTACACTTCCATTCATAGCTCAGAAACCACAAAAGATGGAAGCAAGTGTGGGCAGAATTAGAGGCCAAGGTGAGAGAACAGAGTCATGCATCAGTCCCCGGAAAACCTCATCAAAGAAATTGGCGCAGAGAATAAAGGCTCCCTAGGTTTGTTTTGGAAGAAAGGATGGGGGATTATGTCCTGGCTCCTACAAGTACAAGAGACTTGGCACTGGCTTGGACCATCCCAACAGTAAACCCAGTAATTATGTGTTGTGGGCAGGGCCAGCCTGCTTTCTCGGTGCCACATCCATTTCCTGTGGTGGGTGGCAGGTCTATAAGGCCCTGTGATGCCAAGAGTTTCCAGCTTTCTTCTTCATGTGGGGAAGTTAGATTAAGGCCAAAGAACATGGTTTGGAAACACAAAGTGAAACACTGTGAAGATCATTTGAGCAAGATGGTCAAGGTTTCAACCAGAATGGCTGCTTCTTTATAAACTGAAGCCAAGTCATGGGACATGCTCTGGTGGCAGAACCAGTCTAAGAGAAAGTGGGTCTGCTAGGTGCACAGGCACCAAAGGCAGGAGGAGGGTGAGGAAGTATGTGCTCCAATCCAGGCCAGATGAGGGAGTTACAGCAGTGCCCCATCCTTCAGATTTCAGATTTGGCCTTGAAGGATCAATTTAGGGGAGGAGGATCCTGCATCAGGATAGAGGGAAGGACACTTCTGCCTCTCAGGGGCAGCCACACCTTTCAGTTAAACTGGGGTGGAGAATGGAAACAATGGGAGGAGCTCACAGGCCCATGCTCTCTGGAAAGGTCAGTGGGGGTCTGGCATGGTGCATGAGGCATTTCTGAACGATTTTTCAAACTACTGGGTCTTAGCTTATGTATGTGTATGTTTTTAAGTTATCTTAATAATATATGTATTTTGTCAAATACTTGGAAAATACTAAACAAGTACAAAGAAGGAAACTATGGCCCATAATCCTATACCCCTGTGAAACATTCCCAGGCATATATACATATATATATATATATATATATATATATATATATATATATATATATATATAATTTTTTTTTTTACTATGAGGGTACATTTATTGTGGGGATAGTGAAACAAGGGAGGGCTTAGCATAGAAGAAGCAACAGGAGAGCCTAGGCTGGGCTGCCTTAACTCACTGGGAAGTCAGAGAAAAGGGGGCTTTAAGGGCAGGTTCATGGGATCTTCCTGGGACAAGCTGCCAGGTGCCCATTGCCTTAGAATTTAGAAGACATGTGCCTATGAAGAAAGAAGTGGGAGAAGAAGAGAAAAGAAATGGCAAGGGCTGCTCCCCAGAGGGAGAGTGAGAGCATGGGTCCTTTGTCTTGAGGATTTTATCTCCTCCTGCAGGTGGGAATGTCAAGGGAGGTCTCAGGGAAGGATTTCAGCAGAAGAGTCATCTGTTCTCCAGGTGTGCCCTTTCAGGTCATCATCTCTGCTGATTGGTCAGTGACAGGGCACGGGGTCTTTAGTCATTGCAGCTGGTTCTGTTATCACTCACCTGGTTTTGCTGCTTCTTTGGGCCTGGAGCTGTCTAGATGAGTATTTCTTCTTTATATCTTTGTTTGTTGGACTTCCATGCAGCTCGATTTTCTGGAACTTCTGGTTGTCTCTAGTTTTGAGGTAGTTGTATTCCTTCTTAGTTGTGGAGGGAGACACAGCGTGTCTGTCTAGGCCTCCATCTTGGCCAGAAGTCCCTAAACTTAATATTTTTGAAATAAACTTAGTATTTTATTTTTAAAAATTACCTGATCAAGGCTAGAAGCTCTTTTAAAAGTTTCAATCTGGGGAGAGCCAGGGAAAAAAATTTTCAGAGCCTGAATTCACAGTCCATCCATGCCTGGCTCAGAAATAGATGTTTGAGATACAGAAATGGGTAAGATACGATTTCTGTCTTCAAGGGGGTAACAGGACACTTAACAAATTAAAGGCCAAAAAGGCCTTACTCCAGTTGGACAGAATCAGAGAGGAAGTCTAGAAAAGAGGATAAAAGCATGGACCCTGGCGTCAGAGAGAGTGTCTTAAAATTTTCTCTCAGTTTAAATTTCCGTATCTGTACCTGGAGGCTAATAATTGTTGCTGTTTATTATAGAGGCTGTTGGGAGGATAAAATAAGCTCAAGCACAAATTTCGCTCAGCACAGGGCCCAGGGGGCTCCCAAAGGAAGAGCAGTAGTTCCACATGGAAAGAGGGGCTCAGGCTGTCTTCCAGGACGAGTGTATGTTGGCCAGGTGAGCAGTGGAGGGCTGGGTTAGATGGGATAATGGTGAGATGACATGCAGGCCTTCCAGGTGCAGCAGATAAAGGGGCCTCTGGGGGACACAGAGAGAGCGCCTAACACAGGAGCTGCCTCAATCACATGCCACATCACACCACACTCAACCACTGGAAGTCCTGCTTTTCCCCATAGAATCCCTGCCGTATCGGCTATGCATTTAGGGCCCTCCAAGGCGCTGCGCTGATCCCCAGCATGTGCTTTAGCTACATCCCCAAGCACACAGAAGATATCCGCACAGTTCAGTTGGGGATGACCACTTAGTTGTCAGTCTGCATAAAGGACAGAGGTGGATTAAGCTCAGTTAAGGCCCTGGGTGCAGAAGAAAATATTGGGCCCCTTAAAAAAGAGAGACAGAGAATGCCCTGGGTGGTGCAGCTCAGTGGATAGAGCACTAGCCTATGAACCAAAGGGTCCCCGGGTTCGATTCCCAGTCAGGGCACATGCCTGGGTTGTGGGCCAGGTCCCCAGTTGGGGCACACAAGAGGCAACTACACAGGGATGTTTCTCTCCCTCTCTTTCTCCCTCTATTCTCTTCTTAAAAAAAAAAAAAATACAGGGAAAATAAAAATACATGTAAACCATATTTTATGCAGCATAGTAATGAAACCAAACTTGGTGTCATTAGAAAAAAGTGTAAAGTTGGGGTTTTGCGGGGCCCTTCAGAAATCAGGACCCAGGGCGTGTGCCCGGTGCGCCCGCTGTTAAATCTGCCTCTGATGAAGGAGGGACCTAAGACCACCCAACTGCCGTGGTGCCAGGCTGTTCTAAGCACATTATCTACATTAACTGGTTTCACCCTCACAACAAGGCAGTGAAGTAGGTGCCCCATTTTATAATTTAAAAATTAGGCACAGAGAGGTGAAGTAATTTGCCTGCAGTCCTGTTACAGAACCCCACAGGCTGTTCAGTTATGAGGGGCCCAATTGCCCGCCGCCAGAAGCATAACTCAACACCAGAGTTTGGTGAAATGAAAAAGGATTTTTTATTTAAAGATTATACGGATTTAGATCTGTGGAGTTCCCAGCTGCCTTGCAAAGAAAGCATGGATCTCTCCTCTACCTGACTGCAATACCACGTGATTCGCTCTCTCTCCCTTTCTCTTTGTAAACAGCCTAATTCTCCTCCTCTGCCAGCTGCGTGGAACTCTCTTTTCTTTTTCCTTCCTTCCCAAATGTCTGCCACCCTCTCCTTAAATCCCTGACTGTGGCCTGTGACACAGTAGGCATGGTAACTGCTTCTGGTCATTCACAGAACCTTCCACAGGCCTTGCTTATTCACTGCTCATTATTCCTTGTAGCTGTGGAAGAACTGAAGTCATTTACATAATTAAGACCCTAGCTACCAACCATAGATATGCAAAGGCATCTTGGAAGCTGTCTCCCTTCCCCCATCCTCCAAACCACAGGCTCTGGGGTTTTCTGGGGGACCCCACTATGTAACAGTCCTACGGCTGGGAAGTGGTGGTGGTAGGCCTCAGACCTCGGTGGTCTGGCCCAGAGTTGGAGCTCATAGGCACCACTCTATTAGAAGCATAATGAGGGGTAGGCAATCATAGTGTCTACAGTTTACATAGGTACAAAAACCACCGAAGTGTGCTTTGTTGGGAATGTTGGAGACCTACAAACAGCTGAACCTGAAACCGCAAAAGCTGGTGTCTGTGCTGCCTGTCAGCCACCAGACCCAATAAGAAGAGACAGGGATTGCATCTTTATGGGGACTTTATTCAGAGGGTCAGCGATCTGAGAAGACAGCAGTATGTACCCTAACAGACCTTCTTAAATTCTATTATCAGTAGGCCCTTTTTATAAGGAGAAGGCTAGGTAAGGGGTTTGGAATCCAGGGAAAAGGTAAATTGGATAAAAGCTGCAGCATTCTTTCATCTGTGTCCTGGGTGGTAGTCTCCTCACCCTGGGGCACAATGGCTCAGATACCATCTTGATGGCTTGCTGTCCTCCTGAGGCACAGAGGTGGAACTGCTTATGGTCTCCTGGAGTCAAGGGGGATCATACCTCCAGTTCCTGAAACAATAGCTTTTTACGTACATTGATTACCAAGCTTATTAGCTGTTACCTGAAACTAAAATTTTCCAATATTGGAGTCCCCCATCAAACCTTTTCACTTCTAGGTCCCTGGAGGCTGAAAATCTGAAGACTGGACATTTCCTAGAAAACCACATGGCTGCAAATGTAATTCTGGGAATCTGTGGGTCCTCTTGTAAGGGACAAAGAAGCAGTGACTCTCAAACCAGTAGGAGATAAGATAACAGATGAATCATGGGAAAGGGACCAGGAAATGACATTCCGAAGCTCCTCACACATATCTCTGGGATCAAAGGAGGAAGATTGTCATCACCAAAAGCAGAGAAATGGGAAGATGTAGCCAGACAACTTTGCAAATAAGTTGGAGATAGATCTATAACTAGATTACCCTTAGTTACTCACACCCTTAGTTAATCGCATTAGATTGTGAACCCAGATTAACCAGTAATGGAGAAATGGGGGAGAAAGAGGGGGGAGGGGGGAGTTAATTGCATTAGTATAAAACCAGTTTACTTTGTCAATTTGGGGCGCGCATGTCCCTGGCTGGCGGTGCGCCCGACTCTGCAGACTCCCGAGTAAGCGCCTCGCTTTGCTGCTGAAATCCTATGTTCTGGTGTTTTATTGTGAGCATTTCTCACACTCTGAAGCCCAGTACAGGCCTGTGAACTTGAAGTTAATGATCTGGAGGTCCGGCAGGGGCAGGAAAGGGATTTGCTGGAGGGGCCCAGAGGAGGCAGACAGGTTCTGCGTCAGAAGTGGGCTCAGCTGAGCCAGGGCGAGGAGCAGCTCAGGGCGCCCAGCCGAGAGCTTCGCGATGAAAGCACTCCTTCAAACTCTGAATCACCCCTTGCTATTTCTTTACATATTTTTGCAAGAAAAGAAGACTTTACTTGGAATTATTTGCCAGTGTATTATAAATCAAGAGACATACAAAACAGACTTAAAAGGCTACAGAAACTTACAGAGACTCAGGAGCTATAAAAATAAATGATTTCTCATGTTCCCACATAAGGCATGTAAACTCAACTCCAGAGGAGAGAATAAATGAAATCAACTCACTTTTCAAGAGGTTACAGATCTAGCTAATATAACGCATAGCTATTTTCTTCTTTAAAAATTGAACCAAGGTGATATATGAACAGGATTAAAAAGTTAAAAAATTGGAAAATCCAGCAATGAGAAGTAATAGCTGCTTCTATCCCCACCCTGATTCCCAAATCCTAAAGAAAAATACTGTTGCCTTGGTGCAGCTTAGTGGGTTGGGCATTGTCCCACAAACCAAAAGGTCGCTAGTTCGATTCCCGGTCAGGGCACAAGCCTGGGTTTCGGGCCAGGTCCCTGGTTGGGGGCCCTGGTTGGGGACTTGTGAGAGGCAACTCATCAATGTTTTTCTCACACATTGTTTCTCTCCCTCTCTTTCTCCCTTCCTTGCCCTTTCTCTAAAAATAAAGAAAATTTTAAAAGAAAAGAAAATACTGTGACCTGTTGTTTCTCCTACTCTGGGTGCTACCACATCTCTAAATAATATGCTTGACTTGTGCTGTCTTCTGTCCTAGCAAGAATTTAGATTATGTCACCACCCCATGTCACCCTCTCCCATTTCTTTATAAGTAAATTACTATTTTCCCTTCTTTTGCATTGGTTAACATTGTAACATTGAAAAATATGTACATAAGTCTCTATTTCTTGCTCATTCAACTTTTGACAATTTCTCATTTTTCTACTTCACAGATGAGAAAATGGGGTCTTGGAAAGGTCCTCGTGAGTAGTGGAGCTGGATATGAGCCCAGGCCAGCCCCCAAGCCCAGCTGTCATTGCTGTGGTCCCAGAAACACTTTTGGCTGCCGCTAAAGAGGGGTCACTTGCTATTTTTATACCTGTTACTATGCAAAGAGAGCGGTCTGTGGCTAGATGAAATAGCATATTAGCTAGTGGAGGAGGCATGTTTACAGGGTAGATCGCGGTGCTGTGATCAGTCCTGGGGATCTGGGGACGATTCCTCCTCTTCTGCAGGGAAGCAGGATTAGAAGAGCTAGTTTAGGGTGTTTTATAATAACAGGGATTGTTAGGTGGAAGCCAGCAGAGAGGTTCCCTGTTCAGCACTGTTATTCAACATTGGCAAAAGAGAGTGAACATATTGAGGTCAGTAGCGATTAGTTTAGTGTCCTGTCCTCAATCTCGGAACACGCGGTGGCCTAACTGGTGTCACTCTTACTGGGTGTCTTCCTCTTCTGTGGAACTGTGGAAGACTGGATTTTCCTCACTCTCCCTTGATAGTTTAAAATTTCAAATCGGACATGAGCACACCTGATAATAATTGTTCTCAAGCTTTTTCAGTTGATCTAATACAGAACACACAGCCCAAGGCTCCTGTCAGCACATAATGGTGAGTTGGTAAATGCCTAACAACTGGTTCTGCTTGGCGCAGGGGGGCGGGGGTGGGGGCGGGGGAGGTGCTGATGTGTAGCTTTGCCAGTTTCCAGGCTGTAAATACTCCCCATGCAGTCAGCTACTGGCTGACCTCACTGAACATGGAATTGGGAAGAGATGCAGAGTAGCAATTAGTTACAAAGTATTTCCACCAAACAGTTGCAATATATATAAATAACCTCAAAAGCACAGATAATAGTAAAATAATTAGGAAGTGATGATTTTGAGTATTTATTACTTTTTAAAATATTTAATTGATTTGATCGTAAGTTTTCATCATTAAATTTTTTTAGAGACAGGGAAGGGAGGAAGAGAAACAATGTGTGGTTGCCTCTTGTGCGCCCCCAAGAGGGGACCTGGCCCGCAACCCAGGCATGTGCCCTAAGAACCAAACTGGCTGACCCCTCGGTTCACAGATCCACAGACCAGTGCTCAATCCGCTGAGCCACACCAGCAGGGCTTTATCACTTAATTTTTAATATGACCGTGTTTAATGACTGGCTGACAACATTCCTGAAAATTCAACAGCCAGCTCTTGTGAACTTGTAAAAACCAGCTCTAGCATATCACTGCTCCTCGTGATGGGGGACTGAGATGCTGAAAAATTTTAGTTTCAGGTAACAGCTAATAAGATTAGTAATCAATGTATGTAAACAGCTATTGTTTCAGGAACTGGAAGTATGACCCACCTTGACCCCAGGAGACCATAAGCAGTCCCACCTCTGTGCCTCAGGAGGACTGCAAGCCATCAAGACGGTATCTGAGCCATTGCACTCCAGGGTGAGGAGACTACCACCCAGGACACAGATGAAAGAATGCTGCAGCTTTTATCCGATTATTCCATTAACCTGTTTCCTGAATTCCAAACCCCTTACCTAGCCTTCTCCTTATAAAAAGGGCCCATTTATACTGGAATTTAAGACAGTTTGTTAGGGTACAAACCCACTGTCTTCTCAGATCACAGAACATCTGAATAAAGTCCCCATACAGATTCAACCCCTGTCTCTGCTTATTGGGTCTCGTAGGTGGCAGGCAGCATGAACACCGGCTTTTCCGGTTTCACTCGCATAATTTAGAAATGTTATCAGACTAAAGGGTTCATTTGCCTGCACGCATCATAGCCCGATAAGACAGGAACAGGAGCTTGCAGCAAGAAAGGGTTTATTTTTAGGAAGTGGCCCACACCCAGAGACCGGTTAGCTAATGAATGCTCAAAGACCTGGCTCCTTGATGGCTTCCAGGGGATGGGTTGTATAGAGAAAAAAATCATTAATCATGGTAACTAAGGGAGTTAGGGTCATGGTCTCTACTGATTGGTCAGCGCTAGGGTAAGGGTAGTTGATCAGTTGCATCTGGTTCCCATGTCAACGATGATGTCACTTTGTCACTTTGTCTCATTTCACTGCTTTTCTGCGCCTGGAGATGAAACCCAGCTGAGGTCTAGAGGTTGGATCTAGTTTGACCAAAACTCCATCTCTGGGGTCAACAGACCTGAGGCTTTGTTCCTAAGATTATTTGATGCTGATCAGAACCTCATTGTCCTGAGGGCTTAACGATTAAGAGAGTGGTCCTGCAAGGGAGAGGAGACAGGTGTGTCAGGGGCTGGATGAGGCCAGTTTGAATCAAAAGGAAAGAAAGGAGAAAAGGTCACATTAAAGAAATGAACTTTCTGGGAGGCTACAGGCCCTGCTACCTTGACTAAAGCAAGGAATGAGGAGGCTGGGATCTATTATGAGACTACAATATTGATGGGGGACTCAAATGTTGGACAATTTTAGTTTCAGGTAACAGTGAATAAGATTAGGAATCAATGTATGTAAAAAGCTATTGTTCCAGAAACTGGAGGTATGACCCACCTTGACTCCAGGACACCAGAGCAGTCCCAGCTTTGTGCCTCAGGAAGACTGCAGGCAATCAAGACAGTATCTGAGTCATTGTGCTCCAGGGTGACCACTGCCCAGGACACAGATGAAAGAATGCTGCAGCTTTTATCCCATTAACCTTTTCCCTGAATTTATAATGTAATCTAAGATGGTCTGTTAGAATACAAACCCGCTGTCTTCTCAGATCAACAACCATCTGAATAAAGTGCCCATAGAGATTCAATCCCGGCCCTGCTTATTGGGTCTGGTAGGTGACAGGCAGCACAAACACCGGCTTTCTGGTTTCAATATCATAAGTGACCAGCAAAACCATACAAAATATACAGGAGGGTGGGCTCTGATCACACAGAGAGCAGGCCAGGGTAGGCCGAGCTCTGAGAGATGTGAGTAGAGCGGGGCTGCAATCTTACTACACTCAGATGTGCCAAATAGGGCAATGTTCTTCATGACTATTTTTTTTTTTTAATCTTCCTCTAAGGCCTCTCTTTGCTCCAGTTGGGGCAGAGGATTTCTACTTGTCTATGAAAGTTAACTCAGAGAACTTATTCTTTAATTTAGAACAGTCTCTTTCAGTTTCTCTCAGCCTCTCTTGAATAAAGACCTAGTTTTTCAGATTTCTCCCCATGTACCTTGAGACTTTAGCAAAGATGGTATGTATATTAGTTTGCTAGAGTTGCTGTAACAAGTACCACAAACTAAGTTGCTTAAACAACATAATTAGTGTCTCAGTTCTGGAGTCTGGTAGTCCAAGGTCAAGATGTCAACAGGGTTGTTCCTTCCAGGAACTGAGAGGGAACAATCTGTTCCAGGTCTTGCTTGTTGGCTGGTAGAAGGTCATCTTCTCCCTGTGTCTCTTCATGTGGCCTTCTCCCTGTGTGCAGCTGTCTCCAATTTTCCCCTTTTTATAAGGATACAAGTCACGTGGACTAGGGGCTCACCTTATTTTCCAGTATGACCTCATTTTAACTAATTATAGTTGCAGCAATCTATTTCTAAATAAGGTCACATTCTGAGGTACTGGGGGTGTGATGTTGTGGTTTATAATAAAATAAATAAAATATTTGCTCTTTGTGTTGTGTCTGGCACATAGCTCCTAAAACCCTTGGAATTTCCTGAGTGATAACAACTATAAAGGTGTTTTATGTTATATTCATGAGGTGACTTTTGGGCCCCACCTAAGGATAGGGGCTAGTTGCCAGTAAAGCCAATCATTTGATAAGAGAGTTGGAACTTTCTGTCCCACCCCTCCAACCCTCCACCCCTAGGGAGGGGAGAGGGGTTGGAATTTGACTCAATCATCAATGGTCAATGATTTAATCAATCACTTCTTTGCAATGAAGCCTCCATGAAAACCCAACAGATTCAAAGAGCTTCCTGGCTGATGACACTGGGAACACTGGCTCTCTCAGAGATGGCATGGAAGCTCCGTGCCTTTTCCCCGGTACCTTGGCTTATGCATTTCTGCAATCTGTTGGAAGTTGTTCTTGAAACTGGAAAGCAGGTGTCTGTGCTGCCTGTCACCTCCCAGCCCCAATAAGCAGAGACAGGGATTGAATCTTTATGGGTGCTTTATGCAGATGGTCGGCGATCTGAGAAGACAGCGGGTTTGTATTCTAACAGACCATCTTAAATTCCATTATTAAACGGACCCCTTTTATAAGAAGAAAAGTGTAGGTAAGGGGTTTGGAATTCAGGGTAAAGGTTAATCGGATAAAAGCTGCAGCATTCCTTCAGGTGTGTCCTGGGCGTTGATCACCTCACCCTGGGGCACAATGGCTCAGATACCGTCTTGATTGCCTGCCGTCTTCCTGAGGCACAGAGGTGGGACTGCTTTTGGTTTCCCGGAATCAAAGTGGGTCACACCTCCAGTTCCTGGAATAATAGCTTTTTACATACATTGATTCCTAATCTTATTCACTGTTACCTGAAACTAAAATTGTCCAACATTTGAGTCCACCATCATTCGGAGTTATATCTTTTTGTAATTAATGAGTGATCTAGTGAGTAAAATGTTTCTCTCGACTTTGTGAGCTGCTCTAGCAAATTACTGGAACTCAGGAAGGAGGTATTGGGCTTATAGATTGATAGCAGGTGGGTCAGAAGCAGAGGGAATGGCCTGGGCTTGCAATTGGCATCTGAAGCAGGGTGGGATGCGGGTGGGGAGCAGTTCTGTAGGGCTGAGCCCCTAACCCGGGGCACATGACGCTACCTCTGAGAAGACAGTGTCAGAATTGGCTTAAAATGTAGGATACCCAGCTGGTGCCTGAGAATTGCTTAATGGCGTGTGAAAAACCTCTGTCCCCACATTGAAATTGGGTACAGAAATATTATAAAGGGGTTAGGAAGTCAACAGGAACTTTGGAGGGACACAATCCAACCCATAATAAGTATTTAATTGTAGAAGCGTGTGTCCTCATGAGGGTGGCGAGTCAGAGCTGTCCTCCTTGGCCGGCACTGGGAGTGGCTGCTCTGGTCTGGTTTCTGCACACCCAGCGCCTGCCGCGTGCTCACCCAGGTGAAGCTAGTCTCTCCCCCGGCTCTTCTGGCTCCTGCATAGGTAGTCACTCTGCTCGTTTGGTTCTCTCATTTGATGGCCTCTCGTTCTCCCTCAGCTTTGTGTAATCTCGTGGTTCTTAGTGCTGGTTCAAGCCCCTTGGAGGACTGGGACCCTTGGTGGCTTTTTTGTTTTTGTTGTTGACATTTTTAAAAAGTGTTTTTCTATTACAGTTGTCCCATTTTTCCCCCTTTACTCTCCCCTGCTTCACCCACCCCCCATCAAGTAATACTTTTGATAGTTAAAGGGAGCTTTTGGAATTTAGGGGGAGAAGTCTCTCCTAAAACAAAGAATGGCCTTCAAAATCTATGGTCTCAATTTTTGGATCATTCATTCCTAGCAGTAAAAAAACAAGTATGTACATATATAGTTGATATACATGTATAATACATCAAATAGTAACGTATGTTTTAGAATTATATGCATTTAATACTGTACTAATGTTGTACATGACTTATAAAACATACAATCAAAAAAAGACACATAAGCCCTGGCTGGTGCATCTCAGTGAACTGAGCACTGGCCTGGAAACCAAAGGGTTGCCAGTTCAATCGCCAGTCAGGGCACATGCCTGGGTTGTAGGCCAGGTCCCCAGTTGGGGACATGCAAGGGGCAACCACGCATTGATGTTTCTTTCCCTCTCTTTCTCTCTCCCTTCCCCTCTCTCTAAAAATAAATAAATAAAATCTTAAAAAAAGAGAGACACATAAAAGATAAGATGAAATAGAAAATAGAAGTGTTAATACTTTTTCCTGCACCACAGAATGTTGCTTTGGCCACACCCCACTTTGAAGGCCACTGTTCACTGTTGTTGTCTTGCAAGGGACTAAAAAAATACAAGGGCCCTGGCCAGTGTGGCTCAGATGGAGCATTCGGTTCCCGATCAGGCACATACCTAGGTTGCAGGTTTGATCCCCAGCTGGGGTACATGGGAGAAGGCAACCTGAAACTGGAAAACCTGGTGTTCATGCTGCCTGTCACTACCAGATGCAATAAGCAGACACAGGGATTGAATCTTTATGGGCGCTTTATTCAGATGGTCAGCTATCTGAGAAGACAGCCAGTTTGTACCCTAACAGACCATCTTAAATTCCATTATAAAGAGAGGACTAGGTAAGGGGTTTGGAATTCAGGGAAAAGGTTAATCGGATAAAAGCTGCAGCATTCTTTCATCTGTGTCCTGGGTGGTGGTCTCCTCACCCTGGAGCACAGTGGCTCACATACCATCTTGAATTGCTTGCAGTCCCCCTGAGGCACAGAGGTGGGACTGCTTATGGTTTGCTGGAGTCAAGGGGGATCATACCTCCAGTTCCTGGAACAAGAGCTTTTAACATACATTGATTACTAAGCTTATTCGCTGTTACCTGAAACTAAAAATTTCCAACATTTAAGTCCCCCCATCAAACTGAGCTGATGTTTCTCTCTTACATTGATGTCTGTTCATTTGTCTGTCTGTCTTTCCCTCTCTCTCTAAAAGCAATGAAAAAATGTCCTCGGGTGAGGATTAAAAACAAACCAACCGCAAAGGTTTGGCAGCCAAAGCTGAGCAATGAATGACCTGGTTGCTCTCACTGGATTCTCCCTTTCCCTAAAACATGGAAACCTGTTGGATGGTGGAGAGCCGCAGACTAGCGCGATTTAAGTGGAAAGAAAGACACACCAGTTTAACATCCATTCAAAAGAACTTGGGAACTTTGCCATGGACTGGCCCGGGTCTCCAAGGCCTGAGAACAAAAACAAGCTGCCTCTCTGTGGCACACAACATTCCCTGTGTCATCACTTGAAGAGTGAGGGGTTCATGTTGTCCCCTACCCTCCCTGGGGCTACAGGACAGCTAGGGTGCCTGTCAGCAAGAGAAGAATGTGGGCACCAAACCTGCGGATGTATGTCAGCGGGTGGGAGCTGTCAGGAGGCAGATGTGGGGCAAGGTGAGGAATACTAAGCTCTGTGTGCTGGGAATAGAAAGGGACACGGAATCCGACTCAGGGCCTGGCTGTGATGACTCTGTCCCAGAGGCTGACCACATCCTTCTTTAGTATATTGCATTGCATGGAAGTCCCCAAGTCAGAATGCCAGTCCTCATTGTAGGGACAGAAACAGAAACTCCTTCTAAGTCTAGCATTTCTCACATGGGCACATTTGAGAAGCCAGGAAGTCAGGGAAATAGATAATAGAAGTGCTGTCTCGCTTTTCAATAAAGACCTGGGCCAATATTACGGGGACTTGTAGAGGTTCACAGTGAGTAGCTGGTCACTTCCTCATGGTTTGTGATGCTGACTCACCCTGGCATAAATGTAGTGTGTCAGTTAGAAAACTGGAGGATCCTGAATTGGTCTTGAATTCTGGTTTGAATCCTGGCACGTGCTTCTAAGTTTGGTGACTTTGGGCCTGTTAACTTTGTGAAACTTCAAATGATGTATACAAAGTGTCTAGTACACTACATGCCACACAGTAAGAATTTAACAATCCTGATTAACGTTAGCTGATATAGGTAAAGGCTAGACTTATTAAAAAATTTCCCCCAAAATTCCTAGCATCTCCTGCTGGCCTGATGCCTGGACTTCCAATGAAACTTCGAGGCATTAAAGTGGCCTGTTATTTAAAAACAAAATTACTGGGGGTGTTTAGCTTTTTAATTAATTTAGTCTTTGTATATAAAAGTGTTTAACATTGTCATTGGGAAAATGACTGAAGAGTTTCTTACCATGTTTATCTATACTGTAGCATCACCCAGGTCCCTGAAGCAGCCCCTCCCAACTCCCATAGTATTAATATTTACACTCCAGTTTGACGTCCCTCCTACTCCATTTACATTTTTAGTAGGAAGCTCTTGAAAACCTGACCATTTTAAAAATCAGAAGTGTATCTGCAATACCGAGACTTCAAGCTGCATGACAGATGGTAGAAAGAAATATTTATATGAAGTCTGTGAGTAAGAGGGAAGACATTTCTCACTGTTGCTAGTAGTTGAACTTGCAGCTGTCTCCTATTAGACGTGCAGGCATAGACCTGGCAAAGGCTCTGTCCGTCCTGATGGGTCTTCCTCACAACAAACAGCCGTCACCTTCAGTTACTTCTTTGGGTCCCAGGATTTTCTCAGCCAGCCTCCCACACAATCTCCTCTAGGAAACGTGCTCAGTTCTTCCAGGAGAGTCACAGCTGGAAATGACAGCTCAATGGCTGGAGCTGGCTCACCAGTTTCAGAGAGCTGGTAACAAACGGGCGGGTAAGTGATGGGATGCTGGGACAAGTGGGTGAAGTTGAGGAATGGAAATAATCTTCCTGGGTATTTCTGGAAGGACAGATCTATGGGAGCATCACAGAGAGGGGGGCGTGGGTAGCAAAGGGCAACTGGTGACCAGAGGAGAAGGGAGGTCCCTCCTCTTCCTTGTACCATTTTTACAAAAGGCTACCCTGCTTATTTTTAGTAAAATGTTTCAAAAAGAAAATGTAGGATAAGCACTTTTTTTTTTTTTTTTTTTAATATTACACAAGCAAATGGTATGATCTTTCTGCCCCCACAAATCTGTCTTCAGGCTTCCTCCAGGGCTCTCTGTGGACACCCTGGTGGGGCGCTGCCAGTATGGGAAACACTGCCATCTGCTGGGCCTTTTGAGAATGTTAGCAGACCCTGCCTGGCAAACCCAGTCCCAAACTGCCCCTGTGCCCTGAATGTCAGCACCTCGGCCACCAGAGCTGACATTTCCAGCAGCTCCAGGGAGGAATTACTCAGCTGGCCAGAATATAGAGAAAATCAGTGAGACCTTTCTTTTTAACCTTTAAGAGAACTGTATTAAATTAAAATTCCAGTACTTGCTTCCTGAAATGATCTAATTTGCCTTATAGATACATTACCTCCATGACCAAATGGCATTAGAATTAGACTAGAAAAATTATTATTTTTCATAGCTTTACCCTTACCAGCTCTGGCACATGGGGAGGGGACTCATTTTGATAGTAATCTTTCCCATAGTGTTGTTATAAGGATTTAAAAATCTGGCACAGCCCTGGCTGGTGTGGCTCAGTTGGTTGGAGCATTGTCCCATAATGGAAAGGTTGTGGGTTCAATTCCCAGTCAGAGCATATACGTAGGTTGCAGGTTTGATTCCCCAGTAAGGGCACATACAACCTTGAACCAGGTGTCTACAGGAGGTGACCAACTGATGCTTCTCTCTCACATTAATGTTTTTCTCTCCTCTCTCCCTTCCCCTCTTTCTCTCCAAAAGCAAAGAGAAAAGTTGTCTTCAGGTGAGGATAAAAAATAAAATAAAAATAAATAAAAACCTGGCACATAGTAGGTGCTCAATAAACAGTGGCACTTTCTATTCTTAATTTGGTTCTAAAATTCTATAAAATCTAGAAAAGTAGTAACTTATTAACACAATACTTTTGTAAGAGAATGTTTCTTAGATAAACTTTGTTCTCTGGCTGAGATCCAGTCCTAAATGAAACATAGATCAGGGGACTATTCTGTCCCAGCCCTACCCTCTCTGCTATTCCAACCCGGTTTTCTTGGAAAAACAAAACAAAACACTCCCCAACACACATGCATACTAGGAATTCTGACCAGAATGTGCCCAGAAGAACTACTGTCAACACAGTAGAGGAGGAGAAAGGCCACAAAGAATTTTTTATTGTGCTTTTGGAATCTGCTTTGCCTTTTGCACTTCCATCTCCTACTTCTGGCCTTAGAATTTTAATATAAGTTACTGATTAAAGCTCTGATGTGATTTAGCAGCATATGGGGGTGGGGGTGGACTTAGAAATACATTGAAGCAAAACAAAACACAACAACAAATAGAAAGGCCATCTAGGGAAAAAGACCTTAGAGAGAGAGAGAAAGAGAAAGAAAAAGAGAGAGAAACATTTATTTGTTATTCCACTTATGCATTCATTGGTTGATTCTTGAATGTGCCCTGACCAGGGATCAAACCCACAACCTTGGTGCATCAGAGTGATGCGCTAACCAACTAAGCTACCTGGCCAGGATTAAAGTTATTTTTATAAAATAGCACCATGAAGTGAGTGAAGAGGCAAGTCATAGAGTGTGCAAATATAACAGCAATCCACATAACTAACAAAGAATTGAGTTCCAGAATAAGAAAAAGACAGGTTACCCAAAAGAAAAGTAGGCCAAAGATTCGAACAGGGAATTCTCAAAAGAAAACACTCAGGTGTCCAATGAGCTTTTAAAAAGGTGTTCAGTAACATTAATAATTATGAAAATAAAAATTCAAACCACAGTGCAATACCACTGTACTCATATCAGAATAACTAAATGAGAAAGACAATACCAAGTGCTGACAGGGATATGGAGCAACTAGAATTCTCGTGTAATATTGGTGGGTGTGTAAATTTGTATAACCACTTTAGAAAACTATTTGACAACATATACTAAACTTTTACATATGTTTGCTCTATAACGTAGCAATTCTGTTAGGTAACATACCCAACAGAAATGTATACATATCTGTGCCAAAGGATACATTCATAATAGCTTTGTTAATAGTAGTGCAAAACTGAAAACAATCCAAATGCCCATCAGGAGTAGAATGGATAAATTGTGGTGTATTCATGCACTGAAATGTTATACAGCAATGAAAGAAAATAAACTGCTTCGAGCCACAATATGCACAAATCTCACAGACATGCTATTGTACAAAAGAAGTGGGTGTACCTTCCCTAGGCTCTCCTTCCTCATCTGCCAACTAAATAACGAGAGCTCCAAGGACCTAGAAGAGGGTGCAGCTGCAAAACAGAGCTTGGGGAACACTGATATTATGAATACTCGCTTGACCAGGAACACCCACTCTGTATTGTGACATGAGTGAAAATAACTTTTCGTGTTAAGTCACTGAGAATTTGGTGTTAACCTTTTTCAGCAGCCGGCAGTACTGATGTATAGGGCAGTGCACAATGAAGTGGTAACAGGTCGTAACATTGCAATGTGCAGGAGAAGCGCATGAGAAGGAGAGGCCACCGGCAGCTGGCTGCCAGGAAAGGCCTTTTCAGGTCTGCAAGAGCCAGAATCATATGCCTGGTGGGGCTTGGGTAAGTCAAGGGAGAAATCCTGACAGGTAAGGGCAGAGGCTGTTTGAGGACGGATGGAGAATAACTGTTCCTGCAGGCAGAAGATAAGGGTAGGGCCAGCATTTGCAGGTGCCCTTGCCATCCGCTGAAGGATCTTGGAAAATAAGGGTCAATGGCTCTCCTTTCCTCAGTGGTCTGCGGTCCACAGTTTGAAATGACATCTGTGCTCAGCCTCCACATTCAGGACAGTTTCCGGTGAAATGTATGTAATTCCTTTCTTTTAACAACATGCTCCACTGTCTTTTCTGTTTCATAATTATCTACATTTAAGAGAATTTATGGAGCCTGATGAATAGCTTAACATTTTTTTTCTTTGAACTTCCAGATGTTCTGACCTGATTCCAACTTCTAGTTGACATTCCCAGCCCTTCACCAGAGCTGTCTGGTAATTTTCTAATCCTCCCAGGGACGTTCCTATTTCCTGCTGAGAAACAAGAAAACAACAGTGCTTCCCAAAGGGTGGTATGCTTTAGCCGGGAGGCTGGAATCTCCATTTTAGGCAAGTGTTTACAAGGGCATAAAGCTCTGAAAGGAAATGCGACTGTGAGCCTCCCAAAAATCCCTAAAAGGAACGTGAGAGCTCACCATGAGGGTTTGCTGCAGATTGTTGCTGCATTCTTCAGCGTATGGGGCTGTCTAAGAAGTTCATTTTGATTACAAAATGTTCGTTTTGATTACAAAATATATCAAAGTGAAAGTGTATGGAACAGATCTGGAAAAAAGACAGGCAAAAACAGCCCTGACTGGTGAGGCTCAGTGGGTTGGGTGTGGTCTTGCAAATGGCCACTGGTTTGATTCCCAGACAGAGCACAAACTGGGGTTGTGGGCCAGGTCCACAGTTGAGGGCGTGCAAGAGGCAACTGATTGATGTTTCTTTCATACATCAATGGCTCTCTCCCTCTTTTTTCTCCCTCCCTTCCCCTCTCCCTAAAAATAAATAAATAAAATCTTAAAAAAGAAAAGACAGGCAAAAATAAAGGAAGTGAGGGAAAAAAGGATAAAGGTCAAAGGCAAATAGTTGTTTTTACTTGCAGAAAGATCTCTTCAGTGCACATATCTTTTTTATTATGAAAATATTCTAACATGAAAAATGGAGAAAATAGTGTAACGAACCATCATGTCCCTGTCATCCAACTTCAACAATTAGCAACATTTTGTTAATCTTTTTTACCTATCTGCTGTTCTTTTTTTTGTGTATTAGAGCTGAAATTGGCAAATTACTCCTGTGGGCTAAATCCAACTTGCCTCCTGTTTTTGTAAATCAGGGTGTATTGGAACAGAGCCACACCCATTCATTTATATATTATCTATACCTGGTTCCATTTCACAGCAAAGCTGAGTAGTTACAACTGAAATTTTATGGCCTGGGAAGCCTAAAATATTTGCTATCTTGCCTTTTACAGAAAAATTTGCCAGTCTCTACCTAGAGTATTTTAAAGCAAATGCTAGACATCATGTAATTTCATGTGTAAAGGCTTCAATATGAATCTCTAACAGATAAGAGCTTTGTTAAAGCCATATTCATAATAGAATTATTTTTATCTAACAAAATTAATAACTTCTTAATTTCATCTAACACCCAATCTGTGCTTAAAATTTGTCTAGTATCTAAAAAAGAAATCTAGCCCTGGCTGGTGTGGCTCAGTGGGTTGAGAGTCAGCCTGTGAATCGAAAGGTCACCAGTTCAATTCCAAGTCAGGGCACATGCCTGGGTTGTGGGCCAGGTGCTCAGTTGGAGGCGTGCAAGAGACAGCCAATAGATGTTTCCCTCCCTCTCTCACCTCCTCCTTTCCCCTGTCTCTTAAAAATAAATTTAAAAATATTTTTTTAAAAATAAGTCTTTTTACAGTTGACTTTCTCATATCATGATCTAAATAAGGTTCACACATTGCATTTGGCTAATATGTCTCTTAAGTGTCTCTTAATCCATTACCACCACCCCAACCAGCAGTGCATTCTTTTGATGACAATTATTTGTTGTCCTGTAGAATCCCCGCATTCTGGACATGGCTGGTTGTAGCCGCACTATATCACTTAACGCGACCACAGTGCATTTTTGTGTCTGAGCCACATGAGGGTGACTTCTAATTGCCCTCTCATGGGAGGCATGTGGAGAGATGTGGATGAGCAATCAGTCTAATCAGACCCAGTGCTGCCACTGTGGGATGTGGAGGAGTGTCAATTTTAGCCACATTTATAGCTCTTGGAAGTCAGACCAAGGAAGAGATCAAATGCGTCTTAACTCTGTTGAAGCTTATGATGCACAAGGGGTGAGAATACCATAATCATGTTAATATGGGGACCGCCGGTAGAGTGATAAAAGTAAGAAAGGGAGTGATACACCATTTATAAAAATTAAAAGTTCAGAACAAATCAAAACAACGCTACCTACGGACAAGGACCCAGGCCTTTGCAAGGACCTACAGGAGACCCTGGGATGCATGTCCATGGGGAGGAGGCAGGGGTGGAAGAGACCGCTGATGAGGAAGAGGAAAGACCAGGCAGCAGACCAGTAGGTAGTGCACTGACCCTCAATGGCAGGTCGCCCTGAACCGGAGAGAAGGGTTAACTCAGCCCTGTACCAAACAAATAACCAACCAGGAGGGACTCTTTTTCCTTAAAAGAGACTAGACTGTGTGTGATTGCCAAGAAAAGCCAACACTCATTTTGGAGGGATTTGCCAGTTTGTTTATTTTACTTTATTTTATTATTTTGGGGAGTTGCGGGGGGAAGTGGTGAGCAGAACTGTCACCTCTCTAGACTGAACTAAAATGGGATCCCCCACTGTGTGGCCGCCCTGTCCCTCTCGAGTCACAGTGGCTCAGCAGACTGACCTTCACTAGCAGACAGACAGCAAGACCACAGAAGAGGCCACCACCAGGGGACAGGGACAATGTTTCCTGAGGGAGGGATAGGGAGCACCGGGCCAGGGGGTGCAGAAAAGGTAGCTACCTGGAAAGAGGGGACTTTGGACTATAGAGACAAAAGTTGGGAGAGAAAGCAACCCACAAGACAACATTTTTTTGAAGGCCTAGGTCTACAACTGTTATGGATTGGATTGAGTCCTAACCCCCAGGCCCTCAGAATATGATCTGATTTGGAAATAGGGCCTTGCAGAGGTAACCAAGTTAATAGAAGGTCATTGGGAAGGGCCCTAGTCCAAAAGGACTCGTGTCCTTATAAAAGGAAATTTGAGACAGGTACATTGGGTAAACACCATGCGAAATTGTAGTTATAGCCCCACAGGCCAAGCAACCAGAAGAAAAGCCTGAACTATTATAATATCAAATGTTAACTGTAACTGAAAAAAGTTTTAAAGAATTTGATGAGATAATGTTTTCAAGAGCTTAGCCTGGTGCCTGGCACTAGCAAGCCCTCTGGTAAACTCTATCTTTATTGCTTGCTTGTGTTTCAAGGGGAAGCACAACTTTCATTGTGTGAAACATGGGCTTTGTGACTAGGACCCTCCCAGATTCTCTGCTGGCTGCTCTGCCGTGAGAATATGTCACCGTCATCATGGGCATTGTTGTCTTTGGGACTAGCCACTGGTTAGAATTATTTTGCTTGGCCTGAAGTCAGATTCCCGAGTTCAAATGTTGAAGTCTGAAGGAAAGCTCCAGCCCTGAGCCCTTGTTTCACGTCCAATCTGGCCTTCCTGTCCTCGCGGCAGTGTGCTGGGGGCAGCTTCTATCTCTTCCTGGACCGCCTGGGCTTGATTGAATATCCTCTTGGCCTCCAGAGGGCTTGACCCTGCATCCGGAGGTTGGTCCATCTAAATCTCCTCATTTGAGAAGATTTGGAAAGCTGCCACTTACTCCTGGCCAGTGTCTTCCTCAGAGCTAGCCATCAGTTTCCCTTAAATGTTAAATGTGGGCAGCACGGATTGGAGGTGCACGTGGGAGGCCAGACCCCTGAGGGTCCAGGTGTATAGCCACCGGGAGGGAAGGTGGCATCTCTCCAGGTCAGACATTAGAGGGTGTAGTTTGGGTCCTACTCTGCCTCATCACTGAAAGCGCCTAGTCAAGAAATCACTGAGGGTGGGTACATCCCTAGATTAGGTAGGGTGTGTGCATTTTTCACAGATTTGATAGCAAAGCTTTCATTGCAATTTAAATCTTCACCATCTTTAGAGACCTTATCCATCTTGGTCTTTCAAGTATAGACTCACTTAGGTTAAAAAATGTTGAGCCCTGACCAGGTAGCTCAGTTGGTTAGAATATCATCCTGATACACCGAGGTTGTGAGTTTGATCTCCAATCAGGGCACATACAAGAATCAACCAATGAGTGCATGAATAAGTGGAACAACAAATCAGTCTCTCTCTCTCCCTCTCTCTCTAAAATCAATACATAAATAAACATCTGAATTAACCGTTGAAGCAAAATTATGTAATCATTTATTATCTCCAGATTTCTGTTGGTTAGGAATTCAAACCAAACACAATGAGCGTGTCTGGGGCTTCAGATGGCAGATGATGATGAAGGTTGGAGTTTGGAGCCATGTCATTCAAAGGCTCCTTTAACCACACTCCTGGTGATGAATCCTGGCCACCAGCTGGGGGCTTCATTGGAGCTGTTGGTGGGAATATCGACATGTAGCTTTTCCATGTGGCCTGGGCTTCCTTAAAACATGGTGACTTCTTTCCAAAGGTAATTACCTAAAAAAAAAGAGAGCAGGGTGAAGGTTGTACAGCCTTTTATCATCTAGTGTATTAGTCAGAATTCTTGAGAAAAACAGAACCAATAGTGTATATACACACACACATATATATACACAAAGAGATTTATTTTTAGGAATTAGCTCATGAGAACGTGAACACAGAAACTTCTATATGAATGTTCATAGCAATATTACTCATAATAGAAAAAAAAGTGGAGACAACCCAAGTGTCCATCAATGTATGCGTGGATGAATAAAACGTGGGACGTGCACACAATGGAACACTGTTCGGCAGCAAGAAGGAATGAAGTACTCACACATGCCACAATATGGAAGAAATTTGAAAATATCATGCTAAGTAAAATAAGCCAGATACAAACTGACAAATATTATATGATTTCAGTTATAGGAAATGTCCAGAATAGGCAACTCCATATAAAGACAGAAAGTAGATAGTGGCTGCTAGAAGCTGAGGAGTTGGTGGTGGAGAATGACTCCTAACGGGGTGTCTTTTTGTCACAATGGAAATGCTTTGGAATTAGAGACTGGTGATGGCTGCTTTACAGAGGACTATACTTCAGACCATTGAACTGTAAACTGGTACGTTTTGTTATATGAATTATCTCTCACTTTTTAAAAATACTGCCTTAGTCGTGTAGATGTATGTGTACATAGATAAATAGACAGACAGACAGTGAACTATTTATCTCTGAAAAAGATGTCAATTCAGAGGACTCTGGATCAACACTAAGCCTTTCTGCATTTTCCCACTAGCTATGGTTGGAGAGAAAGTTGGCTTCTAAAGATTGAGCTGTTAGCACTGTGGGTGAGAAAAGGGTGTGGCTGTGACTTATCCGGGTAGGTGGCTTGGCTGCCAGCACTCTTGCTGGATAAAGTCAATGGCCAAGATTTTTATTATCTTCAAGAGAGGATGTTGGAGAGGGAGGCTTCCACCCTTTTTACTTCAAACTGATTTCTGAGATGTGTTAAACGAACAAAAATGTCCTAGATATCGAGGCCAAGTACGTCATCTTAATTACATAGGGGCGGAGCAGGTGGCAAATACTCGAGTTGGAATTTTGATGTAGTTTATCATAGGCTTCAGAGGTTTACACAAGAAGTGGAAGAAGACTGGCTGGTGTTATCTGGGGCTGTGGTTAAGAGCTGTCACGAATCCAGAGAAATGTGCTGTCTGTAGTTCAAACCCTGGTGGAACAAGTGTAGGGAGGGGTGAGACACCTGTGTAAGTGCCTCTGTCAGGCACCCTTGTCGGTTTGGTTGAATGATGAGCATTTTCAGGGTTTGTTTGTTTGTTTTATTTTGCTTTGTTTTGTTAGATATACTTTGTATGGTCAAATGATATTTTACGTTTTGTTCCATAACTACAAGGAAGACTTAAGAGATTTCTACAATTTGATTCTGAACTTTACAACTAAATAAGCAACATTAATGTTATAACAAGTGAGACATATTTTTCATGCGGCCCCTAGTATGAGCTCCTATAGTTCCAATGTTCCCTATGTCACTTAGGCAGAGTGTTTCAATGATTTCCTCCTATATTTTCAGGTTTTGTCCTTGCAGACGTGTCTCCTCGGAATGAGAAGGGGAGGACTGGCCCTTTACCAGGTTATCTTTTCTTATCAAGAAGCAAAGAGATGCTGAGAAAACCATTTTGGGGAGAAACCATTTTTGCAGGAGACATAGTTACAACCAGGGCTGCACTGACCCTTTGCTCTCATCATCAGGTCCTGACTCCTGGAGATCAAGACAGACCCGCAGTCACGTGCATTTTTTTTAAGGCTCCTAGTATGTTAAAATGTGAACTACGCCCCTACACAAAACAGAAAGGTACTGAGAACTGTGGTATATTAAATGTTTACCCACAACAGGGTAATACTTTTACTACAGAAAAATAGAGTAAAGGTCATTGTGCTTTCGCATTATAATTCCAGGACACATCTTAAATACGGTGATGGAACATGATTTAGAGTTCTACTCTGAATGTCACCTTCTTTCAATTCTGTCTCCTGGAGAGAATGTGAAACTCCAGAGTGTGGGGCCCTCTGTTGATTGTGAGATCAGACCCCAGTGCCCCTCTGCACCCCACCCCACCCCAAATTGGCCCCCAGGCCTCAGGGGCTGCTTCTTTTCACTTGGGTTGGAGCAAAACAGTGCAGACTCAAAAACTGTGTTTTTGTGCTGAAACCAGTTCTTATGAAAACCCTTGTTTTCAGTCAATAAACATTTTGCTCTTAAGACATTAGTACTCTTTCTGGACAATCCCATACATTTGTTTGCTGCTGCTCTGCAGTGCCTAGGTGTTTTTGTGGATTTTATTTTTATTTAATTTTAATCTAAAACAATAGCTGCCCTGGCTGGTGTGGCTCAGTGGATTGAGCACCAGCCTGCGAAACAAAGGGTCACCGGTTTGATTCCCAGTCAGGGAACATGCCTGGATTGCAGGCCAGGTCCCAAGCAAGGGGCTCACGAGAGGCAACCACACTTTGATATTTCTCTCCCTCTCCTTCTCCCGCCCCTCCTCTCTCTCTAGAGGTAAATAAATAAAAAAATTTAAAAACAACAATAAAAATAATAGCTTATTACAAGGGCAAAGTCAGTAATTATTCACTCTCCAACTGTAATCAACCAGAGTGCTAAGCAGGGCCACGCGCCCTCCTCCCAGGGCAAGCTTGCTGGGCTGGCTCCTGTGTGGGGCGTTGGGGAGGCTTCCGCTCTGCCTGCTCTGGGCCCCTCATCCATCACTTTTCTTGCTGCCTCAAGCCCAGGTGGCCCCCGCTCTGGTGACATGGTAGTGGCACTGTGACCCCAGGGATTCACTAAGGACTCACCCGGAGAAATTTGGGAACGGAAGGTTTGGCATCATTAAAAACCTTTAAATGAGTCAGGGGACATTCCAGAACATCACATTCCAGGTATCAATCTAAGCACTTCTCATGGCATCATCTCATTTCATCTTCACCGCCATCCAAGGAGATTGGTACTATCCTTGTGCCCAATTCACAGAGGAGGAAATCAAGCAGAGGATGGGTAACTTGACCAAAGTTGCACAGCTAATGAGCAGCAGAGCTAGGATTTGAAGACCGGTCCACCTGGTTCCAGAGATTAGGATTTCAGAAGCCCTAATTCTGGGTTTCTAGAGAGCTTTCCTTTTCTAAACCAGCTTCACTTTCCCCAGGGCCTTTGAGTGAATAGAAAGTTACCTTTACACTCCATGCAGCAGTGAAAAAAGGACCCTATAGTGTGGCTGTGACCGCAAACAACAGGGACACTAGTGGGAGGAGGGGGACCACAGGCTGCTCCTGGCAATGTTGTGAGCAGGGTGGCAGGAGGTGGGTCTGTGCCTCTTGAGCAGGTCACCTAAGGTTTCCCTGTGGCCTCTTGAAGGTTGGAGTCTGGCAGAGACAGAGAGAGACTCAGGAATCTTGGAGCTGGAAGGAAACTGGGAGATTTCTCACCCCCATGTGTTGCAGGCAGGGAAACTGAGGTCTGGGAGATTAAGTAAAGCACAACCTGTCGACATGTACAACCTGGGTCTCCTGGCTCCCACACCATTTAGAAAATGGGCCACTCTCTAAATTAGGACTCCAAGGCCCTGAGAGGTGATGTAATTGACCATGAACAGGGACCCATCCTTGACTCCCATGGGGTCCGCTACCTGCTGAAGTGACAGTGGGCTGTGGGTGGGAAGCATTCTGCAAGCCCGTGTAGGATGAATGAATCACACGCATCTGCGTTTCCCAGACTTGCCTGATCACAAGAATTACCTGGGCTCACGTGTTAAACACAAGAGTCCCAGTCCAACTGCTGGTCCTGCACTTGAAATACCCTTCTTACTGCTGGTCCAACCCCGCTGCCCCCCGCCCCCGAGCTCATTATCAGCAACTTTCCGTGACTTAAAGGCTGGGTTTCTTGTTTTGTTTTGTCTAAGATTTGTTTCTTGCGGGCCTGGACCTGCCCAGATTTTGAGCACTTTTCAGCCACTGCCTTCCTGCCTTTATTCTCAGTGGTGCAGTCTGCGTCCTCTAGGGGGCAGAAACGAACCACTTGTTTTGGGGGGAGACTGCGGCTTCTCTAGAACTTGAAGGAGAAAACATCCAAAGGTGGTTGGAAAGAAAGCAAATCTTACACATACCTGCTTTTCTCACAAGGTTGAAGTGTGATCTAGCATCCTCTAAGAGACAGGATACTGGTAGGAACTCAGGCTCTGCATTCAAACAGACCCAAGTGCATGGATCTAATGTACAGCATGGTGACTAGTTTACAATACTCTGCTGTATATTTGAAATTTGCTTAGAGAGTAGATCTTAGATATTCTCACCCCCACCCCCACACAAAATGGTAACTATGTGATGTGATGGATGTATTAACTAACCTTATTGTGGTAATCATTTCACAATATATGCATATCAAATTATCATGTTGTACACCTTCAAGTTTCACAATGTTATTTGTCAATTACATCCCAATAAATCTAGGGGGGAAAAGCAAAGCAAATAGCACTGGCTGGTGTGGCTCAGTGGATTGAGCATTGGTCTGTGAGCCAGAGGATCACCGGTTCAATTCCCAGTCAGGGCACATGCCTGGGTTGCGGGCCAGATCCCTGGTTAGAGGAGTTCAAGAGCAACCACACATTGATGTTTCTTTCCCTCTCTTTATCCCTCCTTTCCCTCCTCTCTAAAAATAAGTAAATAAAATATTTAAAGAAAAATCAAAAGAAAACAGACCCAAGTTCATATCTCAAGTCAGTCATCTACTGTCTTGGTGACCCAAGCAATCTCATTAAATTCATCAAGCCCGAGTTCTCTGTTCTGTAAAATGGGAATGACAATACCAGCTTAACAGGATTGTTGTAAACCTTATATCATAATTGCTTAAAAATGTTTGCTGTTATTATTACGACTATTAGTGCTGCTCTCTAAACATCTCATGATTATTAAGTCTGTAGGGAAGGCGGACTCTACTTTCTTCAGTGGTTGTCAAAAGCTCTCTGAAAAGGCATTCAGCCCATCCTTTCCCAGGCTCTGTCCTAGGATGACATTTCACATCCTGGAGACCAATAATATGAACAACACAGAGGCCACATCGGATGGAAGGAAACATGTTGGCTTCCGTGATCACATCACACCTACTTCCTCCAAGGTTGACCCTGGCTGCCGGGAGACTCTCGGCATGGGAAAGGTGGCTGGATCTCTTGGCTCTGTCCCCCAAAACTCACCTTCCCCCAGGGATTTCTCCCTAATCTCACTGGTGCTCCTTGGGAGGGCCTGGGTTTGATTTTGTTGAGTGTGTCAGTAAGGTTCTTTACCCTGTGACCTGGGGATTCTCTTCTTTTTAGCTTCACCCATAAGAGCTTGAGATTTCAGGATTCTTAGTTCCTAACTAAAAATAATAATTATAATTACAGCAGTGAAATAGGCCAGTAAGCCAGGACAAGCGAAATGGGGAAAACTGAGACAGATAGCTGAACAAACTAACCAAGCAATGTACAGCCAGACGCAGAAGGTCACCTCCCTGGAGGTAACATCTAGAACTCAGTTGTATTTCCGCTCCAGGTCCAGAAAAGCAGCAAAACCAGGTGGGCGACACCAGGACCAGCTGCAATGGCTAATGACCCCCTTCCGGGCACTGACCAATCAATAGAGACCACAACCCTGGAAGGGCACACCTGGAAAACTGATGAACATTCTGCTGAAACCCTCCCCTAAGACCTTTTCTAAAATTCCTGCCAGCAAGAGAGAGAGAAAACCCTCAAGACAAAGGCCCCAGCATGCCCCCTTCTTCTGGGGAGCCTACCCGAGCCTATCTCTTCCCTCTCTTCTTCCCCCACAGCCACGAATCTCCTAAACTCTAAGGATCCCGTGAGACTTGGCAACCAGGGCAGCAATGGGCAGCAGCAGCTTATCCCAGGCTAATCCCCTGAACCAGTCTCCAAGGCCCTCTTTTCTGTGACTTCCCAGTGAGCTAACGCAGCCCAGCCTAGATTTTCCTGTTGCTTCTTCTATGATAAGTCCTTCCTTGTTTCACTATCTCCAGCTTTAATAAACACTCTCAATCACCTGGATCCCTGTTGTGAAAACTTTTCTACACAAAGAAGTGAAGAACCCACCCACCACTGGCTGACCGTAGGCAGACTCACTCAGGGCCAGCTCCCCTGTCCGGTAACATCAGCTATCATTTTTGAGCCCTTCAGATGTGCTGGGTACATATGGATTCTCTTGTTCCCTCTCCACTGTAACCCAGTGGGTTAGTTCCTATGGCCACCTTCATGTTACAGATGGAGAAACTGAGGCACTGGGAGGTGGTAACGTGCTCAAAGCCTCATGGGGAGTTAGTGAAGGAGCTTAGGACCGGAATCTGGCAGTCTGACTCCAGAGCTGAATTCCAAATTACTTGGCTGTGAAAGGAGTTGCGTCAACTCAGACGCCGCCTTCCCACGCCTCCTTTCCCCTGGAGCAGTGGTAAAGCCTAAGGTCTGTGATAACACCAGTTTCATCAAAAAGATTGACTACAGGCTCCCTCTAGCTGGCCCCTGAGTCAGGTCAAGCTGTCAGTGACATCAGGAAAGAGTTGTCATTCCGGGACAGAGCTAGCCTCCCACAGTCTGGCACTTAACTCTCTTTCCCACATGCTTCTGCTCTGCTCCCTCACAGCACGTCCCCTCCCTGTTTGAGACACAGGGAGATACTCAGTTCCCTGGGCGTGATCCTGGGTAAAGGCTCATGGATGCAGAAGGGGTGTGTGGCTCCTTTAGGTGCAGTCAGCTTGCCTCTGTCGGACACAGGTGGGAAGACGCACAAAACCCCCTTTAGGACAGTCACCTCTGAGGTCCTCCCTTGGCAGACACACTGGGCCCTGCCTCTAAGCACAAAGGCTGTTTCCCCCTGTCTTACCTTTTCGCCTCCTTATTTCTTTACCATGGTGAAGGCAACACTCATGAGGGCACGCAAAGGCACCGCCCCTGGCCTGCAGACTCAGAATCTGTAGCCATCACATAAGGTGAGAAGGCAATTGCAGTGTGAGGCTTCTGGCTATTTCCTCACTGACAGAGAAAAACCCCAACTGTCAACAAACCCCAAACCATCCACCAAATGATGCTGGGAGGCTGCTTGGCAGCGTCTGTGGCAAATGAGATCACAAGACAGTCTGGGCAGGGAACCAAGGTGACAAAGGACAAAGGATGAGAAGGAGAGGAGAAAGGCTGAGAAGAGGAGGATGCTTGGAGCTCAAAGGGGATGAGGCCAGGGTGCATGGATCCCCCAGGTTCCCAGGCTGCTAGGGTAGGTAGGGCCAGAAGGCTGAGGATGGAAGGGAATTGTGGGTGGGAAGGGATGTGAAGAGAGGGCTTCTGTGTCCCAAAAGGAGAATAGAAACAGCTTTGAAAGAAAAGCAAATGTTTCAGAGAATCAATGGGATTAGGATGTTAAATGTCCACACCCGCTGGCCCTGGGGGAAGCTTGCACTGGGGCGCTTGTCCTCACAGCTTATTGTCACACGAGTGGTCCAGTGGGGGGTGGGGAAGGTGCTGGGACTTCTGCCCCGCCGGATCTGTCCCTATGAAGCCATTTGCAGAGAAGGCGGAGTGGAAGAAGAGGAGGAAGCTGAGTCGTTAATGGAGATAGGGTTAAAAGTTTAGCACAGAAAGCTACACCCTCTATGATTCCATTTACACAATATTCTGAAAAAGGCAAAACTACTGAGAAAGAAATCAGATCAGTGGTTGCCAGAAACTGCAAAGGGGTACGAGGAAACTTTTTGGAGTGATGGACCTATTCTGTATTTTAATTAAGGTGATGATTACAAAACTGTACAAATTTGTCAAAACTCATTGAAATGTACACTTTAAAGGGGTGAATTTTACTATATTTAAATTATACCTAATTAATCTGACTTAAAAATAAGTTGGTGGACGTGTCAAAAATTACATATCACAACTCAGCTCTGTAAAAAAAGAAAAAGAATTCAACTTCCCTTTTTTGTTTTGTTTTGTTAGTTTTTTTCTTTGTTTTCAGGCTCTTTATTTTTTAGAAGCAATATAAACTGCTTTACAATCCTCATTCCCATTAATATTAAGAGGAAGACTTTAAACCTGCCAATTAAAGAAAAACCAGTGTCCTCCACTTTAAAATAGTTTTATTAAAGTAATTCAGCCCTGGCTGATGTGGCTCAGTAGATTGAGCACTGACCTGCGTACCAAAGGGTCTCCAGTTTGATTCCCAGCCAGGGCACATGCCTGGGTTGCAGGCCAGGTCCCCAGTTGGGGGCATGCAAGAGGCAACCACATATTGACATTTCTCTGCCTCTCCTTCCCTTCCTCTCTCCCTAAAAATAAATAAATAAATAAATAAATAAATAAATAAATAAATAAATAAATCTTTAAAAAAAAGTATTTCATCCCCTTTGTGATAAACATTCAAGTCCAGTTCTTATCTGGACTATTACCTGCTCTCTGGGTGTACCCCGTCCTGCCTCTGCTTCTTCCCCTTTCTGCTCCTCATGTATAACTCTGGGAGAGAGTGGCTGGTCTGGGTGCTGGACCCTGTGCTGTCCTCTGGTCCTCAGGGCCTCTGCAGAAATGTTCTTCACGCCCCTGATCTGTTGGCACTGTGGTTGATGTCCTGGCTGCTGGGGCCTGCTGGGGGCACCTGGCTCATTTGTCCTGTCTCAGCCCTGTTGGTTCTGTAGACAGCGCTTGTACCTGCTCCAGGCCTCCGTACATTTTCTGTTTCCTAAGGCAGGTCCACAGGCTCTTAACTTTCAATGGCCTTCTGCCTTCCCTGGTGGCCCTAGGAACTTCCAGGTTTTTTCTGGGCCACACTCAAGCCAAGGGGAATTGGTGTGGGACAGGGGACCTCTAAAGTCCCTCTCCCAGGCTAAGCATAGCATGTGGTCGTGTCTACTTTGCTGCCACTGCCCCAGATGGACATAGGAACCCATCGCGTGGTGACTGCCCCAGGGCTCCAGGTGAGGAGTGGGGCACTGACTTTTTTTGTTTCTGGTTGTCCTCAGCCTCTGTGGCAGTTTCCTGCTGTTCTCCACACCACCATTAAGGTGGGGCACAGGTGGGAGAGCACTGGCCTGTGGCCTCCCAGCCCCTCCCTCTCTCCCTCCAGATACCAGAAGGGTTTGTACTTCCTCTTTTGGTGTTTCAGAGACTTCCTTTCAGTTAAGACTTCCTTCGCTCCGGACCTGTGGGTTTGGTTCTGGGTGGTATCTACTTTCCCCTTCCCTAGGACAATGAGCCCCATGGCGCATGCGGGGAGCCAAGAGAGAAGACAGCTCAGTGAGAATGCAGGTGCCTTGGAAAGTGTTTCAAAACAGTATCTTCTTTACTGTGGCATTTTAGGAATAAGGCAGTCATTTCCAAAGAAGCGTTTTGCTGACCTATTAAGGGACTGTCTTTAAAATGATACAAGTTTTCTCAAAATGGTGGAATTCCCATCCACTCACATACACAACAGGCACTTCATTATCTTCCCCAAAGTCACCTCATTGCCTTTTTTCCCAGCTTCTTCTTTCTGTGTTTCTCATCTACCCAGACGCACAAGTCAGAAACTGAGACTTCTTCTAGCACCCTTCTTTTACATCCAGTCTGTCATTGTACATTCTTCCTCCTTAAACTGGAAGAGTTCTTGTCTGTCTCCTCTCCCTCCCCCAACCGCTGCTGCCTCAGTTCAGGTCCTTGTATTTCTCACCTGGGTTGTTTGAATGCTTTTCTGATTAATCTTTCTACCCCTACACTTGTTAATTGCTTTCCTCTATCACCCTTCTTGCCCCTGAAATGATCTTCCCAAACACATATAGTATTGTGTTATTCCTCTACTTAAAACCCTTATGTAGGGTGCCCATGCCTCCATGACATGGCCCCCTGACTATTTTTCAAGACTCGTCTCCCTCTCCTGTGTACACAGGCTCTGCTTCAGCCATGTCAGGTGATTTGCAGCGGTGGATGGGCTGTGCTGTGCTGGTCCCCACCTCTGTGCCTTTGCACATTCTGTTCCCTATGGCTGGAATATCCTTCCTCACCTTCTTGTGTAACATTCTGCTCAAAGGCTTCCTTCTCCTTGAAGCCTTTCTTGTCCTTCCAAGCAAGAACTCTATGCTTAGGGGGAAATTGGGACAACTGTAATAGAACAATAATTTAAAGAAAAAGAACTCTATGCTTAAGTCATCATGGTACCAACTTGTCTCTCTTAGGACACTTGCCACAATTGTATTATGGTGCTAGACCGTGAGCCCCTTGGGACCAGGGATACAGCTATGATTATCTCCATTTCCCCAGCATATAGCCCAGTGCCTGGCCCAAGCCAGTCAAATGAAGCCTGATGATAAGCATCAGCTCTGGAGTGGGAAGAGATCATGAAGCTCATCTGGGTTCAATGTTTATATTTCCAGAACAGTCTCAGAGAAGGTAAGTCACTAGGTTGACCTCCCACAGTTTAGACCTGGTCCTCCAACTCCAGGTTCAGAGCTCTTTCTAACACTCTGTAGGGCCTCTAGATACAGGGGAGGTGAGTAGTGAGGACCAGGCTGCGGGCAGGGATCAGTGAGGAAGACACCAGAGGCAAAAACTTAACTCAGGGCCTGGTATAACTTATTCTCAAGCAGGAAAATGGGTCAGCCCCACAAAGGGTTTTTGTAAAACCCTCTCACCTGTGCAACTGTAGAGACGTACGCAATGTCAGCATGAGTAGCTGGCACCTGAAGTTACAATAACAATGCTGCGGAAGTAATTTAAATAGAAGGCTCACCTGTTCACTACTGATTTGTTTGAGGCCCAATCAATTTATCTAGCCTGATGACGCTACCATCATCACAGGGGTTGTATTGCTTTCTCTCTTTAAAAACAAAATTTGTATTTTATGATTTTTAAATAGCAGCCATACTTACTAAGCCCTCACCTTGCTTCCTCCTAGAGATTCAGTGGGGGGTGATGGAGGAGTGTAGGCTTTGGAGTCCCAGGCCCAGAGTGAATCTTGGGTCTGTGGTTTACTTGTGGCATGTCTTAGGACAAGTCACTAATTGCTCTGTGCCTCAGCTTTTACGTTTGTAAAAACAGAGGTCATGCTAGCATACCTCATGGTTGTCATGGGGTGAAAAGAAGGCACCAGAGAGGCACCCAGCAGAGTGGATAAAGACTGGCCCTGGAGCCGGAGAGTCTGGGTTCGACTTCCTGTCCCACCCCTTGCTAGATGTGTGACCTCAGACATACTACTTACCCTCTCTGCGACTGTTTTTCTCTCTGAGAATTGTTAGCATCCACGTGGCACTTGGACAGCACCTGGTACATAGGAGGCACCTACGTGTAAGCTAGTGAAATGCTGAGCACGCATGGTGCCAGGCACTTTCTCCCCCACCTCTCCAAGGGAGCCCAGTCTGTGTATCTGTGGCCTGGATGCCCAGGACCTTGGCCCATGCTCTTCAGCTCACCTGTATCAGCTCATGATGAAGCTGGAGGAACCAAGTTCTCCCTTTCCTCTGTTGAGCCACCGACAAGTAAACTCTATCTGATGGTCACTGAGTCACCATATGTTGACCTCCAGCCCCTAACTATATGGAGAGCCGAATCTCCTCCCACCTCCATACTTCGAACATCAGGAATAATAAGTGCAAGCCCAGCCTGGGCCTCGGCCTGGCCCCTTGGCTCCCAGGTCCACGGCAGTGCGGTATCCTGCCCCGCTTGACTCAGGTGCTTTTTTCAGTACTACGGATGGGCTCCAGCGACTGAAACCTTCCCAAGGCCTGTTTGGGCCTGTTGTTCCTTGGGTTTTTTAGTCTCAGCTCACTTGCTAGACTCTGAGTGCTGCATGCCAACTCCAGCTACTTTCTCCATTCAGACACATCCCCAGGATCTGAGAGGAGAGCTCAGCGCCAGCCCCCAGTCACGTTCCTGGAGCTGGAGGAATGAAGCAGCAGCAGCAGCAGCAGCAGCAGCAGCAGCAGCAGAAGCAGCAGCAGCAGCAGCAGCAGCAGCAGCAGCAGCAGCAGCGGGTGGGGAAGGGGCCAGACCTGCACTGAGAAGAGGAGGAGCTGGAATCCTGCTGCTGCTGAGAAGTTAAAAACAAAGACAGCCAAGGTCTGCAGGTCCAGCTTCTGTGTTTCTTAGAACCTCTCTGCTCTGTGACAGTTCTGGGCCCAGGATCCCAGAGATTGAAGAGACCAGAGAACTCCTCTAGGCCACTCTTGCCTTGGGCATCAGGGGCAGGTGGCCCTCCAGGCCCCAAGTGAGTGAGTGCACTCTGTCACAGAATGCTCACTGCCTTTCCACCCTGCTCACACCATCAACAAGGTGCTCCACTGGCTGGAAACGCAGCTTCTGGAACTTAGACCCAGTGTTCCTAGTCCCTCCTCTGGGTGCTGGGCAGTTTGAGCAGTTATCCTGCCCGCTCCATTCCCCCATCCTCCCCGCTCCCCAGCTTCTCCAGGCTAAACACCCCATGGTTCTTCACATAAGGTGATTTACAGGCCCCCTTCCCTCTGTCTGTGTTCACTGGAGTTCTTTTATATCCACTGAAAAGCAACTATAACCATCACAATGAAGCCAGCAAATATTTAGGGTAGGCATCTCACCAGGTGCGGTAGGGGGAGGGGTATCACTCCTGGCCTCTTTCCTCAGGGAGTTGATCATGGAAATGAGAGGGAAACAACCTACCCTTATGTCTGCAGGCTGATGATGGTGGACACTGGCCATATGTATAAGTATTAAATGTTTAATAGTGCCCTGATTGGTGTGGCTCAGTTGGTTGGGCATAGTCCAGCAAAGCGCAAGGTGACCAGTTTGATTCCTAGTCAGGGCACTTGCCTGGGTTGTGGTCTTGTCCCCAATTGGGGTGCATGAGAGAGGCAACCAACTGATGCTTCTCTCCTCTCCTTCTCCCTCCATTCCCCTTTCTTTAAAAATAAATTTAAAAAATCTTTTTAATTGTATTTTTTCCATTACTGTTTATACCTCTATACACCCCTCAATCCCCATAATCACCCACACTGTTGTCCATGTCCACGAGCCCTTTTCCCCTTTTGCTCAATCCCTCCACCCCCTAACCTACCCCCACCAGAGCTGTCTGCCTGCTCTCCATCTATGAGTCTGTCTTTATTTTGTCTGTTAGTTCAGTTTGTTCATTAGATTCCACATATGAGTGAAATCATATGATATCTGTTGTTCTTTGACTGGCTTATTTCATTTAGCATAATGTTCTCCAGGTCCATCCATGGTGTCACAAGTGGTAAAATTTTCTTCTTTTTTACAGCCGAGTAGTATTCCATTGTGTAAATGTTTTATAGTTGTTTTATCCCCTCATCTATTGATGGACACTTGGGCTGCTTGCATATCTTGGTGATGGTAAATAACGCTTCAATGAACATAGGGGTGCTTATGTTCTTCTGAATTAGTGTTTTGGGTTCCTTCAGATATATTCCCAGAAGTGGGATCGCTAGGTCATAAGGCAGATCCATTTTTTATTTTTTGAGGTATCTTCATACTGCTTTTCGTGGGGTGGCTGTTCCAATCTATATTCCTTCCAACAGTGCATGAGGTTTCCCTTTTCTCCACATCCTCACCAGCACTTGTTGTTTGTTGATTTATTGATGATGGCCATTCTGACTGGTGTGAGGTGACATCTCATTGCGGTTTTAATTTGCATCTCTCTGATGATTAGTGTCATTGAGCATATGTTCATATGTCTATTGGCCATCTGTATGTCCTCTTTGGAGAAATGTCTATTAGGGTCCTTTGCCCACTTTTTAATTGGGTATTGTTTGTTATTTTTTTTTTTGGTGTTGAGTTTTATAAGTTCTTTATAAATTTTGGATAGTTAGCCCCTTATTGTATGTATCGGGGAATGTGTTCTCCCATTTAGGAGGTTGTTTTTTTATTTTGTTGATGGTTTCCTTTGCTGTGCAAAAACCTTTTAGTTTGATGTAGTCCCATTTGTTTATTTTTTCTTTTGTTTCCCTTGCCCGAGGAGATATATCAGAAAAAAAATTGCTATGAGCAATGTCCGAGATCTTATTGTCTATGCTTTCTTCTAGGATTTTTATGGTTTAGGATTTAACATTTAAGTCTTTAATCCATTTTGTATTTATCGTTGTGCGTAGCATAAGAAGGTGGTCTAATTTCATTCTTCTGCACATATCTGTCCAATTTTCCCAACACCATTTATTGAATAAACTATCTTTAGCCCATTGTATGTGCTTGCTTCCTCTTCAAATATTAATTGACTATAAAGGCATGGGCTTATTTCTGTTAACAGTTTAATAATTTAACAGTTAAAATATGTTCTATCTTCTGCCTTGAAAAATATTCCTTTATAATGAACCTGCAGGGCCAGGTCTGGAGTTAGTTCCTGGAGTCCTTGGAGCCCTGTACTGGAATGTGGCGACACAGGGAGAGCTGGTCTGCCCTTACACCTCCCCACACTCCATTTTCCACCCCAGCTCTGTCCTGCACCTTGACAAGCCTGTGGACTCATAAAGCTCCCAAGTTCCAGCTCCATCCACAGCGCACCTCCCAGCACCCTTACGGCTAGGCGTGTGCACACTGGTAGTGGGGTCTTCCCTTGGAAGGTCATGCTCAGGGAAGACACCAGTACAGTCCCAGGTGGGCTAGGAGCCTTTTACCAGGGCATTCCATAGCATGCTCCAGAGTATTGCTCTACCGTAGAACACTCTGTGAGACTGGAAATGGCTTATTTCTGCACTGACCAATACGGTCCTTACTAGCCACAGCTGGCAATTGAGCACTTGAAATGTGTCTTGCACCTGAAGAATTGAATTTTTAATTAAGTAACATTTAAATGTAAATTGCCACATGTGACTTAGTGGCTACCGTATTAGACAGCATAGGTCTAGAAAGTGTGTGGGGGGGGCGGGGCGCTCTGGCTGGACATGTCCGGTTGACTCTTGACTTCACCCCATTAGGAGGGAGTGAGCCAGAAGAGGATCAGAGTGGGGCTCTCAGGTCTCAAGAAGGTCTTGGAAAGGGATATGAAATTTGTTCTCAGAAGGAAACTGTCATGTGAGGCAGCACATTCCTGTCCAGCCAATCTTTCCAGATCTCTGAGGAGAGAGAGGCCGATGGCTGTGGGCACCCCAAACAAGTCCTCTTGAGATAATTGCGGGGACCTGTTTCACATAAGAAATTTGCTTGGTAGCTCAGGCCTGCTAGGACTATGGGTCTTGGCAGAGAGGGAGGCGCTGCTATTTTTTCTGCTGAGGCCATGTGAACAGGGCAGGCCATGTGCATAGTTTCCATGGCATAATCTGACTATAAAGCCCTGTGTGTCTGTGAGGGAGGGACAAGGAGAGGCCCTCAGCCTAGCCTCACTCAGAACTGGGCACTGGCCCAGGAGGCACATTCCCTCCAGATTCCTGCAAGGTCCTGAGCTGTGAGGACAGGAGGACCATGCCTGGTTGGCTGAGCCTTTGGAAGCTCATCTGGTTGCTGATTTTGGTGACAGTGTTGGCTCTTCCAGAGGCCTGGTTGCTGAGGTGGAGGAAAGATAATCTCCAGAGAACTGGGCCAGGGCAAGGCGCAGCAGAACACAGTGTGCAGATTCGCTGGGAGGCAAAACAGAGGCTGGCAAAGGAGGGCCTCCTGGTCTGCACCTGCCTCCCACCTGCAAAACGGAAGCTGCCTGCAGGCTGGCTGGGGCCCAGCCTCCAGGAGGAAACGGAACAGGATGATTTGCTCCGAGCCATTCTAGGAGGGTTCATTGAGTACCTTTCGCTGCTAGAGAAAGGATGTCTCTAAAGGAAAGATGCCACCTGGCCAGTCCCTGACAACAGGAGCTTCGCAGGCAAAAGCCAGGTACCAGGCTCTGTGCTGAGTGTTTTGCACATTTCACCTCATATGGAACTATACAGATTAATAATATTGTAATAGCTAATAGTTCTTGAGTGTCTACCAAGGGACCACTTCATTTAATCCCTATAAATCCCCCTGTCTTTGGGATGGAGGAAACTATGCTTCATGGGTAATTTTGCTGCACGTCACTCAGCCAGGAAATGGTCTAGACACAATTTGAACCTACACTCCAACCCAACACCCCCTGCTCTTAACCATCAATTTTCCTGATGGACGCTCTGGCTGTAGGTTTTCTGTGGCTCTATCTCAAGGGCCTTCAAAATGAACCCTCAGCTCTTAATTAATCCAGTTTTCCCCAAAGCTGCTGCTTCCTGTCTCTACCCATGCTCCATCGGGGTCTCAAACCCTGGAGTCTGAAAGGTGCTCTGTCCTTGAGGGTGGCTGTCTCTTTGCCTGCTCTGAGTTTGCTGTGACTTGTCGGGTGGCAGCCCCAGGCCATGGATGTTATCCAAGACAATCCTGCCTTTCTGAGAGGCGAGCTGTGCCTTGAGTCTCGGGCCGCAGCCGCAGCCGGCACACACAATGCCCTCTGTCTCCGCCAGGGCAGAAAGGCACATTATTGCGGTCGGGTGACCGGGCTCTGCTGGGTGATGCTTGTGGCCTGCACATCCCCCACATGGCACCTCCCTACGCCAGGGGCTGGCCAAAGGGTGGGTGGGAGGGATGGGGCACTCAGGGCCTGGGAGTCCCTTCCTTTTGAGGCACCTGCCTTGCCTTGAATATCAGACTTGTCCTTTCACCTCCTATCTCCTCTTATAGATCTTTCCCGGGGCCCACATCTCACCCTCCTAAGCTTTTGAATGCTCTAATTTAATTTTTCTGGAACTCACACAGTACTGTGCCTGGTACATCGGGCTCTTCCCAAACGTGACTTTCTCTTCTATTTTTCTTTTCTGGTTTTTCATGTTTGGACTTAAAAAAAATAATTTTATTGATTAATTGATTTTATTTTGGTTTAAGCCATTTTACCTTTTTTTAACATTCAATATTATTTACATTAGTTTCAGGTGAACAGCATAGTGCTTAGACAACCAAATACTTTACAAAGTGTTCCCCTGCTATTTCCGACACCCACCTGGCACCATACACAGTTATTATGATATTATTGACTGTGGTCCCCATGTCGTACTTTACATTCCCATGCAAACTCAGTTCTGACTGAGTTCAAGTACTTGTGTTTGTTGTGTGCTAGTGCCTGATTAGTTTCCCGGGGCTGCGGTTACAAAGTACCAAAAACTGGGTGGCCTAGAACAACGGGTACCTATTGTCTCACAGTTCTGGAGGCTTGAAGTCCAAGATCCAGGCACCGATAAGGCTGGTTCCTTTTGAGGGCTGTGAGGGAAGGATCCATTCCAGGCCTGTCGTCTAGCTTCTGGCAGTTCGCTGGCAATCTTCATGTGGTTTCCTCCCTGTGTGCATGTCTGCCTCTGTGTCTGAACTTCCCCTGATTATCAGGAAACCAGTTATGTTGGATTAGGGCCAACTCTAATGACCTTAGTTTAATTTGATCATCTGCAAAGATCTTATTTCCAAATAAAGTCACATTCACAGGCTCTGAGAGTTAGAACATCAACAACTATTTTTTTGGTGGGGAGCACAGTTCAACCTGTTAAAGCACCCTTTCCTGCTTAGTATCCTGGTGGCCCAGGATTTCTGCGGAATATTAAGAGGAGGCGATACTTCCTTAAGCTCCAAGGACAAGAAAATCTCGTTTCAGGACTCCCTTCGCTTGCTCACATGATACACACACACACGCACACACACACACACACACACACACAGCTCTGATCAGGACAGAGGCTGAACTGCCACATTAGTATCTGGCCCCCGTGGAGACAGTGGCACATCTGGCCCAGGTGAGGCGTGGAGGGTGCCAGGTATTCCAAAAAGAAGAAAAGGAAATGGCCAGCAGTGCAGACGCTCAGCTCCCCAAGCACAGCGGTTTGCACACAACCACACCAAATATGTTCTTAAAACACCCATTTCCCTTCCAATCCCTGTATGCTTCCCAGATGCATCTCCCTTCACCTCACTTCCTGGGCCTCGGCCCTCTCTGCAGTCTGAGTGCGGTAGAGGCAAGGGGCCTGTCTCTCTAGCTCTAGAATTTGATGCAAGAGTGACTATATTTATGATGCATGGAGGGAGGGAGGCAGCTTTCCAACTGCAATGTGGACTACTTTTCCATCTGTACCTCCAGCAACACCCAAGTTATCCCACCCGGTTAGTTACTGCTCCTGCTGGGTCTCACTTAGCAAGTCCCCACTCATCTGGTATAGGTGGGGCCAGGGAAATGGAATGTTGGAGGTTGGAATGTTGCTTCCTGGGCCCCTGACCTGAGGGATAGGAGTCTGAGGACTTTAACCTCCAGGTATCATGGTCTTCCAGCCTCCTGGACAGCCACAGCCCAAGGCCTTCTCTCCTAGCTTCTCCTCCCAGCTCCACCTCTGCCTGTCCCAGCCTCCTCTTCCCCCTCCTCCTACCACACCTCAAGAGGTTCCCGGTCAACTTTCTGTCTCCTTAGCTTCTTGACCACTTCTGGGATCCATTTCCTTCATGTCTGGCCTCTCCCGTCTCCATGCATACACTTAGACACAATTTATATAGTTATACACACATGCCTACATACCACCACACACACAGATACGTTCACAACCCATGTCCACACACAGATATTCACACAATTATACATGTTCACACACAACCACACAGTTTACTGTCACTGACATGCATGTTCACAATACCCACAGACACTTTATGTCACAGGCTCACACATACTTTCACACTCACACTCATAATACTCTCACATACACACACACGTATACACATTCACACTATACACACAGCCTCCTACACGCTCCCAGAACCTCCCTGCTCAGGGCTCCGCTGTGCCTGAGCAGGGGCTTCCCCGAGTGAGTTCCTTAGTGGACTTATAAGTCAGTCCCCTGGGATAAAGCACCCACTGGTGTTGCTGGGGGAATGAAAGCTGAGGCAGAGACAGGGGCCCTCAGACAGAACCACGGGGCAGCGGGACGAGAAGCCCGCCTGACTTTTGGATTAAGTCTCAGCTCCACCATTTCATGGTTGTGTGAACTGAGGAACTTGCCTTATTTTCTCTGGATTTGTTTTCTTATTAGGGAAATGGGGATAATGTTACCCATTTCATGGAGTTGTGCTAAAACTAGACAATGGATTTGAAAGATATAGCCTGGCATAAAAGAGGCAGTTATTACTTATTTCAAAATTTAATTGTATTTGCATCTTAAATTAAGTAACATTCACATGATTCACAACCCAAAAGGCAGACAAGGGTATACAGTGAAGGCTCCCACCACCTAGCCTCCTTCCCCACAACCAGTGTTAACACATTCTTATGTTTTTTCAGATTTTTACATATATGTGTAACTATATATGCATGCATTCTTTTTCTCCCCTTTCCCCACAAATACTATGTACTGTACACACTGTTCTGTGCTTTACTTTCCTCAATATATCTTGGGGGAAGTTCCATATCAGTACATAAAGGGCTTCCTCATTCTTTTATGGCTGCTTTGAATTCCATGCTGTGGATGGACCCTCATTTACGTAACCAATTCTCAACAGGTGGACACTTAGGTTGTTTCCAATCTTTTGCTCTTTCAAACAAAGCTGCAGTGAAAAGTCTTGTACTGACATCATTTCCCACAGGTGTGAATATATCCATTAATACTGTAAATATTGTAAAATGGACACCAAAAGCTGCTTCTCCTGGTGCATGGGTCGCTTTTCCTCTTTCATTAGTGCCTACTTCTACAACCTTGGGCTGCAAGAAGTCTGATGGGCAATACTACACCCACTGGAGGGCACCCAGTGCCATACACCAACCCGAGGCCCTTGCTTTGGCTGAAGAGAGCGACGCTTTGTGTTTCCGTTGGATTCAGTCCACATGTAAAAAGCTAACACTGCCTGTATGTGGAAAGACAGTGATGAATATGTCATAGATCTGCTGAGGATAAGGGCAGCTGTAAACCAAAGAGCAGAGTGCTCGTGCATTTGCCTGCTGCTTCATTTAGTCAACAGATAGTCAGCAGGCACATGTAACCTGCCACACATTGTGCTGGGGATGAGGATACGGTGGAGTCAAGCCAGGGCAGGCCCTGCCCTCATGGAGCCTGCAGTTGCGTGGTGGAGACAGACACAAAGCAAATAATCCACAAATGATACAAGCCATGACAGCCAGGCAGGGAGTAGAAAGAGCATTCCTCAGTTTAGGCCAACCCTGGAATTTTGAGGCGGGTAGGGCAGCTCTGGACTCTTTTTTGAAGCCCCTGCAGGTTTTCCCTGGAGCCATGCAGGAGTCTCAGGGTCTTTCTTCCCTGGTTATCTTCCTACCTGTCACCTCCTTTCCTTCACCCACTCTGGGCAGGAGAGGGCTGGAGGCTGGGGTGGGTATTGGGTGCTGCCACCCAGGCATAGCTGAATGCCTCAGGCCCATTAGCTTTGCTGGCCTTGGAGAACTGCTTTGGTCACTGGTGACAGTGGGAGCCACAAAATGAGCAAAGCTTAGCTGTCACCCACTCCCCTTCCAGGCAGGGCTGGCCAGGGCCATATTCTTATGAGAGCCAAGGGTGACTCATCCGTCCTGATACACAGGAAAGCAGCCATCTGATAAACCTTAGTTGCATCTAGGTGTCAGCTACTTAATGGGTGGCCCTCCCAGGAATATTTGCATATTAGATGACACCACGTTGAGGGTTTTGCTTAACGCAAAGGAGTGAATTCCTAAGTATTGAGGCCACCCAGGTGGGAAGGTTTTATTTGGGTAGATCCCTGGAGACCTTCTCATATTCTCAATAGTTCACTTCATTTAGGATGATATTTTCCATAATCTCTGCCCTGATTTTATTGTTGTTTTAATTGTTTCTGTAGAAATGAAACATCTGCTTAAGAGTGGGAGCTTCTCATGTTCTGATCCCCACATATTCACCAAACTCACCTACTACAAGGTCATCTCCTTTGTGACAGCAGACCCATAGCACTGCCACACTGAGGGAACCACAAAGTCATCATTATGTCAGCACGGTGGGTTGGCTTCCAAATTCTAGAGTCAATGTGTTGTAAAAAAGAGAGATTGAATGAAATGTTATCAACCATGATGATATAAATTTAGAAGTCCAAGTGACAGAAGTTGGGGGTGGAAGGAGACATCTTGATGGAAAGACAGGTCCACGCCCTAATAAACTCATTTTGCTGAGTGAGATTATTGAAGATTGACACAACCAGAAATCAAGTGACCTTTAAGTACATTGTTAGAAAGGTGGGCATTGGCTTTGTGAGCTAACGCCTCACCTTTCTTAGGGAGGAGTCACATATATTTGAAGTTCATAAATAAATGTTTTGCAGCAAATTAATTTAGGTTAGGGTGATGACCATTTAAAGGAAGAAAGGTACAAAAGTGTTTGTCTCTGGGAAGGAGGGCCAGAGTGGGACAGGGATCTGTTGCTTTTCTCTATAATCCCTACTATATCATATTCAAATTATGGGCAGGTTTTACTTTCACAAAACTTACAAGAAATTATTTCTCGATTTTTCACATTTTCCATAATGGGTATGTATGGTAACGATAAGCCATGATAAGAAAGTGCATGAAAAACAAATAACTCATTATTTATTTATTTGTAAGCTTTTTAAATTTCCTTTGTTTTTTTTAGTTTTCATACATTTTTTCCTTTTTTCCCCATTTTTTAAATTGTTGTTCTATTACAGTTGTCCCATTTCCCCCCATATTTTTAAGCTTTTTATTGCTGTAAAAACATATGACAAAATCTACTATCTTAACCATTTTTAAGTTTACAGTTCAGTTGTGTTAATTATATTCCCATTGTTGTGCAACAGCTCTCTAGAATTTGTTCATCTTGTGAAACAAACTATATACTCATTGAACAATAATTCCACATTCCCCACTCCCGGTAGCCCTGGCCACCACCATTCTACTTTCTGGTTCCATGATTATTTAGATATTTCATTTAAGTGGGATTATACAATATTTGGCTTATTTCTCTTAGCATAATGTCCTCAAGCTTCATCCATGTTGTTGTATGTGACAGGATTTCCTTCTTTCTTAAGGGCAAATAATATTCATATTCACATTTTCTTTATCCATTCATCCCTGGATGCACACTTGAATTGCTTCCACTTCTTGGCCCTTGCAAATAATGCAGTAATAAACATGAATGTACAAGCTCAATTTATTTTTTAAAAAGGACATCACAAATAGATACAGAAACTATGGTCAGAGAAAGTCCAGAATTTAGTTTAGTCCTTCCTGGACCAGAGCAAGCCCAGGGCATGAACTCTTGGGCTCCTGCCTTCATCCTCCTGATAGTTTGGGAGTTGGTCAAGTCCTGACCTCTTGGGATGGTCTGTAACCTGGAGGAAGTATGAGACAGAGTCATGGAATAGAGTGGAAGGTGCACAGAGAGGAGCCAAGTTGTCCCTGGCCAGGATGCTCAATTGGTTGGAGCATCATCCCGTACACCGAAAAGGTTGCGTTTCGATCCCAGCCAGGGCATGTACCTAGGTTGTGGTTTTAACTCCTGGTCAGGAGGCATGTGGAAGTTAACTGATCAATGTTTCTATTCCACATCCGTGTTTCTCTCTCTCCTTCCCTCTCTCTCTAAAAATCAAAGAATATCCTTGGGTAAGGATAAAAAGAAGAAGAAAGGAGCCCAGTTGGCATCACCCTGGCAGATGGTGCTCCCAGTCATCCATTCACCCATACAGAATTCCCACCGTCGGTGTTCTTGCAGCCCTGCTCCTGTATACTCAGTGCTGCAGTCTGGCTTCTGGAGCCTGCAGGCTGTGATCAGAGTTCAAGGAGAATACATTGGATGAACCAATTTACTTTCCCTCAAGCATGACTGCTTTCTTTGGTCTTTGGTCTGTGTCTCAATGCTAATTTTCAGGGCTGGTTTGGGACTCTCCTGGGTTATCAGGACCCGCTCACTTAATCCCTGTCTGTCATGATAGAGCAGATCCCTTTCTAGGCTGGAGACTGTGGGTGGAGCCCTGTCACTCCAGCTGGTTAGCTTGGATGGTTTCCCACTGTGTTAGGTGACAGATTGTTCTTGGACAGGAAATCATTTAAGTTCAGCTTTTCCTCTGATGAGCTGGGAGGCATTCAGTCAACACATGTGAAACTGAAATCATTGGTCATTAATGGACCTGTGAGTTCAGGTCCACAGGCACGGTGTGAGATAATTTCCATAGCAGGGGAGGAGTATGGGATACGGAGCCTCCAAAATCATGGGGTTGGTGGCGGGGAGGGTGTTCCCTATGGGGCTATTGGGAGGCATAGAAGTTATTTCCTTCCTAACTGGACTGTGGCAATGGGGACACCTAGTAGCCTCAGGGGACCTTTTATGAGGTCCTTTTCAGAGGCAGTGGCTCTCAGAGGGAGAGGCTGGGTGATGACAGTTGCCAGAGTTCAGGCAGCTGATGTCTGTGTTTAGGAAGGAGGTTGACAGCAGGGGTCTTCCGTGTTTCCCATTCTACACCATCTGCCTTTCCTGATATAGGTGATTGATTGGGATGCTCCATTCCAAATTACCATGCCTCTTCCCTTCCAAGCCCTGAGATGGGTGGAGGAAGGATGTCCCCTAAGGCTTAGTGTCTAATACATAGCCACTAGCCACATGTGCCTATTGAAATTTAAATTCATTTCAATGAAAGGTTCAGTTCCTCAGTTGCACTAGCCACGTTGCAAGTGCCCAGTAGCAACATGTGGCCAGTGGCTACTGTAATGGACATTGCAGACCTAGAACATTTCCACCATCACAGAAAGGTTTGCTGGTTGGTGCTACCCTTAGCTTCCTCTCTTTTCTCCTTTATAATTCCAATCTGGATAGATTGAAAGTTGCTGCTCTCTTAGTCTGGGGCCACCAGACCATGCTGCCTACTGAGAATTCAAAAGCAAAGAATGAGCAGAGTGGAAATGCTATCAATCCCCACTCAACATCGAGTCCAGGACAGCCTTAGGCTCAGAAATCGTGCTCTTCCTGAGTGTGACACTCACAGTCCCGAAGGTGCCCAATGCTTTATATGCCACCCAACCCTTCATATGAGTTCTGGCCTGCATCATGGATTCTATTCTGCTCACCACCAAATCCATTTCATGAAATTTCCAGCCTAATCCGGTCTTCTGATCCAGATCCCTTTCTTAAAAGACCACATCTGCTGGGATATTATTCTAGTTACTAACCTGCTGCGGTGTCCTGTGATAGGTGACTGTTGCCTGCACACAGGCTCTCCTGTCATTAATCATTCGTTTGCCTGTGGAAAGAGGCTGCCATTAGGCTTAGGAGAAAGTGGGGACATGTCTTATCTGGGGAGTCTGAAATAGAGGATGAGGTTTTCCAGAAGAATGCAGCACAGTCTTACCGTCTTCCCCAGACAGTCCAAGGTTGTCTTTTTGGTCTTTCAGGTCCACCTCACAGCGCCTGGTATGTATTCCCCATATGCCAGTCAATGCCAAGACCCCATCAGTGAACCTCTTTTACCTTCTTTGTCAGGGAAACTTTTCTTTCCACTGGGATTGGTAAGCTCAGAGAATACGAATCTAGGGTTGCCAGCAGCAGCTTTCTGGCCTCACAAAGAGAGCCAGCCTATAAAGTGGATCTCAACAGAGTAGAAAAGGGAGAGAAAACAGAGCCCTTCAATATTATTAAAGCCAGTTGTGCCTTAATACTTTGCAAACTAATGTACTTCTATACCTGGACTTTCCAATCATAAGAGACAATTAAAGCCCTTACTGCTTAAGTCAGTTTGTACTGAGTCTGTCACTTGCAACCAAAAAAATTCTAACTAATACAGAGTCATTAGGTCTGAATATTCGAGAGGAGAAAGCCTCTGTTTGAAGACCAAGGTTATCACCAGAATACCTGCAAGGAATCCAGCCTGAAATAAGAAATGAACCAGAGGTTCCCATACACCAGGGTCACACACAGACCAGTCTTAACCATAGGCCTGCCTTCCCAGCACTGTCTTCGGCTCCTGATATTTCCTCTCTTCTTTAGCTCTCCCAACTTCTCCCTGTCTCTCAAGAGCCTGCCTAGTAGAGCCTATCTGCAAGAAGCCTTCTCTGGACAGATAGATGGATGAATGGATAGATGGATGGATAAATACCTAGTAAATACCTACTTAGACAACAAAACCCTATATTAGTCAGGGTTCTGCAGAGAAACAGAACCAATAGGATATCTATATTCCTATCTATCTACCTACCTAATATTATTTTATGTTTATTTATTATAAGGCATTGGCTCATGTGATTATGGAGGCTGAGAAGTCCCATCATCTGCTATATATAAGCTGGAGACCCAAGGAAACCTGTGGTAGAGTTAGAGGGCCTGAGAGCCAGAGAGTATTGTTATTGATTCCAGTTTGAGCCTGAAGGCTTAAGAACCAGGAGTGCTAAGGGCAGAAGATTCATATCCTAGCTCAATCAGTCAGCACAATTTACCTCCACCTTTTGGTTCTATGCAGGCGCTCCGTGGATTGGATGATGCCCACCCACGTTGGGGAGGGCCATCTACTCCACTCAGTCTAGCAATTCAGGTGCTAATCTTTTCTGGAGATTCCCTCACAGACACACCCAAAATAACATTTAACTAGCTCTCTGGGCATCTGGTGATCCAGTCAAGCTGACACATAAAATTAACTATCACAAACCCTAACATTTATTAAGCATTGACTACATCCCAGGCACATGCTAAGGACTCTACTGATATTATCTCATTCTTATAGATATGTATGTGTGAACATTACAAAGAAAAATTGTAATATTAGGTGACTTCGAGGGCCCCTTCCAGTTATAAGACTCTTTCACGTGGTGTGGCATTAAGGAAACTAGGATATTGAGGTGGGGCTTAGAAACTTAACACTTAGAAGTAAAAATAAAAATAACATTCATTACTAGTTACCTCTTTCTGTGGACTAGGAACTGTGCTAAGTACCTTGCAAATATTTTCTCTCTTATTCCTGAATAATACCCTATGAGATAGGTACTACTCACCCCATTTTCCAGTGAGGAAACTGAGGCACAGGGAGGTTGAATGGCTTCTCTAAGAAGCAGAGTTAGCATTCAGGTGTGTGGACTTGAAAGCCTGTGCTTTTAACACCGCCATGCTTCCAGAGGGACTGCAAACCCCCATCCTGGTCTGGAGGCCTGAGAAGGTGCCATTCCATAAGCCACAGGGATTCGGGTGAGCTGGGAGGGACTGAAGGGGAGGGCAGCATTGCCAGAAAATCAGCAAGATTCACTGCGAGGAGGGTTGGCACCCACTGCAGCTGGGGCTGAGGAAGGTTCTAGAGGCAATTTTACAGGAGTTTCTGAGCCCAGCAGGAGGCTGATGCCTCACTCCTTTCAGGAGTACTTCGTAAACATCAGCTTTGCTCCCTCTGTCTCTCCCTGGGGCAGGCAGGACAGGATGTTCTCAGAGTTCTAGCAGCAGAACTATTCCTTGGGAACAGGCAGCAGAGCTGTGATTAGGGCTTAAAAGTCTGTGGTTGCCAGGCAAAGGCCCTGCCTTACCTTTTATAGCTGTCTGGCTTGAAACGTCACAAGTATTTCAAGACTTTTTCTTTCTTGCTCTCTCATCAGCTTTATGACCCTGAGCACATTCTTCCTTTTCTTCCCATTGCTCATTTTACCAGCCCCTGGAACAAGTCTATAATTCACTTGTGAGCCTAGAAGGCTTTCTGGTGAGTTGGTAGACAATTCACTGGTTTGGTTGGGCAGAGTGGGGTGGGGATGTTTCTTTTCTTGGGTTTAATTTGCTTAAGTTGCTCTCATCTCCTCTGCTTGGGTCTATCAGCTCCTTGGAAACTGGGATGAGGTATTTTGGTGGCAGGATACAGAGGGGCCTAGGTACATGTCCTGAGTCTGCCATTAAGGGCCACATGACCTGGGACATGTGACTTGGCCTCTCAGAGACTTCATGTTCTCATCTGTAAAATGGGAAAGAACTATTACCTGCCTTACAGGATTGGTGGGAAGATGGAGTGAGAATGCTGGTGGAACACTTAGTGCTGCTCCTGGCACAATGCTGTCTGTCCCCATAATCCACCTAGCAGGACAACCATAGGCCTAGGATAGGGTATTTGGATCATAGCATCGGGGGTTATGAAGCCAGGATTTTCTCCCTAGGTAAGCTTGGAGGTAAAATGAAAAGAGAGCTTATTGTAGCTGAAAGATCCAGTTTGGGAATTGTTAAGATGGTAGAATCCAAGCTTTCTAGGATGGCAAGAGACCCTGGAAATCCTCTAAGACTGAGAATAAGGCAGTTATGTAGCAGAAGGGTGAAAAAGAGAGTGGGTGAGGGCAACCTCCACAAAGCAGCACACATGAAGAGATTTGAGGTTTTGATGGGAGTGCCTGGCAGCCAAGAATAGGATAGGAAGGACTGGGTGGAGTGTGTAGGGCTGGGTGTGGTATGTGCATCTGGTCACTGCTCAGGTAGAGAAACAGTCACCTCATTCACGTTGGGTCAGTTCCTCATTCCCTCTGGAGGACATGCTGGTGACTTCAGAAACTAGGTGGACTCGGTCCCACTGGCCCTAATCTGAATATAACCAACCCATGTTTCCTGTATGGCCTGACACAGAAACCAAAGAAAAGGTATGCAGATCTGGGCCCTGATAGTTCCATGGGACAGCTATTCTGTCCTCTTTGGAAGAGAGAGAAGTCAGGGCTGGGAACCCATGGGCCCCTGTTAGGAAGAAAACATCAACAACCAAAATTACAGCCTGGAAGAACTGCCTCCATCTGCAAGTAACTGGGCAATTACCTCCCATTAAGCTCTCATTAATTTGTTTTCTGAGGGTTACAGTATAGTCAGGGTGGGTGTACCCCACCCTGCTTTTCACCAAAGTGTTGAAGACTAAGTACTTCACATGAATCAAGGTGAAACTCTTCCATCTGATTAAATATAATAGCCTTACTTATCCAACTTTATGAGGTCTTAAAAGCCATGTCCTTTTATCTTTGGAGCATTGGGAGGGAGGCAGGGCTTTTATTCTGAGCCCTGTTTCAGGGGAGGTAGAGAAAGCACCAGGAGGGGAAAAGACACCAGGCAGAATCCAGACCAGTTTTTTTTTTTTTTTAAGTGTGATCTGTGGGTGGATTTCTCTTGCATCTGAATCACTTGCTATTAACAATGTAGATATCTGGGATCTGCTTCAGTCCTGTCAAAAATTTCCCAGGTGATTCTTATGAATATTAGGTCTGAAAATCTCAGGTAGAAGTGGAAATTAACAGCATTGATAAATGAGGTGCACAGACAACCCAAAACACCATTCAACCCAGGAAATCTTTCACTTTAGCAGTAAGCTGGGTTTACACTTTCTCCATCTACAGCTGGTGGTGCAAATAGAAAAATTTCTGGCCCAAAGGGTAGGATTCAGAGAAGGAAGTTTGTATCTAAATCAATGCCTAGACCATCAAAGGCTGATGTCTTAGTTTCAGCTCCCTGGTTTCAGGTGTTATAAATGCTGACTTACAGACCCTTTATCTACTGATAACAACGGTGAACATAAGTGATCTCCAGAAATGGTTCACACGTGGCTTCCAGGTTCTTGAAAAACCACAAGTGATTGGCAAATGTTTCTGTTGCAGACAAAAACTCAAACAAACAGCTCGTTTCCTTCAAGAGCTCCCCACAGCAGTGGCTGCCAGCCTGGGTGTAGTAAGGACGGTGGAAGTAGTCTTCCTCTCCCTGCCCCCACATCTTCTTCCTCTTCCTGATGTCAGATTATTTTGACACTAAGGAGTCTGGTGGAGCTGGGAGGGGGCAGGGAAGAAGCTATTGATAAGTGACCACCAAATTCAATGCCCTCTCAGAGCTGATTACAGACATTCCATTTTCTTCATTTCAGGAAGCCCAGGGGCCACAAGCTCTTAATCAATGTCTTGTAAGGCATACATTACACTGAACTTCATTCAGTGTGCTCTGGGGAAATGCAGACTTGGGTTCTGCCCACCGAAGATTCTGATAGGATTCTGATTACAAGTAGCCTGGGTAACTCTGGAACAGGTGGTAGTGGCCCGCACTTTATTTTTAAAAGAGCAGATTTATTGAGATACAGTTTACATACCACACAATTCATTTATTAGTATAGTCCATATTTTTAGTATTGTATTACTCCTAAAAGAAATCCCAAGTCTATTAGCAGTCACTCCCCATTTTCTCCAACCTCCCCCCAATTCCACCCCAGCTCTCACTAATCTGCTTTGTTTGTACCGATTTGCCTATTCTGGACAGTTCATAAATGGAATCATACTTATGTGGTCCTTTGTGACTGGATTCTTTCACTTAACCTTTTTAAAGTTCATCTATGTTGTAGTATGAGTCAGTATTTCATTCCTTTTAATGTTTGAAAAATATTCCTTTGTATGTATATACTTTCTGTTTGTCAGCAGATGGACATTGGGGTTGTTTCCACTTTGGGGCTATTATGAGTACTGCTGCTATGAACATTCATATACAAGGCTCTGTGGACAGAGGTTTTTCCTTTCTCTTGTGAATAAACCTAGGAGTGGAATTGCTGGGCCATATGGTAACTCAATGTTTAACATTTCAAGGAACTGCCAGACTGTTTTCCAAAGTTTATTCATCAGCAGTGTATGAGAGTTTTAATTTCTTCACATTCTCATTAAGTTATTATGTGTTTTTTATTTTAGCCATCTTAAAGGGTTTGAAGTGATATTTCATTGTTTTTGATTTGCATTTCTAGAGAGGCTAATGATGCTAAGCACCTTTTCAAGCATTTATTGGCCATTTGTCTATCTTTTCTGGAGAAATGTCTATTTAGATCCTTTGCCCATTTCTATCTTATTTTTAAAAGTTTATTTATTTTTAGAAAGAGGGGAAGAGTGGGGGAAAGAGAGGAAGAGAAATGATGTGCAAGAGAACAGTCTGTTGCCTCTCACACACACTCAACTGGGGACCTGGCCCGCAACCCAGGCCTGTGGCCTGACTGGGAATCAAACCAGCGACCTTTCGGTTTGCAGGCCAGCATTCAATCCATCGAGCTACACCAGCCAGAGCCCTTTGGCCATTTTAAAATTGGATTATTTGCCTTTTTATTATTGAGTTGTAGGAGTTCTTTACATATTCTAGATCAAGTCTCTTATTAGATATATGACTTGCAAAAATTTATCCCAGTCTTTGGGTTATCTTTTCACTATCCTGATATTCTTTGACATATAAAAGTTTTAAATACTGATGATCAATTTTGTTGCTTGTGACTCACACTTTGAAAATCATTGCTAAAATGCAACTTGAAACTCTGGAAGCTTTGACACTTAGAAGTATGGCGGAGCTTTATAAATCACCTTTGACAGGAAATCTCCAGATTTGGGATTCCATTCCCCAATTCCAGCCAGTTCTGGCTCCTTTACAGGGCTGGATGCAGAGTCCCAGGGGACTTCACTGTGTTTACATCCCCTCCCACTCCTGAGGTCTACAATAGAGCAGCTGAAATGACAGTTTGGAAATGTCCTTTATTGTGAAAACACAATGGACTTTGTCTCTGGGATTTGAAATTTTCATGTAAATATTGGCAGCCAAGAGTTAGGAAGGAGAAGGGCAAGGGCCTGGAGAAGAAACCCTGCCATTGATACCCATAGTGAGTCATTTCATTGGTTTTCTCATCTTCCCCATAAAATGTGTGAAAATACCTCCATCGCCCCATCTCAGCGGGGGTGCTATGAAGATGAATTATGAGCCTGTATTTCTTACTGAGGCACAAGATATTATAATAGTAATAAATGATTTACTAGCAGGGAGGATGAGGTTAGTAAAGCAAGAATGGGTAGGGGCAGGAAGGAGAGAGGCTGTGAGCTGTGAAGGGGCTGGGGTCTAGAGCACTTGGGCCCAGACACAGGTTTTTATTCTTAGATGTGAGATTGTGTGATTTCTCCCGAACAGTGTGTGTTATATCATCTGAATTCAGCATTGCTTTACTGAGTGCACCCTATATGACTTCTGCCATAAGGAAACAGGACAATCTGTTTTGGAAATAAGCTATATATACATTAAAACAATTAGCAACAATGCAAGGCATTATAATCAAATGCTGAATTAAATGTAACAAGTGTCAAAAAGAAAAGAACAGATGGAGGTGAAGAGCAGTGTTCCCGTTATGAATCCCAGGTCTACCACACACTAGTGTGTCACCTTGTCTCAGTTTCTTCTCTGATTGCAACTGTTTGTTTCAAGGGCTTAGAATAGCCCTGTCTGGTGTGGCTCTGTGAGTTGAGTGCTGGCCTGGGAACCCAAAACTCACCGGGTTTGATTCCCAGTCAGGGCACATGCCTGGGTTGCGGCCAAGTCCCCGGGTGGAGGCGTGCGAGAGGCACCCCGTTGATGTTTCTCTCCCTCTTCCCCTCTCTCTAGAAAGGAATAAATAAAACCTTTAAAAAAGAAAAAAAAAAGGGGGTGGTGGTGTTTAGAATAACGGCCAGCACATAGGGAGCACTCAGTGTTGGACCTAGCTGGGATTTTGTCAGGCACTCCTTTTGCTGGTTTTCCATTCTCGGCCAAGTTGCCATCCTCAGTTATCTTATCTATAAAATGGTGATAAGGATAGTTGCTCGCTCCGTAGGTGGCCGTGAGGACGATGGAAGACAATGTAAATCGAATAGCACCTATAAATGGTAAGTATTCGCTAAATGAGTAATTATTACTGTCATTATTACCTGAGCTGGCGGAGGAGTAAAAGGTGCGCTTATGGCTTGGTTAAATCAGGAGCCTTCTTTAGAAGCTGGAATATGAGGTGGGCAGGAAGGTATTGAAAGGAGTCAGGTGAGCAGAGGCGAACGCGGGATCAAAGAAAGACGCAAGCGTGAGGACCGACTGCAGTCTGGAAGGCAGAAAGGGACGGGGCCTTGTCAATTTTTTCTCCAGCCAGGAGCCTGGCCGGCTGTGTCTGGTAGAGCCGTGGCGGCTGTTTACCTCCACCCCCCCTTGCACAATCTCGACTTTCACCTTCCCAGTCGGTCGGTGCAGGGCTCAACAAGGCTGGAGCAGACCCTCCCTCCCTGAGGAATGTGGGTCCCGCGTTTAGGGCAGGCCAGACCCAGCGCGTACCTCCTCCCCCGCAGTTAGGAGCCAGGAGCCCCGCTGTCTTCACCCCACCCTCCGCGAGGATCTTGTTTCAAAGTCACCTGAAAGCCATTTCCTTCCTCGTCCGCCCTTCCCCTCCCCTCCCCTCCCTGCCTTGTAAATCACCTGCAGCTTGCTCTTGCCTGGGGCAGTTTCTTTTGAGGGTGCGGAGGGCATGTTTTTAACTAGAATTCTAAAAACGTCGTCCACTACTGGTCTATACCCCTGTATCAAATATACCCAGTGGTTCTAACATTAGTGTCCCTTTCCTCCTCCTCTGGAACGGATAATAACGCCTAACCAGTGGGGTCTCTTCCTGGGTCCCACTCTGGGCTTCTCTCCTTTTGCCTTGTGCTGGGGCAGCATCTTTTTTCCAGGACCTTTACTGATGAATTGTTTCGGGATTTTATAAGTATGCTCTTGCTCAAAATCCAGCCTGCCCCTGTCCCCTCCCCCCACTTTCAGGTGTGTATCTTTCCACGTCCAAATGATTACACTCAAAGACAAACTCTGTCTTCGTTTTACAGAAATGGGGTCCTCTACTACCACAGGTTTCTGCATCCCCCTCGCCTCCCAACCTAACAGTCTCTTGGTGGACTCCCTCCATCTCGTCAGCTTCTCGTAGCTTTGGATTTACATCTGTAAAGAGTCATGGTAACTGAGTTTTGGTGAGGAATTCAAGACGTGCTTTTCTGACTCAGAAGAGCCAAGGTGACCTGCTCTTAGTGGGTTCAGGACCCCCCAATCGGATCCCAACAAGTAACTCACTTGAAAGCCCCCTTTTCTGTCCATATAATGGGGGACGTTTGGGCTGTCTGGAGCCCTCTCCGGAGTCAGTGGTGGTACGTAGATGTGACAACCGGTTGGCTCCACCACGTGCGTCTTTCTATCTTGGAGCATGTAGGCTGCCCCGGAGCGGCTGGCGTGCGGCGGGACCAACACCGTGGGGCCGCGCGCTCGCCCTACCTGCGGGCGTTTATCATCAGCCGCGCACAAGCCCCGCCGCCGCCGCCACCGCCGCCTCCGCAGCCTTGACCCCCGGCTCCAGCTTGCAGCGCCGCGAAGTTTCCCGGGCCCCAGCCGAGCCGCCAATTGCTGGATTCCAGCCGCGGCCCGAGTCTCCACCCACTGGAAAAATTCCTGGTCCGTCCCTCCCTCTCTCCTCCCTCTCGCTGCAGCCCGGGCTCGGCCCCGACTTCCTGCCGGGCGCTGGAAAGCCGCGCGCTGGCTGGGGTTCGTGGGAGCCGCGCTCGCAGTTGGCCGCGTCTCCGGGTGCGTCCCCGGCAGCCAAGGGGCTGGCAGTGGGCGGGAGCGGACGGCAGCCTCAGCGCCTTCCGAGAGCGACTTTCAAACTCGCGCCCGCCTCGTCGCCGCACCTGGGAAGCCTCTCGCGCCGTGCGTGCTGGACCCGGCGGGCGGCCACCGCTCGGTGAGTGTCCCTTGGCTCTCCCCTCTCCCTCTGCTAGTGCAGCCGGCGGACTGGCAGTGCCCAGAGTCACTCTGAGGCCCCCACCCTCCCGGGACCTCCGCCCAGCCCCCTGTGGGGTGAGGACTCCGGGCGGCCGAGAAAGGCCCGGGGCTCTATTGGCTCCTCCCAGGGCGACCCTCCCGGCCCAGGGCTGGAGCGAGGGAGGCTCGTGCAAGGAGACATTTTCTGTCCTTCAGCCCCCACCCCGGAAACAAAAGGAGCGAGCGCGCCGGGTGGCTCCGAGAGGCTCAGTTTAAAACCCGGGAAGCCCGCGAGGCTGCGCTCACTCACTCCCCTGCGCGCTCGGTCGCCCGAGGTCTGGTTCTTGCCTCGGACTGTGGGCCCGGCGGGGGGTACTCCGGCGAAGGACTGGACCCTCTGGTCCTGGGAGCCGGAGAGGCGCCAGCAGCCTGTTCCGGATTGTGTCACACTGTACTGGCTCTTGGAATCTCAGCTCGTTTCATGAAGGAATTAGAGTGGATGCCAGAACTGGGGTGTCCGGGAGCGGAAATAACAGAGGCTACTGCCTGCCACCTCTACCTTGACCTCGCCCACTCCTGAAATCAGTTTGGTTCATTTGCTCTCTCTTCTCAGCCCTTTGGTTGGAAAGCTAGGGTAAGGAGTGCAAACTTGAAAAGTTCAAAAAATTTTAGATAACTACTTTTAGTCTTTGGAGCTGCCTTGGAAAAAAACGGAAGAACAGACTACTAAATAGAATAGTGGGAGGCTGGAGAGGTGTGGTCCGAGGAGGGGGGGCGGTGTTAGTGGCCCTAGTTAGTTTCATATCTGAAGACGCTTGCTAAACTTGGCAGATGTAGGGCCCTGGCCTCTGCTCTGGGGCCCCCAAGGGATGACCCAGACTGCAACACCCTACAGGGAATCCTGGGGCTGGGGGTTCCCACAGTCTTCCCAGCCCTGCTTTGGCATGCAGTCCAGTCACACTGACCTTGCTCAAGAAGTAATAAGCAGGGAGAGTAGTGACAGTCCCCAGAGGGCTCCCTGCTGAGCAAATCACCTGCCTCCCTTCCAGAAAGTTCTTTTCCAACCCTCCTCTGCTGTGCTGGGAGTGGAATCTGAGTGACTTGGCTGGGAGTACCTCACCTGCCATCCCCAGCGGAAAATCTCCGGAGTAAGAAGCAAAAGAAGGGGCACTCTTTCTCTCTGTTACTCACCCCATTCACTGTGGTCCTGGGACACTGCATCTCCTCCTCCTACCGGTGCTGATAATACTTTTGCTGCCTCTGCTGCCCCTGCTCCCTTAGAGGGGGGTCGGATACCCGCCTTGGCTCCCTGGGTATCTTGTTCTGGGGATGGGGCAAACCTAGTCCTAGAAACAGGGAGGGGTTTGCATAAGAGCTTGAGGGCTTTCCTACTGCCTTTTATTAGAAGTGCCATAGCAGGGGAGTGAAAAGAACACTCTCCTGGGAGTCCAGCTCAGGATTTTGCCTGAGTTTTAGTTCTGCCTCTACTGCATCGAAGATTGACAGAGTCTCTTGGGCTGTAAGGCATCTTGGACTAGCCTATTCCATTTACCTGAAGGTTGCAGAGCCCAGAGATGTGAGGTGATTTGAGCCTGGTCCCTGTTGGCCAAATAGGGACCAGCACTCAGATCTCCCCACTGTTTAATCCATGCTTTTCTCCCCGTGGCTTAGGCAAGTCCCATATCTTTTCTGACTCAGTTTTCACATGAGTAAAGTGGGGTACTTGCCTGTTCTTCCTTGTAGAGGCTGGGGTGAGCCACATATGTGGAAAGTGGTCCATAAAGTCCTCTATAAAATAAAGGGCTCAACTGTGGCTAGGGGCAGCTGTCTAGAGCTTTATTATTTCCTGGGTTCATCTTACCCTTGTGCCACAAGGAAGGGTAGAGAACAGGAGCGAACGGTGAAAGTTTACACCCCTAGCCTGTAGTATCTCCGCTCCAGAGTAAACATTTGCCTTACCAAATCCCAGGGTCACTGTGTTTACACTGGAGAAGGCCAAAGGCCATGGCCTGAGAGCCAGTGTAGGGCTTGCTCCTTCACCTCCACCTCCCTCCGAGGACCTTGTGAAGGCTCTGGCTCCAAACGTGGAGGGTTGCTACAAGCCCAGGCTGGAGCTGACCTAGGAGGGTTAACTGTGGAGCCATCTAAGCTATTTTCTGTTGTGTTGGGGATTAAGGCTCTGGGCTTTGGGAGTGTGTTTCCTCTGCAGCTGCTCTGAGAGCTGTTTTCAGCTCCTCGTTTGCCCCCTTCCCCCATCCTAGGCTGCCCCTCTGACCCGCCTCTCAGCCCAGCTGCAGGTCCATAGGCCTTTGTTCCAGGCCTGCCCTCCCCAGCAGAAGCCCTTAGGCTGGGGCCCTGGCAGCTGGAAATCACTGGCCAGTGGGAAAGTTCTGGAGCCCCAGAGAACCTGGCAGACCCTCATTTCCTCTAGCACGGCTCATCTTGCAGCCCCCACCTTGCTCCTGGCCAGATTCCCTCACTGTCTTTTCTCATCCTCTTTCTTCCCCTGAATGAACGGCTCATCCTCTATTTCTTCCTGTACTCATGCCTCAGTTCTATTTTGAAGTATTCATTCATTCATTCTACAATTTTACTCTCTGAGTGCTAGGCACAGGAGACACAGCAGTGAACAAAATATACAACCACCATTGACCTATGGAGTTGACTTCTAGTGGGGGAAGCTCTGACAATTAGCAAAATAAATAATTGAAATAGAAAACATTTTAGTGATAAACAGAAACATATGATAGGGAAGTTGGATGTGAAATAATGGAAGGGGTGAGATGTTTTAGATGGGGTGGTCTGGAACGCGCCCAGAGGAAGGGATGTTTGAGAGAATGCCTGAAGGAGATACTTTCCTTCATCTCTGATTTTCTTTTCTTGAAACTGTGTTCCAGCTACATGCTGCAGAATTGGATGCACTTGAGTTCAAATCCAGGCTTGACAGCTTACTAGCTGTGGTGCTGAACTCCATTGTACCTGTGCTTCTCACACGTAAAATGAAGTTAATTGTCATTCTTGCACCATGTGTGGTATTGTGAGAATGAACGAGATGATGTAGGTTAAGTGCTTAGCAAAGCCTATACAGGTGTTCAGTAAATGATAGTCTTGTTATATCTCCATCCAAATTCTGCAGGGGTAGCCTAAGATGTTTAACACTAAGGACTGGAGATGGAAAATTTTTATTTCAATGATTAGGCAGGAATGGGGAATTAGAGGGAGGTGAAAATAGAAACCCTAGTTACTGCAGACTTTCTGTTTAGTGAGGTTTTTCTATGTGGCCCTAGGCTCCGGATGGTTGAAAACATGGGACATGCAGGTGTGTGCTGCTTCCCGTGGTGACTGGCGGGCTGTGGGCAGCCCTGACCCTCCCTTGCTCTGGAATTCCCTCTGTTTCCAACCAGTCCAGATGAATAGATGAATTGCACCTTAGTGTCTGGCCTCTCCACTCTGCCTCACGCTGGGAAGGCTATCCGCCCCCACCCCTCCAATGTCTGTTAGATAAGTTTGGTGGTGGTGAGGGGGGGAAGGGGGTAGGGGATTGAGGGAGGGCTGGACAGCTGGGCATATGGCAGGAGGAGCTGTTCCGGGGAGTCTGCAGAGGTGGCTAGGGGATTCTGGTGGGGCTTCAGAGGCAGCCTCAAAAACAAGTTTTAAAAAAGGTCCACATGGATCACAATTTAAGAGTAAAAGAACGGACAGACACTGTCTGAGTCTAGCCCTCTGACTGCTCAACTCTGAGTGGCTTCTATTGGCTTCTACCAGTCAGCCTGACCTCTCAGCTGGAAGCAGGACCTCAAAAAGGAGGGGCCCATCTAAAAGACTGCAGTCAAAAGCTGTGGTGAGCGGTTTCCTGGGGGCCCTGCCCTGACTCCGGAAGCTGGGTGGTAGAGGGTGGGGCCCGGGGAAGTGGTCATCAGCCAGATCACTCCCCTGGAGCCCCTGCCCACCCAGCCAGCCAGCCAGCCAGGCCTTGCAGTGAAGGAACTTTTGGGCCTGCTGGTTGGTGCATGGAGACAGATAAAGCTAGATATAATCTTGCCTCGGAGGAAGTTGCAGAGAGGGCCCTGAACAGCCCTAGACACTTTTGTCACAGGAGAGAGAAAATTGGGCAAGGTCAGTTAGCCTGTGACTGTAAGGAGGTGCATCTAGAGATGCTTGCAGCCTGTTTGGGGGTCATCCTGTCTGGGATAAAATCTAGCCTGTCAGCTGGATCTCTACTCTGTTCTTATTTTGGTTAAAAGCTCTCTTGAGGGCAGGAACTCCACTTGATTCTTCTCTGTGCCCACAGAGCATCCAGCACAGTAGAAAGTGGAATCGGGGCGGCTGCACTGGCGTCCTGTCCTGAGAGGAATCTGGGCTTGGTGGTCTCAGCTTCCTCCAGCTTTTGCTCCACGAAGTTAGGGGGAGGAAGGCAGTGGTTGGGGTCATCCCTGTGGGCTCTTGCCATGTGGGAATGCAAGCAAAGGAAGAGGGGCTTTTTGTAGTCCTCTTGCTGGCCTCTGGGGGAGGAGCCTTGGTTCAAGCTCAGAGAATGGAGTTTCTCAGGACTATTAAACTTCGCTCGGTGCTGAGCGACTCTTAGGCTGAACACAGGACCCGAGCAATGTTCCAGTGGACGCAGTGGTGGCTGTGCATGGAGCCTTTGGGAAACCCAGTGTTAGGGTTCTAGAAGTTGCTCTGATTATTGCTGGAGCCTGGTTGGGAATGGGGGAGGATGAAAGAGGAGGAAAGTCAATTTTACTGTGCTGTTAGGACCCCAAAGGAGAGGTGGGTTCTGCGGGTACTGGAAGCTGTTAAAAAACCCATATCGTTTACTGCCTAGGCCACAAGATTTTGTGTGTGTATAAGTGTGTAAATTAGAGGTTCTTGAGTAATAGATGGCAAGTGTTTATTGAAAGGAAAAGGGAACCAGTATTCAAGCAGCCTCTATCTGTTCTGCACATTGCTACATCCCCTGTGCTTGCCAGATTCCAATAAATATTTGTTGAATAAGTAAAACCCTACTGTGTGATGAAACCGTAGGAATTTATGAAGAAATTTATAAAAGTGAAAGAGGGTCTGGGGTCCTTTCAGGCCTGCTGCATTTTGCTCCCAAGTGGACAATAGGGTGCGCTTATAGCCTTGCATATGGTTCATCCCATAAAATGGCCCGTAAAGTCGAAAACCATTTCTCCTACCCTGTTTAGGACTTGGCTACCCAGCAGCTCTGCTGATTTGCATGTAGCCAAGATCAGCCAGGACTCAGGTTCCTCCTCTTTTTTTACCTCAGACCCTGTTCAATGTTTATATATAAGCTGTCTCATCCTATTTCCAAGCCAGCAACTGAAAGGAAGCTGTGAAAAGAGTGTAAAGAGACTGGCATTGAGAGGAATAATGACCACAGTGCAGCTGAGAGGTGACAGAGATAAAAGGCTATAAAAAGCCAGTACTAGGGAAAGAACTGGGAGTCATTTATTAGGGGTGATGGCTTGGCACACCTTGGCCCTTGCAGGAAATTGTCCTTTTGGTAATTGATGTGACAGCATGGGTGGACCTTGAGGATATTACGCTAAGCGAAATGAGTCGATCAGAAAAAGCTAACAACCATATATGATTTCACTCCTATGAGGGTAATACAACTGAAGCTCATAGACGCAGACAACAGTATGGTGGTTACCGGAGGGAAGAGAGTGGAGGGTAGTAAAGGGTAAAGTGGGTCAAATATATGGTGACAGATGGAAGATGGTTTGACTTTGGGTGGTGACACACAATGCAATATACATACAGATCGCATATCATAGAAATGTGTATTTGAAACTATTATAATTTATTAATCAATGTCACCCTAATGCATTTAATTTAAAAAAAGATAAAGAAAATTGATGGTTTGCTGGTAATTGTGACCCTGAGTCATCAAGAAAAGGTTAAATTGTGTTCCCTTGACTCTGTGTAGGAAGGAAATGGATAGCGTATTTTTAAAAGATTCCCAATCAGATTGACTTAAATTTTTTAAAAATGTTGATACTTAGGTAATAATATCACTAATCCTCTCAACAAGGCAAAATAAGTAGTGCTGCCTCCACCCACAGATAAGGAAACTTACAAGGTTGGTCACTTGTCCAGTCGCTCAGCTAAGACTTGGGGATGAGGTTGAACTTCTGAGTGACTCTGGAGCACATGCTCTTAGCTCTGTAGGACCTAGACTGTTTTGAAGCTCCTTACTCTTGAAAGTGGGGCTTTTTGGACAGCTCTCTCTGCAGCAGGTCAAGGCTTTATTGTGTTAACAGTAGAGCTAGGATGGGTCCACCTTCATTCGGCTCCACCCAAGCAGGCTGCCAGTTATTCCAAAGGGCACTTGCCCTGGTGGAAACAAGGATACTTTCAATACATGTTCATTTTAAGCACCTGCCTGAGTGCCACACAGCACTTTCTGAGGCCAGAAAATGACAGGGAGGAGCTGCAGTTTCAAAAATCCCAGGCCACTTTCCATGAAGAGCTTTTTGTTCCTTTGTTTTGGTTCTGGATGCTGCTGAAAGATGCTGTGCTGTGCAGTCTTGGCGCTGGTTGTTCCAGTTGGTCTCCAGGGTGACAGGGGTCTGCCCCTGCATAGAAACCCCTACCCCCATGTCGCTCCCCCCATGACTAGATCTCGCAAATGGTAATTTTATCATGTTTACTTCTCATTTATTATAGAGTTAGATTGTGACATACGTTTGGAGCTTCCTTTGTTTTTCTTCCTAATCTTGGTTTCTTCTTTCCTCCCCAGAAATAATGTTCTTCTGTATATGGTGTTTACCACTCCTGTGCATGTTTTTATACTCTTTATTATACCTATTTATTTTTAGAGAGAGGGGAAGGGAGGGAGAAAGAGGGAAAGAAACATCAATGTGTGGTTGCCTCTTGCGTGCCCCTGACTGGCACCTGGCCTTCAACCCAGGCATGTGCCCTGACTGGGAATTGAACCAGTGACCCTTAGGTTCACAGGCTGGCGCTCAATCCACTGAGCCACACCAGTCAGGGTGGGACGTTTTAATTTTAATGTCAGATTTACTAATCTTTTGTTTGTACTTTGTGTGTCTTGTTGAAGAAATCCTTTCCCAGTCTGACTTTATAAATCCACATTTTATTTTCTTTTTTACAAGCCCTTGTGTCGAGGGCTGAGTTTCAATAGATCGCAGTGAGGGTGCTGCTTTGCTACGTACAAAACCCCAACCCAGAAGCAGGTTGCCTACGAATGGTTTAGTGCCAGGTTCCCCACGAACGTGGGGTGCGTGATGGGGCAAGGGGGCGGCCGCCTTTACGGTCACGCCACGTTTCCCAGGACGAGGGGCTCTCCGTACGGGACCCCGGTCCCTATGCGTGTAAATCCGCATTTTAACATGTATTGTTTTAAATTTAAGTTTTGCTTCCCATACTTACATTTTAAATTCATGTGGAGTGAGAGAGAGAGTGAGAGAGTGGGAGAGAGTGAGAGAGTGTGGTGTGTGTGTATTATATATATAATACATATGATACTGGTTCTCAACCCTGGCTACACTTTAAATCTCATGAAAAGTTTTTAAAAAAGTACTGATGTCTGAGTCTCATCTCAGATCAGACCAATAAAATAGAAATATCTTGGGGTGGGATCCAGGCATGGTTATGAAATGTCCCAGGTGATTTTTATGTTCAGCCAAGGGTGAGAACCACTCAGCCTTGTAAGATGGAACTAATTTTATTTTATTTTCCAGAAGAATGGCCAGTTTTTCCAGTAGTAGTTATTGAATAGTGTATACTTTCCTTACTGACTTGTTACTTTTAAGATTTGATTGATATATAACTTTACTGAGGTATAGTTTATTTAAAATTCACCTATGTAATGTATATAGTTCACTGGTTTTTAGTATATTCATAGAGTTACATAACCATCACCACTATCTAATCTGAAAACATTTTTTATCATGCCTCCCAAAAACCCTGTACCCATTAGCCCTAGGCAACTACTATTTTATTCTGTATCTCTATGGATTTGGCTCTTCTGAACATTTCACGTTAATGAATTCGTATAATATGTAGTCTGTTATGACTATTTTCTTTATGTATATATAGGAAAAGGCATAGTGTACATAGAGTTCAGTGCTGTCTGTGGTATCAGGCATCCACTGGGAGTCTTGGAATGTATTTATTTCTCTCTGATAAGGGGGGACTATACTGTATATTAGTTTCATGTGTACAACATAATGATTCAATATTTGTATGTGCTGCAAAATGATCACAATAAGTCTACTATCTTCATTTTCTTGATAGTGCCCTTTGAAACAAAAAAATTTTTTCAAGATTGTTTTGCCTATTCTTGGCTCCTTGCTTTTCCGTACAGATTTTAGGATCATCTTGTCAATTTCTACAAAAATGTCACCTGGAGTTTAGATTGAGTCTCTAGTTCAATTTGGCGAGTGTTGCCAAATTTAAGAATGTTAACTGTCTTGATCCATGAACATGGGATGTCCTTCTATTTATTCAGGTCTTTAATTTCTTTTAACAGTGTTTTGTGGTTTCCTGTATATCTTGCCCTTCTTTTGTTATATATATTCCAAAGTATTTGATGTTTTTTGCTTCTGTTATACATGGGATTGTTCTGTTTCTTTATTTTTGGATTGTTCACTGCTAGTATATAGCAATACACTTGATTTCTTAATTCTTTTGTGTTGATCTTGTGTCATGCCATCTTGCTGAACTCTTGTGAGTTCTAATAGTTTCTAGTGGAGGATTATCTGTATATATAAGATCATGTTATGTGTGAAGAGAGATAGTTTTACTTTTACTTTTTTGATCTGGATGTCTTTGTCTTGCTTAGTTGTCCTGCCTGGAACTCTAGTACAATGTTGAATAGAAGTGTCATGAAGGGAACCTCCTGGTTTTGCTTCTGATCTTAAGGGGAAAGCATTCCACTTTTTCCACTGGGTATGAAATAGCCTGTGGGATTTTTGTAGATGTTCTTTGAAAGGCTGGGGATATTCCCTTCTATTCCTAGTTTGTGTGGTGTTTTTATCATGGGAGGGTGCTCAATTTTGTCAATGTTTTTTCTGGGTCTATTGAATTGATCATGTGGCTTTGTACTTTATTAATAACCTAGAATTATATTAATTGGTTTTCAGATGTTAACCCAGTCCTTTTATTTTTGGGATAAATCCACATGATCATAATGTATACTTTTTTTCTTAAAGATTTTATTTATTTATGTTTAGAGAGAGGTGAAGGGAGGGACAAGGAGAGGGGGAGAAACATCAGTGTGTGACTGCTTCTCACACACCTGCAACTGGGGACCTGGCCCACAACCCAGGCATGTGCCCTGACTGGGAATCGAACCATTGATCCTTTGGTTTGCAGGCCTGCGCTCAATCCACTGAGCCACACCAGGCAGGGCTTTCTGTCTCTTGATATTTTTTTTATCTCAGGATGGTTTTCTCTGTTTTTTCCCCCCATTCCACTAACCTGCCTATTGGGTTTTAAATTTTAATATTGTGTATTTAATTTCCATTTAGTACTATAGAAAAAAATATTTTAGATTTTTCTTTTATTTCTAGCTCTTGGAGTACCGATTTGTTCCATCTTATGTCTCCCTTGTTTTTTTTTCCACTGTGTGGTTTGTAATTTTTTATACTAAGCTCCTCTTCAGTGGTTGTAAGGAGTAAGGATGCTTAAAAAAATATATTTTGGAAGTCTTTCTTTATTGGTGATGATGAGGTCTAGGATGTATCATATGTGTAGGTGTGTGACTGAGGTGGGTAAGGAAAGGATTATTGGAAGGCTCTTCTCCCAAAACTTTGCATGTCTGGCTGCTTCTTATCATGCAGGTCTCTCTCTGCTTAAGAGCCATTGTTCAGAGCCTTATCCAGCCTCCCCACCTAACAGAGTCCCCAGCTCCATCACACTCTGAGCTATTCGTCTATTTTTTGTGGCCTTCTTTCCAACTTGAGCGTTAGCTCCGTGATAGCAAGGATTTGTCTTATTCATTGCTATGACCTCAGCACCTGGCACATGGTTTATGCTGCCAACAAGTGTGAGTAAGTTTGAGTTGTCCTGTTTCAGAGGGAAGTCATCTGAGGACCAATTCTGCAGCTTTAGGCAGCAGAGAAGAGGTGAAGAGTTTGGCTCCCATTCCCAAACCTTTTTCTGTGTTTCCACTGGCATGTCTTTTTCTCCCACCATAAGAGCCCAGAAAATACCATTCATCCCTTATGCTTCCGCCTGTGTCTGGCGTGTGTTTCTGCAGCTGCCAAAGTCTGTACCAGGGATTTGAGTGCCAGAAGAACTGGGGGAGAACAGGGTATAAAAGCCCAGGATGATCTGGTCCTCCTTACCTTTAAGAGGCTGTAAGTGGACAGAGCACTCAGAGAAAACAAGATCCCTACCACTCACTGAGCTTCTGTGAGACCGTACTGGTGGAGAAAGGCAGCCTTGTGCTTGTCCCTGGTCATTTTTTCCTTTCCCTTTAAGGTGTGCATTTTATTGAACTGGTCTCGAGTCAGCGTGCAGGTACGCACTGGCTGCCTCCGCCCCTCAGCCCGCTCCCAGGAAGACCAAAAGCCTCCCTGCATCTCAAGTTGGGGGACCAAACCAAAACGGGGACCATGGTGGCTGAGCCTTGTCCTGGGTCATCTTACGCGGTCACAAAAGTGGTTTGCAGAGGCATATACAAGCGAGGTATGAATTCCTGGGTGACTCCATTTTGGCCTCTTAGGTTGTCCCACAGTGTAGCCACTTGTTCTGAGCCAAGTGTTACTAGCCCAAGGGCATTCCCGTGAGGGTTGCGGGAGGGCGCCTTTCTATTCATTCCATTCTCAGGGAGCTAGTGTTGGGGAGTGAATTTCCCTCTTGCCTTGCTGTCCAGTCCTGGGTAAGTGAGCAAATAGCTCTTGATTATAGGGTAGTTGTGAGGAGATTGCCTAGAGGATGTGTTTAGCATGTATGGCTTGTTCACCCTAATAAAAATGCTAGTTGACAATACTCCAGTTTGGCATCTTGGGAGCCGCTTGTGCCTCGGTTTCCTAATCCCCTCAGGCCCTGGTAGTTGTTAAGGACGGTTTCCCTCCCCTCAGGCCCTGGTAGTTGTTAAGGACGGAAGGGTTAATATCCTCTAGCTTTGCAGAGCCTGGAGTGGGGGAGGAGCTGCATAAATGGGAGTATTATTGTGCTGGTGAATGATCTGGCTTTGTTATGTGTGTTCAGCACATCTTCCTGCAGTCAGTGTCCCCCATGTGTCATTGTTGGAGATACTTGCATGTCCTCAGCAGTGTGGTGCTCACCTGCCTGGCTCTGACCTGCATCCCCGCCCCGTGGGGACCTGCCGAATTGGAGTGGGAAGCTGCATTTCCTCTGTTAGGGGCCTCCCAGGAACCAGGAATGACAGAAATGCAGCAAGTGTGACCCACACGCAGAACTGGTTCTGAATAGGACGTTTATTGGAGAGGTTTTGCAGGAGGCGCAGGCGCTGTGATTCCCCAGGCTGTTGGTGGCAGCTCTCTGCTTGCCCCAAGCCTGTTAACTGCTTGGCTGCCGGTGCCTGTGCGGAAGAATGCAGCTCCCCCGGTCCCGCGCGGCCCTCTCGGTGCTCAGATGGGAGCTCTTCTGAGAAAAGCAGTAGGTACCCAGCTGGGGTCAGGCCAGGGGTTTGAGTGGGACATGACCAGGGCTCTGTCAACTCCAAAGCCTTGCCAAACCCCCACCCCCTGTGAAACCTGGCCAGCCACAGGCTTTGGGGCAAAAGGTAGGTTTCTCCCTTGGGGGTTCAGAAACTGAGGTCCTTACAGGAACAGGTGTAGGGAAGAGCTGGTTCCCTTTATGCTGCCTGGTGGCTTCTAGTGGGTTTGTCCATCCTGGCTGGGTAAGAGCGTGGCAGTCCTGTGTCCTTCTGAAGGTGATTGCAAGTGATTCTGCTAGGGGGCATTCAGAGTTGGGTGGTTAGAGGAGGAGCCCTTCCTGGAGTGACCCAGCACATGTCACACCTGCACGCATGCACCCACATGCACTGGGAAAAGCAGAGTTAATCTTTCACCTCCTGAACTTTCTTTTTCCCAGAATCCACAGAGGGTGGTTATTAGATAAAATCAAGCAGCAGCAGGTGGAGCAGGTGAAAGGAAGTTCTCCCCAGCCCTGTCTTGGCCTTGATGGATGCCACCAGGCAGGGGCAGTTCTTATCATGCCAGTGCCCGCCACCTCTGGAGCTCTGGGCCATAGGAGCAGGGAGGCCGGGGGCAGATCCTAATCTGGCTATGTCTTTCAACCTTGAATCAAGACCTTGCTTTTCCAGGAAGAGGACTCTGCTGCCTGGGCCAAGCCACTCCATGCCATGTGCGCCCCCTGGCCCCAGAATGTGGGGTTTGGTGACAGCTGCCCTCCTGCCCACATTCTGGTCTGTGTAACCACTCAGCTGGGGGAGAAAACTCCTCTCCTCCCGCTTGGGAACTGGTTGGATGAGTTTTCTGGGCCTCCCTGGTGAGGCCCCTTAGAAGGAAAGGCAGGGACCTGACTGAGGGGGTGGGGGTGGGGCAGGTGCTCTGCCGTGGACAGGGGCCCTCCTGGGCTCTGTGGGACCCGGAGAGGAAGTGCGGGAGGCCCTGCTGCCTGAAGGGCTGGCTGTCTCTGAAAACTGACCTCTGGGTGTGAGCCTTTAAGGTCTGCCTTGGAAATCCTTGTTCCTAACTTCCCTGGGTCGGGCACCAGGCCCAAGGTCAGTGTCCAGGACAAAAAAGGGGTGTTTGGTGGAGCCCTTCTCTTGCTGTGGTTTCCCAGGAAGGAGAAAGGCCAGGGCTGTTTGACGGATGGAAGCCCTTCACAAAAGGGGGCTGCTTACATTTCCACACTTTTCTGGTTGCTGGTGCTTGGAATTGTAGAGGAAATTGCCTTTGGGGAGCTGTCCTGATGGCAGCCCTGCCCCCTAAATCTAACAGTGTACGCTGACTCCTCCCCTAGTCATGGGGGGAGGTAATGGCCCCAAATTTCAACGGGAGAATCCCTTCTGGTTAACTCCTGTGTCTGTTTTTTAGAGTAGGTGTTCTCATTCTGCTTTTAGAAGCATTTACCGGTAATTCCCAGGTAGCTTCACAGCCTCACGTTGGGGGGTGTGGTGGCTTCCTTTCTTCCCCCTTCACAGGGGTTGGAATAGGTCTCATTCTTTCTAGCAGATGCTCCCTTGGTCTTCGAAACCGTCTGAATGGTCAGCACCTTCTTGGGCCTCTGGGCTTTTGAACACCTGCTGCCATAGCCCCGCGTGGCGGCTTGTACCTTTTTAGGGCACATTCTCCCTCCTTGTCTCATAGAGCCTCGCTCTGCCTGTCTCAGTAGTCCGTAAAGGCACTGCCGATGCCTTCAGTCTCTCCCTGGCCTGCCTTCCAGCCTGGCCTCCTCTACCAGAGCCCAGGTCCTGTAGGGACTTGCTTCCTGTGCTGCTGCCTTCGCATCAAATGCCCTCAGATCTCTGTACCCGGCAAAAGCTTGGCCATCATTCAGGACTCAGCTAAAATGTCTCCTCCTCCTTTAAATCTGCCCTGTCTCCCAGGTGGCACCAGCCACTCTTAACAGTTTATGTATTCGTACTTTTGTACCATCATTCAAGGCACTGCTTTGTGGGTAATCCATTACATCCATGGCTGTTTCTGCTTCTATAATTCACTTCCTCAATGACAGGGACAATGTCTTATTTATTTCAGTGTTCCCAGGGCCTAGCAGGCATCATACTCAGAAGTGTGGCCCCAAACTAGAGGCAATTTGGAATTCTCAAACTGCTCACAACATGGACGTCTGCCTCCTTTCATAATTAAAAAAAAAAATCATAACTATATTAAAAATTTTTTTATTTTATTTTATTTTGTTTTATTTATTTGTTTTTAGAGAGGGGGAAAGGAAAAAGAGCGGGAGAGAAACATCAATGTATAGTTGCCTCTCACATGTCCCCAAACTGGGGACCTGGTGTGCAACCTAGTCACGTGCCCTGACTGGGAATCGAACCAGCGACACTTGGTTCTCAGGCCGACGCTCAATCCATTGAGCCACAGCAGCCAGGGTTTATATTCTTTTTTAAGTTGTTTTTCTATTACATTTGTCCCATTTTTTTCCCCCCATTGCTCTCCCTTACCCCATCCACTCCCCTTTCCCACAGTCAATCCCCACCCTGTTCATGTTCATGGGTCATTCATACTAGTTCCTTGACTAGATCCTTTTGTTATTGATGCACTTGTTTTGTTTGTCTTTTTAGAATATCAGCTCTGGGGAGTGGGTTCTATGTGTGATTTATTTTTGTATCCTCCACAAGGCTGCTGTAATGTCTGTGCAAAGTGGGTGCTTAACAATGCTTGTCCAGTGAACTCTGAAGCTCTCAGCTTCGGCAAGACGGGCAGTAGTGTTATCCCTAAAGAGGGTGGACCTTGTGGCACACATCACTGCCTTGCTCCTTACAGCCAGCTAGTTAGGAGCAGAGCTAGGACTGGTTTTGAGCAAGTGCTGGTTGAAGTCCTGGGCTCCTCTCATGCACAATCTGCTGCTTTTTCCCCTGTTTGATATTCCTTGGGCTTAGAAAATGGGTGAACACCAGGGCTTTTCCCAGTATCTTGTGTCTCTGTCTTATGTCTGGCTCTCTGTGTGTCTACCCTGAAGCTGGATTTTGTCTTTTCTTAAAAACCCGTGGACCAGTATCAAGGATGGTTTGTATAGATCACTTACTTGTGATTTTGCTACCTCACATTACCTTCAGTTCTGTCCCCCGTGGCCCTGTTCCTCTCCAGCTCCTAGCAGGACCTGCCATCTCTGCCTGTGGAATCCTGAGAAGCATGTCTTGCCTGCTACAGCAAAGGACTCTGGATTATTTATACTTCATCTTCTGGTTTGACCTTTTCTTGGGCGTGGATGTTGGACTGTTTTTTCTTTTCCAGCTAAGTTGCTTTACATTTGCCTTTATATGAGCTTGGTCCAAATCAATGTTGGGATCATAGATAATGAGTGGTTGATGGGTACCATTAGGTTATGTTGGTTCACCAAGTTTAACAAATGTCTTTATTATTAATTTGAGATGCGATTTAACATTTTAGCCAGAAAAATCTCTTTTGTCCCGGCTGCTTGTGGAATAAATAATAATTTATCTATTGTTATCATCGTTGCTACCATTTATGGTGGTCTCACTGTGTGTCGGATGTTGTACAAATGGCTTTACTTGTATCACTTTTATCTTGGCGATCAGTGATGCTGGTGTTATTGCTAGGCTCATTTTATAGATGAGGAATTTGAAAATTGGCAAGATCAAGTGATTTGCATCCTGGCTGAGTAGCTCTGTTGGTTAGATTGTCATCCCAATGTGCCAGGGTTGTGGGTGGGTTTGATCCCTGGTCGGGGAACATACAAGAAGCAACCAATGATTGCACAAATAACTGGAAAAACAAGTTGATGCCCCCACCCCCCCATCAATAAATAAAAATTAAGCCATGGCTGGTGTGGCTTAGCGGACTGAGTGCCGGCCTGTGAACCGAAGGGTTCAATTCCTGATCAGGGCACATGCCTGGTGTGCCGGCCAGGTCCTTGGTTGGGTGTGTGCAAGAGGCAGCTGACAGATCGATGTTTCCTCTCGTTAACCAACCGATTGATGTTTCTCTGGCACATAACTATTTCTCTCCCTTTTTTTCTCCCTCTCTTCCCCTCTCTCTAAAAATAAATAAAACCTTTAAAATAAAATTAGGAAAAAACATTTTTTAAAAAAATCAGATGACTTGCCCAAGGCCACACACAGCTGGTACAGTGGAAGGAGCTGGGGTTCAAGCCAGGTCTGCTTGACTCCAAAGCCTGTGGGTCCATTTAGTGCATTTAACCTCTGGGCTCTAGGGAGTCCCGTGCACACATAAGCTTATGTATTTGCTTTACCTCCGCTGGGAACTCAGGGGGACCTAAAGGGGTCCCTGTGTTCCCACTTGTTTCCCTCTGAGACTCTCCAATGCCTGTGAATCTGATGCAGTAGTAAATGCTGCTGCTCTTGAAGGTGTGACTCCTGTTTCCTCTGCAAACCCCCCGCCCCCAGCCTAGAGACCTTAAATCAGGTGGCCCCTACAGTGAGGGTCAGGGGCGACAAGATGGGCTGGGTTGCTGAATTTTGCTGATAAGGAGCAGTGGTCCTGTGAGCCTTTTTGACCTAGAGATGAGAGAGGTGGGCCCTCTGGGAACATTGGGTCTGTCTGTGCCAGTAGTTCTCAACCTTCCTAATGCCGCCACCCTTTAATACAGGTCCTCATGTTGTGGTGACCCCCCAACCATAAAATTATTTTTGTTGCTACTTCATAACTGTAATTTTGCTACTGTTATGAATCGTAATGGAAATATCTGATATGCAGGATATATTCTCATTGTTACAAATTGAACATAATTAAAGCATAGTGATTAATCGCAAAAACAATATGTAATTATATATGTGTTTTCTGATGGTCTTAGGCGACCCCTGTGAAAGGGTCGTTCGACCCCCACAGGTGTCGCGACCCACAGGGTGAGAACTGCTGATCTGTGCCTTATAGCACTGAATTTGGCTACGCCATCATCGGGGACGTTGTGTCATTTCCCTGCTTAATGACAAGTTGTGCTGGGATCCAAGTTGCTATACCCTGGCTGTGAGCAGTAGCCATTTCTAATCAATAATAATTGCTGTCATTTGCCTTTTATACATGTCTGTGTGAAACCTCCTGCTGGACTGCTTTTCCTGGCGTATTTGTAGAGGGACCTTATTGCAGTTCCTTCTCCAAACTCCAAGGTGGCCCCTTGGCCACTTGCCTCCTCCTCCCAGTTTTTTGTGGCTGGTCACTTAATATGTGGCATGGCAGGGCCACTGTGCCTCTGCTCTTGTCCTTCCACTGGGACTGGTGGGATGAATGAGCAGTCACCACTCTTGGGTGCCTCTTGACTGATTGGAAACTTGCTGGCAGGTGACTCATGTGGAAACCCATTAGTCTAGGAGGAAATGGCTCAGGTCTTGACTTTGCCCACTGGTTATCTTTCATCTCTCTAAGGAAGTGGTGAGAGGTGCACCACACAGAATCCTGTAGTCCTTCCAGCAGGCATTTATTGAGCACCTAGTGTGTGCATTGCTTGTGTGTGGGTGGTGGTGGTGAAGGAAGGATATGGGAAAGAAGACGCAGCCTACTGGATTTTACTCTTTAGTCCAGAAGAAAAGCTTGCCTATTTGAACCCCCAAGGACCAGTGTCTTCAACAATACTCAAGGGCATTAGAAGTTAAAGAAGTGTTTAGTAATAGTGTCCTATGGCTGCTGTAAGAACTCCACAAACCCAGTGGCTTAAAACATTTATTATGTTCCAGTCAGGAGGTAAGCAGTTAGCCTGGGTCCCCAGGGCTGTGTTTCTTCTGGAGGCTCCAGGGGACAATTTGTTTTCTTGTCCTTTCCAACTTCCTGAGGCTGCGTGTGTCCTTTGCCTGTGGGCCCTTCCCTCCCTGTGCAAGGCCAGCATGGCAGCGTCTTCACCTGGGTCTCCCTGTCCCTCTGCTTTTGTTGCCCCATGCGCTCCTGAGTCCTGCTGCCTTCCTCTTGTGGGACCCTCGCAGTTACACCAGGCCCACCCAGATAACCACGGTTAACCTATCTCGAGATCCTTAACTTGAGCGGTCTCTTGCCATATAAGGTAACACTCCCAGGTTCCTTAAATCTAGGGATTAGGATGTGATATTCTTGGGGGGTGGGGGAGGGTATTATTCAGTCTACAATAGGGTATGTGTATTGAAGGGATTGGAAATGGTTGAGGAGGCCTTTCTGAAAGCAGTGGTTTGACCAAATTTGTGCAGGGACGGAGGGTCTGGGACACATTCCAGGTTTGAGGAACAACATGAGCCATGAGTAAATATTGGGGTTGTGGTCTGGTGGGAACAGTGAGTGAGGTGTGGGCCAGCGATCTTCCCATAGAAACAGGATGCTAGGGGCTTTCCTTTCCTTCCAAGGCCAGGCCAGGGGAGTTTTCTGGACTCCAGTCTTTAGGCCCAGACTTCCTCCGGGCATTCACAGGACAGGGCTCCACTGGCAGTTATAACCCTTTTCCTTCCCTGCAGCTGCAGGCGTGCTTGGGAGACGCAGCCGCGCTGCTTGTGGCCCCTGCAGTTCTCGGGCGGCGGGGAAACTGAATTCACGCGGGAAAATGAACTTGAACCAGCTGGTCCGGGTTTGGGTGGCCCAGAAACCCTGGTCACACGGTTGGCAGAGCCTCTGACAGTTACGGTGCTCACATTCACTCCCCGGGGAGCCTGCCTTTGTCTTCGTCTGTCCTTAGGGTGCTTAGGGCCCCTGAGGCTCCAGAGAAGGCAGGGAGGGGCCCAAGTGAGGAAGCTGCTGGTGAAAGGGGCAGAGAGCCAGGCCCTGTCACGGAGTCTCCTGGGGTGAGCCTGGGGTGGTAGTGAAAGGTGGCCTCCTGCTGGTGCAGCCTCACTCAGCTCTGCCACTCTCTGCTGGGCGAGGGGGTGCCATGAGAGAAGTGCCTGACCCTGGTGGCGGGGGGATGCCTGGGGGCAGGCAGGGAAGAGCGAGCTTCTCCTGGGCACAGAGCTGGGGGCAGCGTGGTGTGTGAGCTGTGGGTAGAGCCCAGCGAGTGACTCGGGGTCTCAGTTGAGATTGCTGTGGAGGTTCCCCTGCTTCTGCCCTGGAAAAGGCGGAAAAGTTGTTTGGGGAAGTGCTGGCTTTTCTCTATTGCTTCCTTCTGGTCCCTTCTCTGTGGAGATTCTGACAGTGGAGATAGGGGATGGTCCTCAGGAAGGTCAAAGGCTGTTTGGCTGCCTTAGTTTGAAGACCCTGTAGAATGTAGATGAAAGACACAGGAAGGCAGTGTGCAGTCCCTGAGGAAGGACTTGGCCCGTGCTCAGATACCGGGTGGACTTCCCTTCCCACTACTTGGCCCATGGACTTTGGAGCAGTTGGCTTTAGGGGTCCCCCCTTGCTCCTTTCCTGTCCGCCTCCAGAGCAGGTGTGGTGTGTCAGGCTTCTACTTCTTGGGTGTGGGGTGAGAGGATGACATCAGCCTCCTCCGCACCTGGACCCAGCCTCCCTGAACGGAAACGTTTTCTGGGGAGCCTCCAGAGCACTTGGCGCCTGCCCGGAGGGTTCTCTGGCAAGTGTCCCTTCCCTCTCTCTGCCTTCTCAGCCCACCTGCTGGCTGGCCAGGGAGGGAGGGCTGGCAGGGGATGTTGCTGAGTCCTGGGGATCCCCCAGGACCAGAGGAGCAGAGGTTCTTGAGAAGGTGAGTGCCTCTGCAAGACCATTTTTCTAAAGTTGAGTGAGAGGAGCTCTTTCCTACTGCCTCAGGGACGAGCGGCCTGAGGACAGAACGTGGTGTGGCAGAGGGAGGGGCAATCCTGGGTTTCGGGTGGTGTCATTTTCTTCTCGGAGGTAGGAGTGTGGGTCAGATGGGGGGCATGGTGCCAGAGGCACAGTGGGGAGGAGTAGGATGCGCCTGCTATCAGCTGTGCTGGGCATCCTGGGGGCCTGCTGAAGCCTGCCCGCCTGCCCGCCTCCTGCCTGGGGATATTCAGGAAAGGTACCCAGGAGGGGAGGCAGATGACCTAACAGGTGTGACTTATGTTTAGGTTTGGAGAAAGTTCAAAACAAAACAAAACAAAACAAAAAACCCAGATCTCTCTTCCTCTCCTGCCTCCCCGGGCTTTTAAATGTGTATGCCTGAGCATCTTCCTGTGCCCTTCCAAAAGAAAGGCCCTAGGTGACCTTGTCAAAGGGGGCTTCACAGGCGTGGGATTTGAAGTAGACAGTTTTCTAGAAGACTTATTTACTGACTGATGACAAACTGGATTGATTCACGTTGAGAGATGGAAGAGGTCACAGCTGGGAAACAGGTGTGGGAACTGGAGACGTGGTGTCATAGGATGGGGTGGCTTGGGCACCTGGCTGGGGGTTTTGGCTGCTGTCTGCCCGTTGCCTCCCCCTGTAGGCTTCCGCTTCCCCAGCAGACAGTGTCTTCCAGGATGAGTTTGAAGACCTGTGTCAAATCTTGGCTCTGGGGTGAGTCTTACAACATGAGGTGGTGCTCCCTGGAGAGGGAGGAAAAGGGTTGGTTCTGCCCAGGGGCGTGTGGAGAGCTAATACCTGAGCTGTCTCTGAGAGTCTGAACTACACACACCGTTGGGGCTGGGAACAGCCTGTCAGGACCAGAATGCAGTCACTGTCAAGTGGTGTTGACTCGTTTTGCTGCTATGGCCCCATTTTGCTCGCCATCCGTTCCTTTCTGGGTCTCTACATTCATTTCTGTTCCCCCCAGCCAGGAGAGAGCCTTGTGATTCTGGGCCTCCTGGTCACTGCCCAGTTTTTCTCATCATCCAAGGAATTTACAGTCTGACCTCATGACCACATACTTTTTCCTTTGTCCATGACCTGTGATCCTTTGACCTGTATTTTACTGTGCTGTTCTAACAGGAAGGTAAATGGTTACATAGTAGCAGATCTCGAAATAGCCGTAAGGAATCTTAACACTCAGCCCTTTGCCTCCCTTTGTCGGGTAAATGAATGTCACGTTAAGAAACCCTGCCCTGGCTGGTGTGGCTCAGTAGGTTGGATGTCGTTCTGGAAAGCAAAAGGTCGCCAGTTTGATTTGATTCTCAGTCAGGGCACATACTTGGGTTGTGGGGTCGGTCCTGGGTCAGGGCACATACAAGAGGTAGCCGATCAATGTTTCTCTTTCACAGCAATGCTTTTCTCCCTTCCTTTCTCTGTCCCTTCCCTCTTTCTAAAAATAAATAAAATCTCAACCCCTACCCCCCCCCCAAATCCCCGATCTTTCAAATCTTAATATAATAGGTCCCCCATGGCTTATGCTGAAGCAAAGCCATGGCATTCAGGGCTGTGCTAAGCCTTTGCCTGTGGTCCTGGCTGGTGTGAAATCCATTAGGGAGGCAGGATACCATGAACACTGGAGCCTGAGTTCAGGTCCAGGCTCTACCACATGCTATTTCTGTGGCCTCAGTTTCTGCATCTGTAAAATGGAGGTTATTATAGTGTCTACCTCATAGTGTTTTTACAAGATAATAAGTGGCTTGTTTATATATATAGCACTTAGTACATTTTAGCTGTTATGCTTGGTTTTAGTCCCAAGAGGATTTGGTATTGCAGGCAGATAGCTATGTTTAATCAGATAAAGTTTCTCCAAGTAGAAAAGATACTTTAGTTTCTGAGATTGAAGCGTGTTTATGTTGCCATGGGGTCCCAAAAGTGACCCACAGAAAGTATCCTTTAGAGATAAATCTCCCTGAGAGAGTGTGTGTGTGTGTGTGTGGGGGGGGGGGGTGATGGGCTCTATGACCTGGCCAGCTGTGAAATCCATTTGGGACTTGGGTCTTTGCCATTTAGCATCCCTCTAGGGGCTGGCTGACTGCAGGTCTGATCAGGAAATGTCTTAGGCTAAGTCCTTGTTTTCCATGGTTCCAGCTGGGACTGCCAGGGGAGGAGAGGTGTGGGGAGGAGGTGTGGTGGGTGGGGTGTGCCTGTTTGTGCTGCGTGCAGTGTGCTTTGAAGGACACTGGAGTCCCACAGGGCTGGGGCAGAGTATGGGTCTTTGTCTTTCTTTGTGCTGCAATGACATGGTATTACCCTGCCGGCTGGTTCTGTACAAAGGCCCAGCTGGTTAATTTTGAAGGTTCTTTTGAAGAGGGAGGAGAAAGCCGCAGTGCTGCATTTCCCCAGGGGCTCTCCTCAGATGCTCAGTTCCACCCAGAGGATCCTGTTAATTAATTCTCCTTGGGTTGTACCTGAAGGGAGGGAGGGGGCACGACTGGCCCAGTGCTGCCACTGTGTCCTCATCTGCAAAACGGTAGGCTCACAGAGAGCACCTCGGGGGTGACACCCCCTTCCCCAGCTGAGACACACAGTCACCAAGGCCTGTGCTCGAGAGGGTCCTTGCTGGGCTAGCATGGATAGCGTGGGTAGATAGGTCTCGATGCTCCTGACCTTTGGCTTTGGAGAAGCACCAGTTTGTTCACCATCATTATTTGTTTGTCAAATCATCCTTAAAACCCTAGACCTTAGGTCACTTACAGTCTAAGACTGGGGGTCTCAAACTCCTCAGTCTCATGCAGTGAGTGCTAGAGTAGGTGTAACCCTGCGGGGGGGGGGGCTGGAAGACTATACAGAAGGTGCCCCAGGTTTGGTTTCTGGGGTGGGGGTGGTGGCTTCTAATTTGAACCCAAGGGTTGGGTATAAGTGATGCTGGTGGGGTGTGTGTGCGCGCGTGTGTGTGGCATGGGATGGATGGGAGGAAATAATGTCCAGGCATAGAGAACATATGCAAAAGACAGAGCTCAGGGGTGTTGGCACAGGTCGGAGTGCTGGTTCCAGGTTGGGGCAGAGGCACAGAAAACCAGGGCGGCCAATTCATAGTTACCAGAGTGACAGTACCTTCTAGATCAGTGGTTTTCAACCTTCCTAATGCCGTGACCCTTTAATACAGTTCCTCATGTTGTGGAGAACCCCAACCATAAAATTATTTTTGTTGCTACTTCATAACTGTAATTTTGCTACTGTTATGAATCGTAATGTAAATATCTGATATGCAGGATATATTTTCATTGTTACAAATTGAACATAATTAAAGCATAGTGATTAATCACAATATGTAATTACATATGTGTTTTCTGATGGTCTTAGGCGACCCCTGTGAAAGGGTCGTTCGACCCCCAGGTTGAGAACCACTGTTCTAGATCCTTCTCTGGTTTGGAAGTTTCTGAGTCCTAGAACTATGGACTGAAGGCTTTGTTTGGGTCAGTGGAGGCGGGAGAGATGCTCTGGAACTTCTTCCCTGTGGAAACAGCAACCAAACATACATTTTGGAAAGTCGTGTTAGTGAGCTCTGGTCCTCTGGGATGGAGGTGGAGTGTCTGTTCTCCTCAAAGGCCACAGGCCCTCCCCCGGCTTGCTGCTTCAGGCAGGCTTACCTGTGAGCCACACCATCTGCTCAGGGAATAAAGTCCACCCGAGGCTGTGTTTACCTCACCTGGGAGCAGCTTCCTGCGTGCTGCGCTGCCCTGTCAGAGCTGTGCTGAGGGGAGCTTAGGGAGACTCCCCAGTGGCTCAGCCCTGGAGAATTTCCTGTGCCCTGGGAGCCAGGGTGAGTCAGGGGCTTGAATCAGGTGCTGGGGGTGGGGGTGGGGGCTGACATGGGCCCAGCCTTGTACCATATCCTGCCTTCTCCATCAGTATCCAGAAGTTTCCAGGTCCATGGTACAGCTGCCGTCGCCCTAGAGCTTTTGCAGTCCCGGGGAGACTGTTGCCTTCCGGCATGCGTGTGCTCTTAGATGACAAGAGCCAGATCTCTGTCTGCCCTTTTCTGGTGACCCCGTCATAGGCCCTGACAGGTGGGCACTTGGGAAGTGCTTTTTGACGGATGCGATTAGCATCACCATTTTGACTGTTTCTGGGGCCCTTGCCCTGTGCCAGGCACCAAGTGCAGAGCCTGGAGGATGCAGCGTGGGGGTGGGTGTGAGGAGCCGAGGCTCCGAGAGGCTGGGACTTGGGATTCCAGCAGAAGGCACTGCCACCATGGCTCTGGCAGAGATGTCTGCTTTGCTCTTTAGGACCTGGGGTTTCTGAGCCCATACTGTCCCTGGACGTGGCCCACCTTTCCTCCACCTTGGAAAGATGGAGGCGGAGCTGTTGGAGTCAGGAAGGAGTGTTATTGGGTATCCTCGTGGATAGATGCTCATACGGTCTGGGGAAGGGACATCGTAGGGGTTCAGCATTGCTGTTTTTAAAATTGTGGTAAAATGTTTTTTTTTTAAATAAGATAAAGCTTGCATTTTAACCACTTTCAAGTAGCATTAAGTCCATTCACATTGTGCTTCCGTTACCAGCAATCCATCCACAGAAGTTTTTATGAGCTTGCAAAACTGAAACTGTATATCCATTAAACAACACCCTTCTCCCTCCCCAGCCCATCCCTGGCAGCCATGCTTTTACTTTGTGCTTCTGTGAGGACTCGAATTTGACTCCTTGTCTGTCCTGCGCAGAATCTCCCTGAAGTGCCCCCGCCAGGTAGTGATGTCAGGATGCCCGTCTCTGCATCCCTCCGCCAGGACGGCAGCCAGGAGCGGCCGGTGAGCTTGACCTCCACCACGTCCTCATCAGGCTCCTCCCGTGACAGCCGAGGCGCCATGGAGGAGCCCGGTGGCTCCGAGACCTTAGCCAAGAATGGGGCAGGCTCCCCGCGCGGCCGGCACCCCCCCAACAGCAACAACAACTCCAGCAGTTGGCTGAACAAGAAGGGACCCCTGTCCCCGTTCAACAGCCGGGCAGCAGCGGCGCCTGCGCACAAGCTCAGCTACCTGGGCCGCGTGGTGCGGGAGATCGTGGAAACTGAGCGCATGTACGTGCAGGACCTGCGCAGCATAGTGGAGGTAAGGCCCGTGGCTTCAGAACTGCGGTGGAGGAGGGGAGCGCCTGCCCACCCCCTCTCGGGGCTGGCCTTGGCCTTGGCCTTGGCTTTGGCTGTACAGCCCTCGTGTATAAACTTATCACCACCACCCTGGAAGGACTGCTGTCCCTGACACAGTTATCTCAGAAGGTCTGCTTCCTGTGACTGCCAGGGAAGCCTAGTTCCTCTGCCCAGGGGAAGCTGCTGACTGTTCACACTGCCTCGTGACTCTGGGTCAGACCAGTTGTAGAACTTCCTACAGGTCCCCAGGGAGTAGGCACACTTGGCAAGGATGGAAGGGACTCCTTCGCTCAATGGAGAGTGAATGAAGTGAAAAAATGGACTCTTGACCCCTCCTGTCTGCTCACAGATCCCTGTTCTGTTGTTTCCTAGCTGTGGGGGTCTCAGGCCCTGGGATAACCACCCCCTTTCCTACCACCACCACAAACACACACACACAGTGGGGTAAGCACCCCATTTCCTACCACCACCACCACCACCACCACACACACACACACACACACACACAGTGGGGAAACCACCCCCTTTCCTACCACCACAAACACAACACAGTGGGGTAACCACCCTCTTTCCTACCACCACCACCACCACCACCACCACACACACACACACACACACACACAGTGGGGTAAGCACCCCATTTCTCACACACACACACCCCCTCAGATTCCTCATTTCTGAAGTGAAGATGCATCTGCCTTGCAGGGCCACGTAGGGGAAGCATTTCGCACTGCAGGCACACAGGAGAAGGTGGCTGTGTGGCTGCCCCCGAGGAAGCCGCCCACTGCAGGGGGAGGTGTGTTGGTTCCCCAGGGCTGCTGTGACAGTTGTCACAAATGGCATGGCTTGAAATGCAGAAGTTTATTCTGTCTCAGTTTAGGTGGCCAGAAGTTAGAAATCGAGATGTTGGCAGGGTTGGTTCCTTCTGGAGGCTCTGAGGGAGGGTGCGTACTGGGCCCCTCCCCTGGCTTCTGGTGGCTGCCGGCCACCTTTGGTGTTCTCTGGCCTGGAGGTGGCGTCACCCCAGTCTGTGCCTCTGCCTTCACATTGCCTTCTTCTCTGTCTCTGTGTCCCGTCTCTTTTAAGGACATTAGTCAAGGGAATTAGGGCCCACCCTAAATCCAGTATGATATCATCTTGAGATCCTTAACTAGTTACATCTGCAGAGGTCACATTCTGAGGTTCCAAGTGGATATTAATTTGGGGCTGGAACTATCCAACCCCATATAATAGGTGATGTTTGTGAAGTAGCTGTCAAATGAGGTGTGGCTGGGGGAGACAGGATTGTGCCGGAAGGGGCTGATGCCTCTTTCCATGCAGGACTACCTTTTGAAGATCATTGACACACCGGGGCTGCTGAAGCCAGAACAAGTCAGTGCTCTCTTCGGGAACATAGAAAACATCTACGCACTGAACAGGTATGGAGTATTACACCTGGGAGGCCCATCTTGGCGCCTGGGGAGGAATCTTGGATGTCCCTGATCTGGTGCGCTGTGCCGTGTGGGCCCGGGGCCTGACGGCTGAGGGTGGGGAAGGGTGGTCCATCCCTGTACAGGGGTTTAGTTATCTCCCTGCAGGGGAGAGGGCATGTGGGACCGTGTGCCCTGGGGCCGCGGTGCTGCCCGCCAGGAAGGAAGATCATCTGAAGCCATGTGCTTGTGGGGTCTAACCTGAGCCAATGTCCCCTCAGGGGACGGCTGGACCCTTGCACATGACACTTTTCCCTCTATCCCTTTGTGGCCCCTTTGCCCTTTTCACCTTTGTCTTCCGCTTGCACGTCTCTCAGTTTCTTCTCCATCTTGCTACTGACCTCATGGGAAGCCAGGGCTCCCTGGAAGTGATTGGACCCATTTGGAAAATGCACTGGTCAGGGAAGATGTGATGGGGGAAGCTGAACAAGGCCTGGAGAGGGGCTGCTTCAGGGCAAAGGGGCCCTTTGAGGATCCATAGTGTGCCACCTGGTCTCACAGGTGCCCCAGGGGAAGGGCGCTGGTCAGGAGGAACAGAGCTTGAGGGAACAGTGTTGCTAGTTCAGGAGGTACCTTACCTTTAAGATGGGCAGGGAGATCTTCCTCTGTGCAAGCTGGAGACATCTGGAAGGAGACCTACACCAGATTGTGGGGGGAAGTGGGGAGCCCAGGGGAAGGAGGCAGGCAGAGCACCCTTTCTAGGGTTTTCTATAGTGCCCCCATCTAAGAACAAGGGGGCTGGGACTCACCCTGTCTCTGCTTTTACTGCATCCTTTTGAACTGGGGACCTTGGTTCTTTTGTTAGTCCCTGTGCTCTTTTCTTTCTCCTTTAATTTCTGCTTTTGTATGTTTGACTCCTCCTGCCTGCAGAGGAGCTGTGTCCTCTCCTGAGGTGGGTACTGATGTCCTTCTTCCTCTTGCTGAGCATGTGGGGCTCCTTTGCTCCCCATCTTTGCAGTGTTGCTGGTGGGGCTCCTTTGCTCCCCATCTTTGCAGTGTTGCTGGTGGGGCTCCTTTACTCCCCATCTTTGCAGTGTTGCTGGTGGGGCTCCTTTGCTCCCCATCTTTGCAGTGTCGCTGCTGGATGCTTTCTGGGTTGCTGCCCTGGGCAGGGTTCACTCTGAGGGTGGGAGCCCTGACTCTGGCATGATACCAGGCTGGCTGCAGATCTGGGCACCAGGAGGTGGGGGAGGGGCATGGTGTGTTGATAGCTGTGGAGGCTGCAAGTGGTCTGGGGCCTGATGACCACTTCCTCACCCAGCCAGCTACTCAGAGATCTGGACAACTGCAATAGTGACCCTGTGGCTGTGGCCGGCTGCTTTGTGGAAAGGGTAAGATGACCTGGATCCTTGCCTCTTGTCCTGTTCTGCTGGAGGCTCAGTGGGACAGGAAGTGCCAGGTGTCCTGTCTGGAATGGGGAGGGTATTCTGGGGTGGAGCCAGGGGTTGCTGGGTGGATGGCATGTCCCAGGCAGATGGGTACAAAGATGGATCTACAGATGCTCAGGGGAGTGGGAGTGGGGAGGTGGGGGAGGGGCAAAGTTGCTCTAGGGACTTGGGGTATGTCTTTGGTACACCCGGGTTTACAGTCCCCTGGGAGTCTTCCGGAAATCACTATTTTTGGTTTCTCCTTAGAGCCAAGAGTTTGATATCTACACCCAGTACTGCAACAACTACCCTAAGTGAGTAACTGGGGTGGAGAGGGGAGGCTGATCCATTTGGTGAGTGTGGAGCACCCCATTTCCCCATCCAGGCCTTCCCAGGGGTGACAGTCCTTCCCCAACTCCCAGCTCAGTGGCTGCCCTGATGGAGTGCATGCGGGACAAGCAGCAGGCCAAGTTCTTCCGGGACCGGCAGGAGCTACTGCAGCACTCGCTGCCCTTGGGCTCCTACCTGCTGAAGCCAGTCCAGCGCATCCTCAAGTACCACCTGCTGCTCCAGGTAACCCAAGGCCCCCCTGCGTACATGGGCGGCTGGGGGAGGGTAGGACCCTTGAGTCTGTGGGCCGCCTAAGTCCCTGTCACCCGAGCAGGAAATTGCCAAACACTTTGATGAAGAAGAGGATGGCTTCGAGGTGGTGGAGGACGCCATTGACACCATGACCTGCGTGGCCTGGTACATCAACGATATGAAGAGGAGGCATGAGCACGCAGTCCGGCTCCAGGTGCTCTGGGCTGTGGGCTGTAGTGGCATGCGAGGGTGGTCGGTGGGCCTCGGCTTGGAGAGTGAACATGGCTGCCCTGCTTGGGTGAGCTGAGGGGTGGCATCATGTGGGACAGGCTTCTCTGGGGAGACCCAGCAGTGGCTGGATTTTTGGGAGCCTCCGGGAGCCCTGTGGGGTCCCCAGCAAGGTCATGAGAAGCGTGACCCTTGGGGTTGGGGCTTCTGTGCTGCAGGAGATTCAGTCACTGCTCATCAACTGGAAGGGGCCGGACCTGACCATTTACGGGGAGCTCGTCCTGGAAGGCACGTTCCGCGTGCACCGCGTGCGCAGTGAGAAGACCTTCTTCCTCTTTGACAAAGCACTGCTCATCACCAAGAAGCGGGGCGATCACTTTGTCTACAAGGGGCACATCCCGGTAAACCAGGCTGCCGCCGTCTCCTCTGCACCTCCCCGCCCCCTCCCCCCCCCGCCCCCCGTCCTTGTCTTTGTTGGCCCCAAGTCAGTGTGGGTGGGGCTCCGTCCTTCTTCGATTACTCTCCCGGCCTCCCCAGATGTTTTTGAGGGGCTGGGGCTCCAGGTCAGCTGCCTCTACCCCCTCCTAGGGCTTGACTGCCCTCTCTCTCCCCTTCAGTGCTCCTCCCTGATGCTGATTGAAAGCACCAGAGACTCCCTGTGCTTCACCGTCACTCATTACAAGCACAGCAAGCAGCAGTACAGCATCCAGGTGAGGGTGGGCCAGGGCGCTCGGGCTGGGGACAGACCTGCCTCGCTTGCTTAGCTGCGCTGAGTGTCAGGGTGTCCCGCGGGAAGGTAGGGGTCATTGTGGGCAGCTCTCGGGCTTGGGCTGACGAGTTGAAGTCACCTTGCAGAGGCCCCAGGAAAGGCCCTCTTTCCACCTCTGCCCTGCTCGGCAGAAGCCTGTCCCGCATCGTGAGTCATCAGGCCTGTGATAACCCCTGGCTCCCTGTCCCTTGGGTCCTCTAGGCCAAAACAGTGGAGGAGAAACGGAACTGGACTCACCATATCAAGAGGCTCATCCTGGAGAACCACCACACCACCATCCCCCAGAAGGTGCATTCCTGGGACACCCCCGCCTCCAGCTCCTAACGGGGTACAGGGAGAGGGTGTCCTTCAGAGCCTGCTGGGGGGGGGTTCACTGTGGCCTTACCCTCTGGACATTGGCTCTACAGCAGGGGTCAGTGCAGGGGATGCTCTGGGCCTCAGCAGAGCATTGTGGGGGTGTCCTCACTCAGCAAGAATGAGTCCATGCCCTGACACATGGCAAGGTTGTAACAAGGTGGGTTCCTTCCCTTCCAGGCCAAGGAAGCCATCTTGGAAATGGATTCCTATTGTAAGTGTATGCACCCTTCCAGCCTGCTCTGTCCCTAATTGTACACCTTTCTAGGTCAGGCTGCATCCTGGGAAAGCTTGGCCTGACCCTAGGATTCCAGGGAGCAGGGGGGCTGGGTGGCTCCTTTTGTCAAGGCCTGGGCGTCCATTGTGAGCCCAGGGACACAGATGCTGCTGATGGGCGGACTCTCCATGCGTGATGCTCCCGAATGCAATGGGATGGCAGATGGAAGAGGAGAGGGCTTTGCAGGCTTCTGGCCCCTGCAGCTGGGGTGGGCAGCAGAGGTGTGGTCGGGTACAGTCAGAGTCTGGGCCAAAGCTGACAGTGTCCCAAAGGCCTGATTGTCTCTCCTGGGTGCAGATCCCAATCGGTACCGCTACAGCCCAGAGCGCCTGAAGAAGGCTTGGTCCTCCCAGGATGAGGTGTCCACCCACATGGGGCGCCACCAGGGGCGCCGGCAGTCTGGTAAGGGAAGGGCTGTGTGGGCAGAGAGGCATCTTCATAGGACCCTGAAGCAGCATTTGGGGTGGATTCTCACCTCCGGAAATCCTGGGAGAGGGCAGGATGGGTGTGTGCGGGGCATCCTCTCCCTGTGCCCTCCACCAGGCACCTGTGGGCCTTTCTTGCCCATCAGGGCTGGGCAGCGGCCTTTTCCAAAGCCCTAGGAATGGTGGTTCACTCGGGCACCGACTCAGCTCCCCTGCGATTGAAACCTCCCTTCTTTGCCGCTCAGAACACTGGGAGTCAGCCAGGAGTAACGCAGACAGACGTCTGCTGTGGAGCAGAGCAGAGGCAGGACGTGGGGAAAACAAGTTGGCCTGCAAGTGGCACCAAATCCAGACGGGAAATATTTACTTTGAGTCTCGAAAAGTTCCCTTTTCCTCTCCTGGGTTTTCCATGACTGGTCTTGCTGCTCTGCCCTCGGAGTTAATGGAGTGAATTGTCAATTGAAAAAGAGAAGACCTTGCTTTTATGCTTAGCTCTCCTGGTGATGACTGCGCTTTCTTTCTTTCAGTTTTCTTCTTTTCTTTCTTTTTCTTTTTTCCATTAATTGTATTTTTTTTCCATTACTATTTATCTCCCTCAGTGTGTTTTCTACATCTGTTTTTATTCTACCCTTCAGTCTGAGGCCCAGGGACCAATTTGGCTTCAGCCAAGTACCTGCCAAACGTATTCACGTGGTGGGAGTTAGGGTGAGAAATGTCTTAGAGATCCCTGGAGAGAAGGGCTCGGGCGTGACTGGGAGCAGTGTCCTGGCTTGGGTCCCTACAGTGCGTTGGGCTTTGATTGTCCAGGATCCCTAGGTCCCTTGGATAACTGTGTGGATTGCTGCATGTGCTTTGGTCTTCTAAAATGTGGAGCCGTGCAGTCTCTGGAAAGCTCCTGTGGTTTTCTGTTGTTTGATATTGCTCCCAGTAGATCTTGAGCCCCAGGCAGATTGTCACCGATTGCAAAATTTTATGGGGCCCTCTGTTAAAAGCCCCAAATTGGCAGTGTTAGCTTTCTTCTATAATCCTCTTCCTGTCCCTGTAGCATTCTCTTAACCTGCCATAGCTTTAAATTGGAAGCTGCTGGCACACGGACATGTTCAGTAAGTGACGGTGGTGGTGCTAGTGGTAGTCATAGTGATACTACCTGTCATCTGTCAGCATCCGAACGAGGGCTGTCAAGCCCCTTGGGAAATGAGCCATTTTAGAGCTTAAGTTTCTACATGGCTGAGATTTTAGCCTGGAACCTCTAAGAGTTAGGTTTTGTGTGTGTGCTTGGTTCTGTGTTTTAGTTTTCACCATTATGAAAGAGGCATCTTTCTAAAATGTACTTCATACTCTTGAGCCTTTAAAATAGGATGCTGACCGCAGGGGCAGTGGCGTCTCTGGTGTGTGAACTGCTAGATTCTTCCAGGCCTCCCAGAGGGGATGGTGGGCTCCCATGCAGACAGCCTGCATTCGCGGTGCTGTGTCCACTTGGTGCTGATGAGTGTTCGTTCTCATCTGTCTTAGTGTGCTTGCCTGTAGCATCCCTCCTTCTCCCTTCAACCTGTTAGAAATGAGCCCACTGACCTTGTGAGATGCGTATGCAAAGGCAGGGCTGAGCAGGGCGGACTGGGTCCCATGCAGGAGCTCATGCCTGTTCTCAGCCAGCCGTTCCCACTGCTCCTGGGCCTCCTCTGCTTCCTTCAGAGAGCTGAGATGGGCAGGTAAAGAGCATTTATGGATAAGTGAGGTGCTGCTGTCATTATCGGTCACTTACTAAATATTCTTGATTACAAGTTCTAAAATGGAAGAGTTGAGTGTTTTATGAAAACAATTGGATGTTCACTCACATTGTGCAGGTAGTATGTGCACGTGCGCACATGCATCTCAATAGGAAAAAAGTTTTTCATATGTTCCCCTGCCCAGAAACAGCAAAGAGACTTCAGTGGACTTCCTTCTGGCTTCAAGTTTATAGTGGGCCTCCCACTTAATGGCAGCTGGGCAAGGACAGTGTGGGCTAAGGCCAAGGCTCTATAGAGAGGTCCCTTGACATGTGTCCTCTTATCCCGAGGTCCCTTGACATGTGTCCTCTTATCCGTGCCTGCCTGTTTCAGGTCTGTCCCCACAAGGGGTGGGTACAAGGCGGTGACACTGTGAGCCTAATGGCTGTGTTTTGTATCCTGTGGCTAGAGCCGGGTCAGCCCTGTACAGTTGGGCAGCACTCCCCAGCAGGCAGCAAGGCTTCATGGTGCCAGGCTGTAAGGGCCGTTAGAGGGTCCGGAGCGATGTCTGCTTTCCAGCTGGGGTTCTCTAAGAGACCTTGGCCTTGCTGTAGCAAATGTGCTGATGGGCTCCTTGTGGGGAAGGTGGGCTTGGGGTGGAGCCATGGACCTCCAGAGAGGGGCTAGTTGATCTGAAGGGGTCAGTGTGGGTTGCAGCTCCTTGGGTGAGTTGCACTCATTCGGGATGGGGGGCAGTGCTGTTCCTGGGGACTGAAGGTAATAGCGGTGGTCCTGGGGCTAATGGGAGTGGCCTTGCCTCTCTACGGGGTAGGTGTGAGGTTCGCCTCCTTCAGGCCCTAGGGCCGGGGTTGGAGCAAGCCCGACTGTACTTTGAGCTGGCGGTGGGCTGGTGATGCTGTGGGCGTGGGAGCAGGGCCGTTTCCCAGCTTGCACTGACGGCCCATTCGCTTTTTTCCTCAGAGCCAACCAGACACCTGCTCAGGCAACTCAGCGAGAAAGGTGAGTGTGAAGGGTAGGCGGCCATTCAGGTGAGGCCGGGGCAGGGGCAGGAAGGTGACGTAGCGAACCACCTGAGCGGCGGTGTCGAGGACAGTTTAGAGGGGACTCTGTCTCTATTCTTCCCAGAAAGTGGGCCTCTCCCCTTGCCGTCTAGGGAAGGGGCTTGATCCCCCCCACTCTTTCACTCTGTCCTTGGGTAACAGGAGCAAGTGACACTCACAAACCTCTACACACACACCCCTTGTTCCTGTTCTGCCGGCCTTCCTTTGAGAGGTGAGGGCTCTAGGACTAGAAGCCCCCAGAGAGGTCTTCCCCAGGGGGCTGGAGGCCTCTGACCTCTATCCTCTCTAAAGAGGCTCTTCTCCTGTTTACCCATCTCCCCTCCGCCCACCCCTTGCCCATGTGCTGGGACTCTGCGGTGGTGGCAGCAGCCAGAGCAGCAGGAATGAAGGTAAGGCTTGTGGGCAGAGGGGACTGTCTGGATAGAGGGGGGTGGGACTGCCCAGGCCAGCCCCTGGCTCCTTCAGCTCTCATTGTCTCCATTCATTTAACAAATACCTATCAAGCACCTCCTGTGTGCCAGGCTCTGTCCTGTGGTCCTAGAAGTGAATAAGCCATGGCCCTTGCCCTGGGGACCCTGTGTACCCTTTTCCTGGAATGGCACCCTTGTGGTGGTAGCCTGCCCAGCCTGGACCCTCTCCTTTTTCCCTCTCTGGGGCAGGTAGGCTTCTCTGGTTCTTGAGTTTCTGACCAGGCCCCGGTCCTAGCTTTCCCAGGTCCCAGCTTCCTATCTTGAGAACCATTCCTATCCCTCATCCCCAACCCCCACCCCACCCCGACCACCTCTGGTCCTCACTGGGCTTAAGTGGAGACCAGGGGTTGGATTCTAGGTGTGGATTTCTGCATAAAGCCTCCTCACCCCCAAGCACTGGCAGGTGGAGGGGGCTTGCCCAGAGGCTGGTCACGAGGGGTCTTGTGCTCTGAACAGCATGCAGGCAGTGCTGGTGCTCTCCTGGACTTTGAGCGGCCCTCCCGTACCTGGGGCCGGCAGCCGGAGGCTGCAGGGGGTGCCCGGGAAGAGCAGGAGGAGGACGAGGAGGAGGAGGAGGTGGTGGTGGAGGACGAGGAGGAGGATCAGGCCTTTCAGGTCTCTCTGGAGGACCTGGCAGGGCATGAAGGCAGCAAGAAGGGGTCTGGGCCGGAGCCCCCAGGCTCAGAGGAAGAGGAGGAGGAGGAGGAGGAAAGCCTGGCAGTGGCGGAGCAGGTAGCCGACTTTGCCAGCTCCCTGCTGGCCGCCCTCCACTGCTGGCACTATCGGGCCAACGCTTTACTTTTCTCCCGGGGTGCTATGGTGAGGTGTCTCTTTGATCTCCCCTCCTCCTTGCATGTTCCCTGGCATGTGTACGCCCTGGAGTCCCCTCCCCTGCCCTCTCCACCCCCTTGGTCCTTGTTCCTTTACTTCTGCCATCAGCACTTCTTAACCCCCCCACTCACTGTCACGCCCTGCTGAGCCCCCGGTATGCACCGTTCCAGAGCTGGGTGTGAGCTAGTGTACTACCCAATGAGCATGACTAACAGGGTGGGAGTGGTGGGACAGGGAGAAGGCAGCACACAGCAGGGCTGGAAGAGTCAGGGGGGTTGGGCTTTTCCGAGGCTGCATACCTGGCCGGGATTTGTGTCCCCAGATTTGGCAGTTCAATTTGACTCTGGTGTGACTCAGGTCCGAGGCTGGCTCTCAGCAAAGCCCAGCCCCCTCTTAGGGCTCAGGAGGAGCTGCCCATGTGGGGATGAAGAAGGGGCCAGCTCCCAATGGTCCTGGGAGTTGACAACCGCCCTCTGCTTTCTGTAGGGTAAGGGGCGCAGGGAGTCGGAAGGACCCAACAGCTGCAGGAGGCCCAGCGGCCGGTCTGTCGCCAATGCTGAGAAGCTCAGGAGCTTTGAGTCCGTTTCCTCCCTGCCGGAGGTGAGTGGCCGGCAGGCGGAAGGGGCCAGAGCCGTCTGGAGCCCAGATCCCCAGGCTTGTGGGTGGGGCTCTCAGGCATGGGCTCTCCCGCTGGGCCTACGGGGGTGGGACTTCTTCCCTTCAGGAAGATGTCTGGTTTATGGGTGCATGGCTTGGTGAGCAGACAGTCCCTTTCTGTGAATGAGAGGAAGGTGCCCCTTCCTTTGGGCAGATGTAGTCCCTTGCCAAGGGGCACAGTTAGCAGAAGTGACCAGATTTTAGCTCTCCTCAGCCAGGCCTTGCTCCAGCATGCCAGACACTTAACTCACACCTGTGCCCCCTCGGGCTTAGAGGTAGCATATGGTTATCCACTTGATACCTCCTGCATGTCTGTTCGTTTATTCTGCCTTATTCTCTGCAGCAGCTCTGCCAGGCAGAAGGGGGCTCAGAAAGGCTGAGTGGCGTGTCTGACCTGGGGCAGCTTCTGAGGGGCACAGCTGGGGTCGGACTTGGGTCTGTGCCTTGGAAGCCCAAGCTCTTCTCCCGGCCACCCCATGCGGTTGGTGGGTTGTCTGGAAATGGAGGCCCTTGCTTCCCCAAAGTTACAAGGAAAGTCTGTTCATGAGGCCTAGATCCCGGGTGGGCCTCACACCCAGGGACTGAGAAACCTGGATGACCTTGGATAAGAGTCTAGAGTGGTGCTGTCCAGTGATAATAGAATGCTAGCCACGCGTGTAAACTTGTAGGCACATTAAAAAATCATACAGTCCAGGATGTCCAAACTGTTACCGTTTCAGCATGTAATCAATGTAAAAAAATATTAATGAGATGGTTTATACTTCTTTGGTATGAAGTTTTTGCAATCTGGTGTGTATTTCACCTTTACAGCTGTTTTCAGATTGGACTAGTCCCATTTCAGGTGCTTGTAAGGCACGTGTGGCTGGTGGCTGCTGTGGCTGGACAGTGCAGGCCTAGGTCATGGGTTGTGCTCTGCAGAGGAATGTCGCGCGTTTGCCCTTATCTCCTCCCTACAGACCTCTCTGGAAGGCTCCCTGTATCAGCCATTTTTGTGGTTCAGATGACTTACAGGTGGTCAGAAGGGAGTTCTCAGATTTGCTTCATTCCTTGCCCATCTGCTAGGCATATGCACAGGAGCCACGTTCCTGTCTCACCCTCTATAGGAGTCCAGCTTGTGGCTCTGTCGCTCTCTGGACCCTGAGCTTCATGGGAGGCCCTGGCCCCTCAGGGAGGCTGGGGCGGCCTCTGCGGTTGCTTGGACCTGGGTCTGAATGCAGAACAGCTCCCTCGTAGGGAGCCTTTAAGACTGTAGGGAGCTGCTTCCCCATTGGGCAGGGAGTACTAGTGCCGTGGCTCTGACCCTGAGTTTGTATGTTCCCATCTGTCCCTGTAGCTCCCAGATAGGGTGTCATAGAGAGGTGCCCCCACTTTCTCCCATCTGCATTTCTAGAATTTTCCTTGGGCTTGAGGACTGTGGGCCCAGCATCGCAGCTGCAGGGTCACTAAGGGACAGCATCACGGTCCTCCCCCTGAGGACTCATTGCCCCTCCTGCTGTAAATTGCAGCCCCCTCTCATGAGGCTTTGAGCAGGCCATGCTGTTACCTCGTTCCCCAGATCTCATATGAGCTCTCTGTGCTATCCCAGGCTGAACCAGACCCTGAGTCTGGGGCAGAGCAGGAGGTGTTTGCTACTGTGGAAGGTCCCAGCGCCGAGGAGATGCCCTCAGACACAGAGTCTCCAGAAGTCCTGGAAACACAACTTGATGCCCATCAGGAGCTGCTGGGGCTGGACCACCCAAGTGGCATGGTGGACTTTGCAGTGACCGAGAGCGCTGAGGACATTAAGGCCTTGAGCAGTGAGGAGGAAGATGAGGACGAGGAGGAGGAGGAGGAGGAAATGGGTGCTTCCCAGGAGCCCGAGAGCCTCCTGCCGCCCTCTGTGCTGGACCAAGCCAGTGTCATTGCTGAGCGGTTCGTCAGCAGCTTCTCTCGGCGAAGCAGCCTGGCACTGGAGGACGGCAAGTCCACTGGCTTCGGGACCCCGAGGCTGACCAGCAGGAGCAGCAGTGTGCTCAGCCTGGAGGGCAGCGAGAAGGGCCCGGCGCGGTGCGATAGTGCCTCAGACTCGCTCAGCTCCCAGCTCCCTGCAGCAGTGGACCTCAGTGTGGGGGTGGCCACAGAGAGTGGCCCTTCTGTCAATGGGACGGAGCCCCCAAGCCCGGGCTGCTCAGCAGAGACAGACAGGCCTTCCTGTAGGAAGAAGGAATCGATGCTCTCCACCCGAGACCGGCTGTTGCTGGACAAAATCAAGAGCTACTACGAAAATGCAGAGCACCATGACGCAGGCTTTAGCGTCCGACGCAGGGAGAGCCTCTCCTACATCCCCAAAGGCCTGGTGAGAAACTCGGTCACCAGGTTCAATAACCTTCCCAGGCAGGACCTGGAGCCAGTGGCCCCGTCGGGGCACAAGAGACAGGTGGGCTCCAGGCCGGCTTCATGGGCCCTGTTTGATCTCCCAGGACCAGACCAGGTGGGTGTGGGTTCTGGGGACCCAGCTCCCATCACAGATGCTGAGTTCCGCCCATCTTCAGAAATCGTGAAGATCTGGGAAGGGATGGAGTCTTCCGGGGGAAGCCCTCGGAAGCGGCCAGGCCAAGGTCAGGCCAATGGCTTTGACCTGCATGAGCCACTTTTCATCCTGGAGGAGCATGAGCTGGGAGCCATCACCGAAGAGTCAGCTACTGCCACACCAGAGAGCACCTCCCCCACTGAGCGGCCCAGCCCGGCCCACCTGGCCCGGGAGCTGAAGGAACTGAAGAAGCTGGTGAAGGAGCTGAGCAGTGGCTCCCAGGGAGAGCTGGTGGCCCCGTTGCACCCCTGCATAGTGCAGCTCTCCCACGTGATGGACAGCCATGTGAGTGAGCGAGTGAAGAACAAGGTCTACCAGCTGGCCCGCCAGTACAGCCTCCGGATCAAGAACAAGGCCGGGATAGCCAGACGACCACTGCAGTGGGAAAATGCAGCTTCCGCCATTCCCCACCTGCAGGAGGAGGCTGGATCGCCATCAGGTGGCAAAGGTATGATGGGGGTAGGGAGCAGGCCCCTCCCGCAAGTCTGGGGCAGAAGAGCCCGTTAAGAGCCACTTGGTTTTTGGGGGAAAGTGACCCCTAAAGAACCTCTACCAAAGAGAGGGCTGGACCCCACATTAAGGCCAGGGTGAGTCTTGGCAGCTGGCCTACCACCCCGAGGCCATGCGTGCGGCCTTGGTTGAGCACTTGCACTGTCCTCCCCAAACCCTTCCTGTTGGGCAGAGATCTCTGGAGGAAACGTAGCCATGCTCCTCTTTTCCAGGAGAGCAGAAGCTCTCGTCTTTCCTTCTTTGACTCTTGACCCCTTGTCCGTGGTCTTTTCTTTATTCCCATTTCCCATTGATAAAGGGGCCGTGGGTGGTAAATGAGGGTTCCCTTCCATCATCACACCCAAAACCAGCCGTCCCCGAAAGTGAGCTGAGGGCAGGTCGGAGGCCTTGCTTCTGCCCTCCGCTCCCACCCAGTGACACAGGCAGCGCTCTCTCCTCACAGGTAGGAGGAAGCCGGTGCTGTCCCTCTTCAACCACGAGCAGATGCTGGCCCAGGAGCACAGCCCGCCCAAGCCCTGCTCCCCCGGGGAGACGTCACCGCGGCGTTCTTCCGTCCCGTCTGCTGCCAACCCGAGGACCACTTCCCCTGGGGCCTGGCCCTCCACTCGGAGCCCCCTCAGCCCCTTCGACACCGAGACCTTCAACTGGCCTGACGTCCGAGAGCTCTGTTCCAAGTACACCTCCTACGATGAGGCGGTCCAGGCCGAGGGAAGCCGGTCCCGAGGCCCACCTGTCAGCCGGAGCCACTCAGTCCCAGACAACATGGTGGAGCCTCCTCTGTCGGGCAGGGTGGGCCGCTGCTGCAGCCTGAATGCCAAGCAGGGCCGGGCGGGCCCAGGGGCAGCCCAGCCTCAGCCTCCCAGGGCGTTGCCCCAAAGCAGGCCGGACAGAGAGGAGGTCCTGTATGTCACCGCAGACCTCACCCTGGAGAACAACCAGCGGGTGATTATCATGGAGAAGGGGCCCCTGCCCGGCTCTGTGGCGGGGCTGGAGGAGGGCAGTGGTCAGGGACTGAGCTCACCAGCAGCTGTGGTGGGGCGGGGCCAGGACTTGCAGGCGAAGGGAGAGGGTCCCAGGGACCCAGTAGACCCAAGCCAGCAAGGCCGAGTGAGAAACCTGAGGGAGAAATTCCAGGCCTTGAACTCTATAGGTTGACTGAGTCCCAGGGGAGGGAGGAGTTTGGCGGAGGAGGAACCTTGGCATATGTCCGCGAGCCTGGGCTCACCCTCCTTACAGGAGCCTCACCCAGGGCCCTCAGAAAGGCCGTGCCCAGGAACAGTGCTCTGCTTTACTCAGCGAGTGCCTTCACCTCCTGAGACCACACTGGTGTCCCCCCCCCCACCCCTGGCTCACAGTGACCTTCCACAAGCCCAGATGAGCCCCTCTTCCCTCTGAGGCCAGTGTGGCCACTTCCCTCGTATCTAGTTCTTCTCTAGTGAAAAGCCAAGTATTTAAGCTCACCTCTTCCCAGGGAGAGCAAGCCCTACTCAGGCCTTCAGTGTTGGCTGGCCAGCCAGCCTGAGGAGCCCACCAGAGGAGACTCGGGAAGGTGGCCTGGAGAGGCTTTGCTCTTGAACTGTGCCTTTTCTTAGGATCCAGGCAAGAACGAGGTCCATAATTTATTTGTGTGCACGCATGAGTGTGTTTTCTCTGTTGTTGATTCCCGTCCCGTGAAGAATGTAACGGACTCAGTTCAGGTACTTCTGTGGGTGTCTTGCTGACCCTGTGGTTGTCGCTAATGTATACACATTTCATTATTTGCCAATGGTGCAATAACCACTGCTGACCAGCCGACCTGTGTGTGGCCTCCTTACTGTGCCCGGTGGGGTGGGCGGCGGGACGTGGGGATTGTAGCTTTGATGTCCACTCCTCCGTCATCCATGCTCACAAAGCACAAGGTACCAGTGCTCCTGGGGGAGGCTGGAGCAACAGGACACGTGGGAGGGGACTTATTCTTGGTTACTCTGCTCCCATGGGCTTCTCCATCGACCCACAGCCTGGCATCTCCTCTTGGGGGCGGGGGCAGGGGCATCATGCCAGCCTTTAGCTCTCTTCCTCAAGGGCTGCCGTTGGACTAAAGTAGGGTTGGGGGAGTGAATGGGACACTTCTAATAGGCAGATGTTTCCAGTATCTGGTGCCTTTTACTCTTTTCTCCCTCTCATTCCCAGCAGACATCCTAGGGGCTAGGTTTCTAAACCTGGAGCTTAGAAATGTCTGAAGGTGGCTTAGAACATTGGGTGAGGAGCACAAGGATGTCTTTCTGGGATGCATCCCATCCTCAGCTTTCATCCGATGCTCAAAGTGTCTTTGATTTAAAAGGGCTAAGACTGCCTCCGTATTTCTCGTTGGGTTTTCTGCCCTTTCTCCATGGTGTACCAGCCCTGTTTTGGTGTTTCTTCTGCCTGGGGCCTGGGAGGAGTGGGGCTGCGGGGCTTAGGTGGTAGACCTGTCCTCAAGTGTCCCCACAGGCCTGCTAATTCAGGGCCCCATGAGTCAGGAGGACAGACTCGATCTCGGAATGGCTGCACAGGGTGTACTGAGGTCAAGGGAAGTGCAGAGGCTAGTGGAGCCTCTGCTGGGCAGCAGCAGACAGGGCAGAGACAGACCACGTTCTGCCAGCTGCCCTGGTGTGTCCTATGCCACTTCTGAGGGAGAGGGCTGGTTTCTACCAGGCAAGTCTTGGGTTATGACGTTGAGCGCCCCCAAACGTGATGGAGTGAGTCAGGAGACCCGGGTTCTGGTCCTAGACGGCTGTTAACTAGCTGGTTCCCCTAAACGCTTGCTTTTTCCTCCTCTGTCAATTGAAGGGGATGGATGACACTTCTCCTGGGTGATTCCTACACAACCATCTAGGTATGTCTGGGAACCTCGAACCAGCTCAGTGGTTCTCACCGGCTGCCCATAAGAATCATCGGTGGAGCCTTTCGGAAAATGGCTATGCCTACATTCCATCCACCCAGGCCAAGCAAAAGCTCCCCTTTGGAGATGAACCCCAGGCATGACGATTCTGGGGATTCTGATGTCCAGCTGAGATCTCTCTCCTGAGCTCCATGGGGAAAGGCCTGCAGCAGGCCCTCAGGATGGCTCAATGCATGGCCTTGCGAGCTCTATTCAGGGATCTCAGGACCCGGTTGCTGGCAGAGCTGTCCTATAAGACTCAGGAACAAGCCAGAGTCTGGCTTGGACACAGCGCCCTCCTTGCTCACTCAACTAGTGCTCTTGTTTTCAAAGGAAAACAAGGCTTGTCAAATAAGAAATGGGGCAAAATACGGAGTGTTACTGATTTATTAGAAAAACTAGTAAATGGGTTTCCTCTGTTTGGTGGAAGCACGTTTGAGCAGGTGGAGGACAGGCCCGGCTGGCCCCAGATTGCATGGTCTGTGCCCAACAGGGTCGTAGTCCTCTGTCGCTGCCTCCTCCGCTGTGACCTCCCTGAGCTTGCTTGTCCAAGGGACCAAGCCGTGTGGTCCTTTGACTCTGTCTTCTCCCACTGAAGGGAGGAGGGGGATCCAGGACCAGCCTCGGGGATCCTACTTGCCCTCCAATAGGCAGGAAATAAGTGGTGTGGGTGGGAGCGGAGCCTTCTACAGGCCTCCTGTGAGGGGTGCTGGTTGCGGGGAGGGAAGCCCAAGAACCGTCCACATCCCGCCTCAGCCGGAGTCAGCGGAGGCCAGGGGATGAAGGGGAAGGAGGACCACCTGACTGTGCCCAGAAGGAGCCCCCTCTAAACCGCCCTGGGAGTTGTGCTGGTGTGGACTGTAGCTGTGTCAACCGAGTTTGGGAATACTGTTAAAAGATTGAAGAGTAGAAAAAGTAAGGAGGACAAAAAAAAAAAAAAAAAAAGTCCGTAACACCTTGCCAGGGCACCAGGGGCTTAGCCCTCACCTAGCACAGTCTCCCAAACGTGGGTGCCTGCAATTTCAGTCCAGTTGGTTGAGGGCCTTGGGGCCTGTGTGATGTGGGAGGAGGGAGGTGCAGGAGCTGGCGATAGATGGTGGGTCGCATGCAGCTGGCTGCCCTTGGCAGTCGGGCACCTGGTTGGCGAAGTCCTAGTGCTGCCTTTGGGGCCCTTTCATTCTTGGGACTGTGGAGTTGCTTGTTGGAGACTCCTCACTCAAGTGCTCCTTTGGCATACAAGGAGGGTAAAGGCTGTCCCCTTGTCCCTGGGCTCCCTCAAGACTGGCCCAGGGAAGCTGTGGCGGGAGACTTGCCACCACCTGCTTTTGAGCAGGACATGCCCTCAGATGTACCTGAGGCCTTCTTTGTTGCCAGGTGAGTGAAGTCACCTCACCGCCTCCTGCCTTGGTCTCTCCAGGTGTAGGAGGCTGGTGAATGGTCTATACTACATTCCCTGTAGGTACAAAGAGGGCTGTAGGGTAAAGTGCACAGAGGCCAAGTGAAGACCCTGGCCACAGAGGTGGGGACCACCTGACCTGGGGATGTCAGGATCCACCAGAAAACTGCACCCTCCTGTGGTTCTTGTCTGCTGACGGCACCTCCACCTTGACATAGTGGTCTTGATCCCAGAGCTGGGCCTGCACTAAGTGCTCCTGGGAAGGCCTAGGAACTCTGGCTGCCTACCCCGTGGCTTCAGCCTGAGCCTCACCCGCATCCGGAGGAATCATCTCAGTGTGTCTAAGGCTCCTTCCCATGGGGAAGGCGATGGAAGTAGCAGCTGCAGGCCCCGGAACCTTCCTGGGCTCCCCAGGGGAAGCGCCTACTGCCACCAACTTGACCCAGTTTTGGATTTAACCCCAGTCAAGATGCTGGGCAGGAGCTGTATTGCTTTCAAAGGGGGGTTAGGGAAAACCCTTGTGGAATGAGTCCCCTCCTCCCTCCGGAAGTCCAGCCACCGCAGCCTGGGGCAGGCTGTCCCTGCAGGTCTCGGTCGTAGGGCCCCTTTGGCTGCACTTGGGGTGGGGTTCGGGGGTAGGCATCAATGGCTTCCACACCCATGTGCAGAACCTTCAGGAGAAGCTGGGCGAGGGGTGCCGCCCTTCATGGCTGTGGCCCCAGCTGTCCATGGGTTGTTACCTGGGTAGTGACACAGCCAGGTGTGGCCATGTGTGCCACCCCAGGGTGATAGGTCATGCATGAACTTGGCTGTCCAGCTAGTGCCCTTGGCTGATGCCAGCTGCAGACAGTACACAGTGGGCATTTGGCTTTGCTTTGTTTCAGGTGCTGGGCTGTCCATCTGGTATCTGGGGACCATACCATCTCTAAGGGGTCCTGGGTCTGAGTCAGATATTGCTGGTTCAGCTGCTACTGGGAGGTGGGGTCGGGGGCCCAGAGTGGAGAGGCAGCGCCTTAGGCAGTGTCAGGACTTGGACAAGTCTCCTTCAGGTCAGAGCTCAGGCCCCAGGCTCAAACTGAAGTTTTAGAAAGACCAGCTGGAGAGCTGCCTGATCCTTCTACAACCTATGGTTGGTAGCAACGGGTGCTGGAGGCAGCAGGAGGCTCCCCCTTGCACCCAGGACCCATGGACCTTGGAGGGTGCCCCCCTTTTTCAGTGGGAGGGGGGAAAGGATGTGGTGGCCCCTGAGGTGAGAGACCCAGTTCTGAGGAAGCCCAGTGGGGAGGAGGCTCATAATGTTCCCTCAGTCCCCAGCAGCCCTTTTCCCAGACCTAGGGCCCTGTGGGCCTACTGAGGGCTCCTTCCTCATGCCCCAGGGGTGGGTCAGGTGTTTCCAGTGTCGTCTTCTCTTTCCCTGGTTTTGACTAAGTCAGGGGTGACCCCAAGCAAGACTCACTTTGAGAGTGGGCAGCATCTGATGCATCTATCAGCTTTCTCCAGCTTTCATAGGGCTTGGGGGCCTGGTGCATCCTCAGCCCAGGAATGGGGTGGGGAGAGGGCGTGTGCCTGGGAAAACCGTATTCTGCCCCCAGGCCCGGAGGCCCAGCAGAGCTGGGAGCCCGTCTCTGGAGCTGCTCTGCAGATGGTGGGGGCGCAGGCATCGGGCCAGGCAGGTGAAGGCAGGTATTGCAGTGCAGTGGGGGCCCCAGAGCCCTGCCCGGCGACGCAGAGCAGGCAGGCAGCGGGCAGCAGGCAACCAGGCAGCAGGAGGGCCATGGTCAAGGCCAGGGTGCCCCACCCTTTCCTGGGCAGTCGAGGGAGGCACTGCGGCACCCACCCGCAGCCTGGCGCCACCTGTGGGGCACCGCAAAAGGCTACTTCTTTTTGGGGAAGAAGCTGAATCTCTTTTCCTTTTCTTTCTTGCCAAGGCTGGCGTCAGGGCCGATGATGGAGGGCAAGGGCAGGCTCTGGGCCTTGGTGCGGATACTCTGGGACTCGTTGATGGCGGTGCTTACACCCTGCAGCCAGGACAGCATCTCCTCCTGCAGGACGGGAGGGTCAAGGCCTCATACCTCTCTGGAGGGACCCCACCAAGGATGGGAAGGGGCCCCCGGACTGCCCGTTCTGAGGGAGCCTTGAGGTCAGGTGGACTTGAGCCTCCTCCGCCTGCCCCTTTGTTAGCAGGGTCTGGGCCGGGCTGCCCTGCACTTACCTCATCCTTGCCATGGAAGAGCCACTCACTGCCATTGCTCAACCTGGGAGGACAAAAGGTTTCCTGTCCTGTGGCCACCCCGGGAACCCTCTGCTCCCACAGCCCCCTCTCAGGCACATAGCACCTTCTGAGAGAGGTAAGAATCTGGACCATTAGCCTTTGTGATTTGAAAACCCCCTGAGGGCCAGCTCAGGCATGGAGCAGGTCCCATGTAGCGGGCACCTGGCCAGCCACTAATGCAAAATCAAACCACCAGGGAAGGGGCAGTGGCCAGGAGGGGTCTCACCTCAGTTTGAAGACGTGCTTCTTCTTCTTGTAGTTGGCAGCAATCTCACAGATGGCATGCCTCAGGGCCAGGGGTTCTTCCCCATGGTAGGGCATCCCCAGGGCCAGGTTCTTGGCGTCCTTGTAGAAGGTCAGCTCACTGTTCCTGAGCACACAGTACAGGTTGTTCCAGGACCTGCAGCGGCGCAGACGGGCAGGTCATGCACAGTCCGGACACAGCAGCATCTCGGTACTCCACTCCTACAGCTGCACCTTTTTCATTGCACCATTGCCCCTCGGTAAATAGTAATCTATCTTACTGTAAAACAGTCATCTCCATGTAATTTCATGACCAAAAGTTAACTATTGTTAACATTTAATGTATTTCTTTCTAGTCTTTTTCTCTATTCACATATTCACGTTTTCTTCTACTCACACACTGGGGTAGACCAAAGTAGGTTTGCAGTTGTGAGCACCCAAAACACAGTTTATTCTTGTATTATTATTTATTAATTGTATTTATTTGTATTACAGCTATAAACCTACTTTTGCCCGCCTCTGTGTGTAGCTAAAATTGGACTATACTGTATAACCAGTTTTGTGTCCTGCTTTTAAGCCTTAACAATATATCATGAGTTATTTCCTCATATCCTCAACTGTTTCTTGAAAGTAATTTTGAATAGCTATATGGTATCCTGTCATATATATAAATAATCTCTTTACTGGTGGACCATGTGATACTGGAAATTTAAACAGTACAATTTAACAATGTGATAAACGTTCTTGTGGATAAATCTCTTTGCTTATAACTCTGATACTGAGATACATTTTTAGAAGCAGAATTATTGACTCTAAGACCAACAGTGTAAACTTTCCAGAGCATTTCCACATCCATTAGCATATTTGATTTTCACCACAGGACTAGGAAATGAATAAAGCAGGGGTTTGTGTTGGTGGTTGTATTATTTTTTGTTTTGTTGCTGTATGCCAGGTATACTGTACCAGCACTTTTAAGAGAAATGTATTTGTGGAAAGCCAGGCTCATCTCAACTGGTATGTGTGGGGACAACGACAAGCTTACAAAGTAATGTGTGGGCTAACTAGAGTTCCTTCTCTGATCAATGGGAAACGTGGCCTTTTCACCGAAATGAATGGCTGAGAAACATCTATGCTTTTGTCCCCTTCCGCCCCTTTCCTTCCTTCCTTCCTTCCTTCCTTCCTTCCTTCCTCCCTCCCTTCCTTCCTTCCTTCCTTCCTTTCTTCCTTCCTTCCTTCCTTCCTTCCTTCCTTCTCCCTCCCGCCCTTTGGAGCGCAGGAAGGTGGAAAGCTAGTAGGGCATGTGGGGAGGAAGGACTGGAAGGTCAGAGAGAGAACCTGACCTGCACAAAGCTGGCAGCACAGCCCTTTCACAAAGGCCAGGTTTCTGACGCCCAGCTTGGGGGTCTTTCCTGTAGCTCTCACCACCACCTTTGAGCTGTAGCCCAAGTAAGGCAATTGCTAAGAGGGGCTAGGTCTTGGAATAGAATTATGCCTTGAACAAATAACTTAGCCCTTATGAGACTGTTTCCCCATCTGGAAGATGGAAACCTCAATATTACTGAGTGGTTAGGAAGATTTTAGCATTCCTGACATAATGCCTGGCATGCAGTAGGTACTCAATAAATGCTAGTTTCCTCTTTCCTGGTGGACAGTCCACGTAAGCAATACACCTCTTCAGGGCAATGGGGTCCCAAAATTCATTTTTAGAGTTTGCGTTAGCTTTGGCATCCCCCAGGACAGGCCCTGTATGCTGCTGGTTGGCTGTGGGGATATGGCCAGCTTCAACCTCTCCATGCTCTCTGTTTCCCTAGGACCCCCTGAACCACTGCCTGAAGGCAGAGGCCCCAGAGTCCTTTTAGAGGTATCCCTGGATAGACCAAACCCAAGGGCGTGACTGCCTCAAGGGTCAGGAAAGGACACAGCCTTTGAATGGATTCCTCAAGGTCATGGAGTCACTGTGTGATGGTTCTGCGAGGGACCTCCAGAATGTACCTTCGCCCCCCACCCCTCCCTGGGGAAACTGAAACCCAGAATGGCAAAAAGTGGGACTTGGTCAAGACTCTTGTTAGTGCCAAGACTGACCTACCCCAGCGCAGGGATGAGAAGAACAATGGTGTTCTCTGAGTTCCTGCTCTGCGCCAGGCACACTGTCTGGACCTGAGAGGCATGCTATCCTCAACATTCCCATTTTACAAATACGGAAACTAACTTAGGCTGAGCAACTCATACAAGGTCATAGCATTTGAACTTGGGACCAGAACTGAAGACAGGCTTTCCCTGACAGACCATGTAGCCCCTGGGCTGGTTGAGGGGAGTACCCAGGAGCTCTCAAGACCAGAGAGGGAAAGGGCACCCTCTCCCCCAACACAGACTGATGTTGCCAAGGCCCTGCTGGTGAAGTCCCTGAGCCACCAGCCCCTCCCCCCGTGGCCTCTTCCCGGCACACCTGTTGGATGCCTTCTTGTTGGGCCCCTCCAGGTCATGCTTGCGGCCCAGGTAGCCCTCCATCTGCACGCTGTGCTCGTGGTCCCGCTGCGCCGGCAGTGTTGTGGGCTCATCACCCTCGCTCAGAGGCGTGTCCAGAACCTTAAAGAGAGGCTCGGTGGCGGGCCTCTCATCCCTGCCGGATTTCTCCTCCTGCCCTTCCTCCTGTGGCCCTGGTGTGGGTGGTGGCTGCAGGTCCTGAGGCCACTGTCTCTCTTCTTCCCCCTGCTCAGGGGCACATGGGAGGAGCACATCTTGCTGGGGTTCTGCCCTGGGGGTGGCTGCTCAGCAGAACCGGGGAGCCAGCAGGCCCCCACCTGAGCCTGGTTCCTTTCCACCCTGCACCTCCTGCCCCCTCCCCCTCCCCCTGGCTCACCCTCCACCTGCTATGGGTACCCAGCTGGCCGGCTTCCCTAGACTGCCCCTGTCTCCAGCTCCTTTCCTACCCCCAATCTAACATCAGCGGAAGCTCTGAGAGTGAGCTGAAGGTGGCCTGAGCGATGGTCTCATCCAAGGGCTTCCAACCTGGCTGGCAAAGCCCTGGCTGCCCGCCCGGCTCCAGGCCCCACCCCAGCTTCAGTCACATATGTGAACTGGGGCTGAGTTCTGCATGGGCTCTGGCAAGACTTCCTAGGGAGAAAGGGCTGCTGTTTAGGCAGGTTTGAAAAACACTTGTATAAGATGTTGAATGGAGCTCTTCTGTTACCTTCTGCTTGTATCTGAACCCTCAAAGTTAGGGCACCAGGCCTATGTGTCCCCCACGACCTTAAAAAGGAAGAGGCCAGACTAACTGGCCCTACACCTGTCCTTCGATGGGGATTTCTTGGGGTAGGGCAGCAGTTCCCAAGTTGGGCTGCCTTAACACTCACCTTGGGAGCTTGAACAAGACAGTCCCAGACCCCTCCCTCAAGATGCTGCTTTCACGGGCCTGGTGCGGGGTCTGCACATGGGTTTTTCTTCATAAGCTTTGCATCATTCTGATGTGCAGCAGAGGGGACAATCGCCTGTAAGGAGTCCCTGCCCTAGGGAAAGACTGTGGCTTCCCCTGCGCCTCCCTGTGGAGGGTTGGGTGCTCCCCACCTTTACTCAAAGTGAGGGAAGGGCCCTCATATGTCAGGTGCCCATGTCCCATTCCCCAGCTGGGTCCCAGAACCCTTGTTGATCTGCCCTTGTGCCTGCTGCAGGAGAAGAGAGGGCAGGACAGATGGGGCAGCAGGGGCAGCTTGCCTCCCACTGCCAGGTGAGGCAAGAATGGCTGGGTTGCCTATGTACCAAATGAGCACCAGGGAAGGCAGCCTAGCTTAAGCCATTGGTCAGAGCCCCATTTCAAAGGCCTGACTGCTGGAGACTTCACAGCACCAGGGGGCCCCCAAGCAGGCTGTGTCTGAACACCTGAAGGACCAGGGCCACCCCAGGCAGTAATGAGACTCTGCCCCCTTATCTACTCCCTACTCCAACCACTGAAGATGGATGGAGGCCCAAAGAGTGTTGGAAAGAAGCCAGAAAAGAGCAGATCCCGTGCTCCCCACTGTGGATCCTACAAACATGGGTCAAAACTGAAACAGAGAGATGGAGGATGGGAGGGTGTGGGCACTACAATGGACATCAGATTGAAGATTTAACTTGGGCAGGCTAAAAGTGACCACGGTCTGCCTGAGATGGTGCTAAGGAATGGGAAGGGAGGCTCAGTGGAGAGGTTTGAAGGCAGTGCTCAGAAAAGGGTAAAGCTATTCATGTTTGTATTCCATAAAATTAGGGCTGTTATGACTGGAAAAGTTTGAAAACCACCACCCTACTCTAATACCTTCAATCTATGAGAAAACCTTTGCTCAGAGAGGCCAAGAGACTTATCCAAGATCACACAGCTTATAGGTATTGGAGACAGTTAAGAACATGCACTCCAGAACTACACAGACCTGAGTTTTTACCTCATCTTTAGGGCTCTCATCCTTTTCTGTCTTAGAACCCCTTGAGAGCTGTGGCCAGCAGGCCACACTCATCTTTCCATATCCTGTACTATTTGTATCTTCAAGAGTGCAATGAGCCAGCATGGCCACAAGGGTCTGGGGGGCCCAAAGCCCTGCCTGGAGTGTCTTCTAGCAGGGAGAAAGGGCAGGAGTAGCAGGAATAGGGCTGGGAGCCTGGGGCTGGGGTGCTGTGGGCCCAGGTAGGCCAACAGTCTGGCCTGGGTATAAAGTTTGGGGAGGCGGAATAGCACCGCGGAAAGTGAAGCCCCTTTTTATCCGTAACTTTTCTGCCTGGCCACACTGCTCCTGGTGGTGGGGCCGGAGCCCTCCCCGCACCTGCCCTGGGGTCTTAGGGAGGTAGCATGGCAGATGCCAGGAGGGGAGCCTGGCAGACCCTCAGTGTGTTTGCCCCTCTCACCGAGCCTCTCTCCTCCTGGGACTGACTGGTCTCACTAGAGCCCTGTGGGTCCACATTTTCTTCCTATACTTTCACTTCCATTCTCCTTCCTTTTGGGAACTGTCCTTGGAAAATAAAGATGACTTTTTCTAGGACGGCTTCCCAGTTAAATTTCACCTTTCTTCTGCTTCCTCCTGATGGGTGCCTGACCCGCATTCCCTGGCAGGGACATTTTGCAAAAGTTAAATGGCTGGGTCATGGGTTGGCTTTGGAAAACAGGGTTTTTCCAAGGTTTACAAAGGTTTCTTGTATGCTCTTGACTGTTCACGAGGAGGCAATATAAAATGCACCCTGTCCTCTCTGTCCTGAAGGCCAAGGCCGGAGGAGGAGGAGCCGTTTGGTGGCTGCTGTTCCCTCCCAGGCCCGGGGCCACAGGGCTCCTCTTCCTCCTGGGCTGGGGGAGGGGACACCGATGAGAAAGATAGTGGCATGGTTTGGGCAGAAGGGTCCTCCTGGCCCAGGTTCCAGGGGCAAATATGCTTTGTGCCATTTTATGGGAGAAAGCCAGGAAACTGTGGGGAGGAAGTGGCAGTTCTGCTGCCCCCGGAGCCAGGCTCTGCTCTCATATGGACACTGTGCTGCCCAAAGGGTGGAGGGATCTGTGGGGCCGGCGCTGGCTACTTGTGCGGCTGTAGAGACAGGAAGGTTCTGCCCAAAGGCCCTGGTGGATCAGATGACCTGATTCGCTTCTACCCTCCCTTCTATAAGGCAGAGGCCTGCCGCCTGAGCCCTCAGGCCATTAGGAGGACGCAGACGCTACAGCTGCACTGCTAACGGGTACCCAGCCTAGAGGTGCCACCCTGAGGAGCTGGGGGACGCTGGAAGGGCAAGGGACAGCTGCTTTGAGAGTCTCAGTGTTGGGTTGAGTCTTCAACTGCAAGTGGGAGTTGCAGCATGAAAGAGGACGAGGGTGGGGGGCTGGAGTGAGGGGAGGGGCTGCCAGCAGCATGGAGCCAGGTCCTCCAGCTTGGGGGACGGACGGGCAGGGGTTGGGGGAGACGGCTGAGACCAGGTGGGCATGTGCACTGGCTGCTGGGATCATGATGTCAGGGGAGGGAAGGGCACAGAGAGGGTCGTGGTCGAACAGGGAGAGGCTCCAGCTCCTGATGGGTGGGGGGTGGGGAGAATGGACACGTCAGAATCTTGTAAGCTTGACTTTTTAGGGTCCTGCATTTTCAGGAAGCTGGCTTGGCTAGGGGTTCAGGCAAGGGTTGAGGGTTTGCTCCACAAAGGAAGTTCAAGAAGGGCCTGAGAAATGGGGCAGGATGGGTACATTTCTTCTCTGGACTCATGGAGTTAAAGGTGTACTTCCAGGCTCAACCAGCAGGCGGCGGAAGGCACAGCACACAGACAACTAGCTCTAGCTCCTAGGAGAAAAATAAACTGGTTTGCAAACACGGGATTTTTTGCAGGTTCTAAAAGATGCTCAGTGACCTCAGATACACTAACAAGCGAAGACACAAGTGAGGGGGCATCTCTCTAAAGGAGATGCTGATGAGTGAGAACCAGGGCATAAGGATGCTCCCTGGAAAGAGGTTTGACCTTAGCCGTGGGATGGTCTTTCCTACGTCACAGCAAGAGTGGATGTGGAGTGGGTCTCAAGGGAGAGGCGCTCCAGGAAGGTTGGGGAGGGCTTCGGCAATGGATGTTAGAACTCATGGGTGGTGTTTCTCTTATGAGATGAAAGTCTACAGTGAGGGATGGAGGAAAAAAACGAAGACTTAACTAATCACCTACTAGATGCCAGATATTCCTCCTACATCCTCTCTTCAATTCCTGGGAAGCAAACGTCATCACTACGCCTGTTTTGCAGATGAGAGAACCAGGGGTCGGGGAGAATGGATCATGTGCCCACAGTGACACATCTAGGGAGTGGACGGTTGAGCAGGCAGATCTGTCTGGTCTCACTCTGGGCTCCGCCTGCTGTGAGGGGGGTGGTGGTACTATTCTAGAGGAAGGTACCTATCTGATGGGGTTCACAGGCTTGCTGAGACAAGCTTGGCTTACCTAAGACTGTGGCTGGTCCTCAGAGGCAGCTGCATCCTGCCAGAGCCACACTGGGAGGGGGCAGAAGAGGGGCTTGGAGCCAGTCGAGACCCATTGCTGAACTGGGGAGTGGGGGAGCTGGCCACTTCCATGGCTGAGAGCTTTACCAGCCCCCAGCCCAAGGTGAGGGGCTATAGCAGACAGTTTGGGAAGGCTGTTAAGAAGATAATTGTTTGCAGGAAAAGAAAGAGAGGTGGTTTGCTGAGTTGAGAGCAACCAAAGAGATGAAGAGATAGCAATTTAGGATGAGTGGAGACAAATGTCGGAAGAGAAGAAGTTGTTGCTGAGTAGGGGAAGAGTGCTTGAGGAGCTGAGGCTGGACCAGGCAGCAAGGGGTCCTCCCGGGGGTGGCGGGATGGTGAGGGGCTCTCATGAGAAGTGAGGTGAAGGGCGCAAAGTCAACGCTGTGCTCCAGGGGCAGGCTGTCTGACAACTGGGGAACCAGGGAAAAGTGGGGGGGAACACAGCATGGAAGGCCTCCAGGTCAAGTGAGGGGGAATGGAGAGGGGAGGAGGGGGGACCTGGCCCACTGGCAGCATTAGGGACAAGAGGAGAGACTTCTGTCTTCATTGTTCTCACCACTGGTGTGGGCTCTTTGCGTCCCTGCCCTGGAGGAGCAGGGAGCTTGCTGGGTCAGCATTAGAAAGACTAAAAAGGGTTAGAAGGCACTGACTCCCCCGTCCAGATCCATCACCCATTGGACAAGTGGGGCAGCTTCAAACTCTGCTTCTGAGATGCTTTCAGTATTAACTGAGGCCATCCTCAGCCCATCCAGTACCTGGGATGCTCTGAAATGTAGTTTGGAAGAACTTAGGAGGAGCCCTTGGAGCAGCGAGGCCAGAAAGATCACGTCTGACCACAGCACAAAGAGCTGGGCACACCCAGCAGTGAACAGCGGTCCAGAAAGAGCCTGGAGTACCAGGGCTCGGGGCCAGACTGTAGGCAGACACGCCCCAGCCTCGCTGACTCAGGCATCCTGGGGAGACAACGACACACCCAAGTTTAGGGGAAAGCTGAAGTTCTTTCCAGGCCGGGTCTGCTCATTATGAGCAAACACACGATTTGCATTCACTGCAGAATGCCTGAAACAGCAGCTCCGTGTGGCCTCACAGAGGGAAGGGAGCAGAGAGGGGAAAGCTTGCTCAGGCAAGAAGAATCACAGCTGCTGCCTTCACGCCCACAGCCCTTCCACCCAAGGACGCCAGAGCCCGCTCTCTGGCTGCTGATTAAAGCTTCAGGCTCACTGCCGGGCTGGTGGTGGGGGTAGTTGTACAGGTTGCCAAAGGGGTGGCAGCAGCTGGAGCCAGCCAGGGACTGGGTGAAAAGTGTCCTGTCTCACAGAAGTGTGGGAGGGGCTGCAATCCAGCGCCTGTTCAGCCCCTGGGGCACCATCCCTCATTCTCCAGGGCTGGCTACTCCTGAGAAGCACCAGTGGCCTTGAAGACTAAGACTACAGAAGGGAGAGGCAAGGGCCCTATGTTCATCCCTACTGAGGAAGCCAGCTGCAGGCAGTCTCGAAAGGTCATGGTAAGAGTGTTGGCTGTGAGTGGTTGGGTGCAAGTTTTTCATGACAACTGATTAGGGGGCCTGCCAGAAATGGCACCTAGGCAGTCACTTTCTGGAGTGGCCTGGCACCCTAGTGAACCACAGACTGGATCTGGCCTTGAGGCTTGAAGGCAGATGGGGCATGATTGCCCTAAACCATGAACCCGGAAGACAGACTGTTTCTTGTCACAGCCCCTAGAAGCACTGATCCCTTTCAGGGGTGTGACTGTCACAGCAGCTCCACTGGGCGAGATGCCAGGGCAGGCCCTGCTCCTCACCACAAAGCCAGGGACAAGCCCAGGGCCCAGAGGGTGCCCCAGGGCTGGTGGACAGGGGTCCTGACGCCTGTGGTGACTGGATCCCCTGTGATACCACTTCAGCTCCATGACGTCAACCTCAGCATCTCGACAGTCTGTAGTAACTCACCACAAATGTCACACTGAGGATTCCGAGGCTTTCAGAGCCTGGAAGATGAGAGCCTTAGCAGGACCCTCCAGCCCTTCCCGGAGCCACCCCCAAGATGAAGGGGAGACACAGAGACAAGGTGACAGGGTGAGGGTGTCCCAGGTACTGAGAGCAAGGGGGATGGCTCAGCCTACTGCCAGGGCCCCTCAAGTACCCTTGTCAGGAACCGAGGTCCAACCCTGCCTCTCTTCCCCAAACAGGGACAAAGGCAAACACCCCAGCCCTATGCCCCGTCCTTCCCAGCTCCTGCCTCACGCCCACTGGCACCTGACAAACACAAGCCTGGTCCTCTAGAGCTGCAGAGAAGACAAGAGGAAAGTGGGGAAAACCACCTCCCTCTCCCCTTCCCTTTTTTCAGGCACATTGATGACATTCTGGAATGTTCTGGACTTTCTATCATCCTGCAGAGGGCTTTATAAGAACGAAGAGACCCATAAGATTAGGTGGCTTGTCTAAAATCATGCAGGAAGGTTCCTGAAGAATTCAGGACTACAACCCAACATCCTGACCTTTACTCCAGGAGTTTTGCCTGTCCTAATACCTTGTTTCTTTCACTTGGCCTCACACATACTTATTTGTACACTTACCTGTATGAATGGATTGGTTTTTACTGGAAGACAACTCTAATGTGGAAAAGTAAGAGGTGAGGGAGGTGATGCATTACAATGGTGTGCTTGAAGAGAGCAGTGATGCAGGGAGTGGCACTCTGGTCCCTGCGTGTACATGTGTATGCTTGCGTGCACCGGGAAGGGGAGGACCAGAACGGGTCTGAAGGGTGGCTGCCTGTGATGTGCAGCAGCCTTACAGAGGTGCAGGTGCCCGGTCTGCCTGTCTGTTCCCCCAAGCAGGAAGCCGGCATGCACGAGCGATGGTTTTCACATGAAGCAACACCGCGTGGATCTATTCTAGAGGCCACTGACACCAGAGCACACACAAGGGACAGCCGACAGCCACCGTAACCCAGGCCCGCTGAGAGAAGGCTCAGCAGACAGCTGGCCCTTCCTGGGCAAGGCCTGCGGTTCCTGCAAAGCTTTCCCACCCTGCGTGGGACCCGTTCTTTTTTTCTTCTCGTATCAAAAAACCAATTGGTTATCACACCCTCCCTCGCAGTTTCGTCGATTCTCATGTAAACTCAACACAGAGCTGAGACAGAAGAAGCAGCAGGAAATGTTTCCATGAGGCCTCGGGCCTGGTGTTCATTGACTCGCCATCTGGTTTCTTCATGATACTGGGCACAGGCCAGTTTTCCCAGCTGGTGTGGCTGGCTCTCTGAGAAGGGTCTCAAATGTGGGCTCATCCCACCCTTCCAGAGATGCCCAGGTCCAAGCAGGTTTTATTCCCCCCAAACCCATCGACATTCAGGTGTTGGTGGAGACAACTCGGATTCACATGTAATTAAATTTGCACAGATGCACAGGACACAGACAGTGGATGGAGTCATTCGGGTAGTCACAAAGGAGCCCACAGGACTGGGACGCCACCGCACACAGACACACAAGGACACATAAATGAAGCGCAGGTGGTGCGGGAGTCAGGGACAGTCCCAGCCCCAGTGTCCACAGTCTGTGCCAGCCCCCAGTTCTCTCTCCTTCCAGTGGGGGCTGTCACTGGGAGAAAGGGGCTGGGACGAAGTCCACCCGAGACCCCCACAAGCGATGATGGGAGCTTCATTCAGAGGGAACTTCTGGGAGAGACCCTTCAGCAGGAGCCCAGGAATGCCCTCTGCTGGACATGAAGGGCCTGTGCAGCTCAGTAAGGGAGGCCTCTGGCCAGGGTGGAGGCAGCAGAGCTGAGTGAGTGAGAGTGAGTGAGTGGGTGAGTGAGTGAGAGTGTGTGTGTGTGTGTGTGTGTGTGTGTGTGTCACAGAAGTGTGGGAAGGGCTGAAGTCAGGGATTCTGCACAGGAAATTCTGTGTATTTTTTCTGGGGTGGTTGGTGTACCAGAAATTTCCACCTATACAACCAATTTCCCTAACCCTCAACAGTTCAGGCAAGCTCCCCTGGGCACCTATAGAAGTGGGGTACATGCTGTGGTGAAGCCATGCGAGGCACATGATGAATTTTTGCTTTCTTCTCAGTCAACCATTCCCCCAGGCACGTCCCCCAAACCTGGTTTATAGCCCCCCAGGCCTCCTGCTCAGACCTTCTGGATCCTCTTAGCTAAGAGACTTCTTTCAGGCAGGGTGCTGAAGCCATGTGCCCAGGTGACTGGCAGCTGCTGTATCTTAGTCTCCTCCCATTTCTCCTCTCAGCCACAAACCTTCCTTTTCCTCAAGCTGGAGGGTGGGCCCTGTGAGCCGGAGGCCCTGGGGTTCTCCCGCCCACCTGCAGGGCCCCCTCAAGTGTGTTCTTGCCCCAGATCCAGCCCCATATCCAAACTCACTGACCAGCAGGCCTCAGGTCAAGAGGGGGCAAAGCGGGAGGGGCCTGCCTAGGAGGGAGGACTCTGCCTGGGTGGTGGGTGTCCTGCAATGCTTGTGGCTGTGGCAGGCAAGACTGGGCAGTCTGTTTGTGACCGTGTGCATGTGTGTGTGTAGGGGACACTGTGCCAATGATGGAGTGAGAAGGAACATGGGAAAAGGACAGTGTATAAAAATTAATCCCTATATAAACTGTTTCCCCTGATGTAGATGGTGATGTATTTATACAAGAAAATTTATTAGACTAAATAAAACCAAACTAAGAGAGTCATGTCAGTGGGCTGGCATGTCAGTTTCTTCTGGGCTGAAGGGAAAACCTAAGTGAGAAATGTAGGCTGATCTGAAGGAGTCTGGGGGTGGGGTGGCGTGTGCCTGCCCTCCACTTCCGCCCCGGCCCCCCGGCCGAGCCTAGTAGGGATGAGCGGGTTCTGGCAGCAACGACTCCCAGGAACTAGACAAGTGGGACAGGAAACTGACCGGGGACGTTCTCTCCGTGGCCGCTCGATGGGGACCTCGGGGACCCTCCCCTGCTGTCTCGCCTTCCTCCTCTTGAGGCCTACAAAGACACAGCTCTTCAGAAGCCAGCCCCTCTCCGAGGACAGTGCTGACCTCAAAACCAGGCCTTCCCACCCTCCTCCGGGGAGCTCATGCCACGTATCCCCCAATCCAGGCCTTCGGGCAGCCCGGCAGGAATGGACACTCTGGGGCATCCAGGTGGCTCCCAGGGCAGGGGAGGTGGCTTTGCAGCAGCCCCTGCTCTCTGCTGGCTCTGTCTGCATCAGGTCTCAAGGCCACCTGGGATTTGGGGTTGATGAATGCTCCTCTTTGCCTGCAAGCTCCAGGCATTTCAGATTTCTCTAACTAGTGGCCCAGGTGTGAGAGGTGACAGGTGTATTGTTAAAGCATCAGTGGGCTGTTTCTGATTCAAAATACCCTCCTCCCTGCCCCCCCCCCCCCCTTGGCAGAGTGCTCCAGCAAAGCCCATCACTCAGCGCTCCACATACTTACCCAGTTTCCTCTGCGGGGGTCTCTGGGACCTGGCGTTCTTTTAGCTCAAGCTAGGGGAGGAAAAGGCCGAGGGCGTCAGAGCCGCCAAGGAGGGAGACCACTCTCAGACACTTTCTCTAAAGGGGGCTCCCTGTACCCAACACACCCTGGTGTATGTTCTTTTTGGGATTATCCCCTTTGGTCTTTGGGTCTAAAAGTCAGGACTTTCTACTCCTACTTCCCACTCTCCCACCTTGCCGAGCCTTTGACACTGTTCATGGTTGTCTAACAACTGGTTAAGAGTTCTTGACTTGAGACACCCTCCAGGTGTGGCTGCCTGCCACCCCAGCCTCCTGCTCACCGTGGTGGGCTTTTCCAGGGCAGCAAAGCGCTCCGCCCAGGTGGCTGTGGATTTTTCAAAAGCCTCATGCCTCTTGATGAGCTTCTCCACACTGTCCACTGTGTGTCCAAAGTCCCGGCTGGCCAGGTAGGGCTCCTGGGCGATCAGCCATGCTTCAGCCACGGAGGCGTCCCGAGAGAACTGGCACACTTCCAGCACTGCCATGGAGAACAGACATAGGCCCACCCACAGGGCCCAGGCGGCTGTCAGCACCCAAAGGCTTGCTCCTGTGGGGCCTCGGGGGCCACATAGCAGACCGACCCAGAGTTGGCCGTCAGGTGTGAGGACCATGCATGTGTCCTCGGTACTGTGTGGATAACCTGCTCAGTGACAGCCCTCTGCCCGAGACCTCTCCGTCCCCACCCTGGGCCCTACCACATCTCTATCAACGGTCACATTTAAAAAACCCACCAATTAGAACAAACTCCATTTTGAAAAGAGGATGTAGTTTGCACATCTCCTTTGAGGAGCTGCCATCTGCCCTGGACACCCCTTTCCCAGCCCTTGGCCATCTCACAAGATGGTGCACAGGTGGCCACTTGACCAGTCCAGGTCTTCTTGTCTCGGGGTGCCCGCCAGAGCGGTGGGATTTCTCCACCTCTCCTTGTCTCCAGCTATGCAGGACAGCCCTCCTTCGGTGCCTGACACACCTCAGATCAAACATCCCGGTACGTTAGAGCCTTACCTTGACCTTCTCCAAGCCACACTCTATAGGGATCCCAGCCTGACATGAGGCGGGGGGTGGGGGTAGAGGGGCTGGCTGGCTGGTTCCAGCAGTGTGGGTCTTCTGAGGGGATCCCTGAGGCCCTTGGCAATGGAGCTTTATGATGAGTGTGCTGTGGGGGCTCTTCTCTAAGCAGTGGTGACACCCCCCCACCCCCGCCCCAGCGGGGACCTGGCCTCTGCCCCTCCTGGTTCCCTGGCTCCCAGGCTGCACTCACACATGCTGAGCCGGTCCCAGCGGGCCTCCCACTTCTCATTCATCTCCTTCCTCCTGGACACCACCTGCTTCAGCTTCTCCCTGATCTGCGAGAAGGGAGAGAGAACAGTGCAGGCAGTGGTAATCCTGCCCATTGTGTGAGGTGGTGCACAGGGAGATCCTGCAAAGAATGCTGGGTGGGACTGGTCACAATGACCTGGCTGGGCAGCCTTGGGCATGTTACTTAACCTCTCTGAGGCACATGCGCCTCACCTAGAAAGTGAGTTTTGCTAACTGCAAAACATGCGCATGTGGGTGTTAGGTGGGCTATTAGCTTGCTGTCCCTACAAGCAGCCAGCCCCTTGAATGGGTTTGGGGGGGCTCACATCACCAGCGCTCCCTGGGGGACAGAAAGAAGAACCCTCTCAGGAAGCTGTCTGGTCTGGCAAGAGTTGCGGCACAGCCAGGGAGGGGGCTGTCTCTGGGCCACCGTCCCTCTCACCTCCTCGGTGGCCTGGTGCTGGCGCTGCAGCAGGGACTCGCCAAGCTCCAGGCAGGTGTTGAAGTTCTTGCTTCGTGTTTCAATCTCGGCCCTGATGCCCTGGTGATACTTCATGAGCAGTTCCACTGAGGAGACGTCCCTGGGGTGGGTGTGGGGGGCAGGATGGCAGGAGCAGGGGAGAGAGTTTGGGGAAGAAGGGAATGTTGGTGACTGTTCAGCCTAAGGCCACTTCCCGATCAGAGGGGCCACCCTCCACCTGCCTGGGGGTCTGAGCCCACTCCCTTCTCTGCCAGCCTGGCCCCAGAGGTAACACTGATGCCCTGGTGTCTGCTACTGCTCATGGCCAGGACATGGGCGGCGCACAGGGGCCCCCAAAGAAGCCTGGGAATGTTATTCAGCAATGAAAAGGAAGGCAGTACTCATGCAGGCCGCGATACAAAGGAATCTGGAAGAGGGTGTGCTAAGTGAAAGAAACCAGCCAAGAAAGACCACACATTATATAATTCTACTCACAGAAAAAGTCTAGAGGGATAGAAAACAGATTAGTGGTTGCCAGGGGCTGAGGAGAGGGGGAGACAGGGCCTGAGGACTGCTGAGGGGTCAGAGTTTCTTTTGGGGGTGATGAAAATCTTCTAACTTTATACTGTGACGGATGTACAACTGTAACTATATGAAAAACGACTGAATATTGAATTGCATGGTATGTGAGTTATATGCCAATAAAGACGTTAAATACAAAAGCTTAACCATCAGGACAAGCACCAGAGGGGCCCAGGGAGAGACAAGGGCCACAGGTAACTGCTAACATGACACGAAGTGCATGGAGAGCCCTGGTGCCCACTGAGGCTCTCAGTGCCCACCTTCCACAAGCAATAAGCTCTTTTCTGAGTTTTGGGGAATGGCCCCCATAACCTAGCGCTGGGGGAAGAATAAACAGTGAACCCCGTTTTTTCGCTGCCGTCACCGTAGAGGCTCACTAATATGCCTTTCTCACCACACTCAGGATTCCCTTTACTTGGAAATGGTCGGTCCTCCCAGAAGAAGCTGAGCCACTCACTTTCTGCCTGCACCCAGCCCTCAGATGTCCCCCTGGGAGCCCTGTGCACCCCTTTCGCAGGACTGTCCCTGTGGGGAGAAGCCTCAGCGCAGCGCTCTGGGCTGCCAGCCTCTGGGACAACGTGGTCAAGGAGTGGGGCTGCCTTGAGAACAGCCCCCTCACCTGGGCCTCTCCTGGGTCTCGATCTGCCGGATGATGCTCTCCATCCAGGAGAGGAGGTCGCGGGCCATGCTGAAGAAGCGGAATTTGTCCGCTGTGTCCACCAGCTGCGTGCGGCGCCCGGCGCAGGCGTCAAGCAGCGCCTGCCATGCGGCCGACACCTCCTGCTCCTTGTTCTGGATGGCGTCTGCCTTTTCCCCAGCGTATGCCGTCTGCAGGCGGGTGGCCACGTCCTGGAACTGCTGTACCTGTGAGCGGGCAAAACTGGACATTGTTCCCCATGTTGGGCCTAGGAAGGGCAAGGGCATCTGCCTCCTCCGGGCCTCCCTTCCCAGGGCACTGCTGGGAGGCACCACCCCCTGGGTGCTGGAGAAGGCTCTTGCTTTGGCACCTCTGCTGAGCCAAGGCACCCCTCCTCCCACATCTTGGGCTTTGATCCTCATCAAAGGGCAGTGAGAGGAACTCTGTGCTCTTTGAGCTCCTCAGAGGTAAGATAATAAGAGTAGCTATGTACCAGGAGCTGTTTGAAACAATTTATTACTCCCTTCATTTTTACAACAACTCCATGAAAGAGGTACTACTATTATCCCTGTTGTGGAGATGAGGAAATGGAGGCATGGGGGCTAAGTGATGGGCCTGAGGTCACTCCCACCAGTAGAGCGGGACAGCCAGGATGGGAGGTGTGCCTTCAGGTCCTGGTGTTAACTGCTGCGCATGCTGTCTCTCTGAGGAAGGGCCTGTACCAGACCCCTGTTTGAGGCCGGCCCTAAGAACTCAGTGCCTGCAAGGCACAAGAGCCACACTCCAGGCCCCTAGGATGCCCCCTAACGCTGGGTGAACCGGAGGCCCTGAACCCCACTGGGCTGGCGCAAGGTGGTACAACAGCCCATCATTCCTGCTCCATGGGAAGCCCACCAAGTCCCTGACAGCTGGGCCCCTTGCCACTGCTCTATCATACCGAACTCTGTAGAGCCCTACGGACCTGTGGTGGGGCCTCAGGAGGCACCCCAGTGAGGGAAGGAGGGGGGTCTAGGCAGCTTTTGGGGCTCCTGCAGCTCCCACGCAGAAAGGCTGAGCAGCCCTGTGGCCAAGGGCACAGAGTCTGTAGCCAGACTGCTAGGGCTCTGCTGCTAATGCGCAGGTTCCTGGCGCCTTAATGCCCCTTTGCTGTGCCTGCTTTTCCTCATCTCTAGAGGTCAGATAATATCAGGGCCTTCCTTGGAAGGCAGCTCTGGGATTCCTTGAAGACATGTAGAGCTTAGCACAGTGCCTGGTACTAGAAAACATGTGTGTTTGCTAATAATACTGTAATACTTTGCACAACCAGAGAAATTGCATTTTAAGGTATTTTATGCGTCGGGTTTTTATAAAGATTAAGTCTGAAAAACCAGAAGCTGAAGAACACCTGGAAGCCACTGCTCCCTGCCTTTCTGCCCCGAGCTACTGCCTCTCTGAGGAGGTGAGATCTCCTGGTACTTGTTCTAGAGGTTTCCCTACAGAAGCCAGGAGAGAACCTAATGCCCCAGGGCCCCCAGGAAACTGGTCATGGGGAGGACGTGGAAGGCAGGTCCCCAGAGCCTGCGGGTGGACGGTGAGGGACAGGAGGCACCTGCACGCCCAAGAGGTGGAGCTCCCGCTCGAAGGCCGTGTGCACACGGTGGAAGGACTCGGCAGTGCTGGCGTCCAGCCCCACGTCCTCAGGCAGCTCGCGGTGCTTCTCCTCAATGAGGCCCAGGATCTCGGTGCCTGTGTAGAAGTAGCGGTGCAGGTCGTAGGAGGCGGCCAGCAGCTGCATGCGCGTGTCGATGAGCTCGAGCAGGTCTGCCCACATCTCGTTCAGCCCGTCCTTCCACTCAGCGATGGTGGCCGCCTCTCCGTGGCCCGCGTCGATGAGCCGCTCGATAACGGCATTCACGTTGTCCACCCGCTCCTGCCCAATCGCCCCGGTCTCCCGGGCAAAGTCCCGGAACTTGTCCCGGAGCAGCTGGACAGGGGATAGAGAGAAATGCAGTTATTGGGCTCAGGGGCAGGGCGGTGTCATCACACTGGCTGCTGACTTTCCCAGGTGGTGACTACACCCACCTGGAGCCATACTCTCACACGTTCCCCAGGGCGCCCAGAGCACCCAGCACTGTGCCTACATCTGTGTGCAGCACTTTGTGACTGGCGAGGCGGGGTGGGATGATGTTTGTGTGTGTGTGTGTCTAGAGAAACAGCTCTTGCATTAGAGAAAGACAAAGAAAGCAGTTGTTGCAAGTACTCACAGTGACGTGGTCAAAGTCTTGCCCCATTTCTGGGGACGAGGCCACCAGCTCCTTTTCCGCAATCCACTGCTCCAAGTCGTCGGCCTCCCTCTTCAGCTGGAACAGGTGGTACATGTTCTCCAGCTTCCGCTTGCGCTCCTCTGCCATGTCCTTCAGCCCCGCGTACTGCTTGTCCACTTGCCCCTGAAGTCTGATGATCTGTTCCCTGGAATTCAAAACAAGAAAGCATTCAGAGACGGTGATAGAAAATTCAGGGCACCCAGCTCAGGAGGGCCGAACAACTCCTCCCAGCCCTGCGATAGGGACAGGTGGGGAAATGCAGCTTAGGAGCCGGGGCAGCGACTTCCCCCAGGGAAGAGTTGAGGTGAGAAGGAAGCATCCCTAGACCATGACACTTTAGGGGATGACAGACAGGAGCCCCCTTGGAGGAGGATGCTTTCCACCACTGCCCTGCACCCTGGGAAGCCTAGAGACAAGAGCAAATGGGGGACTTCCCCATTATTCCTCCGAGGAGGCTGACGGGGCAGGCAGGCTGAGTGGGACCCCAGTAGAAGCAGGCCCTGCTTAGCTCTTCAGAGAGGGGCATGCAGTACCCGGGGCTCTATCTTCGGGGCTCCTTGGGAGATGCTGGGGTGGCTGCTGAAGACTCATAGTTGTGGATGCCCTACAGGCAGCTGAGGACGGAGCCATGAGTGGGGGCAGCCGGAGGCGTGTGGCCCAGTGGGCCCCCATTTATGCAGAACCCACACAACTGAACAGCTGAAACAGATGAAGGCTTGCTACCTCCACACCTTTGTAATAATTTTGCTGAGCGACTGTGAGATTGTGAAGTACCTTCTGGACCGTAAACTGAAAAGTGGCATTAGTCTTCAGCATCTCTTAGCATAGCCTAACTCTTCAAAAGACTGGGGCTCTCAGTTCACTCAGAGGGCAGCTTTGCTATTCCATTTTCTAATTTTCTTGCAAGCTAGACCTTAGTCAGCCCTGCTTGAAGTTACCCACACAGAACCAAGGCACGAAATGGAATTGGGCCAATCAGGAGCCGAGTAAGCAGTTTTCTCAAACCTATACTTCTCAGGAAAACCGTTCCTGTTTTCCCACTTGGACCTGAATAGATCCTGGTTGGTGGGGCCCCTGGCCTGACACCCATGACCTGGCCAGGTCACGCCAGTTGGCACACTCACCCCTCGGGGTGGCCCTCAGCAAGCAGGCTCTGGGCCCGGCTGGCCAGCTGCTTGATGTTCCGCCCGTACTCCTCCACCGCACGCTGCTGCCGCAGATGCCGCTTCAGCATCACGATGGCGCCCTCTTCGTCCTAGGAGGCAGGGGGCCGTCAGCGTGAGCTCCCCGAGCTTGGCCTGGCCCAGGTCACAGACCAGCTCCTGGAGGTGCGTGAGATGGGGAGAACCAGGCTCCGGGACACCCACAGGGGACCTGTGCTGTCCTTTCCTGCTACTTGTTTTCTAGGAATGATGGCACCCTGTCTTCCTCTCGACTGCCCCTCCCGCCCCATATCTACCCTTCCGGGCCCAGCTGCAACTTCATTTCATGAAAACTTCCCCTATCATTCCAGCTTTCAGAGACTTCCTCATGTGCCCTCCCACCCCCTCCCCTAGCAGTCCATCAGCACAGAGTCCACGGTACAAAAAAGGTGAAGAAGTTTGGGGTTGGAGCAAATCTAAGCTGGCAGACAGCATGTGCTCTGCAGGGATGTAGCAAGAGGAGGGGCATCCTGAGAAGGAGGGTTCTTCGTACACCCGGCCCCTACCCTCCCTCCTTACACATCTGACTTACACGGCTCCCCCTGACTGCCCACCCCCAGCGCTTTCTCACAGCCTTGGCACCCAGCCTGGGCCGACCTGGGGGGTCTCGTCCGAGATGACGTAGAGCTCCTGTTCGCTGATCCAGGCCTCGGCCTCGCCTGCGTCCAGGTAGTACTGCTGTGCCTCGCTGGCATCCCGCAGGCGATGCAGCCGCGCGGCTGCCGCCTCCCGCAGCGTGTCCCACGAGCTCCGCAGGTGGCCAAGGCACTCCTCGATGTCCTCACAGTCGATCTCCGCCTCATTCACCAGCTGCTGCCCTCTCTGCAGCACGTCCTCGACCCGTGGTGCGTGGCCCAGGATCTCATTTTGCAGGGTCTGTGACCAGAGGTGAAGGGCTCAGAGGCGGGGCCTTCCCACCACGCAGGTGAGGCTGGGCCTGCAGCAGGCTGCCCAGGTGACACCCTGGCACCGCTCGCCCCTTCCCGCTTGGGGAAGCTAGAGCAGCGTGGGTGGTGGTCATAAAAGCTGCCAGGACCACGTGCCAGGCACTGTGCTAGGCACGTCACATCATTCTCCTTTCACCTCCCACACTCCGCTGGGATAAGCATGAGCCGCCAGCACACAGCAGGGGAGTGACCTGTGGGCAGCGCGTGGCAGGGGCGGCGTTCAGCGTGACCCCCCCTGATCCCACAGCCCGTGCTCTGGACTGTTCCTCACTCTCTCTATGTTTTAGCAGAGCTTCATCTCTTAGGTGTACAGGACAGAGGAAAGGAAAACAATGCTTAATTGGCCTTTGATATCTTATTCTAAGAGCTTTCACTCGTAGAAAACTATAGTTGACAGGTGCCCCTCGTACAGAGTTTAGGGTTTTGTTTTTTCCCCATTTCTATTTCTCAGATCTCTTACGAGCTTCGCATTATTTTCTTGTTTGAATCTTTCATTGCCAGAATGGCATTTTCCTCCTGCTCTGGGGGCTGGGTCACCTTTTTCTCCAAGGGGCCCTGACCCACATGTCACTCGCTTTCTGGTCCCAGAGGCCCAAGCCTGGGTGCTTCTTGCATGTGGGCTCTTGGCCCCTCACACCTTATCTCCCCCCTTTCTACAACTGTCTGCGGCCTTTAAAACCATCCGGAGGGCGGGGCGAAAGCAGGGCACATGGGCAGTACAGTGACTTACAGCACTGAAAATAGAATTAGCAGCATCCACACGTCACCTAATGCTCTTAAGTGCGTTTTTACACTTGGGATCGAGGCTGACATTTTCCTGTGGTCTGTGCCACTGTATTCAAACCACCCATGGTGTCAGCTCTGTTAGTCGCTCCTTTCCCTGGATCTTATGACCTCAGCAAGGGGTCCTAAAAGGTCTCTTTCTCTCTCTAAAGCAATTGCTTTCTGGGATCTTGTGTCATGTGCTTACTTGTGATGTCTTCTTCCCTGACTTAATTCAACACATATTTACTAAGTTATTTCCCATGTAGCAGAGCCTGTGCTGGGGACAATGTGGAAACAAAACCCCTGCCCTCATAAAGCTTATGCTCTGGTAGAGGAAATAAGACACTACGCAGGTAAATAAGTGAATAATTGTAGAGAATGGGTGCTTGAAGGAAAATACGATGAGACAGAGAAAGTCTGCCAGGTGTGGTGGCGGCTGCTTTAGCCCGGGGGTGACATCCGAGTGAGGTGCCACCACACAAAGATCCGGGAGCTGAATGCTGCTGCTAAGAGGGGAGAGAAGCTCCCAAGGCCCTGGGGTGGAGGTGAGCCCAGGCTGTCTAAAAGCCAGAGAGAGGGCCAGAAAAGCTAGAAGGCTGTGAAAGAGGGAGGAAGTGCTAAGAGATGAGATTCAAAGGCAGGTAGGGGTCGGTCAGATCAGACAGAACTGTGGTTCTTAATCCTGGCTGTATCTGGGAACACAGACACAGCCCGGACCCCGACCCCAGAGATCCTAATGAATTGCTCTGAGGTGGGACCTGGGCATTGGTAGGTTTAAAAGTTCCCTCAGGTGGTTCTGATGGGAAGCCAGAGTTGAAAAGCATTCATGTGGCACCCGGCAGGCTGTGTTCTAGCTGCAGTGCAGAGCCATTAGAGCAGTGGTCCTCAAGTGGGTTCGGGAGCAGCAGCAGCAGCATAACCCAGGACCTTGGTAGAAATGGGAATTGCCAGGCTCCACTCCCAGTTTGAGCCAGCGGATCTGGGGTGGAGCCTGGTCAGCTGTGTTTGAACAAGCCCTCTGGGCAGGTGTGATGCACATGAGGTTTGAGAACCACTGCACAAGAGGGAGGAATAAAATGGGAGTTAAGCTTTAGCCAGACCAGCCTAAAATAGTCTTCACTAGGGCAGCCACGCTCTCCCAGGAGATTATCTTTCCCTTCTTGTTGAGGAGAACCCCATTTAGATACTTGCCCTTTTCTTAAAATAGCAGCCTTTGGCCATGGGAGATGAAAATCTTTTGGCAATACCACTTGCTAGACAGAGTCAGAAGTCTTTAGTGTTGGAAGGACTGAAGTCGGCTCATTTTACAGTTGAGGAAACTGAGGCCCCAGGGATACTGTCTTCTACCAGCCTCCTTCCTTCAAGTGGAGGTTGTGGTGTTAACCCACATCTTACCACCTTCTAACCCAGGTCCCTTTGTGTGGCCACCAGAGCCTTTGTGATCATGTCAACTAGAAGCAAAGGGTCTGAAGGAGCTTTTTAGGAACCCTTTGGATATAATTCAGGCCCTTGTACAGTCACTGGGCTCTGTGAGCAGATGGTGCTTCTGTGACTTCAGGGAAGAAAGTACTGTCTGCCATGACTGTTCTTCCCAAGGAGCTACAATGCCGACTGGCACTCTGGGACACCCTGCTCTCTCTGGGACAAGTCCCTAGGCTCTCCTTGCTTATGGCTGTGGCTGCCCCGACTTCTGGACCCAAAGAGCAGACTGGGAAGGAGGAAGGACTCTTGGCCCAAAAGCAGGGTCTATGACCAGCCCTTGGCCAGACACAGAGGCAGCGTAACGGATGTAGCTGGTCTTGGAAGATATAAGGTAACTCTGACCTAAGAGGAAGTGTGGCATCTGCTCACTTCCAGGAGCCTGACCAAGGCCACAGAAGTTTCCAACCAGGCCAACAGAGAGAAGAACAGCAGATGACAATGTGCTCCAATGGCTCAGAGTCTGAGTTTCATGGCTTCCTAATGGGGCTGGAGGTCCCCAAGTCCTTATGCATCCAGAGAAGTGGGGCCTACTTTCCCCGAGGACACCCAACCTGCCAAGTGCAGCCTTGGAGGAGAGAGAGCAACCAGGAGCTCTGGGTCTCCTCCCCGGGAGGCGGTAGAACACAGAAGCTAAAATTAAACCTGCGGCCAGGGCATCTGGGTCCCGCATTCACCAGTGTCTTGATGGGTCTGAATGGGCCCAAATCCTAAAGCATCTGAACAGCCTGCCACCCTACTCCCCTGTGGTCCTCCCAGAATCCTCTCTGCCATCACCAAAGCTGCTCTGTTAGGGAGTCTGGGGACCCCAAAGCTACTAAAAAAGCAATAATCTGCTGTAGCTGCCCTTCTGTAGGTCAGGACTGGGCCGCCCTCCCTAGGGCAGGGCGGGGCAGCGAGGGGGAAGGTGGCACCGACAAGGTACCGCAATACTCACCTGGTTCTTCTTTATGAACAGCTGCACGGTTTGCAGATTGGTGCCGTAGTTAGCCGACTGGGCCTGAGGCAACCTCTCCTCCACCCAGAACTGCAGAGATCAAAGGCAGGAGGACAGGTGATGACAATCGCGGCCACCCTTTCCCGAGCACCCGCCATGACCCAGACAGGGCGCAGCTTGTCATGTCTCCCTGGTTCTTCCCAACACCCCATGTCAGGGTTTTGCCCCTATTTTACAGATGGGGACATTTTTATATTTTGAATCTCGGTTCCTAATAACCTGCTCCTGGTCACACAGGGGAAAGGTAACGTAGCTGGATTGGGAACCCAAGTCTGTCAGGCCGCAAAGTCTGTGAGTGAGGTAACATTCAAAAAGCATCGGCTTTGCTTTTATATTTCATGTCATCATCACAACAATCCCATGAGATAAAGGGGTGAGATGACCAGACATCTGCTGCCAAGAATTGCCTGGGAGGCAGCCAGGAATCCAGGTGGCAGCCGCTGCCTCGCTGTGGGGGGTGAGGGTTGTACACCCACGCACCGTCTCGTCCTCTACGTCCCGGCTGATCTGCAGCTTGGCTCTGGATGATTCTAGCTGCCTCTTCCTTCTCCCCAGGGGCACCAGGAGGTCCAGGAACCGCTTCTCAATGCTCAGGTCGGCGTCCTCCTCTTCCTCTCCCACTGAAGGCAGCTGGGCAAACAGGTCCGCCAGCTCCTCCTTCCGCACATTCACTTGGTCCTCCACGCGCTGGGAGACAAGGGGACAGTGTTGGCACTCGCCCTGGCACCTGCGCAGCCCCTTCCTCCTCTCCCTCATTCATTTCCCACCCACCCTTAAAGGCCCACTTTGAGCTCAGCCTCCCCTAGGAAGTCTCCTGGGTGCCCTGCTCTGCTTTCCCTCCCTGGAGCACCTGTACGATCCTTCTTAGGCGTGCTTTTATTAACCTGTTTGGATCCCTGTCTTACCCACTGCAAAGGAGACATTTTTGCATGATAAAGGCAAGCCCAGCTAAGAGGAACTCACTTTCAGGTCTCAAATTTGCTCCCCAAGATCCCTTTTATTCCAGCGTTCCCAGTCTACAACCCGCTCACGTGCCTTCAGCTTAGCCAACATCCGGTTGACACTGGTCAGGTCCTTGCCCGGGTCGTCTGACCGCAGATGGTCCTCCATGGCGCTGATCCACTTGTTGAGGTCGGCTTGGGTCCTTGAGCGCAGGTCAGAGCTCCTGGCGGCTGAGAGCTGTTGGGTCTTCTCCTTCGTGGTGGCCTGAAGCTCATCCCAGAGTTGGTGCAAGGCTTCCAGTCTCTGGGACACCAGGGCTGCAAACTGGGGCTTCTCCTCCTTCAGATGCGCGCCTTCCTGTGTGGGAGAGAGGCGAGCTCACCGTCCAGCCACGGGCAGCCTTGCTCCAGGTGGTTGCAGAGGGCTAACTGAGGGCAGGCCGGTGAAGCAAGGAGCCCGCCTAGGACTTGGTGAGGCCCAAATGAAGGACAACGCAGTCCTGAATTACTTGCAGAAGGTGGGACAGTGGGGGTTGTATTTGGGGCAAATGACTCAGGAAAGTGCAGTATGGGGAGCTGCAGACAAAGGTCAGCTGGTACTAAAATTGTTTTTTAATTAACAACAACAACAAAAAACCAGGATCCAACCAGGCACAAGCAGCCTGGAAACCTCCCTCTGAGTTCTACCCTCTCTTGACCATCTCCCCAGAGGCTGCGCACTGGTGGACGTTTGGTGGGATCTTGTAGTTACTGTCTTTGTCTTCGCTAGTTTTCACCTGCACAAATGTATCTCTTCTTTTTTGGGTGAGTACAGGATGATATGACTTGGGCCTAGGAATACATACCTCTCATGACAATCACTACATATTAAGTGTTTAATTATCACCAAGGACTATTCTAAGTGCTTTAACGCTCTCAACTCCCTCAGGTGGGGGGCTGTGATTACCCTCATTTTACAAATGAGGAAACTGAGGTGCAGGGAGACTGAGTGGGACAGTCTGGCTTGGAGCCTACACCTTCCACTCCCGTGGACATGGCCTTGTGTGGTCCTGAGGCCTGCTTCGTCCTGGTTGCCACCATAGGAAATGGCAAAGGTACCCGATTCCAAGATCTAACGCCAGCCCTGTTGTCACTTGGGCTGCTGGGCCAACTCATTACAGAGGGGACCCTTGCTTCCCCATCCACAAGGGGTGTGAGTGAGCACTCCCCAGTGGTTCTGCCCATCTGAATGGTGAGAGTCAATGAACTGCTTTGCTTACGTCACGCGTTCCCCAGAGCTGGGGGCCTGGGGAGGATAACAGAAGGTAAGCAGAGATAACCGCTCTTCCGGCAACAGATGCTAAAGCTCTGACTCGAGTGTCTTCTGTGTCCTGGACTGTCCTCTGACTCAGGTGACCCAGAATAGGCACCCATTTTGACAGGGCCTCACAAGACTGGATATAGTTGAAGGTTTAACTACTATTTAGAGAAGTTTTTTCATTTCCAAGTTCTGTGCTGTCCAGCACGCCTCAGGATGGCGTCCGTGCCTGGGGGAAGCCCCACTAAGGTAAGTGTTCACGTCACTTACTGCGTCGATGCCCTCCAGCCACCCCTGGTGGGAGGCCAGCTCTGCCAGGAACGCTTGATGCTTCAGCCATTTGTTGTGAAGGTTTCGTGCTTCATCATAGGAGACATCCTGAGATGTCAGCAGCTTGTCATTGATCCAGAGAGTGAGCTATGGGCAGAGAGAGAGGGGCCAATCATCCCCAAGCACACCTCTTTGATCAGGGGCTCAGGGCAGGATCCGCTGCCCACCTCTGGCCAGCTGTGGCCAGAGAAGAGGGCCAAGCAGAGGAAGTGTGAGCACAGCTGAGCACCAGTCTCTAACCCTGGATACCTAAACTCCCAGCACAGGGCACTTAACCCAAATAAGGACACTGGTGGGTCTTCCACACCAGTGTGTGCCGTGTGACACCAGGGATAGTTATGCTTCTCTCGATATTTCCAGGACCTAGGACAGAGCCTGGGTTGTTACAGGAACTCAACAAGTGTACTGAATGGATAAATCCACCCTTTAGCAGTAGGGTAAGAAATCATGAATAAACACAGAGAAAATGCTTTTGGAGGAAGAAGCTGGGGCCAGACCCTGTAATTAATGAGGGAAAAACTGCGAGGGGCAGCCAATGTCTCCAAGATGTCCTGGCACCATACCCAGCCCAGTCTGTGCCAAGGGCAAATAAAAACTCTGTCATTTGGGCTGAGAGAAAAGAGGTAGGAGGATGAGGGCAAGAGAGAAGTCAGGGAAAGCCCCATTCCCCATGGAAATACTGCTAAAGAAGGGACCCGGGAATGCAGGTTAAAGACCTGCCTGTACAGCTTGTCCCAGGCTGAGCCGGGACCTTTGGAGCAGTAGTTCTCCAACCAAGAGGCTTGTTGAAAATGTTGCTCTCTCTCTCCCAACCCTTAAGGACCTGATTCATTGGGTCTGAGTGGGGCCCAGGACTCTGCATTTAACTAGGGCCAGGACTGGTTCTGTAATTGCAGGGCCCTGTGCAAAATGGAAATGTTCAAAATTATTAAGAATTTCAAGATGGCAACAGCAGAGTGTTAAACCAAGTGTGGAACCCTTCTAAGCACGGGGCCTGTGTGAATGCACAGGTCGCAAGCCCTTGAAGCCAGCTCTGCCCCAGGTCCTAGGTGACTCTAATATAGGTGGTCCTTTAAGATGTCCTAGGATTGAAAAGTTAAAAAAAATATTTACAGACTTGGAGAAAAAAAGTATTGTGGAACCAAAGATTCTAGAGGATGACCTAAGCTGTCAAGTACCCAAAGATCCCCCTGATAGACGCCCAGACTCCTGAGTTAGAAAGGATCCTTGTGGACATCCCACCTCTGGGACACTTTGCTCCTGGAAAGGAATGTCCTGCAAAGTGGTCTCACCTCCTGGCAGGTCTGGAGGAAGTTCTGGAGCTCTAGGTTGTCTCTCAGAAGAACTGAGGCCTCTTGGGCCTTCTCGTTGTTCTTCCTGTGCCTGGAAGGGAAGCCAGAGGCTGCAGTCACAACACTGTTGAGTCTGGATTCCCCATGCAACACCACCAGCCCCACCTAATTCTGGCCCATCGCCCTGGGGGGGAGAGTACCTGTCCTCAATCAGCTGCACCTTCTCCTTGATCTTTTCCGAGTGGAGGTTCCCCTCGGCTATCAGCTTGTTTCCAGAGTCCACAGGACTCAAGACCTTATCCTGGTTATTCTCCATAGACACCAAGAAGTCTTCAAACTTCCGGATCCCAGCCTCTGCTGCTTCTAGGGAGTCTGGGAGCTCCAGGTGAGCCAGTGTATATTCCTGTTGAAGCAAGTTTCCAGATGAGGCATGGAACCAACCTGAGGAGGTGGTGAGGGAATGTGCCAGGCTGGAGTGCCATGTGTACTTATAATGTGAATGGTGCCCCCTGCAGGTGTGCAAGGAAGAGGCTCCCCAGGCCTTGCTCCCTACTCCCATCCTCACCCGGGGTACAGGTACCCAATGAACAGGGGGCCTAAAGCCATATAGAAGGGCAATCCTGCAGTGGAAAATTTATTTCTCCAGCCTCTAAGTAACCCAAAATAGGCATAGTTTGTGACACAGGTTGAAGAAGTCACCTTAGAAACAAAGAGGCCTATCTCCAAATTAAAGGCTAGAGAGAGTCCAAGAAAAGCATAACTTGGTCCCTGAGCCCTATAGTGTATTTGTAGACTCAGCAGTGCTTTTGCCTTGGGAGGTGCCCCTGCTCTCCCAGCCCTGAATGCCTCTCCCTACCTGGTTAGTAAGGATGGCTTCAGCCTGCTTGGCATCTTTCTGGAACTCCTGGAAGCCAAGGGACTGCGCGAGGGAGTAGCTGCGACTATCCCACATTCGGTGCAGGGCCTCCCAGCCAGTACCCAGGCCCTCCAGCCGCTGGCCAAGAAGCAGGTACTCTGGGTTCGTCTGGCCATGGAGCACTTTCTCTCCGGAGCTCTTGACGTGTTCGTAGTTCTTTCGGTGCCCGTCAATCTCATCCTTGATGGCCGCATGCTGCTGCAGGAGCTGCTCCACCTCTGGGAGGGACTCCGGCATGTCCTCAGAGGCCACAGCCTTCTGAGTCAGGGACAGCCAGGACTGAAACTCATCCAGCTCCTGCAGGAAGGCCTGCAGCTGGCTGGCTTCACCAAGTGAGGCCTCCTGGTCCTTCAGGGCTCGCTGCAGGCCCTGCCACAGCTCCTCCACATATGCCTGTCGCCGGCTAATGTCCTCCTTCAGTTCAGGGTGGGACTCCATCAGCCGCTGTGACTCCCGCTCTAGGGCACCCACGCGGGCCTGGATGGCAGCCACATCACGCTCCAGCCCCAGCAGCTTCCGCTGGATGGAGATGATGCCCGCCAGGTCCCGGCCCAGGTCCTTGAAGGACACTACCACCTTCGTCTTGTCCATGATCCACTTGCTGGTCTCCTCACAGTCCACGCAGTAGTTGTGCACCCGTAGGGCCGAGTCCACGGCCTCCTGCCTGGCCGACACCATGGCCTGGAACGCCTGCCACCTGCCCGGGGTACACAGAGACACCCTCTTCCTAACTCTTCCCACGGGTCATCCCTTCCCAGATTTCCCACGAGGTTCTCTCTCTCCCCAGAGACCTTGCACCCTGAAAAAATCATCTACCTAACAAACTGCAGTGAATAAGATTCATTTATCCAATTTTATCCAAGACAACATAACTACCAATCAGGACTTTCTATCAGCAGGGGCAAGCAGTGACATGATCCCAAGCATAAGGGAAGGAACGTGACACTCAGCTGGGCTCTCTATGTAGCTGGAATTCAGGCTAACATGCAATTTCCCCAGATCTTCTGAAATACTGACAATAATTAGAAAGCTCACATTAACGACTTCAAGAATGCTTCAGGACAAAGGGTCCCAGCAACCCTAGAGGAACCATGAAAACACCTAAGACCACATTCAAAGTGCCCAGGGCCTGACATAGTAATTTTGGCCCAGAAAGAAAAGAGGCCTAGTGAGGAAGAGGTGAGAAGAAGTGGGGGGCGGGGATAAGCTGGGTTTATGATCAAAATGGATAATATAACCTTAATCTTCAAATGCAGTGCTGGAGTGATACTGGGCAATGTGCAAAGGACTGGGAGCTGTCCTGATGGAACTGGAGTGGGTCTGCAGCCCCTAATAAGCCTTTTCTAAACAGCTGCCCACCAGCCTGGGTCCAGATCCCTAAGGACCCCTCCCTTGGACCTGGGTTTACTCATTCTGCATCACTGTAATAGCTCAGCCCATAGAGTATGCTGGGTGCTCACTTGCTAATTAAACCCATTTTTCTTGAATACACAACAAGGCTTAGTAGGTCCTCAAATAATGTCATTTCATTCAATGTTGTTTTGTAATAACACTGATGAGATGCTATAAGAACTTAACTCCTGTTTATGTCAAGTAGCCTATGCTAAAATTGGTTTTGTTATAAGTGGTTTTGTTGGAAGTCACAGAACCTATCAATGGTGTGAAGTAAGGTTTTACTGTACAAGCATTATGTTGCCTTATGGGGTGTATGACTTAGAGAGAAAGTAAGACAAGCTCACAGAATAACTATGGTATAAAGTACTATGTACATAGCACATACCAGGCAGAGAGGACTAAGTGGGCTGTGAGGAGTGACAGGGGTGATGGTGGCAGGTTTCATGGTGGTCCTCTGAGCTGTATCTCAATGAACACATCTATTTAAGGAGGAGACCCTGAGTATGTCACTCATCTGTGTACCCCCAGCACCTGGGGGATGGAGGTTACAGGACTATGCTGATGGACTGGGTAAAGTGCATTGTGGGCATTCCAAGGTGTGACAACAGCTTCTTGTCTAGACTGAAAGACAGTCTTGTTGGAAATACCCAGAGAGAGAAGAGGGGCAGTTCAAGGATTTCTCTGCTCCCCTCTTAGACCATGAGGTCCCTGAGCTCCAGGGAATTCTGTGCCTGGCACACAGAAGGTGCTGAGGCTAGGAAGTCAGGGGAAAGGAGCTGAAGATTTTCTCTGAGTTGGTCTGAAACCACTGTGAAATGATAGTGACGTGCTCCAGTGCCATGAGATCCCGAGGCCCTGCTCAGAAGCCCCTGGTGAGGGTCTGGCTGCGCCTCCAAGCAAGAGGCCCCATGGTGATTTTCCTAGGCCTCTCCTAGTGTGGCCTTAGTGCAGCCACCAAGTGGAGGCCACACAGGGGATGGGCTGGGGTTGGGTCTAGTCTGTCTCCCAAAACCACTGTCTCCCTCTATTGCACCGTGTCCAGTAGGGGGGACATTGATAGAGCTGCTCTAGTTAGCACTGCCCAGGCGATGTTGGGAGTCCAGGTTTGTTCCTGGGCCCACGATTATTAGAAAAATGTTGGTCAGCTGGAGTTCATGCAGTAGAAGGTAATCACGCATTCAACGAGGAACTGTTTAAATGACTCACGTGTGTGCCAAGCTTGGCTGAAGTTATTTTAGTTTAGTTCCTGCTACTCATTCACTAAGCATTTATCAGAGAACCATTATGTGCCTTGTGCCAGGCGCTGTTCTAGGCTCTGGGGATACAGCAATGAATGAAGCGAAGCACTTGCTTTAATTCAAGTGGGAAGGGACAAGTAAATAAATCCCTAATCCATCAAGTGGTGATATCCCAGAGAAAAAAATAAAGAAAGGAAATGGCACAGAGGCAGAGGGACAGGGTGGGAGAGAGGTAGGCCATATTTCCGATGGGGTGGTCAGTAAGGACTGCTCCAAGGAGTTGATATATAAGTTGAGATCTGAATAGCAGAAGGGAATGAGCCAAGTGGTTATCTGAGAAAAGACTTCCAAACAGAGGAAACCTCAGACAATAATGTACTAGGCATGCAAAGCACTGTGGGCAAGATATAAAGATATTGCTCTTCATTTGCTTATAATCTAGTAGGAAAGTTCTTCAACATAAAAGTCACTATAATACAAGGTGGAATGTGAAACTCTAAACCAGTACAAGTTTCATCTGGGACACAGGGAAGGAGAGACCCCTGGGCCAGCCCAGAGCGCTGGTAAAATCTGGCGTATGTAGTTTGCAGAGGATGCAGTCTGGTAGGACTGTAGGTGGAGGTAAAGAATGACAGTCATTTTTAAAACTATTTGAAGAACTAGCCCATGGAAGAAGAATCAGAATAAATTTTGAACTCACTAAAGGGCAGAGCCAGAACCAATTTACAAATTTCATGAGATCAGACTTTCTAACCAAAATGCATTGCCCCAAATGGGCTGGGCTGCCTGGTGAAGGGGTGAGCCCTGAGTGCCTGGCAGCATCTGTACAGGACACAGGCAGTCTGGGGTTTAGAGGTAAGGGGGACTGCGTGTGTGCACAAGTGTGCATGTGTGCAAGACACACAGGAAGCACTTGTCAGCTACATATGTGTTGCCTTAATGAGCTGTAGTCAGAGCATGACCTTTATAGATCCCTAAGCCATGCACAATTCTAAATGAAATATATTAGGTATTTTCCATCTTCAGGTGAGAGAGAACCTGAGGCCTGGAATGGTAGGATGGTTTTCCATAAAATCTGTGAGTTGAAATGTGCCTGAGAAGTCGTGCAGCCTATAGGAGAGCATCCTCCTCCTCTGCATAAACCTCAGATTACAGAGGCATCTCCTGAGCTAGAGTCCCCATCTCTGGATGTTGAGATAACTCACCTCATTCTAGTGGCTCCAAAGTACTCCCTAAACTGAGCCTCCTGGAGTCTCCACTGTGTTGACCCTTTTCTTCCCTAACAGCACCTCTCAGATTGCTTCAGTCAGAATGAAGCTCAGAAACAAGTGTGGGGAAAGGGACAGAGCAATGGGTAGATGGTGAACATGTGGCACTGTGTGTGCAGGGCCCAAGGTGACACACAGGGGACATGAGCCTATGCCCTGTCCTTAGAAATCCTCGAGGACTCATGGGCCATTGTGCCCTGTACTGAAAGCACTCCACCTCCAAAGGCTCCTCAGGGCCTCTTTTCTGTTCTGACCATGAAGCGTGCTCAAGGCTTCCTGCTAATTTTCTCTTCCTTCCAGCCGGCCGCAAGGTCGATGACGCATTTGATACAAGCAGGAGCTTTCTTTTATGGACATTACTTAAGAGCTCTCAGAAAGCAATTTCCCCTGCCTAAGAAACATCTGGGTAAATGGCACGAGTACCATCTGGCCTAATTTTTACTTCGGGACACTCAGGACATTCCCTGTATCCCGAAGGATCACCACCCCTACCCCCAGGCACAGTGTTTGCAGCTGTGTGAGCACATCTCTCTGCCTCGCTGGGCCCATCACACATAGGTCCCTCCTTGCTGCTACAGGAGGAGACCGGCTGAGAAAGACACGAGTACTGAGAGTGCAAACCTGGCAGTGCAGAGTGGGTGTCCTGACTTTCAGGCCACACCCCAAGGGTGTGTCAGTTGCAGGGTGATGCCCCCAGTTCCCAGCCCGACCCACGCCTCACCTGGTGTTCAGGTGGTCTTGGTACTGCTTCACTTCCCCACTGCGTGGGTGGCCACTCTCTATCAGGTTGTTGGCAGCGATGTTCACGCTACCAATCTGAGTCATCAAAGTCTTCATCTCCTGGTCCAGGATGTCAAACCTGATAAAGAGAGAGAAGGGAGGGCTGGGGAGGTGGTAGCAGGCACTTCATTGCCAGTGGCCATGCAGTCTCCAGAACGTGTAGCTCTTGCTTTCTTCTTCCACCTCCTAATCACATTTGACCAGGTAAGGGGCGGAGGGGAGAAAGAAGAAAGATATGCTGATGCTCCCTATTTGCTGGTTCATGGGTCCAATGTCTTGGTTCAGCATTTCTTGGACCAGACTAGGAGAGAGCTGGTCCCCTACTATATCTGACACAAGCTCAACAGATGGGCACGGAGGGAAACACGAGATGATGGGACCACCTGCCTCCACTGCCCCAGCTGCTGCTCTTAGACCCCAATTCCATTGTCTGACACCTTGACATGAAGGATACTCCCCAGCCAGATGCTCTGTCCCTGGGAAGGAGAAGGAACAGCTGCTGTGGGGAGGGGCTGGAAACCATGTAGTTATGGAAACCAACCCTTTTGGGATAAGAGCCCAGGTCTCTCCAGCATCAGCACAGAACCACCTCAGCATGTTCCAGGGAGTGACCTCTTCTCCTCCTCAACTCCCTGGATTCTGTACTTGGAATTCTAGGATGCACATGGGCAGGCCTCCCCTGCCGAAGTGCTGATGGAATCGGAATACCGGAAGTGAGAGCGGCCTTGCAGACCCGACTGGTTTACCAACTGGTCTCTGTGGCTTCTTTGGGTTCTGTGGGTTAGGGACTGCCACAGAAAGATAGAGCTGGTGGGTCCTGGACCCTCACCTCCCTCTTAATCAGATCAGCTCTACTTTCCTCTGCCTTACATGTCAGGGATTCCATATACAATTCATTTGAACAAAGGCTGCTATAGCTGAAAAGGAACTGAGTAACTAGACTAGGAAGAGCTCCTTTGTTTATTTTGAGGAAAGCCACAGGGGTGAAGTACCCAAAGCTTCACAGAGAGGTTAGAACCTGTGATTCCTGCTGCCTGGTCTCTGCAATAAAGGGCATTTCAGGGCTCTCAAGGAGACCTGGGCTGATCTAGAGGCTGCTGCCATACCCGGTGGATGGGCAGACCATGCCTTGGTGCGGGGAGGCAGGAAAAGAAGGGCCAGCGCTGACCTGTGCTGCACGACCTCCAGGTCCTCCAGCGTGTCTGGGATTTCCATCTGGGCCAGCCACTTCTCCTTCTCGCCCATCCACAGCTCACAGGCATCTGTCTCCCCAAACACTGTGTACAGGTCCAGGGTATCCTGCAGCTTCTGCCGACGCAGGTCCGCCTGAGCTACCACTTGTTGGTAGAGCTCCCGGAGGGCCTGCAGCCGATTGGTCACATCTGGGGAATCCCGAAACTCTTGGGGGAAGCCCTGGGCCTGCTGTTCCAGATGCTCCATCACCGCACGGCTCTCCTCCAGCTCCTCCAGGAAGTCCTTGTGCTTCTTCTCCAGGGCCCGGGTGGACCCTTCATCCTGCCCTATGTCTTCCCCAGAGAGCAGCTTGTGAGCATCCTGCAGCCAGGCCTTTAGGTCATCTGCATCGCCTTGGAACTGGAAGAAGTTCTCAGCATCCTGGAGGTTCTTCTTGCGAAAGGCAGCCAGCTCCTTCAGCTGGTCCCACTGCGCGGACACCTCCTTGATTCGGGCCTCGATCTGCGGGTGCCCATACTGCTTGCGTGCAACCATGCCCTCAGCTTCCCGGAAGGTCTGGTCCAGGTGGGTGTCCAGCCCGCGGAGCTCATCCTCAAAGGCTTTGTGCTTTCGCTGCAAGATGAGCACACTGGTCATGTCCTTGCCATAGTCTAGGGAGGAGTAGATCTGCTCCTTCTCCTTGATCCAGCTCTCGGCCTCATCCATCTCCCAGAAGAACTTCCAGAGCCGCTTGGACTGCTCCAGCTGGGCCTTCCTCCCGGCTGCCATATTGCTCAGCTCCTCAAAGCACTGCTGCAGGTGGCTGACACGGTCCCGGATGACCTGGGGATCACAAGGCTGGAACCCTGGGAGGAATGGTGGGAGGGGGAAGTGGGAGGAAAGATGAGAGGGGAAAAGGCTTCATTTATAGGCAAGCTTCAGTTCAGTTGCCAGGCTAGAACGATGCGACCTAGAACCCGCCATTTCACTGGGGCTTTGGGATTGGAGGCATGGTGTCTCAGGTGCTCAGAGGGCAGGCCAAGTTCTTAACAATTAGTTCCAAGTAAACTGCCAGGGATAAGGGAGGTTAAAAGTTGGATCAACTCTCAGTAGAAATGTACTATGTGAAATTATTTTTTAAAAAGCCTAGACACACATTTCAAGATGATTCTTCAAGGACGCAACAGGGTCTCCTATTTAAGACCCGAAACCATAAACCTAAATGGTCTCTGCTGTAGCTGGAACTAGGAGAGAGAGGATGAAAGATGGGAATGATGCCTTTTTGGTGATTATTAACAACTTCCGATCCTAGATCACCAAAGCAGTTGCCTGGTCCCTGGAGAGTTTTGCTATCCCTCAAGCTTCTGTCTTACACCATTAGTTAAGAAAAGAAGCAGAATTCTAAAGCTAGTAGATTTATCCAAGCTGGAGCGCTGAGCCAGAGGATGGGGCCCTGGCTTCTGAGGCCTCAACAGGGAGACGTTTGAATTCTCACCTTTCTCCTCAGTGAACTTCAGGGTGGCTGCAGTAATGGCCTTCACTTTTTCTCCTTGGATGGCAATGTCAGCCTCCATCAATTTGTGCTTCTGTAGCAAGTCCTCAACCTCCAACAAATGCTTCCCAAACTCAGCAGACAAGAGGTGAGCCTGGCGAAAAGGACAGACAGGGTTGGGGGAATGAGGAGAGGTGGAGAGACCTACCTGCTAGAAGAGAGCCCTCTGAAGGGGGGGCCATGGTGTCTGGGCTGGGAGTCGGTGCAGCTGGAAAACACCTGCTGCCCAGCATGGAAGGGGCTGCAGAGCAGGAGTTCCTACTAGGGGTGCCCATCAACATTACTCTTGGATGTCCTTACACCAGCTTGAGCCCCTCACTCCATCTCCCGCATCTGCCCCAAGTTTGGGGCCTGGGCATGTGTATTTGTGAAAATGTCCACGGTCACTCTGATGGGTAACCTGAGTTGAGAGTGCTGTGGTGGAGGGAGAGGAGATCCCGATTTCCTGGTTGCCCCTGTGCTGGCAGGCCTGGATTCTAACCAGTCAGATCGTAGCTACTCAGAGCCTGATTCTCCAGGCTCCTGATTAATGTCCGTCTCCCAAGGGCCTGCAGGTTGGTGTCTGTGCTATTGTGAGCCCAAGATTTCATGACCATGGGCATACAGAGTGGACCTGGGCTGGTGACTTGTCTGGAGCAGAGTGAGTCAAGCAGCTGACAGGTAAATGCAGCCAGATACTGTGTTGCCTTAGCTTCTCCATGATGATTCAGGGGTGGGAGTGGCTGGGAGGCGTCTAAGGACGCATACACTAACTGTAGGGCGGGTACCGAGGCGCAAGGTGGGTGCTGGAGATGTGGGAGGTGGGCAGTCCCTGGTCCACCTTGATCTCGTCCATCCAGTCGATGCTGTGCAGCATGTCCTGGAAGAGCTTCTGCAGTGCCCAGGTTGTCTCGAGTCTCTGGCGCCGGGCCCTCAGCAGCTCCTGCAGGTAGTTCCACAGGCGCAAGATGTTGTCCTTGCGGGCCGTGATGCGCTTCTGGTCGTGGTAATTCTCCTTCTCCAGCTCCTCGGCCAGGTCTTCCAGGGCCCTCACCCGCTCCTCGTAGGCGGCTGTGTCGGTCTCGATGGCCTCGTGTTTCTTCTTGGCGGCCTCCACGGCTGCCAGGTCGTACCCGAAGTTATCCTGCCCCACAGAGAGAAAAACAGGCAGCTCAGTCGGGCTCCTCTTGGCTAGTCACCCAATGCAGAGGAACGTCGGGTCCCTTTGGAACAACTGCTAGATGGGAAAGACCATTCCCAAGGACTTAGTCCTGCCATCTTTTCCAGCCTATCTTAGCAGAGCCAAGTTCCAAAGACTAAATGTCTCACAAGAACCTTTAAAACAAGCTTAAGATTTTACTCACTGTGCCGTATGTGTGGGTGTGCTGCGCATATATTACTAAACAGCCCCTCTTGGCCCGCAGGTGCTCACCACCTGCCTTGAATGGACCTGCCTGATTCTGGGCAGAAACGGGCTTCTGACTCAGAACCAGGCAGCTCTAAACAGATGGCTTAGGGTGCACACACACACACTCCCCAATTCTCTCAGAACACTTGCTTTCCACTTTCTGGATGGAATTAATTTGTTTCCAGGCTCCAAGTGGGAAGAAGCAGATGCAGCCCTAGGCGATCAGCCCTGGGGTCAGTTTTTACCTAGTGAAATATGACACAGTCCTAGAGGCCAGAGGCCAAAAGGCATGTCTGACACACAAGGTGTACTGTTTTCATCATAGCCCAGAGGACCATTGTTCCATGTCAGTGGGAACCCTGACTTTAGTTGATGACAGCTTCAGGGGCCATTTTTGGATTGTGAGGTTCTGTCCCTAAAAATGAGACTTCAAATTCTGAAGAGTTTTTCTTCAGATGTGAATCTTGACCCACCCAGTCCTGGGGAGCAGGGAGGCAAGGCCTGGGGAGAGGCTTATCCACAGCCACTGAGAGGCCAACTTGGGCTCCAGCCCAGCTGACTACTGGGGGCTCTGGAAAGCTGCCCCTCTCCTGCCATCCCCAAGTGTGCTCCCATACCTGTGCCACAAGGCGCTGGTTTTCACTGAGCCACGTCTCTCTCATTGCAGCCTTTCGGTCAAAGCGCCGGGCCAATTGCTCCAGCTTCTCCTGCCGAATGAGCTCATTTCTCAGGGCCAGCTCCCGCCGATACTCAGCTTCCTCCAGGCTTTCCCAGGCCTGCTCGAGGGACAGAGGAGAATTTTTGGGGCACAAGAGGAACATCTGGGTTTGGGGGTTTCATCTCTTTTGCCCAACACTGAGTGATCTCAGGAATGTAGGCAGAGCCTTTGGCTTTCATGTTGGGGCCAACCAAATATTCTGGGAGCCCTGCTTATGAGAGCTCCATTCCCTCTTCCCCTAAACCTGCCTTGGACTCTTGGCTTAATGTAACGTTGCCTCCATGGGAATGCTGTACGTGGCTACATGGCTGCCTCCATTCTATTAGAATTTCCAGGGGGTATTAAGCCTCTAAATCTCTGAAATATTAGAAGATGTTTCCCTTCTGTTATAAGTAGTTACTATTCCACACTTAAAGAAATTCAGTGTTCAGTAGTGATTAGATTATAATTACTGGCTCCAAAGATGGATTCTGGGCATCTGAACAGGGGGCTGAATTGAGGGCTCGTGGGTGGAGCTGATGTCTCAGAATTAGGTTCAGAAAGCACCCCAAAATAGGCAGTGTAAGGCCCTGGCACTCGGGAGGGAGGGTGGCTTGCTTTAACCCTGTCCAGTGCCCACTCCCTATGCCCTTATCGAGGACTCAATCAGCTCATGGGCTACGTGCAACGGAAAATGCTACTGTACCCGGTTGATGTCAGACACTAGTTTCCCATCATGGGGCGTGTACACTTTCTGATTGTTGGCTCTCATACGGGATTGGATGCTAAAAAGTAAGACTTCCAGGTTCCCCTTCTCCTGAAACCTGTTGAGAAAACAGAGGTAGGGAGATTAGTGTAGAGGTCCCCACAGCCAAATTGTCTGAAGTCAATGTGGAACCCTGGTAACTTGGAGCTTGGATAGCAAAGCATATTTCCTTAAAAACAAAAAAGCAAAAGGGATCTATAGGTCTACTTACCTGCTAAAACATCTATCATACTCCCCAATGGAGATCTAATGGGAGTTGAGCCTTTACAATGCGACCAGGGAAAACACAACATCTACCACGGTGGTTGCCTATCATTTGCTTCCCCTGGGGGATGGCTAACTGGAGTCGTCTGGGAATTCCTGTAGCTATCAAGTTTTACCAATCGATACAAAGAGCTCTTCCTGGTTCAGCAAATGAGGAAGGCTTCTGACTAGCACTTCAGTCAGTTTTTTATTGAGTCAATAAATCCTTAGAAACAGCATTGTCCACATAAGAACATATTGCATTGAAAGCAACTTTCACCTGAATCCTAATGAGCCAGCTCTCCTGACAAGTCCCAAAGGCCAGATGCTCCCGAGGAGGGAGGAAAGGCTGGGTTCTGGGAGGATTGTAGGGGTAGGAGATGAGAACTGGCAGCAGGATGATGTCTGGAACTTGGGGTCCAAGCTCCAGTTAACTGGATACTTTCTCATTTCTGCATGTACTCAAGGATCTGCCCACTTCTACATCCTCCACCTGGCAGTGGGGGGTCAGCGTAAGCCCTTAGGCCAGCCTAACAGATCTGAGTGCTCACAGGTAGTTCAAGAGGGCTGTGGCACTAAGCACTGTGTACACAGCCAAGAGATGTCACCCCTGTCAGGGGATGTTCTCTGTATTAAATTCAGGACTTTCAGAGTGGGTTAGTGTCAGACCAGAAATCAGATACTTGTTTATAGTACATTCTAGACTCCGTGTCTCACCTTTCTCTGTGGGAGAGTCATGAATGAAGGGTGTGGAAGATGGGAGGAGGAGGAACAAGGCAGAGAGTACCACTGATGAGCTAGAAATCTGTTTCAGGAGAGCTGGGCAAGCTCACAGCAGGTGCGATGGAATGCTCCATGTGTCTATGTGTGCCTGTTTCACATGTGTATGCATATGTGCATGCAGGGTTGTGTGTGCCTGTGCATAGGTGTGTGTGCATGTACCCAGGCCCTGCACACACTGGGGCAAAACAGAAGTCCTGGGAGGTAGGCTCAGAGCTCTTCTGATGAGCAGTGACAGACAGGAGAGAAAAAGGATTTACTTGATGATCAACAAGGCCCATACAGATTGCTCTGGGCCTTAGAATACAGAGGTCACTACCAGAAAATAAACGCGAAGTTCAGTACACAGGTGAAAAAGGAACTTCCCAGCACAGGTTCTTGGAAGAGACCCAGAAGCCCAAGATTTCACTGCTGCCTGCACTCAGGGATCTGGGAAAGTGCTTTCATTGGCTATGAGTCAGGGGTTACTCCTCAACGTCCATTTCCTATAGGTTGGTGGCTTGGGATCAGAAAGGCCAGGAAGGAATGAAGTGCGTGACAGATGCGAAGCTCTCTGGCCTCTAGAATATGCCTCCCAGGTACACTTCTCAAGGCCCAGAGTCTGGCTCTACCTTTAGGAAGTTGGTTTCTCAGTCACTAATGTCCACCCTCCCTCCCAAGTGCCAGGGCCTTACTTGGGTGGCTTCTCCACAGTGCGGTATGTGCTAAAGGCCTGTAGTTGCTGCTGGACACCCGCCAGGGAGTTGGCAAATTTGCGACTGTTCAGAACTGTGATGGTCTGCTCAATCCAGGTGAGTAGGTCCGAGGCCAGCCCGCTGTACTTTTCAATCATCTTCTCTGTCTCAATGGCATGGTCAATTACCTAGGGAATCACCTGATTACTTGTCTGCTTCAGAAGAGCAATGATGCCATCAATGAGGACCACAGTCAAGGTGGTCTTCCTTCTCTTAAGCCCTGGAGTGTTCTATGTTGGGTCTGTCCCCTGGGCCCAAGGCTGTGGCTCAGGCAGAAGGAAAGGCAACCACAGTAGGCAACTAGCCCTGCTCAGGTTCAAGAGTTGCCTCCTTTTCCCTTAACTCTATAGGAGATTAGTCAGCTCCCTGTGCCAGGATACTGGCCACAAGAGGGGTGAAAATCTTGTTCATTTTTCAATGAGTATTAGGAATTGAGGGCTTCCATAGTCTTTGCTAAACACCAGTCACATGGAGGAGCATGAGAAATGGTGCCCATACTCATGCAACTAAGGAGCCAGCAAGGAAAGGAATCTGGCATGAAGGTCTTCATAGTGGGGTGGCTTCCTGGTCTACCGCGGGAGACTAAGAGGTCTGCCACCGCAATAAACCAACAAATACAAGCCCGTTTTGCTCCTGTGGGAACATTCATGAGACATGGTTCTGCAAGTGGAAGATGGGCTCAGAGCTGTGGGCTATGACATCTTTCAGGACAGACCATTCACCTGCTTAGGAATTCAGCATGGGAGTCATTAACTTGGCTTCATTAACTTGATCTGCCCCCCACCCCATTGAAGCTGGAGCCCCAGCCCAAAGCTCCTGGGATGGAAAGGGAGCATCTCAGTCAAGGCCTGGGTATGGCAAACAGGAAGACGAGGTCAGTGTCACGAGACAGCTCGGTACCTTGCCGACACGCTTGCCCTCCACCGCCAGCACCTTCATCTTGGAGAAATAGTGGTAAAATGCCACCACGTAGGTAATAATAGATTTCTCATCAGGGTTTTCTGTGAAGACATCTGCAAGGGGAAAGGGCGCTCTCAGGATGAATTGGCCTGGCCTCCTCTCCTTGCTGTGCCCACAGCTTGCCCAGCACCCGGCCTAGACTCCATGTGCCCTGTCAGTCCAGCGCTCCCTCCAGCACACAAGCACCATCTCCCACTGAACAGTTAAGGCTGGAGTGGGAGCTGCTCACCTTCAGGGTCGAGGAGTGGGATGATGCCCAGCTGACGCTCGGCCACATCGAATGCGTGCTCCAGATTGTGTCGCGCGTTGGAGTGTTTCAGCTTATCAAAGTCAATCAGGTCAGGCCTGAGGACGAAGCCAGATTGTCAGCAGGGCGTGGTGGCCACAGCATCCCCACCAATAGGGCAGCCCCGGTAGGATGCAAAGACCCTGGGCAAATGCAGGGAGGTGATCCAGGCTCCAGGCAGATGGAGGGAGGTGGGTGGGTAGGGACAGTGAAAGGAGGGTTTGGGAGCAGAGGGATGGGGGTAGCTGTGAGCACCTGCATGTGGGGAAGGGCAGAGGTGACACTCCCGTGAAGTTTGAGCAGTAACCTCCATGCTGAGTGCAATGTGTGCGATCACCTGCAGGGGTCCTGCTCCTGCCTCATCCCCACAGCCCTCTTCTCCCCCTTACCGGTGCTTGTGTATCAGGGCATTAAAGGCCAGGCCATCCTTCCAGCTGGAGGTGAAGTTGGTGACATTGACGTTGGGGTAGCTGCATCCAAGAGAAACATTAAGACCTAAGAAATAGATCCTTTTCGGGTCCCAAACAGGTATATGAACTGAGGGACCAATATACCAGGAGAGATATGGACCTGTTTCTCAAGCCGCTTCAACATGAGGGCTCCCCCATAACGTGGGCCCAAAAGACTCATATACCCAACAGACCCCACAGTCTGACCCAGGCAACTCTGGAAAGGAATCCTGTGTTTCAGGCCTCAAAGAATCAGGTCGGGATGGACTTTGCATCAGTTAATCCCAAGTGGCTAGAATTCTGGGTGATGATGTCATGTCCCTTGGAGATGGCAAGTGCCCATGGGAAAAGGTGGGCGGGGCAACGTGCTTCCCCGGGCTCACCCTGCTGTCTTCATCTGACACCACAACAGCAATGCATCCTTGGCTGAGCGAGTCTCACGGCCTTCCTGAGTTTGGACCACGATGTCCTGAATCTGGGGATGCAGGAAGAGGGGAGAGTGGGATTAGATTTGCATCTGGCTCAGGGCCTTCCCACTCTCCCTGGAGGGCTCCTTCCCTCTTTCCTCCTCCCTGGCCATCCATATGGCTCGCTTGCCAGCCCCGCAGCAACACCACTGCCTGAAGCCCTGGGTCCCTGTGGCCTGTTTCCTGCCTTGGTCAGCGGGAACACACAGGGATGGCAACAAGATGGCTCTAACTTGCTAACTCTGACAGGATGCTGAGAACAAATGACAAGAGCGTCGATCCCTACTCAGGAGGAACATGCTCTGCAAGCCTGGGAAACAGCGCTAACATTGGAAAGTACTGTATTTACATTAGGAGTTTCTCTTGCCTTTTCATTCCTCCCAGTCCTGTCATCTTTACTATTGAATCGTACACACTCATGCAGAGTGAGATGGGACCCCCAAGATCACTTGGATGAGAACTTCAGTCTATGAGCCAAGTGCTGTATCTTCCTTTTCCCTGCCTTTCCCTCCCCTGACTAGGTTCCTCCTGTCCCCAAACCAGTGGGTGGAAGGCCTTACTTCCTTCTGGTGTGCTTTCTAAATGTCGTTATAAATAATGAACCTTGAATTTCAGGATCGGAAGAGAGAAGTTTCTGATTGAAACACACAAAAGCAGATCTTCTGTACTGTTTTTGCAATTTCTGAACCAAACTGTGTAAAAACCCAAAAAATTACACATATGGGGGGTAGGGGGACAAAGAGCAGATCTTCTAGCCAGAACTCATTCAGCCTGGCTACTAAATTCTACCTTCTCGCTTAGAAGGCCACACTACTGACTGAACAGCTGGCCTTGAGCTTCAGCAGTTTGGTGATGCAGAGGATGGTCATGCCTTCCTACCAGACTTTCCCCATAGGACAGGTTACTAGCCTCCCAGAATGTGCAGGAACACTCCCACTGTAGTCACCATTTTATAAGATTCCCAAGCCCTGTCTGGCCCAGAGAGGCTCCCTCCCCTCCCTCTACCCTCCGGGAACCCACCTGGAAGCGAAGGATGATGGTCCAGATGAGGCCCAAGACCAGGCGGTGGTTGCCATCCACGATGTCATGGGAGCCCATGTTCTCCAGGTGTACACGCTGCTCCTTGAGGAACTGCAGAGCCTTGTCCACATTCTCCAGGCAGTGGATGCGCATCTTCCCCTTCGTGGGCTTTGGCTGGGGACAGCATGGAGGGACCTCACAGTTACCACAGAGGTGGCTGCAGCCTGGACCAGCTCCTATCATCAGCATCCACCCTCTACCCTCCTGGCTCAACTCCAACTCCCACACTCACTCCTTGACACTTTCCAATTCCATTCTTTCAGCCAAGTTCAGAGGTTCCCTCCCTCAAACACCCTGCAACCTGGCTGCATCAGTACTAAGCTGGGGACTAAACAAAGCTTTCTGAATGGGTGATAAATGGTATTTAAACACAATAATGCAACTGATAGTTGAGCACTTACAATGTGCCAGGCATAGTGATAAGACTGGCTTTCAGTCTGGTGACTGATAATGGGTCTGTCCCACCATCTAACTCCTCCCTCCCCACCCTGAATGGCCCCAGCCCACACTGAAGGGGATGGCCATTGACAAGTAACTTCATCATCTGAAGGGTTCCAGTGGTAATTCTCCCCAGTGGACTTTCAGTGCAGGGTTAAGAGGCAGAATTTAGCCTGGAGTTGAAAAGGCAACAGAAGAATGTGGCACCTTTTCATTAAAATCCTGAGGACCTTAGATTACTTCATTAGGCACAGGTATCATTTCCCCAGTTTTACACTTGGGGATGTGTAAAAGAGACGACCTTGCCTGATAGGCCCATGGTCACAATGAAAGTAACTAAGCAAAACATGAACCTTAATCTGGTTCTCCCTCAGAGGCAGCATTACTGCTGGTGGGTTACAACTGAGAAGGCCTATCACATAAACTTCCATTTATCAGAGCAATAGAACACACAGACAGTATCTTCCACTCTTCTCTTCATTCCAAGAAGGATACACATTTCTCCAGCTGGGTAATGGGAACCCATCAATCCATGTACCTCAGCCTGTGTAAGGAGGCTGGGGGTGGGTCACTGCAGACCTGCCACAGAGGCCCAGATCCCACATGGAGAAAGTCAAGAGCCCTGCATGGCTTCTGGAGAAGCAGGATGGGTGGAAGAGGCCAGAAGCAAGACATACTGAGAACAGGTCAGGAACCTAGCCAGCCACACAGACCCCTTGCCTCATTAAGTATTAAAGCCTCCCAAAAGAGTAGGGCAAGACCTCGGAAGGCCATGAGAACTGGAGATGGCCCCAGTCCACATCTTTCCTGAAGAGACGTGATGGCCCAGGCCCAGGGCGCAGGGAAAAGGGCCACAGCACACACAAAAGCTTTACCAGCATCTCTCCAGACAGCACCTCCAGCAGTTTGATGAGCATACGTCCATCCCGCAGGTCCTTGTAGAGGTCGGTGATGCGGCAGGACACACGAGACAGGTGCGAGTTCACCCATTTTGTGAAGGTCTTCTTCTGAACAACTTCTCGCTCATCTGGAGGGGTGGGGCGGGGAGGGGGAAAGAGTCCTGGGTTAGCTTTAGGTTTCCAAGGTTGGCAAGGTCAATGTGCAATGACATGGAGTCAGAGTTTTCTCTGAATCCCAGGGCCCCCATCCCTGGCAGAGGAGGTTGATATATCTATTTCACAGCCTTTCTGGGAGCATTTGTGATCAGGGCATAGCCTTTGGCAACATGGGTCCATAGACCATGACTGGGGCAATAAAGAGATAACTTCCACTACCATATTCTATGTACTATATCAAGGCACCCCACACTCAGCCATTTGTTTTTCTGTGCCAGTCAGAATGCTCTGCGCCATTGTGCCAGTGAGCTCAGATTTCAATGCCAGCTTCACCAATCCACCCATTCAGCAAATATTCCCTCTGCTAGGATGGGCTCTCTTGACCCTTTCCTCACACCACCCTTTCACCTAGATCCTATTCATTCTTAGGAGTCTGTGTAAAAGACTCTTTTCTGTAAAGTTTTTTCCTGACTCCTCACCTAGTCCGGTCACCCCTTCTGTGTCCTGACCCTTGGCGTTTGCACTTCTCATTATGTTTCTCATCACACCAGTACTAGCTTAAAGTTTGTCTCTCTCCCAAGACTGTAGGGTCCTTGAGTCCAGGGAAGTCTGTCTTGTTCACCTCTACATCCCCAAGGCTTAGAGCCTGGCACACAGTGGATATACCATAGCTGTACTGTGGCTGAACGTACATTTATTCAGCATCTACTGGTGGCAGGCCTGTGCTATCTTGACAGCACATAAAAGGAAAAGACATTGCCTGACTTCAAGGAGCTCTGGGCAGGGAGAGGAAAACTATGAACAAGGGCAGAGTGGGCCTAAGTGGAATGTATGATCCACACAGGGTTAGGGTAACAGAGGCTTGGGCTGGGTGCTATCCTGACTATCCTTTTCACACCAGAATGGCAGGCAGGGGTTCTCCATCTTCACACTTGAGAAGCTGACATGAAACCCACCCCCAGTCTTAAATCAGCACCAGCCAACCCCGGCTTCTGGCTCATGTTGTAGCAGTTCCGGTGGGATACCTCTCAGCACCTCTGAAAAACAGGTGCTGGCAACCTATCCAGTTAGGGCTGGGGAGCTTGAACAAAAAGCTGGAGGGAGGACAGAAGTCCAGGCAAGAAGAAAGAATGGGGGAGGGGGAAAGAGAGAGAAGGGAGAGAAGAGGGGTAGAAAGAAACAAAGAGAGAAAAGAGAGGATGAGGAGTGGACTCTTCTTCTGTTTGCTTTAGTGAACTGTTTGTGGTAACCAGCTTCTGGGCACCTTGGGTGACGGGTCCAGGCCGGAGCTGACCTGACAGTGTGGCTGGGCCTGCAGCCATGGAGGATTCCCAAGGGTCAGTCACAGTGAGGGAAGACTCGGAGTGGCCCAGCCAGGAGGGAATGTCAGCGCCTCAGGAGCAGGCTAAATGTCTGCTCAACTAAGCCCAAACCATGGAAGGGTTGGCTTCTTAAATTATTAAAAATCTGACTTAACAACAACAAAAAGAGGAGTCCAGCCAGCACCGCCTCAAGGGTATAACTGGCAGTTCCTGAGGCTCACAACATCAAATTCCTTCCTATTGCAAGGCTATTTTAGTGTTAGGAGCTCAGACCCTTTAGTCATGTGTTCGTTCAGATATTTACTGTACAACCATTTGGTGCCAGGCCCTGAGTGGAGGTGGGCAATTCAAGGGCAGGAGGACAGCACCTGTCCTTGAGGCAGACATACTCTGTCATAACTATGAGGAGCACTGGATTCATATACAAAGAATTCAATAGCAAGCATCAGAATAAGACTTACAAGAAAAGGAAAATACTACTTCTGACTATACAAATCTTAAATATAAAATTGAAACGACATTTCATTCATTGCAGGCTGCTGGGCAATGTCTCAGGGGAGAAAGCCCCCTTACTCTTTTCCTGGCAGGAAATGGAACATTTTTCCTGATTTCAAGGACTGTTTCAGTAAAACACAGCTCATGTTTTGATGACATACTGGATAGAACGCAGTTGCATCTATTCTGGGGCATGTTTGGAGTCAACAGTCAGCCGCAGCCCCACGGCACAGTCCCCAGAAACCAGATCTGCTCTTTAAGAGGCTGGCCTTTCCAATCAGTTGTGGAGCTTTGACCAAGGGGTTGAAAATTTTATCCCCTTTACAGGGTAGTGTCTCAAAACACTTAAAGCTCTTCCTTCTCTCTCCTTCTCCTGTTTTTAAGAATCCAAAAATTTCATTACATGGGTGCTGAGATCCACTTATTTGTGCCTAGCAAAGTGTAGCAAAGTATGCCTAGCTGGGTACATGAAATTTAATTCTAGGCTGCTGGGCTGGCATATAAATCTGTGTGGATCTTGCCAGTTTTCAACACATGAATGATGCCTTCCGGACCTCAAAATATTGGAGGTGCAGCTTTAGAGCTCAGGTGGGTGTCTGGCATCCAGGCTGCCTTTCCTTGAGGGTTGGAGTGAAACTGCCCAGAATCCCCAGCACCCTGAAACGCTCTGCAGTGTAGAGACATGAGAAAGATTCTGGGAGGCTAATTATGATCATAGCAGAGAAAAGGCCCAGGGGTAGGGATTAATTTCCATTAGCTCGTTGGCTCTGGCAGATCCACATCAGCACACTCAGCACATTCACTCCCAGAATGGCCTGGGTGCTCATCAGGAGCCTTCTGAGTGCAGGAGAGGCAGGCGGCTTGGAGCCAGCTGGGCTGGGAACCCTGGTGGTTCAGACGGGCCTGGGAGGTGGCCGTGCATTGGGCCTGGTGCCCCAGGGCACTTGGGCCACTCTGCAGGGACCTGCTGTGGAAAGGAGGCCCCAGCAAGGCCCTGTCAGCAGTCAGACTTTATTTTCAGAGCCCTAAGCCTGCCAGTACAGGAAAGGGGCCAAGTCCTCCAGCACAGCCTGACACAGAGGCACTTGTGCCTCTGCTGCCATCAAACCCGGGGCCTCTCCATTCCCGTCTGTTTCTCTCCCTTCGTTTCCCAGGCTGTGGCCATCCTCATTCGTCCCTATATGTTAGGGCTTTCCCTAGAAAACTTGCCTTCCTTTCTGACCAGCTAGCTAGAATTACTGTCTGGGTATTATGACTGGGTGATATTTCCTCTATGCCTTCCTTCAAAGGTTTATTTGAGGCCAGATAAACCCACAATACGAAAACTCTCAAATACTTATCCACTAATATGTGAGTTCATACACGCAACGTGCTTAAAACAGTACCTGGCCCACAGAAAGTTTGCCGTAAATGTTAACTATCACTGTTAGCATCACTGCTATTACTCTTCAGCTGTGCAGACCCATCCTAAATGCTGCGGGGGCACAAAGCAGGTCATTTGAGGAAACAAGACACAAACCCACAAATAGTTAATTTTGCAACCATGTAAGAGGTAAAGGGCAAGTCATTTTAATAATACAAAAGCTGTCACCAAGTAATATTGGATTAATTACCAGATAACTGGCACATACAATAAATGGTCAAGGTCAAAGAGGAGGGAGGTCATTTCTAATTGGAGTAGTCAAGGGCAGGGGGAGCTCATGAAGAAAACCACTCTGGACAGGCAGAGCAGGAAGTGAACAGAGATGGAATGCACCCACACAGAGAGGCAAAAAGGACAGAGCTTATTTGAGGGGACTTGTGATAGCTACAGGTAAAAAGAAAACATGTGGAAAACAGGTTTTAAACCAGGTGTGGAAAGCCTTGAATGAAAGGCTAATTAATTTAGATTTCATTCTAGAAGCAAAAGGAACCACTGAATGCATGGTAGGGTTATTTCCTGAAATATTAATTTGTAGGACTACCAATGATAATAAAAAGACAAAGTTTTTTTAGCTTAAATTTAAAAAGAAGTGTGCAAAATCCGTATTAAAAAACTTGAGTCCTGGCTAGTGTGGCTCAATGGATTGACCACTGGCCTGAGAACCAAAGGATCACTGGTTCGATTCTCAGTCATGGCTCATACCTAGGTTAGGTTGTGGGCTAGGTACCCAGTTAGAGGTGTGCGAGAGGCAACCGCACATTGATGTTTCTCTCCCTCTCTTTTTCTCTCCCTTCTCCTCTCTCTAAAAATAAATAAATAAAATCTTAAAAAAAAAACCAAACAAACAAACCTTAAAAGGATTCTGAGGCACACAAAAGATTTGAATAGAAAGGCACACCAAAAAAAAAAGAAAGAAAAAGAAAGGCACACTAAGTTCTTAAAGAGGAAAACTCAATATCATCAAGATATCAGTTTACCCTAAATTAATAATATATTTCATATTTTAAATATATTTAAATTACATAATTTAAATTTAGATGAACTAGAGAAATTATTAGAAAATTCATTGGAAAAACAAATTAAAGTAGCTATGAAAAAAAAAAGAGGTAATAAAGAGTGACTGACCTTTCCAAGTGTTTTTTTCTACCAAATATTAAATTACAGCATAAAGTTACAATAATAAAGCTGTGTGGTATTAGCATATAAATAGACAGACACATGAATGGAAAAAAAATACTCCCAAGCACATATAGGCATTTAATATCTGATAAAGGTGGCATTTCATATATGAAGGGGAAAGATGGATCACTGGGCAAAGGGGTTTGGCAAAACTAGATGGTCATCCAGGATAAGTTAATTTAAATTTATACCTTATACTCCTGGATATATTTCATTTGGATAAAAAATTTAAATGTAAAAAATTAAACCATAAAAATACCAAACTCAATGTCTTCTTTATAATGTTCATGTAGGGAATATGAACACAAAATCCAAAGGCCATAAAAGACTTAAAGTTCGACTATATTAAAAAGATTTTTGTGTGGGATAAAATACCATAAGCAAATTCAAACAACTGAGGAAAGCTAGCAAACAAATCAAACAAAGAAGGAAAGATATCACAAAAAACTAATTACCTAGTATGTAAAGAACATCTACAAATTAATAAGGAAAAAGATCAATAGTCCAATAGAAAAATGTACATTGGAATGTGAAGAATGAACAGAAAAAAAAAAACAGAAAAGTCTCTTAAATGTGTAGGAAGTTGTCCAAACTATTCATAATAGCAGTACAAATTAAAAGTATACACACACACACAAAATCTAATACATGGTCCTTAATGAGTTTGAACAAAGTAATCATAAAAGACATTTTGAAATAACTGGGAAAATTTGAATATTAGGTGGGTATTAGATTATATTAGGGAATTATTGTTAATTTTATTAGATATAATAATGGTATTATGGTTAGTTAGGAAATGTTGTTTTTCAGAAAAACATACTGAAGTATTAGGGGTTAAATGACATGATGATTTTCAATTTACTTTAATAATACTTTAACACCCCCCAAATAGACAAACAAATATGGCAAAATAATTTTAGTTGTTATATCTAGGTGATGATTCATTATACTTTTATTTCTACTTTCTTGTCGTCGTCGTCGGCAGCCGTCCGTCTCGAGAGACGATGGTGTAGCTTCTTAAGAGTCTATCTGCACCGCCGAGAATGGCTGTGCAGTCCGACTCGGGAGTGACACGGTATCTGTCTCCTCCCGTGTTGAATCGACATCTTGCGATGATGCTGGAGTGTCCTCTCCAGTGGAGCTGAAGCTACAGAGCCTGGGCAGGGTGATATGGAGGGTCTGCTGTTGCCCATGCAGCAGACTCCCCCTCTCTTCGCAGCTGAAGGGTCCAAGGGAAAGACGGAGTCAATACAGCTTGGCTTCAGGTGCGCCGCAGGAGTTGCCGGTGTTGACTACAACGTCAAACTGCCTTAGGGACTCCGGCTCCGGATTTTCTGTCGGGGTTTACTCCCTTAGCCTTTCCCCTGAAGAGGTATGCCGCAAGGCAGAGGAGGTTTTCTGGAGTCAGAGTTTTCCTTCTCTGATGTGCCCTGACTGGAAGATCAAACCAGCGACACTTAGCTCGCAGGCCGACGCTCAATCCACTGAGCCAAACCAGCCAGGGTATACTTTCTTGTATAGTTGAAAATTTTCATACTAAAAGTCAAAAAAGTAAAATGAAAGTACACCAAGATACTATGTTTCACTTATCAAATGGACAAAGGTAAAAAGATCTGACAAAATACCAGTTTGGCCAGGATGTGGGGGGAAAAAGTATTCATATGTTGCTGGAGAGAGCATAAAAGGCCATTTAGCAAGACTGATCACAATTGCACATGCACATTTTTTGAACTCAGTAATTCTACTTCCAGGAATTTATCCTGCAGATAAACTTATACATTTGGGAAATAACTTACATAACAAGATTATTCATTGCACTTTTTGAAATAGCAAAAGATTGGAAACCTAAATATCCACGAATAAGGGACTGGTTAAAATTATATGTCCATACAATGGAATATTATCTAGCTATAGAAAGAATGAGTATGCTATTTATGTATCAATATAATACAATCTGAAGCCTTGGCCACATGGTTCAGTTGGTTGGAATGTCATTTGTGCACTGAAGGATTGCCCATCCAATTCCTGGTCAGGGCACAACTCTGGGTTGTGGGTCAATCCCTGGCTGGGGCGTGTATGGGAGGCAACCAATCGATGTTTCCCTCTCAAAAAGATGTCTCTTTCTCTCTTCCTCCCTCCCTCCCTTCGTTACTTTCTACCTAAAAATCAATAGAAGCATGTTCTCAGGTGAGGATTAAAATAAAACAAAAAGTCCTCAAGATATGTTGGGTGGGAAAAAACACAGTATAGAACAATGCATAGTAAGCAAAACAGACCATTTGCTAATATATGCATAAAATATTCCTGGAAAGATACATGGGGAAAAGAACTGGGTGTCTGAGGGACCAAGGGCCATTATTGGCCCTTTTATATCTTGAGTTTTACCCATTGGGTGTATATATTACTTATTCAATACAGAAATACATTTTTATTAGTCTAAAGAAAATATTAAACAGTTTTTCTCTCCCTCTCTCAAAATAGCCCAGTTCCTTTGTGTGCCCCGCCTCTCTGGACTTCGCACCAGACAGAAATGAGAAACATAGCTGCCTACACTGCCCCTCCCGCGCCCGTCCAACCCACCCCCCACCCCCTGCCCCAGCCACCCTGTACTGGTTTTGGAAAGAGCCCTGGAGTGTGGTCTCTGGGTCCTGAGGGCAGTGAGACTCCTGGCCACCCTGTGGCTCTTTCTCAGGTCTTGCCCTCTGACTATCCCCGAATAGGGGTTTGAAAGCACAGACTTCCCAGAGAGTCAAGGTTCTTTTCCTCTCTTGAGTTACACCTTCTCCAGGCTTTCTCTCGGCCTCTGGCCCCACCCACTCTGATACCCCTTGGGATGAGTGTTACTGAAAGTTTCCAGTGGGGTTGATTTTTGTTTTTAATTTTATTTTCTGATTAAGCTATTATAGTTGTCCAGTTTTTCCCCCTTTGTCTTCCTGCTACTCCCATTGGCTGTTTTTAAGTCAAATGGTAAAGTTGAAATACCTTATCTTGGAACCTTAATCACCCAGTTCTAGGCCCATCTATTTCTTCTTGTCATGGCTTCCAATAATATTTCTTGACTGCTTCATGCCTCTCTGTTAAAAGTCTGCTCTCAAAAATAGAAAATAGCGTTGTCCTGCGAGCCAAGTGTTGCTGGTTTGATTCCCAGTCAGGGCACATGACTAGGTTGCATGTCAGGTCCCCAGTTGGGGGCGCGAGTGAGAGGCAACCACACAGTGATGTTTTTCTCCCTCTCTTTCTCCTTTCCCCTCTCTCTACAAATAAACAAACAAACAAACAAATAAATTATTTAAAGAAAAAAGAAAATAGCAACCTAAGTATTTAATAACAGGAAATTATTTTTTAATTTTGGCATATTTATAAGGATATTAATAAAGCTGTAGATCTAATAGCAAGAAAGTATAGCCACAGAAAAAAGCTGAGTTGGGTGTTGCTATAGGTGGGTGGTAAGACTGTGGGTGACATTAAAAAAAATTTATTTTTGCTTATTTATATTTTCTAAAATTTCTACAATGAACAAATACTACTCTTATAAGAGCAGAATAAAAATAGGATATAAAGCTCATAAACCCTGATGAATAAATGACTGATGAAAAGTTAAAAGTGATCTTTCTTGAGCAACTCAGCATTTTTACCAGCACAGAGACTTAAGGTGTAGGTAAAGCTAGGCAGTCAGAAAGACAAATGGGAGAAAGGGACCATGGGAGGCCCTGGACCACTAGCCTGGGCCTGAAAACAATAATTGAATGTTGAACCCTTTGCAGGTTTACAACTTGGGATTTCTCTCCTTCTCATGGCACGAAGCCGAGACCTTAGCAAACCTGCCTGAGTGACACTTTAACTCCCGTGAGTTGGTGACAAACTTTGATGACACAGATGCCTACCCATGATAACACCTAGCATGGGGGCAAACTCGGGGGCACACCATAAATGACAGTGGCACAAATTCTACTCTTCCTGTCTACTTTGAAGAGGAATTTTTCTTTCAGCCTATCAACTTTTATCATGCTGATACTGTGAACAGTTAGAACATAGTTCCCCTGTCTATAAGGATTTAAAATCTAGCTAGGGTTGATTCTAACAGAGAACTTTAGGATGCTTACTACAATCTGCAAATGCAGATATAAAGCACAAAAGACTGACTTCAAAAGTGATCAGTTTAACACTAAGATGCTGGTTAGTGAGACTGGAGTACATTAATACCAAGGAAGACTATACAGCCACGAAAATGATAACTTGCATGTTTACTGACATGAAAAGATACTCATAGTATATTGCTCAGTGAAGAAGATTCTAAGATTTTAATATAGGTAATATTTTAATATTTACACACATACATATAATCATATCTACAGGCATTAAAATATCTACATGAGACCTGGACAATGCCTAGCTTTCTGTTTTATCTGCTTTTCTTATCTTTTCTACACTAAATAAATGTTCTTGAGTAATACAGACATTTAAATATATAGAAGTATTACCTATTTTTTATTTTTTTATAATTATAGAAATTTTTTTTTGGTTTTTCAATTACAGTTATCCCATTTTTCCCCCATTGCTCTCCCCCACCTAGCCCACCCCCTCTCCCGCAATCATATCCCTCCCAGTTGTCCGTATCCATGAGTCATTTATACATGTTCTTTGACTAAACCCTTCCCTTACTTATCCCCCTTCTCTCCCTCCCAACTCCCTTACCTATTTTTTAAGAGTTTTTATATATTATAGGAAAAGAAACCAAGTTGTCACAGACCAATTTAAATAAAAAATTGGTTTTGAGGAAGGCTAGTTTTGATCTGAGGTTTGAGGATGATAATGGTTTGAGAATGGGAGGGAAGGAAGAGGATCTTGTTTAAAGCCCTCAGGTGGAAGCTGACAAATGTGTATATGCATGTGTGTACTTGTGTACACGTTTGGGGGGTGAGGGTGAGAAGCAGAGGAAAGAAGCTGAACTTTATACTCCAGGTAAAGAAGAGCCTGGAGATTCTTTTTTTTTTTTTTTTTTTTTTTCAGTTTCAAATTTTATTTCATTAAGTTAAAAGGGGAACAAAATGGTTTTCAAATCTTATTAAACTAATTTATCTGAACATGTTTTTACATAGAGGACAGATACAGGATTTCAAGTAACGTATGGTCGAGTTCATAATGCATTTAAAAATAAGCTTCTCTCTTCCACAAAAACTGCATTGAAAGGCAAAAAAAGTTTTTCTTTTATACTGTGTAAGAACTGGATGCAAACTTCTGATGCTGGAGTTGAGAGGCACAAATGTTCAGTCAGTTACATGACACAAACAAAACGCTCCTGTGTCTCTCAGATACAAATTAGAAACCTCCATTCATATCTCTTACAGTAGTACCACATACTTGCTTCTCATACCAGGTCACGTCTTCTTCTTTCCTTTCCCTTTTTTACTTCCCTCTCCTTGCTGAAGACTTGGGTCACCACCTCCTGTTTTTTGTGTCCTTGTTTTTAGTTTAGGAATCATTTCCGCTGCATACAACATTACTGACTTACGTGATGGGAACTGTACGAGACAGAGGCTGCCATCTTCCTGTTTAAGTTGGACCCGGACTCTGCCCCTGTACTGAGCATCACGATTCCATTCTCTGGAGTACATTTTATTTTTCTCAAGAAGGACATTAAGTCCAACTGCTGAGCACACATCTTGAATCTCTGTGGCTGTCGGATTTTCAGCAGCCTTACTTATGGGGATACGCCGGCCCTCCGCGATGGTCTTCTTGTTATTTAAATAAGCAGGATATATACAAATAAACCTGTCCTGGTCGGCCGGAGACCGCGCCGCTGCACAAGCCATTTTTCACCCGTGCCCACCACTCGGTGAGACGCCGTCGGAAAACCCAACTCGAGATTCTTAAATAAAACAACATCTCACTAAAAAATTGTTGGAGCATGATTCTAACTGCCCTGTGTAAATGGGATTGGGGAGAAGGGAGGCTGGAGCCAGGAAACTGGCTCTGAGGTGGCTGCAGAAGTTTCTGCTTGAGGTGACATGGCCCCATTGGCAAATGAACTATGGAAATGAAGTGATAAGAGCTGATCTGAATAACACAGAACAAGGGTCAGCTGGCCTTGGCAGGTGATAGTAGTCAGAGGCTCTAAGAAGTAAAAATGAGTTTAGGGTTTTGATCAAAGAGGCTCAGAAGCTGGTGGTGGCAGAAAAAAAATGGGAAGGAGCGTCTCAAGTGTGGCACCAAGGAGAGGAGAATGCAGGTCTGAAGGACATTCAAGAGGGCTCAGGTGCTGCAGCACAAATGCACTGTGATGATGTGGCAGTCCTGATCTGCCACTTCCTGCTGTGTGACCTCCCTGTCCGTAAAGGGGCATGGTGAGAGTTGCACCCTGCCTCTTCCGAGTGCTTTAAGGGTCAATGAGATCATCGAGATGAAAAGCATCTGGAACGCTAAGCAGCTGTGCCAACATCAAGCACTGTCACCCTGCACGCGGGGAGGGCTGCATGGAGACACTGCACTTGCTGAGCATGAGGGGCACAGAAGACAAGGTGCCCCAGGGCTCAGCCTCTGCCTAGCCTTGAATGAACAGAGAATTTCTGGAGAATCCACTGATTTGCTTAAAAGGATCAATTCCCTTTCCCCAAACCAGGAAGCCAAGCTCCACAGGTGCCTTCTTCCCAGGCTGCCAGAGCCAGAAAGGTTTGAGCATCCTCTGGTTCCTGCCCCTTGGTTCCCAGGTGAGAAAACGGAGGCCCTAAGGAGCAGAATAGTGACTTGGCCAAGGTCACTGGACTAGGGAAAGCCCATGACAGCCGCAAGACAGAAGAATGCTGTTGCTGGGATGGACCACGTCTCTCCCACATGGCCCCACGCTGGCTCACCCTGCCACCTCTCCTTCCTGGACTGCTGCATCTCCTCCCCACAAGCTGTTCTCCCCATTGAGGTCACAATGACCTTTAAAAACCCTAACATGACCATGTCAATTCCCCGTGAAAAGCAGTCTGATGGGCTGGGAGCAGCTCCACCCCTCTGGTGCTCTGCTGAAGGCCACAGCTCCTGTTCTGGGAGCCTGCAGTTCTCCCTGCTGATGGCTCCCACCCTTTGATCCTAAAACCATGCCCTTTCTTTGCAAATAATCATCTCATTCAGTTCCTCAGCCACTCCTTTTGAGTTTCTTGCTGCTTCCCTCCAGGGACCCTGAAGACAGCCAAGGCCTATAGGGGGCCCTGTGATGTGGATCCTGCCTGCCCCTCTTATCTCCCCCCACCATTCCCTTCATGTTCACTCAAACAAGCCCCTATTCAGCCCTGGGTGAATTATAAGCTATAGGTTATGCTATAAACTCTTACAGTTCTTGTAAACCTTCATAGCATTTATCATAACTTGTCATTATGCACATATGTCTACATGAACGTAAACACATGTGTGATTATCTGATCCACTTCACTCTCACTCATCTGTAAAATGAGATTCCCTGGCTGATCTAGTTTCCAGAGTCTGAAGGCCAAAGGGTTCGGAGGCAAAACGCTCCCAGAGACTCGGCTGCTACCAAGCCTCCCTGTCATTCTTTCAGTGACACAATTAAGGGGGGAAATGAACACTTGCTACAGATGCTCTGAAAATACCACCTCTTCAGCCAAGCACCATGCAGGGGGTTCCATCCAAGGGGGTAAGGGGAACGGGTGCTAGCTGCTCCCAGGAGCCACGATCACAGTCAAGACCTGGTACCAGAGTCTGCCCTTGGGAACAAAGCTGACAGTCCATGGGAATGTCCCAAAGATGGAGGAGGCTATTACCATAGCTCACTCAGATGGCACCAGGTGGGGAGGGAACAGAGTCTTATTATTAACCTCCGTGTGTTAATATTTGATCAAGGATCTTTACGATGATAGATAGCAGCCATCCAGAGGAAGGGAGCAGCCTCTGTTCCCCAAAGCATTCTCAAGGAGGAAGAGGAAGCTCTTATCAAGAGGGGACAATGAGTGAAGGTGTATGTCCTGGGCAGAATCACACAGTGCAGGTGGCACACCTGCCTTTCTTGCAGGTTTGCCGGTACAGGTAAGTGGTAGGTTTATTTGAACAGTGGTCTGTCTGGGGGAGGGGGGGAGGGAAACTCACAATGGCTGACCTCCAAGAGAAAGCCACTGAGTCAATTTCTTTTCCTTTGGACAGTACATTAAAATAACGGTTAATAATTATAGCTATTTCCATGAAAGCATATTTTCCCAATACATAGTATCTAAATAAAACTCCATTTCATGTTTTGAAATCTGAAAAGAAAACACTTTAAAGACCTCTCACTAATGACAGCTGATCTTTGTTCTCACGGGTAGCTTAAGAGAGACATAAAGACCATAAACACCCGATGCCTTGGTCTCCCTCCAGGAGCTGCATCTGAATTTTTTGACTTAACAGACAGCCAAGAGGCTGCTGATCTCCCACCCCAGTGTGGTTAAAAAAAAGAACTCATTCACTCTCTGGACATAAAGCCCTTCTCAGGCAATTGGGGTACCGGGGCTCAGCGTCACTTTGGTGCAGGTGGGGAAAAGGGTGCAGGGAGAGGCCAAGCATCGTTTTTTTTTTTTGCCACCAAAGTCAGGAAGGAGGCCAACTACCCTCTCGGGAGAGTTCCTGGGGAGCCAAGGTGGGTGGGCAGGGAGCAGCAGGTCTGAGGACCACTGTCCTAAGGCTCTGATGCAACACCTGTTGATCACAAAACTTGACCTTGGAGCCTGGGCACAATGGGTCTGGAAGGTGTTGGAGGCTCGAAGCAGCACCAGCCATGTGCTTCAGAGCACAGGATGCAGCCTACAGTGCACCTGCTGTCATTCTGCATTTTCTGAATTGTCCTCAACCAACCTTGCCACTTGGCCTTGTCACATTTCTGATATGAAGGCTACAAAGAAAGCATGCAGAAAGTAAATGCATCTCTAGTTTGAAACACCACCAGGATTCCAGTTTTGAGTGGGCTACACAATTTTGTGCACTGGGTTGGAAAGGGGCAGCTATGTGTAATCTATTACTCAGTAATTGTTCAACAACCCAAAGAAGAGGAGGAAGGGCATGTCCAGCCCTCTCCTTCTCACAGGCCTTATCAGGAGGCCCCGGACTGCAACTTTCTAGAAGCCTCTGTGCACCAAGGAGCTGGGATGCCAAGCTGTGTGCATGTGCACAGCAAGGGGAGGAGGAAGGAAGAAGGAGAGGAAGGGGAGGGAGGCTGGTGCACAGGTTTTCTCTTTTGGGGGCACCTCTCTGTTGCATTGCTCCTCTCCCAGCTGGGCCACATCTGCCCTGAGCCCCTGGGTTACACACCAGCTGTGAGGATGGGTGCAGGCAGGCAGAGGCCTCCTCTGGGATGTGGAGGGAGGGCACAGAAGGCAGGCATTTGGGTCAGGAAATTCCCTGCAGATGCCGCAAATGTCTACCGAATGGCTTCCAATATGAAGAGGGGAAGGAGAGGAAGGAGGGGAGTGTGAGTGACAATGAGGGTGACTCCAGAGACACTGAGAGCTTTTCTACTGAAACACCAAGGCTGGAACCTCTTGGAGGGATAAGAACTCAGTCTTTTCAGCTGTGCCCCTACCTCTAATCTTTCAAAGCAGGTCCAAAAAGCAGCCTTTCTGGGAAGGTGCCAGAGCCATCCCAGCAGAGGACAGAGCCTGTCCAGGAAGAAACCTCATGGCTACCCAAAATGGAACCTCAAAAAGTGCTGCCAGCTTTAGAAGCCGACTTTGAGAACTAACATCTGCAGGGACCTACTGGGCAAATATTCCTGCTGGGCCCCCAGCCTCCCCTTGGCATGGTCAAGGTCAAATCCATCTTCTTTCAGGAGCCTTTTGTAGCATTTTCTAGCTGTCCCTGCCACACTACCCCCTTTCACTTTAGCCAGGTTGAGCCACAGTTTCAAATCCAGAGTAATTTATTCTGGAGAGAGGTCGGGTGTCTGTATACCAAAGTGGCAGTTTCCACCCAGAATTACCAGATGGCTTGTTAATTTTGGCTCAGGGAGGGAGAGCTAGGAATGATTAGAAAGGCAGAATAGGAGTACTTCCTCTGGAGCTGAGAGAAAGTTGACTGAAGAGGCAGAAATGATGGAGTTGAGTTAACCAAATGGAAGTCTTTTAACTACAGGCCACTAAGTGGAGAAGGACTCAGAGGAGCTGCCACACCAGGAAGAGCATTTAACAAGGCTGATCCTTTGGATTCCTGGGCTGATGGAAGAGACACAGCTGGAATTTTTACTGGATAGCCTTAATGAGAAAGATCTTTACAGCACTGGGCTTCATCCTCATGAGTGCTAGGTCTCTGGGGATGAAGCCAAGAGCTCCAAACACAAGCATCAGCCTAATTTCCCCAGTCCCTGGTTCTTTTTTTCCAGCTGAGGTATTCTGAGACAAAAGAAGGTTAAGAAGGAAGAAACTGACCCTGGAACAAGCCAAGGTAACTGGGCCAAAGAATGAGATAATGATCTTAAATGTCTGAAGTTGGTAGAAGAAAAGAGATAGAAGAGGATTTTCTGTAAATATAAACATTCGCCTACTATTTTAGTATTAATAAAAAGCTTGCATAAACTTTATCTTACTTGATATTGACAACCTTGGGAAAGTACTACTGTCCTGATTTTATAAAATAGGAAACTGATTCAGCCATCCTCTGCAGCAGTAGCCTTAGAGGTGGAACCAGGACTTGAACCTGGGTCTTATGACATTTTCCTTCTCACCCCAGGATCTTCAATTTCAGAAAGGAAAGGCCAAGGATATCTCTCCAACCTTGCCACGTATACCTACAATGCAGATCATGGCCATCTTATAAGAAACACAGAGCCCAATGCCTTCCTTGCCCTACTTCTCAGGAGTGGGGTTGTGGCCATGGAGTATGCCGAGGTTATGGAAACCAAAGGTAGCTCCTGCTTCCTGAGCCTCTTTGTATGACTGACTCCTGCCCAGAAGGCCTAGGCAGCTCCAAAGACGATGCTGAAGAGAAAAATGTCAGGAAGTTAAAACTGGGGAGACTGATGTTTCCTTTCTCTGCTCAACACACCTACCACAATGGGTCATCTGGCCACTCTACTTTGGACCGTCTCAAAGCTTTAGTTTCTCCCACAAGTCACTCAGAGTGAACTCTCAGGAGAGGAAAGTCAGTGAACTGCTTAGATTTTTGTTTGTTTTCAAAATTCCTGAATGGACCCCAAACTTCCATGTTTATTAGCCAGTTGATCTGAATTGTTAAGGTCCGTGCAACTCTGCAGTTGGTGGTTCCGCTCTTCCTGGTGGGGCTTTCAGATTCTTTGGTAGATAGGATGCACATATCTTACCTGAGGAACAGGCAAGGCTGGCAAAGGCTCTTTCCTTATTAACCTGATGAACCCATTTCTACTAGTTTCCCAGGCTGCTCCTCAGACGCGGCCAGTACTTTGAGGCCAAGTGGACAAACTCTTACTTGTCAGTTACATGCACTCTTCAACCCCCAGCTCAAGGCCACCTCCTCAGCAAACAAGTCCTTGATTCTCCCTTCATCTCTTTCTTTTCTCTCTCATTGCTATTTAATTATGTGCCTTTCCTAGAGTTCTCTAATTCTGCTCATGCTAATTAATTATGAACATCGCTCATTTTCCCAAATAGATCATAAACTCCTTAGAGACAGACACTATGTGGTATTTATCTGTGTGCTTCCCCCTCCACTTTCATGTCTGGTTAGGGGTTTAGCTTTACACAGAGTAGAAGTTCAACAGATAGTTGTTAAAATGGAATTTACTTTGGTTTCTTAAAAAACAGGATATCTGTGAAATAGAGCAAATGATCCCTGCACAAAAGACAGCCCCCCTCTTCAAACTGTCCTTTGACAAACCTCCCCCCCAGCCACATCACCAGGGTCACTGCAGCCAGCTCCAGCCGGCACGAGATACAAAGAAGGTACAACCAGACTGGTAAAGGCAAGGGTTCTGAGTCTGGTTATTTAAAGAGGTTAAAATTACATAAACAAAAGCAAGGGGTTGGTGCTATTACATGTCCCCAAGAAAAACCAAGGAAGGATTTTGTGACGTAGTGGGTGGCAAGGAGGCAATGAAGGAAAAAGAAAGGGAGTTTCCTGCCAAGAACAAGGACACGAAGGGGATAGTTGAGACCTAAATGGATTCCCCACCATGAAAGGGAATGGGATGTCCAGACACTCCTGAGGTGAAAGGTCATCATGGTCTCAGAGGCGCCTAGCGCTCTGCTTATGTCACAAGGTCAGCTAAAGACCAAGACACGTGGGAGCAGAGTGGCGGGAGGGAAGTTGAAAGAGTACTATCATGAAATATAGATAAGACCGTGAGCAATGGGGGCCGTGGGGGTGTCACTCCAGAAGGTGCCCGTGGGAGAGCCTGTGCCTTTGTACAAGGCACAAGATGGGAGCAGACAACGGCCGGGGGAAACAAGTCCGATTCAGGCCACTCTCTGTTAGAGCAGGTGAAGTGATCCACCCATCCCTCCCCACACCCTACAGCACCCTGTATAACTCAAACTCTTTACTGGCCAAGGACTTAGGGTCAGAATATAGCTCCCCTGGGCCAGGCCTCGGGGAGGCAGCAGTCACAGGGGTTGGTGGGGGAAAGAAAAATCCCAAGAACCAGATCTCAGCCAGCACAGGAGGAGAAGCTATTTCTACAGATTTAAGCTCTCTCTCTCCATCCTCCCGCCCCCCACAGAACTCGATTATAAACCTGCTAAGAAAAAAAAATCTAATTCCCATTTAAGCATAAGAGGTTTAGTCCAGAAAAATTCTCCTTTCTGAGGCAGTGTGGGGAGGATGTTATCTGTTCTCAATTTTCTATCAAATCACTCTTTCCTTTTGGGACCACAGAGAGGATGACGATATTCCTCTATCGGGGTCCAGGCAGGAGACTGAGGTGCATCCGAAGGCCCCACGCACCTCTGCCCAGCAGTCCTCCCCCTCAGACACTTCTCTGCCCAGACTTCCTCTTACTTCTGACTTTGGTCACAGGTCATGCAGGACAGAGGCAGAGGGCAGGGCCCACCTGGCAACACCTCCCACCTGGGAGGAAGAGGAGGGCACGTGGGAGTGGAGGCTGCCCAGCCAGTGCTCTCTCCTGAGGGGGGCCTGCCCTCTGAGCCACAGCCAGGGCCCACGCCACTGCACACAGAGGATGAACCACAGGCACGGAGGGGCGTGAACCTCGGGACTGTGAGAACAGCTTCCCTAACCCCCACAGCCCCAAACGGTACCTGCCAAGGCCTTGATCCGGGACCTCTCAAAGAGCCTGGCTGAGCTGTTGTCATTATCCAGCTCATCGTCTGGGGCATCCCAGCGGGCATTGATCCGGCTGTACGGTGGCTGGTTGCCCACGTTTTCAATCTCCGTGGCTGATGTCATGTCAGCAGGCTCTTAGCAGCTACGCCTGCCTCAGTCTTCATGGAAGGGTCCCTGGGGGGAACAGCAACACAGGCAGAGGGTTAGCTCCCACCCCCTTGGACTTTTTTCTCAGGGGAAACTTATTTGGAGTATCCAACAGGAACAGGTCCTCCTGGGAGCAGCACACAGTGCCATCTGCCTGGCCATGCTTCCTAGCCGGGGTCTCTGGCTCCTCAGACACAAAATATTGCAGCAGCAGCAGCAGCAGGAACAGTGACGGCGGCAGTGGCGGCGGGGAGAGAGCTGATGCAGCAAGGGTCAGGACGGCCAGCAGGTGGAGACGTCAGTCGCAGCAAGCCCGCTTCCTCCAAACCCACTGCCGCTGCTGCGGGAGCCAGAGAGGGCGAGAGGGCGGGTGGATTTTCTGGGAGCCAGAGGTTGGTGGGTCAAGCTGGAAAGAGCAGCCCCACCCCCACCCTGTGGACTGGCAGGAAGAAGAGAAGAGGGGAGAAGCTGGAAGTTGGCTGAATCTGACTCAAGCGCGAATCAGTGGTAAGAGGGATGAATGTGAGCTTCTAGATGCCATTGGTGTCAGCAGCCCCGGCAGCTATGCTGGAAGTGTACTCCTCCCTGTGGCTGCCCGAGAGCCCTCTGAGGCCTTTGCCAGCTGCAAATATTCAGAAAGCTGAGCTTTAGCTTTTGCCTTCTCTAAAGCGTGACCAGGTGCTCAGACAGGTCTCCTGTTGAATTCCAGGACAGACCAAGGAGCCCGGATGAACCTGCTGTCCCTTCAAAGCTGTCAGCATGATGGTGGGGTGGTGGTGGTAGTGAGGGGGTCCCCTGGACAATGGAGCTTTGTGTGTTCATCTATGCAATCAACACGGTAAACTGGAGCACTGGGTCTTCCTCACTCACATGTCATTTATCACGTTTGCCCATTCATTCATTCATTCATTCATTCATTCATGATTAATTCGAATACACACCAACCTCCAATGAGATGGCAGGCACTGTGCTAGACAATTATAAGTAGGACAGAAAGAACCCTGTCCTCATAGAGCTTATATTCAGGCAGCAAGACAGAGAATTAAATAAGCAACTACAATAAGTGTGGCGTGTGCCACCACTGGGAAAGAATGGGAAAGGTGAGGGACTTGTGGTAGGACTGGTGTCAGGGGAAGGGAAGTTTAAGCTGATTCCTAAAGAGACCTTGAAGGCATCCTATGAAGGGATGTATGGAAAGGGGCACGTCCCAGCAAAGGGAAGAAAGAGCAGGAGCATAGTCCTGAAAGTGAGAAAGAACATGGCAAAATCAGAAACCATGCCATGTAACTAGAGGGTGAGGGCCGGCTCAGGGAGAAAGTGGGGCAGGAAGCGAGAGGCACCAGGCTAGGTCCTGAATGTCTTGAGCCTTTGGAAAATGACAAGCTTTTCTACAGCCTAAAGTTCTTCACCTGTACCTGCCACTCAGTCATCTCTCCAGGGAGCTTCAGGGACTTCAAGATCAAGTCTGTAAGAAAGGACAGGGAGCCCAGAGCCTTCATGTGCAAGACAGCAAAGGGGGAGGGGTGGGGAGGCTGTGGGGCAGACAAATGACATGTTCACAACTAGTGAGCCGTGAGGTAGACCACTCCCTCCACAGGTGGGTGCACTCACACACCACATACATGCACATGCGCTCACATTACATACACAGACACGCACTCCAACACTCACACTCACCCACCCAAGCAGGCACATATTTGAAGAGGAAATGAAGCAAGCTCACCAATCCAAGCATAACTGCAGTGCTAGAGCCCTTATTTTTCTAACAGAATCACTTCTGACTCTTTTTCCCTCAGTCTGATTAATCAATCCCACCACATCCCTTTGAGGTAAGACAGGAGCCAGAATTATCCACCCTAACTGCACAAGGGAGAAAACCAAGCGTATTATAGGATGAGGTCTCCCCAAGGTCATCTAGGAAATTACTGCTATGGCTGGGACCAAAGGCCAAGCTGCAGCCAGTGTATCCTTCTTGGCTAGACCTATTTTAGGGAAGGAATTAGGAAAAGAACATGGTACACGGGGACAGAGGGCATGCCCCAGCTTCCAGGACTTGGCAAAGGTGTTTGCTACTCAGGGAAGGGAAGGTGAACACAGCATGCTCCACCACGCCAGGCCTGTACCCAAGAACACCCTTGCCCCTTTGGACAACCTGTTATCTTCTACAGATGAACGTGCTACTTCCGGGGCTGACATTTCCCACCCAGCTGGCTGGGCAAAGGTAGCTGGGAAGAACTCCCATCTCCACTTGCCTTTCCCCACTTCCCTGAAGGGGAACTACAGCTGGCTCTGAGCAGGAGAGGCTGAGTGACGGAGCACCTGGAAGGGCTGAGCTGCTGGGTGCAGGAGGCGCAGGAGGCGAGGCAAGATCAGATCCTGCGCGCAGGAGGTAACCGGACCCTGGCTCTCCTTGTCTTGGGCTATTTTTAAGAGTGGCCACAAGAGGCCCAAGCCACGGGGCTGGGGGAGTGAGATTACCTTTGCCGTGGCTCCGTAAATAAGTCTGCCCCAGAAAGATGAGCCTGAGCAGGCAGCCCAGCAGCCCAGCAGCCCAGCAGCCCAGCATTCAAGACAAGATTGATGGCCCTGGGTGCAGAAGAGCAGCCACTAGACAGCAATTCATCCTGCTTAAACACGCCATGCCTCCTGCGGCTGCAGCTCGGGGAAGGCAGCAGCCAGGCAACCGCTCTGCCCGGAATGTGAAAAAAACATGTGTGTGTCTAAATGCACAAGTCTAAAGGTTTTCTTTTTAAGAAGGGTCAGGTCCCTGAAGACAAACACCAAGGAAAGAAGATTCGGAAACTAAGGAGAGGTCCTCTTCCTCCTGCCCCCAGCCATGCCCACCCCAGCGGCCTGCCCAGATGGTATTCCATCAGTGCTGGGGATGGGGGGCAGCATGAACAGCAGCAAGGGGAGAATCTTGGAGAATTTAGGTGCAAGAGGCAGAAGAGAATAAAATAAAACTACAGATGGTATTCCAAGAAGACAAACAAACAGACAAACCAAGCCCACCAAAACAAACCCTGATGCCTAAAACCAAATTTAACCCAGTGCTTTCCCAGTGGCAGCCATGTCTATTTCCTTTACTGTCATAACGTTCCACTGAAGGCCTGGCAATAAAGAAACCGTGAGGGCAGAAAAGAATAGCATATGCTGGGGAATCATGGTGGGGACTCCTAACCAAATGGGGAGTCACGGACTTGACATTTAAGTTGATATCGGAGGGGAACGTGGAGATGAGGTGGTCTGGTCACGTTTTGAAGGCTGTAAGTCACCTATGCATGAGTATGGAGGGCAGCCACGACATGGCTAACAGCAGACCCTAAGCTGCACCTCACTCCCCTGCCATGAATCCCAGGAAAAAAGGCATAAGTAGTAGTTCCTTGTCCAATCCTTCCTCAATTCACCCTCAAGCTCCCAAGAAGCCCTTCTCATAACCTGTCAGACCCTGGTCAAACTATAGCTGGGTCTTCTCTGGCCTGTGTGACGCTGTCCAGGAAAGCCCCCCTTTCCTATCTATCTAACTGCCTGTCTCGTAGCTGGGCAGGCCTGTCCGACCTGGTAAGCTCTGCCAGCCTCAGACCCCAGGCTATATTTTGAGCTCGATGGGTCTCTAGAACACTTGCCCACAGCTCAGTAGTGAAAAGCTCCTCTAATTGCATAGGGGCACTCACTAGCGAAAGGAGGGCCTGCTTGGTAAATATATTTCACAATATCACTGACGAAATCCATAGCTCCACCCTTCCCACGTGTGTCCAGGAGCCCATCCGTTTCTGAGATCAGGTGTTAGGCCTCGGAATCTCAATCTCCTGGGCTATGCCCAGTTAATCCCTGCACGCTAGGAACCCAAGAAGTGGCTGCAGGCCGCTGCTCTCCGCCTTCAGGGTGCTGCCGAAGCCCTGGCTAGGACTCACCTCAGCCCTCCCCACAGTGCTGAGCAGAAGAAGATGGCTTCTCTTTTCTTCTCCTGAGCCCCTCTTCTCTTCTCTGGACCACACAAATGGAAGAAGCAATGAAGCCCAGTGTACTTCAGGAGTGGGGAACGGGGGAGATAGAGGGTGAGGCTGCTCTGCCTTCGCAGAGCCACAGGTGGAAGCTGTTGCAATAGCTTGGACACCATCTTCCCTAAACAGAGAATTTACACCCACTGTACCTTTATTTTCTTTCTAACTGTAAGGTTTGACCCCTCACCTCCTATCTACTTTGTACTGCCCCCAAACCTGCTTTTTAAATATATTTTGGTACTATGGCAACCCAGGTCAGGTGATTAAACCCTTAAGTTTACTCAGTAACTTTTCTGCCAATGCATTTACAATGCATATTCACAGACACCTTAAACAGGCAAATATATAAACACTCACTACAACAGCATGAGACAACAAACGAACAAATAAAACAAGCATAAGAGCCAGTGAGCTGCCCAGTGAAGAGTACTCTAAATCTCTCTCCAGCCTTAACCTCCTCTCCACCCCCAAGTTCTAGTCTGGCACCTCCATTGGTCTGGTCTACCAGATGTCTCTGCCTAGAGATGACACCTCTGTCTCAATATGGCTAAGACTGAACACATGGCTCCCAGGTTAGGAGAATAAGGGAGTTTCCAGACCATAGGGTGACAGTGAGTCTCAGGAAAGCATACCCCTGTGGGTGACCTTCCCAGCAGATGGACATTACCACTGGTGCCTGGACTAAGCTGCTTCCTTCCCCAGAGCACATCTGCTTTTCCACACTCTGGTTCCCGGCACAACCTGCGTGGCTCCCAGTCCACTAGTGGCAGATGTGGTTTGGGTTTCTTAAAGTCTCAAGATTCTTATCCATTGTTGCCACCATCAAGGACTGCCATGCATTTGCAATGTCCTGGTCATTCTAGCCCACCACTGTTTGATAAGGCCTTACCTAGACCCTTCTGCTCCAGTTCCTGTCACCAGGCAGGGACTTCAGGCACATCTGTTACAACTTGTCCACCCTCATCATGGAAAAATTTCTTACTAAGAACTGGCTCCAGTTATGCTGCAGCTGCTGGAATTGGGGTGGGGGGTGGGATCATGGCCCCAACAGTTCTTACAGGGATTTGGTTGCGGAACAGGTGCAGCTCAGCTCTGATACAGGGATTGTATCATTAGCCCTCTGTCTTAACAGCATCTATCAGTACCTCACGTTCTACTCAGAGGCAAACGTCCTCTTGGAGTGATTAAAAGTGACAGGAGAGATGATAGTTTTCAAAGACCATCCTCTATTGGGATTCTTGGGCTCAATATCTGCAGTCACAGAAAGCTGTTACAACCCAGTAACTCTTCTTATCTCTCCCAGCTCACTTCTTTCAAGATAGACACTGGTCTCCTTTCCCAAAATAAGTAACAGTCTATGGTAGTTGAATTGAAAGTTGATGTCCAATTTTTCATCTTCCATGAAGACTTTTCTGGAATATCCATTGTGAATCTCTCCCTTCTCTGATGAAAACTGCATGGGGTGTGGGGGTGGGCAGTGAAGTCTCAAATTGGAAGTGGTCAAGAATAGATCAAGATAATCATTGAGATATTTTTAATGAAGTAATTGATTCAGAAAAGATTATAAAAAAATAAAATCATTAAATAAGAGGTTGATGGGAGCTATACAATAGGATCAAGTTCCCAACACTTGAATTCACTGACAAATCTTAACATCACCAAGACCAGGAAAACTAGATACTGTGTGTCTCCTGATATGAAGCAATATAAAGGACATCATAACCAATGACAATCTTGCCAAGAAATGTTGAACCTCAATCTGATCAAGTCTTTAGAGCTAACTTCCCATTTATAGGAATTACAGGAGACGGAGAGACAAATTAAGTGACAACATGAGGAAGGAAACAAATCCAGAATGTGGGACAATCTACAGACAACTGACTCCATTTCTTTGACAAGTCAATGGCATTAAAACACACACACACACACACACACACGCACAAACACACATGGCAAAGAATAGGGACTGCTGTAGATCAAAAGAGACGTAGTAGATGTAATAACCGAATGCTTGGTGTACCCTATTTGGATCTTGAATCAAATAACTATCAAAACACACTTTTGAGACAAACCAGGTCAGTCTGAATTATAGACTCCATACTAGATGATAACCAGGAACTATAATCAATTATGTGAGGTGTGATAATGGCATTGTGGTTATGTAAAAAAAATGAACATATTTTTTAGAGATGCTGAAGAATACAGGGATTGGGGCATGACATGTCACCTGGGATTTAAATATGCTTCAGCAAAATGGGGGGCAGATGAAGCAAGTGGGGAACCCATAATAACTGATGACTTTGCGCAATCCACATATAGGGATGTTCATAATACTATTTTCTCTATTTTTCATGTGTTTGAAACTTTATACAATAGAAATGTTCTTTCATTATTAAATCTAAATTTTATCAGTTCTATAAAAACCAGTCATATGCCCTAAGTACACTGGATCGCAGAGTAAAAGTCAACCCTAATGCCCAGGGTGGTCTGGCTCCTGCCTCCCTGTAAGCAACCTGTGAGCATCCTTGCAGTTCTTCCAACTTGCCATTTTCCCCCAGGTCAGGCTCTTGTGTATGCTGTGCTCTCAGCCTGGGACACCTCCTGAAGCCTCTTTGCATGTCTGGCTCCTTCTCATCCTTAGGTCTCCACTCAGGTATCCCTTCTTCTGGAAGTCTTCCTGAGTATCCTAAGTCCTTTGTCATCCTCAGTCTGGGCACCCTGCTCGACCCCTCCATAGCACTCATCTGTCAGTTTACTTACATACAGCTTGGTCCAGCCACTTGCTGGTGATGTCCATTTGCTGGAAAGGTCACACACAGGTGAAAGGCTGGGTCTCTCCTTGCCTGGACTATATGATCCTTACAGGCAGCAGCCATGCCTGTGTTATTCATTTTTGTATTCTAGTGCTTCCCGCTGTGCTTGGGACATATTGCTGCTCAATAAATATTCTCCTCCTCCCAGAGACCTAAGCTCAAACTGTAGATTCTCTTTAAGCCCCTCTGCCCCACCATATACCTTGATCCATGCACTACCCACTTAGTTAAACCACTTATGCGTAGTGAGCACTTATTTAATATTTATTCATCACCAAGGCCAGTCATTATGCCTCTGTAAAGTATCTTCCATTCATCATTCCTTTATGTTCTAAAGCTTCCCCTTCACTTCAGGCTCCTCCATTTCCTGCCTGGTCTTGTGTAATGGCCCATCTCTGTTCATGCTCAGCCTCTTCAATCCATCCTGCACAGCCTTCTCATAACGGCACACTTCTGCTCCGTAAGCTGTCAGCAGCCCTGTCACAAAGTCTAATCTAAAGCTCTGCATTTGGTGCTGAGCTCACATGCTCTCTTATGCTAACTCTGCTCCAACCAGGGGGGTCCACGTGTCCCCCACCCCCACTGGTGTGTCATGGGCCTCTACAACTTAATTTGTGTCACATCCCATATGCTGAAATGTAGGCACCTCTCCTCTTTCCTTGAAATTTAGAATATAATTTGCAAACATTTAGAAACACTGCATATAACATTTTCCTAGAATCTGAGTGAGGTTGCCTTTCCCCTTCTATCCAGCCTCATGGATCTTTCACTGCCTCTATGTCCTAGTGAAGGGGGAAGTCAGGATGGTCTCAGGGAAAGTGGGGTATGATCTGTGCACCCCTCCCCCTCCTGAGATCCAGTCCCTCCCGCAGTTTCATTGCTATTGCTGGGTGAGGCCAGATCCTCACCATCCTTTGCTCTGTACATCCTTCCAATCCTGGGAGAAAAATGAATCTTCAGCTTTTCTCCCTTCCATGTTCATTTCCACATGCTCAGGTTTTCACCTCTTAAATAAAACTCTTCCTTGCCATCCATTCTTTTTCTCCTCCCTTTCAGAGCTAAAGTCTTGACAAAGTTAGCAAGGATATGCACAGGTGATTTACAAAAGAGGAAGAAATACTCAAGGTCATTAGTTACCCAAGAAATTCAGATGAAGAAAGGAGACCCCAAAGGCAAACATCACCATGACAGGTAATGCAAGGTGTAGATGGTGACATGAGGGTGGGAGTGTGGACTGACCGAGCCGTTCCGGAGGGCAGTCTGCCAGTTCTCAGGCAGGTTACATACCTGCAACTCCATTCCTGGGCACAGGGACTGAAGAAATTTTCACTCAGGTCTAAAAGGAGACTCATGCAAGGATGCTCAATGGAGCACTGATTGTGGTGGTAGGAAGGAGGAGCTAACCCGTGTGTCACTGGGGGATGGACAGTATCATGTGAATGTACACATGGAGGGCGCACGGTAGCACTGGAGGATCTTAAGATCGTAGTACTGGATGAAATAAGAAACAGAATGAGATCTTTAACTCACCATGGATTTAACTAAAAAATATATGCACATAAAACAATACATATTATAAGGACATACACAAACAAAAGTAGAACTCCTAAAAAAATGAAAATGGTTGCCTCTAGGTGGAGCGAGGGGATTAGAAAGGAAAATGGAAATAAAAGGAAATAAATCAACCAACCAATTAACCAACCAGGAGAGGGGTCTTGCCTAGAAAATGATGACAAACTGAGAGGTATGATGGCCTCTGCTGCTAAGATAAAAACAGACACAGTACATTTATGTCCATTCATGAGAGCTTCCTCATCCCATACCTAACTTACTCCTCATCACTTCATGAAAACTATTCACTTCAAAAGGTACTGACACTTCCCTTCCTTGTTGCGTAAAACAATAGACACTTGTGAGGTCTTATCTGGACCCTCAGAAGAATTTAACCTTTGTCGGTCATTCCAAAATTTCCTGAAATCACTTCCTTTGTCTTTCAGGACACACTCCTTGTTCTCTCTTGACTGTCTGGCCCTTTCTCCTTGGCCTGCCTTTGGGCTACCTTTCCTTTATCTGTTACTTTAATGTTGATGTTCTCCAGAGTTTGATCCTCTCTACTTCTTCCTTTCAACACACCCTTCCTAGGCTAACCACTTCACTCCCATGACTTAAGTTACCATCTCATGATAATGGCTTCCAAATCTATCTCTTCACCTCCCATCTATCACATCCAATTACCTTCTGAACATCCACCTGGAAGAGCCACAGGCCCCTCATACTTCCTATGATCCCTGATCGAATCTGTCACCATCCCTGTCTCAGTGCTTCCTGTCATGTTCCCTGCTCCCCAATATCCCAATGGCCCAAACCAAAACCTGGGGGCATGCTTACCCTTCTCCTTCTCTCCCAGTATCTCATGAACTCAGACCCCTTCAATGTCTCTCAAATCTCTATTCTCCATCTCCACTGCTCGCTCACTTCTGGCCACCATCATGTGAAGTCTAGTGATTTCTTGATTATTTCTTTGTATTCAAATTTGCTTTTTTGCCTACCATCCCAACCTATGCTCTATACCATAACCAGAAACATCATCTTAGAATACAAATACGATAATGTCACTTTCACACTTTAATAGCTCTTCTCTATCTCAGAAAATAGTTTAAAACCTGAATAAATCACAGTCAAAGCTCTTCATGATCTACCCCTACCTGAACACTGTCCATCCAACCCTTCCTCCCCTCTATAAAGAATTATATTCAGATCCCTGGCTTTCTCTGGTCATGGTCTTTGCACGTTCTGTCCCCTAAAACTAGAAAACCCTCCCTCTGTTTCAGAACAAGTTCTTGTCTTTCGGAACTCACCTTAGACTTCACTCCTTCAAGGAATCCCCCCATTTTCACCCCCCCCCCCGGGATGGTGTGGTTGCTTCCTTCAGGTTTCCATCACACTCAGTGCTCATTTTCATCACAGTCCTTAACCACATTGTAGGAAATAATCTGCTTCTCTGTCGTTTCCCATTGGCTGTAAGCTACTTGAAGCCAGGGACACCTTTATTCGTTCTTTTTGTCCTAGTTACTCAGCATAATGCCACATACATGAAATGAAGCTACAAAACATTGAAGAAATGGATGAGAACCGAGAAATGCAGAGCACTGCTCCTTAAGAGGGTAACAGTGCCTCCTTCAGAGGACACACTACGTGAAGGGCAATTTGGAGGTAAAGGTGGCGAGGGGGCTAGAAATGTGACATGTAGCAGTAGTACTGTGGATTCAGGCTAAGTACTGATGCTTTGACTTTGCCACTGTTGATCCTGTCACTTCAACTACCCGTTCCTGCCATCTCTTTTTCTTTGCCCAGACTGTGGTGACAGAAGGGATGAGCAGTGGCCACAGGGTCCAAGCTCCTATTATTTCTACAAATCTTGAAACCAGCAGCTCTGACTCAACCTATGCCTTAATTTCCTCACCTGAAATAGTGATGAAAGCAGCAGCTTCTCACCCAGAACTCCTCTAGACAGGGAAGCCCTGCCCCACTTCACTGAGAAGTCTTTTTCTGTTTTATTCTTCATGTCACAGAAGTGTCAGTCATAGAATGATTTCTATCTATACACCTTTGCCACACAAATGAAAGGAGCTATTTTAAAAGTTGAACCTATACATAATACGTAATGGGTGCCAATTTATTCATCATGTAGAACTCTTAAAAATAATTAGATTAAAATTAATCTTTTAGAAGTTTCCCAGGCCCACATGGGCTCCTGAGAGAACAGGTGCTGGCTAGAAGATTTCCCCATGCCTGGTCAGAGCACAGGCCTGACTTAGGGGGCTGCCTTGGAGCCACACGGGGAGCTGCCTGCAAGGGGTCACTCCAGTCTGGTAGCAAAGGCCTGGAAGAGCCAATTTATGCTGCTCACAACTTCCCAGACCTGCAGAGAGATTACCTGTAGGCCACTAGGGTCCCTTTCCCCTGGGCTTTGCCAATGGGGACACACCAACTGCTGGTTTATGTAGTCACTCCGCTGCCCACAGTCCCGAGGGAAAATACTCGGCTCTTTATAGGACTGGGTATCAGAGTGTAGAATTTACTAAAACTTATATGTGTATTTCCAATTTAATATACATCCACACTCACAAGCTGTTAGATATTATTGTTATTATTACTGCTATTATTATTGTTCCTGTTTTATCAACGCAGATGACCTGGATTGAAATCTTAACTCCTGTGCTTAGTAGTTGTATGTTCTACTATAAGTCACTTAACTCCTCTGTACCTCAGTTTCTCTATATGAAAATGAGGGAAATACCCTATGCTTCTGTAGCAGAGAATGCTTGGGCCTACCAATATCCAAATTCTACTCTTTGTACAAACAGCCCAGGGGCATCTTCTAGTGGCCCTTGCAGTTTAGTTATGGCTGTGTGATTAAATGAGCAGAAGTGATGTGCACCATTTCAAGGTTTTAGCCATGAAAATATTCCCCATAATTCTCCTGTTCTTTCCCCTAACTTCCTAGAATGTAGATTATGGGGCCAAAATGGAAGGAACCTGACTTCCTGGATAACCATGGGGGAGAAAAGCCTCTCCCTCAACTTATATGCGTTTACTCATCCATGTTGTGAGCAAGAAATAAAATTTTGTTTTACAGTTCTTTATTAGAGCAGTTAGAGTACTCTAATATACCCACCACTTACCACATAAAGCTGTTGTAGAGATTAAAGTTATGTGAAAATGATGTATGATCTGTATAGTACCATATAGCCCTAAGGTATTGTTATTTACAAGTAATATACATTACCTCTTAGTATCAGGTTTGTGGGTCTACTTAATATTCACACTCTCAGCCCTGGTCAGTGTGACTCAGGTGGTTGGAGAACTGTCTTGTACACTGAAAGTTTGCAGGTTTGATTCCCAGTCAGGGCACATACCTAGGTTGTGTGTTCCTTCCCTGATTCAGGCACCTATGATCCCCAGTCTGGGCATGTGCAAGAGGCAACCAGTCAATGTCTCTCTCTCACATAGATGTTTCTTTTTCTCTCTCTCCCTCTCTTTTTCCCTCTCTCCCTCCCCCTTCCTCTCCTTGCACACTCTCATAGCTAAAAGAAAAATGTACAGAGGGTGGAGTCTATGGTCCCTTCAGTAACTCTCCCTTTCACCCCTGCATCAAGCATCCATGCTCTCCCAACCTCTCTTTCCATCAGGTTTCTCCACTGAATTGAGTGATCCAAGAGGCACTTCCTCAGACAGACCTACCCTGCAATCCCTCCTTTAAATAAACTTGACTTTGATAACATAATTTCTTATCATCATAAGTCCCTGAAAAGGAAGGATGCTGCTTTCACCTTGGAGGTCCTTGCATATGCTCAATTAGTACATAATAACTGGATAGAACAAACACGAGTATCTACCTTTCAAAGGGGCAGAGTATCCCTCCCAGGGAACACATATTAATAAGGGCTTTATGGAAATATAACACCTTATTCAAAGGAAGGATATAAAAGAGGTCATTTAGGAGCCAAGCCAGGCCAGTGGACGAGAAATAGTTGGTCAGGTAGGCTACTCAGCACATTTGAATCATGCAAGGGAGGCAACTGTCTATTGCAACTACAGGGAAAGCCGGAAGTGCCTAGAGAGTCCCTGAAAAGCATAGAGTTAATTCAATGTACAATTTGTGCTAGGAGGCTGACCCTGGGCGGGGTGAAGGAGCTGTCTAAGGTTAAAGAACGTGGTGATAAGGATGTCAGAATGAAACCCATATTTCCTGCCTTCTAGAGTTATACTTAGAACTCTTAGCTTCACTGCTGGCCTGGGTATCCCCAAGGGCTTTGATGAGCTTGCCAACCCCTGTTCTAGCATCTTGTATTTGCCTACAGAATCAAGACAAGCACTCGCAAGTAGGTTGTCATTATTTATTCATTAATTCAACAAATTTCATTAAAAAATAGCATCTCAAAAACCATGAAATACTTACGTATAAATAGAATAAAATGTTTGCAAGATCTACAGGCTGAAAACTACAAAACACTGATGAAAGAAATTAAAGATCCAAATAGAGAGATACACCATGCCCATAGATTGAATTAATTCAATATTATTAAGATGTCAGTTTTTACCAAATTGATCTACAGATTCAACGCAATGCCAATAAAAATCTTTACAAGATTTTCAAATATAAATCCACAAGCTGTCTCTAAAATGTGTATGGAAAAACAAATAGAATTTAAAAAACTATTTTGAAAAGAAGAACAAAATTGAGGACTTACATGACCTGATTTCAAGATTTAGCATAAAACTACAGTTATCAAGATAGCATAGTATTGCAAAAGGATAGACATAGATCAAAGGAAGAGAATCAAGTCCATAAATAGACTGATACACAGAAATAGACTAACCTATATATATTCAAATGATTTTCAACAAAGGTGCAAAAACAAACAGTGCTAAACAACTGGACATCATATAAAAAAGAAAATGTACTTTGACCCATACTGCACACCATATACAGAAATTAACTCAAGGAATTGTAGACCTAAATGTAAAACCTAAAACTATAAAACTTCTAGAAAAAATAAATCAGGAGAAACATCTTAGTGATGTTGAGTTAAGCAAAATGTTTAATATAGTACACCAAAAGTATGATCCATAAAAGATCAGGTAGCATAAAAAAATTGATAAATTTTACCTCTAAAAGGAAAAACATCTGCCCTTCAAAAGACATTGTTAAGAGGATAAAAATAAGCAGCCTGGAATAAAATATCTGCAATATATGTATCTGCTAAAGGATTTGGATCCTGAATATATAAAGACTCTTAAAACTCATTGATCAGAAAACAAAACCTCAATTTAAAATGAACAAAAGATTTAACAGATGTTTCATTAAAAAAAGATATATGAATCACAAGATATGAAATCAATATTCAGAAATCTGCTGCATTTCTATATACTAATAACAAACTATCAGAAGAGAAATTTAAGAAAAATCCCATTTACAATTGCGTTAAAAAGGAAAAAATACCTAGGAATAAGTTTAACCAAGGAGGCTGAAAGCCCTATACACTGAAAACTATAAGATATTGATGGAAAAAAAACAAAAAAACAAAAAACAACTGAAGATAACACATATAAATATAAAGATATTTTATGCTCATGGAATGGAAGAATTAATATTGTTAAAATATCCATACTACCCAAAGCAATCTACAGATTCAATGTAATCCCTATCAAAATTCCAATGGCATTTTTCACAGAAATAGAACAAACAATCCTAAAATGTATATGAAACCACAAACTCTGAATAGCCAAAGCAATTCAGGGTTGCCCTGGTCGGAATGGCTCAGTGGACTGAATGCCAACCTGTGAACCAAAGGGTCGCTGGTTCAATTCCCAGACAGGGCACATGCCCGGATTGTGGGCTGGGTTCCCGGTTGGGGCTGTGTGAGAGGCAACCACACACTGATGTTTCTCTCCCTCTTTTCTCCCTCCCTTCCCTTCCCTCTACAAATAAATAAATTAAATCTTAAAAAAAACAAACAAACAACCGAACTCTGCTATTGGCATAAAAACAGACACATGGATCAATGGAACAGAATAGAGAGTCCAGGAATAAACTCAAGCATATATGTCAACTAATTTACAATAAAGGAGCCAGGAATATACAATGGGGAAAGGACAGTCTCTTCAATAAATGGTATTGGATGGCTATATGCAAAAGAATGAAACTGGACTGCTATCTTACATCACAGACAAAAATTAACTCAAAATGTGTTAAAGACATAAATGTAAGACCTGAAACCATAAAACTCCTAGGAGAAAACATAGATGGCAAACTCCTTTACATCAGTCTTGATGATAATTTTGTGGATTTGACACCAAAAGCAAAGGCGACAAAAGCAAAAACACACAGTGGGACAACAAACTAAAAAAGCTTCTGCACAGCAAAGAAAACCAACAAAATGAAAAGGCAACCTACTGGATGGGAGAACACTTGCAAATCACATACATATCAAATAAAGGGTTAATATCTAAAATATATTAAAAACCATAAAAATCAACAGCAAAAAAAAACAAGTAATATGATTTAAAATGGGCAGAGGACATGAATACACATTTTTCCAAAGAAGATATACAGATGGCGAACAGGTACATGAAAAGGTGCTCAGCATCATTAATTATCTGGGAAACGCAAATGGAAACCACAATGATATATCAACTCATACCTGCTAGAATGACTATTATAAAAAAGACAAGAGCCCTGGCTGGTGTGGCTCAGTGAACTGAGCACTGGCCTGCACACCAAAGGGTTGCCAGTTTGATTCCCAGTCAGGGCGCATGCCTGGGTTGCAGACCAGGTCTCCAGTTGGGAGAAAGCGAGAGGCAACTGATTGATGTTTCTCTCTCACAAGTTGGTGTTTCTCTCCCTCTTTCTCCTTCCCTTCACCTCTCTCTAAAAATAAATAAATAAAATCTTTAAAAAAAAGAATTGATATACACATGAGTGAATCACAAATGTATTACGCTAAGTGAAAGAAGCTAAACTCAAAAGGCTTACATACTGTATGATTCAATTTATGTGACATTCTGGGAAAAGGTAAAACTATGAGGAGAGAAAACAAATCAATGGTTGCAGGGGCTAGGGTTGGGGGAAGGGGATGACAACAAAGGTGAGGTGCATGAGAAAATTTTGGGGGGTGATTGTGGTGGTGGTTATATTCTGCATGCATTGGTCAAAACCTATAGAAAGGTATACCAAAGAATAAATTTTACTGTATGTAAAGTATACCTCAATAAACCTGAAACAAAATATTAATATTAAAAACAAAAAGACTAAAAACAGGTATTTCTTGAGCACCTACTATGTGGAAGGCCCACTGTTATGAACTGCTCTGATAATAATGATGTAGAATAATTATTGCAACTTATTTTAAAATAATGAGAGGGTCTTCTCAACTAAGGTACTATAACGTCGTACAGATAAACATGGGCCCCGGCTAACGTGGCGCAGTGGATTGAGTGCCAGACTGCTAACTAAAAGGCTGCTGTTCGATTCCCAGAAGGACACATGCCTGGGTTATGGGCCAGGTCCCCAGCTGGGGGTGTGCAAGAGGCAACCAATCGATGTATCTCTCGCACATTGATGTTTCTCTCCCTCTCTTTCTCTGTCCCTTCCCCTCTAAAAATAAATTTAAAAAATCTTTTAAAAAATAAAATAAAATAAATATAAATATGGTATAGACAGGAATTCTACCCTTAGGTTGCCTAAGATGTGGATATAAATATGAGACAACAAGAGAGAATTATGTAAGTGTCAAAGGAGAGGCATAAGAAAAGGTCATGGGATTTCAAAGGCAAGGGAGAATATTGGAAGCTGGGGAAACTAGAGAAGTCTTTGTGGAAGACATGGCATGTGAGTTGGGTGCTGATAACAGGGAATGATGATTTCATTATCCGTATAAACAATGTTTTATCAGGACGTTTTCTCATGCAGTTTTTAAAAATCGAATGACCTTGTGAGACAGGAGTGGGAAGTACTATGGACCTCAGTTTCAGTTAAACAAACTAAGACTTAGAGATCAAGTTTCCTGCTCAACATTAGGGTGGTGAAGCCAAGGTTGAACTCATGTCTCCTGAGAGTTTGGTTCATCCCCTGCTCCATGGTACACCCACACAGAACAAAAGTTCTTCCTTCTATGACATAGACAGACTGCTAATGGTCCGTTTCTACCTTAGGATCTTTCTGAGAGAATGGGCTACTTCTTGCCTTTCTGGCATTAAGAATAATCCAGAAGGTTAGCATGCTTATTTGAGTCTTTCTTGCATATGGAAATGAGAGCCAGCAGAGTAGAGATGCTTAAATAGCATTTGTTTAAATTCACAGTGTAAAGGTCTCCAAGTATCATTTATAAATACTAAAAAGGCAAAAGGCCTGAAAGTTACAAGGATAATACTGACTGCCTCAAATGTATGGTCACACACATAACCCAGACATTGTTTAACGTGAACCCCAGACCTTGCGAGGCAAACTGAGAAAGCTGTGCTCACCCCCTAAAAGAACTCTGAGGCTATTTCAAGAAGCCTCCGTGTGGCCCGAAGAGAACACCTCTTCACACCTCAGTTGGCTGAACCGTAACCCACAGAGCCCTTTCTTCAACATTCCTTCAGGCATTTGGAGATCATCTGATACATACTTACTGAACTCCTTGCTTTGGGTCTTGTCCAAGCACTAGCCACCAGGCTTTAAAGATCACCTTTCTGTAGGGAAGAAACATATTACCAGGGAGACTATAGGGCCTCTACATTTTGCTACTATCTCCATCCTTTTTGTCCACTACTAATCTTAATAAGATGATGTCATTATGAACATCAATTTAATCAACCAAATATTTCCTGAATGGATACTATGAATGTATTTAGAAGGAGATGGTTCTTTCCTCAAGGCAGGTAATTTAAACATTCCTCTCTGACACAACTGGGGAAACTGCTTTCTCCTTTCTGTGTTCCAGTTTTCTCACCTGGATAATAGGAGTGAATTTCTCCAGCTGTTAAGCGGTTGTCATCAAATATTTATTGAGAGCTTACCTTGCGCCAGGCACTGGACTTTACAAACAACATCGCATTGAATCCTCAGAACCACCCCGTGAGGCAGCCATTCTCATTATTCCCATTTTTTAGGTGAGGAAACCAAGGATCAGGGGGCTCCGTGATTTGCCACAGTCCATCGTCCAGTAACTGACAGAGCCAGGATTCAAACTCAGGCAGTCTGGCTGAGAGCCCTTGCTCTTAACCACTGTGATGGTAGCCCTGCCTGACCCAAGCCCTCTGCAGGAAGGAATGTGGAGATCAAAGGAACAGGGTGCTTATAAACAGTTTTTAAATCATCTGAGACAGATTCTTCCACATCCAGCTCAACACCAGGCAACAAGAACATCAAGAAAGGCAACAGGAAAGAAAGATGATCTGTGCTGAGAAGCCAAAGAGGCCCTTTAGGTCATGGTTAATCCAAGCCCGAGATTTCAGAACACAAACACTCTGGGTCTCCACCCTGCAGCAGACCCACGTTTCCTCTGAGATCTCCAAGCTCCTCCCCCAATCACACCCACACTCCAAATAGTCACAGAGAGAAGACAGGAAAGCCAGGTCAGGTGGGGCACTTTCCCACTACAAACAAGTGGCAGAGTTGAAAGGGAAATGTTTCTAATTCCCCAGCTCCCCTCTCTAAGTCGCACTATTTTTAAGGTCCCTCTTTCACACAGCACACATCTATCTATTTACAGAAGAAGAAAAACCCCAATGTGTGAAATTGGAAGAGGGTTTCTTGCCAAAGGTTTTCCAAGGTGCTGTGGTTTGATAACACTCTCCTCATATCTGTTAAAAAGCGCGCGGCAAATGTTATCATCTGCAAGCACCTGGGGCAAGGGTACCCCCAGTTCTGAGCACTGCAAATGAGCTACCCAGAAGTTCCCCCAGATGGCACATCAGCGCCTCACGCTGTAATCAGGCTCAGCTGCTTGCTAAGTAACCGCGACCACATTCCTCTCTTGATGAGACCTGACTTCAAATAGCTTGGCCAGGGCAAGGGGCAGCAGGAGCTGCCAAGTGCCTGTCGTTCCCAGGGAGCCGCGTGTGTGTGGCCGGGGTGGTGGACGCAGAAGCCAGGGTAGGTCATGTGAAAGGTATGGAGAAGTGAGTGGGCATTGCTAAAATTGTCTGTAAGCAACTCCAAAAAGCTTGTCACGCCTCATCGTTCCCTAGTGTGTGGTAGCAATAGTCCTCCATTCAGCAAGGGCTTGAGTCAGCTTCCAGAAAGAACTGGAGGGTAGCACGCAGGGAATTTAGTGTCAGAAATAGTAGACTAAGGTGACTTTGATCTGGGGAAGTGAACAAGGCAGTACTCCTCAGTGGTTAGGGGCATCTAGAGTTAAACTGCCAGGGGATAACTTCAGACTTAGCCATTAACTAGCTGTGTGGCCTAAGGCCATTTATTTAAACTCTTCAAGCCTCCATTTCTTTATCTATAAAGTAGAGTTAATAATAGTCATCACCTCACAACACTGCTGTTTGGATCAAATGAGATTATGTATTTAGAGTCCGTAACAGAGCGCTTGGCATGGAGGGCAGCCCTGAGTATGTGTGGGCCACTCGCCCTGCATAGTCTGCTGCTGCTTCCAGACTCGGAAGAATGAACTGTTAGCCTTTCTTCGTGCCTTAGTCTCCCCAGTAATAAAACAGCAACGATTTCCCCCTCTGCTTGTGGCTCTTAAAAGCAGGGGATATGGAGAAGTGGAGGGGCTTTTTAATCATCAGAAATGTTACCCAGTGTTTACATGGCATCCACACATGTATCAGACAGCTCGCCCTTTGTGGGTATCTGTGTAGATCCTCTAAATGGTGAGTGACATTTTCTTCTATTGAAACAAGCAGCCTATATGCTTTACCTCTCAAGGTTATTACGGTGCCAGGAGTCGACATGAGGAAGCAACCGTCTCCCCGATGTCTGAGATACATCTACAGAGAAGGTGCGCAGGGGAAGGATGAAGAGCAGTTGTGTGACTCTCTCTTCTTTCCCTCCAAAGAAGGGAGAAAGATTCTTTTACTCCATGGGGGGTAAAACCAAACCAGTGTCTGAATGTCTGCCACAATTCTTCACAATCAACAAAGCAGTAACTTCCTTACGTTCTCATTTCTACTTGGTCACAGCCCCATCACAATCCCTACCTTCTCATGCTAGGGGAAAAAAAAAGAGAGAAATGGGAGCAGCAGTCTGTTGGGAGTTAGCACAGGTTCTAGGCTTGCTCCAGTGGCCACTTTCACTGGATAAAGGCCCTTAGCTGTAAGGCCAACCTGAGGAGCTGGGTCTGAGGGTAGGTTTGTATAGAGAGGAATACTGCCTGGCTCTCCACAGCAGCTTACCTGCTGGTCGGTCGGCAGGCTTGGAGCATATCAACATTCATCTTCTCTTAGCGTTTGCCTTTGTCCCTTGACCTGAACTATCTATTACCACCACCACCACCACCACCACCAACCTCCCCTCCCAGAACGAAGCTGTGTTTTAGCCTAGATAGGACCATTATTGATTTGGTGTATTTCCTTTCCACCAGCCTAATATGTTTTATTTGATTGTTTTTTTTTTTTTTTTTTTTTAATTTTGGTTTTTCAATTACAGTTGTCCCCTTTTCCCCTAATTTCTCTCTGATTGTTTTTAATTATAAAAGTGATATATGCCAGGCTTTTAAAGAATTCCAACAAAAAGGCTGCAGTTGAAATCCAACAAAAGCAGAGTCTACCCACCCTCAAATTGTACACCCACGCTGAGCAGAGAATCCTCATGGGAATGTGCCGGCTGTGCTGGCCAACACATGCTGAGTATGAGTCCCATGTAAAAATGATGGGCTAAAAAACCCAAACTGCCTTTATTTCTACACTTATCCTGGATTACCAGCGAGTGAATGCCCACAGTTGTAGACTGTCCACAGTATTCCCATCCAAACCTTCTCGCTGCTTTCCAGGCAGCCAGACTGCTGGCTACTCATATGTGAAAGGATCTGGTCCCCACACATAACAGGACTCTGTATCTCCAACAGCAGACATTTGTAGAAAACCATCACAGAAAACAACAACAGGAACCATCATAGTGAGCAAGGCCTGGTACACCGGAGGCTCTATGCCAAGTGGCATGTGTAGCTCATTTCATTGTCAATACACTCCTAGAAAGGCTTTTCGCTTTCTCCATGTTATAAAGGAAGACACTGAGGTTTACAGAAGGTAAGGAACTTGCCCCAGGTCACACAGCCATGAGGAGCAAAGGGTGAAGGGCGACATGTGTTTGCCTGAGACTGGCCTGACATCATGACTTCTGGATGCTTTGCCGCTAATGATAATTTCAACTTCGTTAACAGTTCAGTAATTCACATTAACTTCCAGCATGGCTTCAGTTGAAAAGAAGCTTGAAGATGCGAAGGCTCCTCATAAATGATTCCTATTTTGTAAAGATCAGATTTACAAGATTCTTCTCTCCCATTTCTACCAAAAATAGCCAAACATTTCCAAAATACATCTAAGCCACATTCTAGGGATCTCACCTTATCTAAGACCTCCCCTTGATATTTAGAAAGCTCCTGGCTCCTGTTCCCTTTGTGATCACAGCAGGCTACTTCAGAGATGGACAGGAAGCTGCTGTTCCTAACAGGCCTGAACATTGCAGGTCCCCTCCCCTGCAACCAGACATAAGACCCATATAATACACTACATATAACATACCCTTGATAGACAGACAGATAGACAGACATGGAAAACAAGCAAAACACTCGGAAATGAAAGATCCAAATTAATCTGTAACCAAACCAGCCCAGGACTGCCTGTATGACATGAACTCCTCCTAAGCCCCCAGCCGTTATCTGGGCCTGGCAGAGCTGGCCCGCTCCCTTCCCTTATCTCTCTTTGTGCCCTACACAGTGTGCTACATCCCCTGCATGTGGACGTCCTTATCAGAAAATAGCCACTTAACAAGCGTTTGCCTTTGAACAGAAGTAGCTATTTAGCCCGCCAAATGTGGATAATTCTGTGTATGCCTATTGGTACATACATTACAAACAGAAATATAAAGCTCATGCATCCAGAACAGACACTGACCACAGGGCACAAGGAGTATCTTTGAGAACTGCCAACCTATTTACAAGCTGCAGTCTTAGCCCTTCGACCAAAAATACCTGCCACTTCCCTCTCCTCTCTGTCAGCTAGAAAATGAGAACAAAGCCTGCTGCTCTGTGTATGAAAATTCATTCATTCCACAGATATTTTCTGAGCACTATGCTCTCAAATTTAAACTATTAGCAAACTGTAAGATTCTGCTGATGGAAATGAAAAGGCTGTGCTGTAGTGCTTTTGCAACACTAGTGTTAGGTAACAGCAGGATTACCTGCTTTACAGACTTGCAAAGATGTGACAATCTTTGACAGTATAAACCTATTATTTTTTAGGGATCAGAGCTTTCCCATGTGTGTATCCAATACTGTGAAATGACCTCTGCAAGAGGCTCATCTATTCTCTATTTTTGAGTCAAATTAGTTTGACTCTTTTTAAAGTTTACCATTATGGTTTTTAATGTGTATGTGTTACTTGTTAAATATATTTTGTGGTCAGCCATTTTGAACCAATATTGATTTTTAAAAAAATACACTCTACATTTTATGTATGAAGTAGACAGATCATGGAGTTGAGATAAAATTCTAATGGCTTCATGGTGCTTAAAAGATTGAACCCACCACTGTAAAGCACTGTTACAACCACAGCCTAAAGCACCTAGGGAAATACTAGATGCTACATTCCTGTATCACCTGCTGTGATCAGAATGAAAGCAGAGAACTGTTACTCCTGACTTGTGGTAACTTGATTATAATGCATCAGGATGACTGGAATTCCCTTCTCCCTACACAGAGAAGCCTGATCTCAACAACAGAACAAAGCCTACATGGTAATTAAAAACCCTGCCCCAGAAGTGGAGTGGGGAGTGGATCTCATTCTCCTCAAACCCTTGGAAGGGTCAGGAAACATTAGGGGTGGGAGAGAAGGAGGGAGTTGTAAAGGCCCTCGAAGCTGGGTGTATGTTTTACAAAGGTTATGTATACAAGGGCTAGCGGGTCTCACACTGTGCAGAGCATGTTTGGCTAAAGGGGTCTGTCCAGACAATGCGCAGCTGCAGAAAGTCTGTGCGGCAGGTACAGACGGGGTGGGGGCCCTGTAAGGACAGCTGAATGCCTAGGTTGTATCTGTAGCTGGATGAAAGCACAACGCAGATAATTGTGTGCACCTGCATTTTGCAGCTGATTAATTCAATTAATATTTATTGAGCACCTGCAGGTCCCATTGCTACATACGTTGGGGAAAGAACTGCAGTGTCTCCTGCCTTCAAGGAACTCATGATCTCATTATGATAAGACAATGAGAGGGAGACGATATAACTGAGTATACTCAGATACTTATGCACCATATATCCATACACGGCTTATTTAAATTGGGTCTAAACATACATCAGATCTGGCCTTCATCTCACTGATCCTCCACTTTCTTGGATGCTGACAGCAAGAGAGAAGTCAGTTCAACAATCAGATTCCAATCTGCTCTAAGGTTCTGCTGATGAGGTGAAAAGGAACATCAAGAGCTCTGGCCATACCTCAGAGCAGAGAAACTGTGTGTTTGGAGAGAGAGAGGCACTGGCCCAAAGCATGGGTGTCAAAGTCCAGAGTGGACTGCAGTCAGTCCACTAAGCTATCAGGAACCAATCACCTACCAGTAGCTCCTCCATCCTCATGTTTCTGAACAGCCATAAAAGGCACCTCTCTATGTGTAGAATCACCACCTCAGGGTGTGATTTCCCTAGTCTATCACAAGCTTTGCAGCCTGAAGCATAGTCAGTTTTTGGACAGGCATCCAGTCCTAGAGGTTCCAGAAAATTAAAATAGAATTTCACTAGGAAACAGTGATCCAACAAGTCTGTGACGAAAGCCCAGCTTGTCTGCTGGTCTTCTCTCCTAAAAAACATTGAAGCCCAAGATCTTGGTCACATGGAAGGTGTGTGTGTTCCATCCACATGAAGGGGCAAAACATATCTGCAGACAGCCCTTTTCCAAGTACAGTACAGATGTTCACTAAGAGAATCCTGATGTGGACACCTAGGGGAGACTTTTCCAATCTGTGTTCATTGGCAGTGGGTGAGTGAATAGGGAATAGCCTATTCACCTATCCTTCAGATACCTTGCCAGGCTGGTGATAGCTCCATCAAGTCACACTGGCTTTGAATCAGAACACTACCTCAGAAGTGGAAATCTGGGGCCAGGAGAAACCACGAAACCCTTAAGTCAAAACTGCAAGCAGGACTCAAGAGAGCCTGTGCTGAGAGCATTTACTTCCCTGAGACAATGAGCCAGCTGGGGGGAAATGCTGGCCTGTTATATTCCCTTCTTTTTCCAGCCAGATTCTAAACCACTTGAAACTCACTCTGAAGTTCATGCCCAACAGGGCATCCCACCCTTCATTGTCATGTCAGCCAGCAAAGACCAGCTCTTGAAGAGAAACATGCCTTGTTTCCTTGATGTTGAGACAAAGGGAGGTATACCTTCAGTTCCTCCATGGTCTTGACCAGGTGACTACATGCATCCTTTACCCTGAAAGTGCTTTTTATTCCTCTCATCTGTGTCCTCATATTTATTCTGATCACGATATTTGAGGCCACGCTTAAATATCTTCTCAGAATAGAGACGTCCATGACCTTTTTTGATAATCTTTTCTAGTGACTCATTACATCATATTTATAAGTTTTATGTTTCTCTTTTATCCTTTTACTGCTCTTAAATCTACTTTTTAAAACAATAAATAATGGCCCTTCCTATTTTGCCGTCAATACAAAGATAGAAATCTGATTATGGGCACACACTTAAAGAAGTCACATTCACTCCCTCTTGCTTGTTAATATCACAATCCAAATATCTTCAGCCTTTTATTAGAGATCACATTTTAAAATCACATTCATTTCCTTTGCTCTCATTAACACCTCCCGATTCCCCTCATGTCTCTCTAACAAGGAGCTCCCCAAGAGACTCAGCCCTCCCTAAGTAAGGAGCTGACCAGATGTTTGAACGAATGACCTCTTTGTTCCCCTCCTGCTGATGGCAACGTTTTCAATATTGTTATTACATTACTTAGTCATTTTTAGTTCATGGTTTAAACAGGTAGTTGAGACCATGGCACAATGAACCTTCCTTGATATTAACAATATTGACATAAATTAAATAAGTCAATCGTTGTGTATATTAGCTACTAAATTGCAAAACTACAAGACACCTCCACAGATTAGCCAGCTATCTCAGAAATTAGCCATTCACTCATCAACATGCAGGAGTCCAACTACTTTTACTTTACTTACTACTTTTCAATCTATGAGGTATCAAGGCAACTTTCAGTTTAATTATGGCTTACAGGAGAACTCAACATTTTTGAAAACACATTTTGAAATTAGAAAAATGAAAAAATAAGTAAGGGCTAGTTGTAAAGTAGCCTCATAACACTCATGACTTATGTCATCATGTTTATGTTAATTTTAAAAGATCAGTTGACTTTTAATGAGCACCTACTACGTACATGCACCATGTTAGGCACTGTGGAGGATACATCCATACACTCTAAGAGCTTCCAGTCTAATTTAAAAGACATCATATGAATCATAAACCCCTATCTGCAACAATTCTGAAATTCACACAACTCTGAAAGCATAAAGATAATTTTAATCCATTTGTTGGCAAAGTTTGCCCTGAACTGAGGTTAGGCTAAATTTATAATCTTAATTTGTCCTCCTTCATATAAATGTAAGTTTTACTACAAAAGTAAAAACATCTTAGGTTATAGGATGCTGCCCCAAATACTTTATAATGTTTCCAAGTCTAAAAAATTCTTAATTCCAAACACATATTCCTTAATGGCTTCAAATAAGATGACCATGGACCATGAAAACAACAGAAGCCAAAGCTACTTTACCCATTGAGTGAGGGATGAGGCAAAGAGCGGGTGAAGCCCAGTTTCTCTCTCAGTTTTCAATACCTTTATTTTATTTATTTATTTTATCCTTACCTGAGGACATTTTTTCCATTGCTTTTAGAGAGGGGAGGGGGAGGGGGAGAGAGAGCAAGAGAGAGAGAGAGAGAGAGAGAGAGAGAGAGAGAGAGAGAGACATCAGTCAGTTGCCTCCCATACTTACCTGGACGGGGAATCAAACCCGCAACCTAGGTCGTGCTCTGACCACAAACCGAACCCACAGCCCTTCAGTGCATGGGACAATGCTCCAACCAACTGAGCCACACGGGCCAAGGTAGTTCTCAATACCTTTAAAAATCTACTCTGTAAGTGACAAATGTGTGTCACAGCAATATTGAAATTAACTTAGTCCCTTGAAAAAAGATATGGACAATGGCAGCAATATACTTAGAAATTTTGGCTCCATTTTATCAAAACTTGGACATTTGAACCTAACTCAATCCAGACAAAGCAATGTTTGTACATCTCCTCTTTAGAGCAGAACTTTGTTTGCATTTTCACCTAACGAATGGAATCTTGCTCAGGTCATTCCAGCTTTAATGCCAGGGATTCCCATCTTAGTCACTAAAGTCAGCCTCAAAGTAAAGTAGGATATTTGTTGTCTTCATTAACCAAAATTCACCTCTGTTGCCATTGTAATCAGGAGGCCAGAAAGAGGGGCTACATGGTTAGTAACCTCCTGCTCACTTTCAACAGTTAAGGAGAAGCCCCTGAGTTTCAGATTGACCCCTGGTGCCATAGTTTGCAGATCCCTGGTCTAGAGCATTAACCCATCTCAGGGCACAACGGCTCTACTACTCGAAGACGAAGGGTCTTGGGAGCATGCACGCTGCACATGGCTGGGCCTGTGCTACAGGTGGGTTATTATTCTAGACCAGAAGAAATCAGAGGACAGTTTCCAGCCTGATTTTGTACAGCACAAGAGCTAAGAGTAGATTCTACATTTTTAAAGCAATGTAATACAAAACAACAAGAATATGTGACAGTGATCCTATGTGGCCAACTAAGTCAAGAATATGTACAGAAAACTTTTGCTATTTAGATAAAGAGTCTGCCAATACCCACCCACCCAACACACACCCAATTTCTCATTCTTGAAGAAGGCAGGGAGAAGGATTTAATGTGTGTGTGTGTGTGTCTGTGTTTTAAGATTTATTTTTAGAGAGAGGGGAATGGAGAGAGAAAGGGAGGGAGAGAAACATCAGTTGGTTACCGCTCACACACCCTCAACCAGGGACCTGGCTGGCAACTCAGGCATGTGCCCCAACTGGGAATTGAACCAGCAAATCTTTGGTTCACAAGATAATGTCCAATCCACTGAGCCACACCAGTGAGGGCAGGATTTAATGTTTCAATGCCTTCTCAACATCACATACCACATTTGACCATATACAGTAGCAGGGTAAGGGCCTTCCTAGACCATGTCCTCACACCTATGGATGGGCTCTTTGGAATAACTACCTTGGAACTCTCCACCAGGATTTTAGAACTAACTGATTCAACCTTAAATTTATTTTAAAAACAGCCCACTTTTTTCTTATAGTACATTTCCCCTCAACACACCAGTACAGGCACAACGGCAATCATCTTCAGGTTTCAGGTCCCTCCCCCAGAGCCCACTCACAGGCCATGTTGCCTTCAAAGCACAACAGTCTGAGCCAAAGCAATCTGTCCCCTCCCCAATAAAGATTCCAGTTGTCGGGAGAAGTCAAACAGGTGGAACACCAGAATTTCACATTTCCTTCTCATTCTTTAGGTTACCTGTCTGTGTGAAAACTGTGAAGAAAACGAAGTTATTTTATGGGGACCCCAGTCTTCTCTTCTCAATGGCTGCCTTCTCAATGATGGCATAGTTCTTTCTGCCCTGTCTCCCCCTTTCTCTTTCTCTTGTCAAACTCTGTTTTGAGGAACTAATGATGACCAGAGTTTAGTATTCCTACCCTCATTTAACAGGGTGACGGGGGACCAGGTGATTAATTGTGGTTGTTGAGACATTGGAGATAGAACAAATAGTAAACACAGGACTAAGCTAGCCATGACCTGTTCATCTTTCTATCTACATGTTATAGTCCTCATAAACCCAAAACACTTTCCTGCTAATAATAACCTACTTCCCATAGAGATGTCCAGAGAGACCCTTGAGTGGATATGGCTCTCTCTCCCTTCCCCAGAGAGGCCCGACTCTGGAGCTCCTATGTCAGTTATGTCTCAGCTGGTCCTGTAGAGTTTCCACCAGTTGGGCGAGGCCCAGAAAGCCACATGGGTAAGAGGAAACCTCCTCAAATTACTCCCTATCCCATCCTCCAGGATGCTGGGAGACTCAATCCCTCTTCCAGGCCAAGGCCTTGTCCTTCATTAAGGGGAAAACTGAGAAACTTGGTATTATTTCCTGGTGAACAAAATAATAGTGCCACCTCACCCTGGACACTTTCCTACAAATGAGTTCTCTGTGCCCGGAGAGAGGCTGGCAGGGATGAGCTGCTGATGCTCCTCTGATGGGCCTGGCTCCCTGATCACCCCTTTCAGGAAGCAGCGCCTCAATGAGATCATTCTTGGGGCCCTTGCCCTTAATTTACGGCAACATGCCAGAAAGCAGGCGCCTCTCACAACCACTCTGTGGTCAAATGACAGCAGGGACGCCTTCCACAGTTGGCTCTGTGGAAGAGAAGAGCAGCCCTGATGCTCCAATAACCAGGCAAAAGGCTTCCCCACCAACAGAACACTTGGAGGAGTGATGAATCAAACAAGAAAGCTGCAACACCATGGGGGGTGGGGGAGGTGGAGAGAGTCAGAGAGACAGAGTGGAAAAGAAGGGGAGGAAGCATGAGAGAGAGAACAAGGTGTCTATAAGAAGAAAAGTCTGGCTCTGGCTGGGTAGCTTGGTTAAAGCATTGCCCCAATAGCTAAAGTTGTGGGTTTGATCCCGAGTCAGGGTACATATGAGAAGCAACCAATGAATGCATAAATAGGTGGAACAATAAATTCATGTCTCTCTCTCTCTCTCCCTCTTTCAAGATAATAAATAAAAATTTTTAAAAATAAAGAAGAAAAGTCTGGGAAGTTCAAGAGGGGCGCACCCACATGGAGACCCTGGCCTATCACCAGAGGGGAACTCGTACTAAACACTATACCTTATGAAATATGAAAATAACACTCTAAAATGTTATTCTTTATGGTTTGGGAAGATAAAGAGGGATGGATTGTATTAGATAAAATATTTCTATCACGGGACATTGTTGTCCCTTGAGTTCTAACACTACATAACTGGCTGAAAAGAAATGTGACCTTTCCTTAGTACATGGCCTCCAAACTTGGATTTTCCACCCAATTTCTTCTTTGTTTTTTTAAAGTATTTTTTATTGATTATGCTGTTACAGTAGTTCCAATTATTTCCCCTTTGCTCCCCTCTGCCCAGTACTCCCCTTCACTCCAGCAATCCCACCCACCTTAGTTCATGTCCATGGTTCATGCATATAAGTTCTTTGGCTTCACCCTTTTCTATATTATTCTTAACATCCTCCTGTCTATTTTGTACCAACTAATTATGCTTCTTAATCCCTGCACCTTTCCCCCATTTCTTCCCCTCCCCTTTCCCAGCTGATAACCCTTTAAATGATCCCCATAGCTATGATTCTGTTCCTATTCTGATTTGCTTAGTTGGATTTTGTTTTTATTTTTTAGATTCAGTTGTTGATAGTTGTGAGCTTGTTGTCATTTTAGTGTTCCTAGTTTTGATCTTCTTTTTCTTAAGTAAGTCCCTTTGACATTTCACATAATAATGGCTTGGTGATGATGAGCTCCTTTAGCTTTACCTTGTCTGGGAAGCACTTCATCTGCCCTTCCATTTCAAATGATAGCTTTGCTGGATAGAGTACTCTTGGTTGTAGGTTGTTTTTCATCACATTGAATACTGCTTGCCAGTCCCTTCCTGCCTGCAAAGTGTCCTCTGAGAAATCAGCTGATAGTCCTATAGGCATCCCCCTGTAGGCAACTCTCTGCCTCTCTCTTGCTACCCCCAGGACTCTGTCTTTATCTTCACCTTTGGCATCTCAATCATGAGGCATCCTGGTGTGGTCCTCTCTGGGTCCAGCTCGCCCAGGACCCTCTGTGCTTCGTGGATCTGTATGTCCATCTCCTTCACAAAATTTGGGAAGTTTTCCTCATTTTTTTCAATTCTTGCTTCCTCATTCTGCACTGGTTGACTGTTTTTTTCTTCCTTATGTTTCAAATCATTGATTTGAACCACGGTTTTCTTCCCTTCACCATTGGTTTTGTGTGAATTTTCCTTTGTTTCGCTTAGCATAGCCTTCACTTCTTCTCTTATGCGTTTGCCATACTCAAGCATATCTGTCAAGCCTGTGAGCATCTTTATCACCAGTGTTTTAAATTCTGCATCTGTTAGGTTGTCTATCTCCTCGTCACTTAGTTCTCCTACTGGAACCTTGATCCGTTCCCCCTTTTGGGCCATATTTCTCTGTCTCCTCATTCTGACAGTCTCCTGTGTTTGTTTGCCTCTGCGTCCCAGGTAGAGCTGTTGCTCCTGTTACATTGTAAGGGGTGGAGCCTTAGGAATTTGTAACAGGCGACCTGTTTCACCATGTTGTGGTGCTATATGTGGGGGAGGGGTCCAAGAGGGAAAAATGCTGCCTGCCCACCTCTTGCCCCTTTCCAGGCACCTCTCCCACTTCCGCACCAGACTGGTGCCCCTCTAGCTGCTGCCCTGGTCATCGTTCCCAGAATGGGTGGGTCTGCGGACATTCTAGGACCGTGGGGGCCCTTTAAACAAGTGGACTCTGCTGAGACCAGCAGTTTCTGCCTCCACCCCAACCCCCACTGGTCTGCACAGTCAGAAGCAATGAGGCTTGATTTCCCCCAGTGCTGGGACTGTGAGCTATGAGGTCCGGCAAGGAGCTGGGAATGCTCCCAGGTGTCCCTCCGAACTTTTAAAAATGTGTGACTGTGCTTTCTGCCGGCTTGCCGCTGCTGCTGCTTCCATGGCTGCCACCACCACACCTCATTTTCTCTGCCCTGGCTCCGCCCATCCTACCTGTCTGGATGAGTATTTCTTCTTTATATCTTTGTTTGCTGGACTTCCATGCAGTTTGATTTTCTGGAACTTCTGGTTGTTTCTAATTTTGAGGTAGTTGTATTCCTTCTTAGTTGTGGAGGGAGACACAGTGTGTCTGTCTACGCCTCCATCTTGGCCGTAAGTTCCAATTTCTTTTTAGTTGCTGGGACCACACAACCCATGAAACAGACACAACAAAAACAGCAAAGCAAGAAACCAGGGGACTGTGATGAGTGTCTGCCTCAGAGGGGACTGCTAAGCCCCACTCTTCCGGTCTCTTTTTAAGCAACACCACCAGGCAGGGCTTGAGCAGGTCCCCGGTTAGGACACCTGTGCAGGGACACTGAGAGACTCAGGGCTGGGGTGCTGGGCAGAACTGCGGAAGCACTGGCCAAAGCCCAGGCTCTGGCCTGAGGAGTGCGGCCTGGCAGATGGCAAGGACACACACAGCCCAGCGGGCCTCGGGGCCTCCTTGCTTGGTTTCAGGGAGGGGAGGAAAGGAAGCAATGTGCTAATGCTGGGGTCTGGAGCTCCCATGGGCTTAAGGAGGTGAAGACAGGAAAGCCCAGGAAGCTGTCTCCAAGTATCCTGCTTCAGGAGCAGACAGGACTGCGGCTCTTCTAAAAGGCAACCCACCTCCTGAGAGAGGAGCTTCCTGATGTTCATATTACATGTCCTGCCAAGAGCCCTTCCTGATCCTCCTCATCAGCACTCGCCACAACTGCCACCTGAGAGGGAAGATCCGGTGGGAGGGAGGAGCCCACAGCCAAGTTCTGTCCCTCGGCATCAGACTATCCAACTTTCTCCGCACTGCTGGCCTGCCTCTGAGCCATCTGCTAAGCAAGCTCAGCATGACGCCCCTCAAGAGGCTTAGCCAAGTTCAGCAAGGGAGCAAGAGTTGCTGGGTTTTGAAAGAAAAATTTAGTCTTGCTAATGACTGAGAGACTCAAAGCAAGTCATCTCTTACTCACAAAGCCTTCTGTCACTTGAAAAGGAAGAGATCATACTAGCCAACCTGTCCCAAAAGGATTAGGAGGAGCAAATGTTGCACAGAGAATGTCTTAGGTTTTCTAATCCTTCCAACGTGGGTGAAGAAATGTTTCCAAGGTTAATTATGCCTGTACATGCAGGAGTTCATAACACCTCAGAAGAAAGGGGCTCTTCCTAAAGGACAGTAGTCCTCAATAATTCGGTCCCTGGTGGGCATCAGAGAAGGGACAACTTGGCTTCAAGTGTGGGAGTGCCACTGCTGACAGGAGACGAGGCTCGATGGCACAAGAGATAAAAAGTGAGGTATGGTGGTTGTTGATATACTTTGGCTTTGGGACCTTGGACAAGTTCACTACCTCTGTGTGCAGGGAACAAAGTTCTTTGTTTCCTTCCGGGACTCAAAAATAATTTGGTCCATTTGAAATACATGGAAACAGCTATTCTCTGGAAAATACAAATTATTTCTAGTATGTGGGACTTCAAGGAGACATCTAAATTTTTGTCCTAATTTTTTTTTTATTAATTATTTTATTTACCACTGCCAGGAACAGGAGAACCATTAGTTGGCAAAAATATTTATGTCCAATATTTTACATCATTCTAGGATCCATTTCTAATAGGACCTTCATTGTATTGATTCTTTGACCGCTTATAACACCTAATGACACTGGCTAAAAATGAACAAATCTGCTCAAGAGAAATCAAGCAATAATCACAGGAAGTAGCTGTCATTTTTGGTCACCTACCATCTGCCAGTCACCTGACACATTTTTATCCAGTCCATAGCACAATCCTATCTGCAAGGTAGGTATCAATATTCCCCATTTTACTGAGGAAGAAAATGGAGATCACAAAGATTAAATTACCTGCTGAGGTCACACAGGTAGTAAGTGTTGGAATCTGGATTCAAAGCCAGGTCAGACCGTAGCCAAAGCATGTCTCTCTCTGCCACACCACAGGGCAGGAGTTTCCACTAGAAATGAAGTCACCTCACAAGGAATGGAAATTTACTATAGCGTACAGTGAACAGAAGGTGAGGATGTGTACCAGGTGACACTGAGCAAAGGAGCAGCTGTGTTGAGCTTGGTTTGAATTTAAATCCTTTCAAGGGTAGGGTAAGTGACTTGGGGAAGCAGTCATTTTAATCTATTTTGCAGATGAGACTACAGCAGAAGCCTGCAGACACTAACAAGGGCACCATCTAGAGAAAGTGGAAACTTGAGCAGGGGATAAAATGAGATGAAAGTCAGGAGCGGTGGGAGGCCCTTCCAAGGGAGGGGAAGGCGTGCAGAGCCTGGACACTCTGGGGTGACTGGAAGAGAGGAGAATTAGAGGGGAAGCTGCAACTGGACACCAAGTTAGCAAGAGGAAGGAAGGAGGGAGGAGAGAGGAAGGAAGGAAAGGTGAAAAGCTAAACAAAATGGCAGTGTAATATGGCCTCAGTATATTTCATAAGAAAAGGTTGGTGCCTCGGCCTTGCCTGGGAGAAAGGCGAGATGACTCCTCTGGGCAGCAGGAGAGGTCGTGCCCTATTCTTTCTGTTGGGAGAGAATGGAAGGAGTCATGGAGCTCAGACTTCCACTTCTCCAACAAACCTGACCTCGCTTTGCTAGCCCCCTGAGCTTGAATAGACCACCCGCCACTAGCAGTTTAAAACTAGCTCTATATTACTGGTTAGAGAAGAAAAGAAAACAAAAACACTCTCAAATAAAAACAACCTAATGTGGCATCATTTAAAGATTGGTTAAATAAAGTATGGTTCTTCCACGCAATGGAAGAATTTTGAATGAAGAAAATCTATAGGTATCTATGTGTGGAAAAATGACCTTGTGAATTGCTGAGTAGAACAATGTAGACTGTTAAATCATATTGGTAATAGGAATATTACATAAAAATAAATAGTAACCACATGTTTTATTAGTATAGGTGTTTTTAATAATTTAGAAGAAAATGTATCAAATTATAGTGAATGATTATCTAGGGCAGCGATTTTCAAATGGTGTACCACAGACTTTTTAAAACGTGCAGTACCTGACTGTTTAGTCAGGGGCACTGACCTCTCTTCTCTTAGATTGTTAAATTAAAAAATGACAACAACCAACACAGCAATAGTCATCCAGTGTGAATGAATCAAAATTATAACTTTTTTTTGTCAGATCAGCAAAAAATATATTATTTAGTGTGCCAGAGAATTTTAGTAATTAGTTTATGTGTGCCATGAGATGAAAAAGGTTGAAAAGTGCTGACCTCGGGGACAGGAAGGTGGACGAGGAGAACTTTCATTTTCTATGGTTTTTCAGCAGTCTTCTATGTTAGTAAAGCTTTGAATTACATTTGTAACTAGAAAGAAAATAAAAGAAAATTTTAAGTGTCCCACAAAGACTATGAGTAAAACGTTGTCTCCCACCTCATCTTGATGACAAAGGGTCAAATTGTCAACAACAAGTCAGAGATGGCCCACTGAACAAAATACTTCATACTCCTAGAATTATAGCAAAGGCAGCCTGATCCTTGGGCTTCTGCCCTTCCCCAAAATAGAGGTTGGGATGGTAGGAGCTAACCTTCCTAGCAAAGGGCCCTCTTGTTCATTGGGCATGAAGGAAATCCCCCAGTGACATGAACCAAGCAAAGAAAGTGCATTCACACCCAGAGAGCTTTCAGGAAACAAGATCCTCTCTTATCACCATCAACAAGGAGACTCATCTTTCACCAACTCATTGAATGAGCCCCTTTGTTTCCCCTAAAGGATCATCATATATTCTTTCCCTGCTGCTACAGAAAGTCCAGGTGCCCCAGAATTCAGCACAGAGGCACAGGAGGAGTCTCAGTACACACTTACTCATCCACGTTTCAAGAGGAACAGGCGCTGAGGTGGTAGGGCAACGAGAAAAAGGAGGGGCGGGCAGGTACAGGCAAGAGTGTGGGCGTGAGCAGGTTGGCTTATAACTACGCTTCCAAACGTAGGTGTGTCCCATACAGCATGTGTCCCACCGCAGATCATTAAAAAAGGAAAGAGGAAGGATGGAGCCTGCTTCAGGATGTTGTGAGACAGGGACAGTAAGCCTGTCCATGTGTTGACAAATACACACTGACCCGTCATTCCCTGTGCCAGGCACTTCTCAAACAGTGAACATAAAGTCCCTGTCCTTCAGGATTGTAGAATCACTTGAGCCTCATGGACATGTGGGATGCCATTGTGATTCCCATCATGGTGCCCATATGAAGTGGGGCCTTGACAACTGTTCATGAACTGACACTGTTCCTCTGTGTCAGGGCACAGGTATGATGGCGCTGACCGGCTACTCCAGCACTTGTCTCTTTCCAGTCTTCCGGAGACTTCCACCACCCACCAATCTTTTCTCTCCCTTACCTTCTCCCAACTTGCTTTCCAAGGGCTCCTCTCACCCTCTCAGCCCATAACTCACATTCTCTACCGCACAAACCTTCCCCTGGCCTGTCTCAAACCATCCTTTTTCCATCAAGTTCTCAGAAAAGCAGTCTGCATTCACTACCTTCTCCTCCCCACATGGCTTCGCTCTGACTCCTGATAACTGAATTTCGACCCTCCACTAAAACTGCTTTCTTGAGGGTCACTTAAGCCTCTCACAAGGCCAATGGCCTCCCCCCCCAGGCTTTCCTTTCATCCCTTTACTGCATTAGATACTATTAACCATCCTCTTCTAGAAGCTGGGTTTCCATGGCTCTGGATTCCCTTGGTTCTTCATCCTCAGTATAATGTTGCCTCGCAATTTCATTTCCTAGATCCTCTTCTTCTACTCATCCCTTAAGTGTAGGCATTACTCAAAGTTCAAGTCCGTTCTCTTCCCTCCTGGGGTCCTCTCCCCTTTCTGCCCTGACTGAGGACTGTCAGATTGGTGCCCTAGTCCTAGATCCTCCTGGGCTCCGAATTTGCTACCGCAGCTCCACTAAAACTTCCTATTGAACATGCTGAACCTTTACTTTATATCTCCTCCCCACCTTCAAAACTGCTCCTTCTTTTAAGACATAAATCTCACTGAATTAGCAACACTAACCTCCCAGATACTTGAACCAGAAAACTCAAAGTCATATTCAACAGCTCTCTCCCCTTCCCTTCTGTGCTACTGGGTGCAGTGCACCGACGAGTGAATTTTAAGGACCTACAAAAATGCTTTAAGACATGAACAAAATTGACCAGCACCAAAGTGTAAAATTAAGACTGTAGAATCAAAACTAAGAGTAATTCCCAAATCCCTTCAAATACTTTTGACAGCAAAAACATTATATTTGATGAAGGATACTGGTAAGTTTTCATACCTTGGTCCTTTATGTGACAGGGCCCACAGAAGCTGACAGTGGGTCAGTCCTACCTCACACAGAAAGTTTAGATACTTTGACTCCTCAGAATATCTTGGATTCACCTCCTTCCTTCCATTCCCACTGCTCTGGTTTAAGCCCCCTTCAGCTCTTCATTATATTTCTGAAGGGTGTCCTAAAACACAGCTTATAGCACATCACTCTCCTGTTCAAAAATTTTGAGTGTCCCCAGGACCTGAAATATAGTCACACCTCCATACTCATTGATTTCAGAACTTGTGAAACCCTATACTCATTGTATTTTGATGAGAAAAAAATGTTTCAGGACTCGTCACACTTGCTAGCGTAATGCCGCTGCCCCACAAGAGAAAATGTTTCATTGTTCAGTACTCGTCAGTTTCGACACTCATTACAAGCTCTGGAATGAATTAACAACAGATACCAAGGTACCACTGTACAAACTAGAATCTTTCTGTATGGCATCAAAGGCCTGCTACAATCTGTCCCCAGCCTACCTCCTGGGCCCCTCCATTAATACATGCTCCCATTCATCCTCTGCTGCCACCACACCAGGTTCATGTCCCATGTGCCTCCCTTTGCCCATGGAATGCCCTATCCCCAACTCAGCCAGTGGAAAGCTTGCACTGGTCTCAAAAGGATCAGTTTGGTTGGCTGTTCCTCAGTGAAGGCTACCTTCCCAGGATCCCCAGCCCAAACCAGTCCTAGCTTCCTAGAGACTATGGAACAGTTCCCACAAATCCACTTGCCTCGCTCTGCCTTGTGTTACACTCAGTCTCATGGGTGGCTGTCCCCACTGCAAAGCCATAAAGCCTCTCAAAAGAAGAGAGCTCTGTCTCAGTCAGCTGCCTCTGTTTCCCACACAGCCAGTGCATAACAGACAACAGTATGTCCTGAGGAGTAGCCACCTCCTGTCCCTTCTCCCCACATCTTCTGTCTCTGCTCCACTGCTATTTGGTCCTCCATGCCATTGCTGTGTGTATAGTGGACCCTTAGCTAAGTCCAAACTAAGAAATCTTGGAAGCTATGAAAAACACTTGGCTTCAGACCCACCATAACCATTCTTCTTTGGGCCTTAGATTTTAGAAGGTAAGAAAGAGCACAGGCTTTGGGGTCAAGCAGGTCTGGAATCAAACCTGCAGTCTGGTGTTTAACTGACTGTGTGACTTTAAGCAAAGTTGGCCTGACAAGCCTTAATGTCCTCACCAGTAAAAGGAAAATTCTATCTCAATGGATTGTTGTGAGAAGTAAATGAGTTAAGGCACTTCGAGTCCCAAGCGGGGTACCTGGCATATGACAGAGGCCCATAGTAAGGAGCAGCAGGAAACAGAAATAGGGTCTCAGATGTCTCAAACCATTTGACCTTATCAGAAGTTATTCTTCTCCCTGGATGCTCCTAATAAAACAGGAATTCTTACATTGGCATCATAAATTCAGGACACAAACTCCATGGTGCTGCTTATATGTCTTAAAGTCATCATGGAAAAACAGGAGGGGCATAAGATACTTTGCAAGTATTAAGAATGAAAGAGGTCAAATAAAAACTGGCTTGCCCTTGGGGGCAAAAAAAAAGAACGAAAGAGGTCAGTCTCTATGTCCGGAAACAGAAAGATGTCCAAAGTGTTTCATCATTAAGTGAAAAAGGTAAGTTGTAGTACAGCATGAAAAATAAATAGCCACAACATAAATATATATACCTATGTGTGTATACATTATGCATATACACATATGTGCACACATACATATACCAATGAAAACACTTACATGTATGTATCTATGTATGTGTTTGCCTGTGCCTAGAAAATCTCTAAGGGATATAGAGAAATTGTTAATAGTGGTTACCTCTGGAAGTGGGTCTAGGAGTACCATTTACACTCTTCTGTATGGCTTGAATTATTTTTACCTTGTGTATGTGTTCATGTTATAATTTTTTAATCCTATTTTTAAAAGCTGTGGGAGGAGCAAAAGGAGGGGGAGAGACAGGGAGGGAGGAAGGAGTAGGTCATGGATCAAGAGACCTGGCTTCCACTTAAGAGGCCTGCAACTAACTAACTCTGTAACCTCAGGCAAATCACCTCCCCTCTGTGGATCTTCCTTATTGTAAATTAGGGGAGTTGAACCAGACACTCTTCTGGGATTTCTAGGTTATTAGATGATGTCTGCAAGGTGCTCTGAGTACATTTTACCCACAGAACATTGCTTTCTGAGACGTTTTGATGCTTTAAGCATCAGGTTTTAAAAAAGGAAAATATATACACTATTTCATATTTGACCTTCCTCACACTTCAAGGAGAAAGCACTTGCACATTTTACGGATAGAGAAACCACGTATAGACTGTAAGGATCACTTGCTCACCAAATATACACTGCTCACTAGTCTCTGCTCTTTGCAAAGAATTATGATGCCAGGAGTTTTATAGCTCCCAGTTCATTCCGCAGAGGAGGCACAAGGCTTATGCAAAACAAGCAGAAGGCACTCTTTGTTGGAGACAGGGTGAGATGTAAAGTGACTTCCTCTGGGTCAGAGCATATAAACAAAGCTCACTCCCAGCACATTTAGGAAGTACTGAACCCTTGGGATCAACTCCGCATCCCTGTCCCCAGCTGGACTGGAAGCTTCACCTTGAAGATGCATTTCACTGCAGTCATTTTCTGAGTGTTTTCTGGGTCAGGAGCAGGCAGAACAGCTAAGCCGGGGCTGCCGATGGAGCTGCTACACCGAGGGTGAGGGCGCGGTACTGAGTTACCCGCTCTACCTACCCAGCTCACCCCGTGACCGGCCAGTCGGGTATTTTTCCAGTCTCCTGGGCAAAGTGACATCACACAGCTTTGAATGAAAACAACCTCATTTGTCCTCATAGGTGTGGTCTCCACCTTGCAGAGAGTGCTGACTTTCTTTCCCCAGAACAGTTTGCTTTGGTTCTAGCGGAGAATCTCACTCTACCCCTGTAAACACCTCCACTCTTCTGATACCTCCCCACACTGAGGGACCCTCCTGCTTCAGACTTTTAAGATGAATGTCTGGACATCAAGATTTCCCAACAGTGGCAGAAAGCATTTATATAGAATGCTCATATCCACCTCGCACAGAAAGGCAGAGCCTGACCCACCAACCCTAAAAGTAGCCTAGATTTTAAATAAGAAAATCCCAGATCAGAGCACAGCTCAATACTACAAAGTAAACCAACCCTGAAAATAAAAAGGACTGTTCACTCAAAAAGCATGCAGCTGGCCCTGTGCTCAGCCTGCTGGTCACCTTTGCTATGGCCCTAGTCATCCTTGACATGGCAAAATCATCACTGGCTTCTGTGGCATTCTAGAACTTCTAGAAGCTGCTATGAGTTGACCCCGCTCTCACTGTCGCCTCTGGATCAAGTTTGCTGAGTGCTGTCTGCTTACCACTGGCCTCATTATGCCCCTTAGAACTCACTGGGGCTTCGGTGGTCTTGGCTGAGCCCCCTTGTCTCTCTACCCTCAGGTCCTTCACACAAGGCCTAACATTGTCCTGTGCCCTTCTTTACCCAGGCACATCTTTCCAAGACCTTCCATTCATCAGTTCATCTCAGACCCCCTCCACATATTTATAGAGGCCTAGTGGCTCCACCCACGGCTTTCAGAAGCTAAAAGCCAGCTGTCAATCACTGTGCACAGGACAAACACACTCAGAGGCCTGAGCAAGCAATATTCTGGTGAGTCCATCCACGGGTGAAACTTTTTGTTCGGGTGAAGCAAAAATGAGAGGACGAACCAACGAATTAGCACTGTAATATTTTCCAAGGTACTTTCTACTGTGACATGTCTTAAACACAAACAAAACAGGATAAATGTACCCAGAAAAAAACCAGGACCTCTATATAGGGATGTTTGGTCTCTCTTCTGAAATGTCATTCTTAATTCTTCACCATTATAAAACAGATCTTGTGTATACAGTCTGAAACACCCACTCAAAGAGCCTTTCTTTCATAGTTGCATTCTGAGGGTCAGCCTCAAACATTCACCAAAAAATGAGGTGGGAGGGACTGTTTTCTGGATGAATAGCTAAATTTTTCTAGCAACAGACATATTCTGATGAAGTAAGTTAAAAAATCAGCTGTTACTCTTTCCTTCAATAAATGGAAAGCAATTAGGAACTATTGAGGTGGGAAGAGAACCTCCACTCAGGTTGAAAGCAATTCTTCTCTGCTTATCTGCACCCCATCAACAATGCGTGCCTTCCATTATTTTCAGCACTGAATGTTCTTGAAACTTCCCCTACTACCCAATTGAACCAGCATTTCTTGAGTACACTGGCCAAACACCGAGTTGGACACCAGTGTCCCATGAACACCAGACAAATATCCTTTCTTCAGGGAACTCATAATCTAGAGGTCAGACCTGTACATGACCAATAAGGGGACAATGTGAAAAGTGACAGCTTAAGAACTCAGAGGAAAGAGTGGGTGTGTTCCTGGTACCCCAGAAACAAGGAAAGCATCAAAAGGGTTATGTTGGAACAGGGCCTTCAGGATACACGTATAAGAGTTCATGGCTGAGAGGGAGAAAGATATTCTAGGCCTCGAAAAGAGCACAAGCAAAGTCATGGAGGCATGAAAATGCACCTCAACTTTAAAGAATGACAAGCTTCCAATAATCACAGGGTAAATGGAGAGGGAATGAAGCTGGGGGGGGGGTGTGGCGTTGAAACAGATTGTGAAGGTCACTGCCTGCTTGTTTAAACCTTATTTTGGGGAAATGAGGAACCATTTAGGGGTTTAAAGCAGTTGGATGACTCAGTCATACTCATGTTTTTAGAAAATAATTCTGAGGTCAGGGTGTGAGGTGAGTGAGAAAGGTAGAGACTGAAAGCCAATGATTCAAACATAAGAGGAGGAACAGTAGAAATTGAAAGAAACTAATTTGAAACGTTTAGAGAAAAAAATTAACGGGAGTTGGCAGCCAACTGGATTTGGAAGTGTGAAAAGAAGAAAAACCAAAAACATTGCTGAGGTTTTTACTTGGGAGGATGGGGATGACCATGAACCCAATTTTGAAAACAGGCAGAAGAGAAGGTTTGGGTGAAGGCCGGAGCCAAGAGGTCTTATTTCTACACGGTGAGTTTGAGACCTTTTGCTACAACCAAATGAAGACAGGCGGCAAACAGCTCTAAAGCAGATCTGGAACTGAAGGGGGAGTTTGGCACCAAAGATAAAGATTTAGATGCACTGCAAACCACAACAACTAAAAGCTGGTTGAGAGGGAGAAACAAACAAACAAACAAAGAAGCAATGGTAAGAAAGCCGGGAGAGGAGAGCCCAGGTCCTAGAAGCAAAGGGAGGGCCTAGTTTCAAAGCAAGAGAGTGGTTAACACAGTCAAATATTGCAGAGAAGTTAAAAGTTGGGTCTGGAGGGCAGTCATCGCATGTGACGATACCAGACCTCTTCTTAAGCAGTTTTAGTAAGCAGTATGAAGAGCTGCTTTATGACAGCGAGCACAGTGCGCAGTGCTAATTAGCATCTTCATTCTCAGATGTCAAAGAACTATGTCGGAAGGAGAGTTCAGAGCATTAATTATTTATTTAAAACTAACGAGGGGATTTGAGCTTATTAGGTTAAATCATTGCAAAGATAAAGCAACATATACAGGTATACAACTAATTATCCTTCTAACTTCAGATCAGTAAAAATGCGGGATCAAAGGGAAAGAAAGAAACTTTTAGACTTAAGAGCCATAGATTGTTGATGTTGGGTGCAGTAATTCTAAGAAAGCACTCTAGAATAAATACACCAGGGTTCAAGCCTAGCTTTGATCTCCTGTGTGTGTAATCTTGAGTAAATAAACGTCTTTAAGCCCGATTTTTTCATCTCTTAAATTAGCATAACAGAAATAACAAATATGTATAAAAGCTCTAAACATAATACCTAGCCCATAATAAATGTTGACTCATTATAATAACAACTCATTATTATAATAATGCTTCATTTCCAAGTTAAGATATATATAAACTCAATTGTATATAATTTCAAATATTCATTCTTTTTAAAAATCAATAACTATTTTTGAGCCACTCCCCTCCATGTACCAACCATGGCTCTAGATGCTGGGCATGAGAGAGCAAGAGAGAGGCACAGACAGACCCAGTTTCCTATTACAAGAAGAGTGGTCTCATGGTGTAGACACAGGAGGAAGCACTCAGTGTCCCCCAGGTCCTGGTGAGGGAGAGTGGCTGTGAGGCAGGGCTACAGACATGAGGTCACACTTCAGCCTTACTAAGAAATTTGCAAAGAAGTTTTTAAGGATAATAATAAATATAAAGGTATCATCACACACACACACACACACACACACACTCTCTCTCTCTCTCTCTCTCTCTCTCTGCGTCTCTGAAAAAAAGTCAGAGGAAGAGGAAATTCTTTGCCAAGGGCAAACAACAAGAGGAAAGGAGCTGGAAGCAACCCAGGTTCTTGTCATCCAGCTCAAGGAGATATTTTGGCTGAAATATATCATCACATAATATTTACACCCTTCCCCACCTGAGTTTGGGCTACATGTTTTACAAAGTGAATTAAACATCCCCTGCCTGTCCTCTAAAAGTCTAATATTTTAAAATAGAAAAACTATTATAAAAACTTTGATGACAAACTATCCCCAAATGATAGTGTTTTAAAACAATTGTGAAGTTCAGTTTGGTCCCCAAGGTGAGGATGTTAATAGGTTTTGCCCTTCCCTTTGGAGATGTCAAACACCAGGGAGAAATATTAAAATTGCATGATTTGGGTTCTCAAAAAATAAAAATAGAATTACCATATGATCCAGCAATATACTAGCATATATATCTCTGAGTATATATCCTTATGAAGTGAAAGCAGGGTATTGATGAGATATTCATACATCCATAGTCATAGCAGCATTATTCACAATAGCCAAGGTATGGAAGCAAACCAAGCATTCGTCAATGGATGCATGGATTGAATGGATAAACAAAATGTAAACAATACATACAATGGAATATGATGCAGCCTTAAAAAGCAAAGATATGCTGTTATATGCTATATTGTGAATAAACCTTGAAGATATTATGCTACGTGAAATAAGCCAGTCACAAAAGACATAGATTCCACTTATATGTGGTATCTAATAGTTAACTTCATAGAGACAGAAAGTAAAGTGGTGATTGCCAGGTGTGTGTGTTGGGGGGTGGTAGGGAGAGTTAGTATCTAATGGGTACAGAATTTGAGTTTTAGAAGATTAAAGAGGTTCTAGAGATGGATGGTGATGATGGCTACACAACAACGTGCATGAATTTATATCCCTGAATACTTAAAACAGTTAATATGGCATATTTTATGTTGTATATTTACCATTTAAAACAATATATTTTGAAAAAAGTCATGTGATTTCCATGCCCATTAAATAACTGTTGTTGGTCATTTAGGGGCCAGTGGGAACACCTTGTCTCTGACACTTAGATGCAATGCCATATGAAGAGTGAACGAGAGTATGAGACCAGGCACATAGGAAAGTTCTTTATCCAAAGGAGCAGTGTCTGTGTACCATTCTCTGGAAATGGAGACTACATAATCCACTAAGAAGGTGCCTTTGTTGGCAGCCATCTTCTAACAAATTTTTAAAAATATTTATTTATTTTTTTAGAGTGATGGAAAGGGAGAAAAAAGAGGGAGAGAAATATCGATGTGAGAGAGAAACATCAATCTGTTGCTTCTCATACGTGCTCCAACAGTGGAACAAACCTGCAACCCAGGCATGCACCCCCAATGGGAATCGAACTGACAACCCTTTGGTTCACAGGCCAGTGTTCAGACAACTGAGCCATGCTAGCCAGGGCATCTGACAATGTTTAATTAAGATAATCCCTATGTACCAGTACCACCACACTAGGGATGATTATCAAAGTGTACACCCCCAAAATTACTAATTACACTTCTATTTGCAAAAGCATTAAACAGGGCTTTATGTAAGACCCATAACTAACATTTATAAATGTGCCCTTCAGCAAATAATAGATGGACACACGGAAAGTTAAATAATAATTATAACATAAATCTATGATTATATTCAATTATCCCTTTAATTTGTTTTTTTATTGCATTAGTTTTCCATTATTATTTCATTCCCTCATATCCCCCAGCCCCTTTAACAAATTTGGAGACAGGAGAGACTACTGGGGCCTGGAGTGTTCCAGGAAGTCTAATGGAAATCACCCCAAATCTGGGAGTAATGTTCAGGACTCAGTAAGTAGCAGACAAACCTGGTTCAAGTAGAGGGTTTATGATGGGAAGTGGTAAGAGATAAGGATAGAAAAAGAGATTGGATCCAGATTGCAATGGCTCTTAAAAGTCAACTTGATGAGTTTGGATTTCCATCTCTTCCAGAGGGAAACCACCAGAGGTTTTTGAGAATGGGTGTTATATGATGTACATAGTGATCCAGTACAGGACGCCTTTGGTGAGGGAGACCCTTAACAGATAGAAAGCTGGATCCTAGGCCACTTAAGTACATACATGGCTATTAAGTCACAAAAATGAAAATAAGCATGTGCTTTTGCTAGGTTAAAGCTATGACTTTGAAATCTGTCAGGCCATATGCTGACATCTGCATTAGATTTTTCTTGGAGGATATACAGGAAGCTATTGACATTGGTAACTTCTGAGAAGAATGGAGGTGGGGAAGGAAGACTTTCACTTTTCATTGTATACTCTCATACAATGTGTATACACTTAACCATGTGCATGAATTCATTTTATAATTTAAAAAAGTTTTTAAGACACATCAACATTACAACTAAAACCTACTTGAAAAAATAATAACAGAACCTACTTGGTGAAGGAAATAGATATACAAATCCAGGAAGCACAGAGAGTCCTAAACAAGATGAACTAAAAGAGGCCCACTCCAAGATACATCATAGTTAAAATGCAAAAGGTGAAAAAAAATCTTTAAAGTAGCAAGAGAAAAGCAGTTAGTTACCTACAAGGGAGCTTCCATGAGATTGTCAGCTGATTTCTCAACAGAAACTTTGCAGGCCAGAGGGATTGGCAAGAAATATTCAAAATGATGAAAAGCAGGGACCTACAACCAAGATTACTTTACCCAGCAAAGCTATTATTTAGACTTAAAGGACAGATGAAGAGCTTTCCAGAAAGAAAAAGCTAAAGGAGTTCATCACCACCAAACCAGTATTATATAAAATGTTAAAGCATCTTCTTTAAGAAGGAAAAAAAAATATATATGAACAATAAAATGGTAGTGAATACATATCTATCACCAATTGTAGCTAAAAAACAAAATAAATAAACAAGCAGAATAGAAACAGGGATACAGAGACCATTTTGACAGTTGCCAGCTGGGAAGGAGTCTGGGGGATTGGTGAAAAAGGTGAAGAGCTTAAGAAGTACAAATTGGTACTTACAGTCATGGGGATGTAAAGTACAGCACAGGGAATATAGTCAATAATATTCTAATAACTATGTATGGTGTTCGGGTAGGTGCAAGATTTATCGGGATGATCACTTAGTAAGTTATGTAATGGCTAATCACTGGGGTGCACACCTGAAACTAATATAATAATGTATGTCAACTATAATTGAAAAAAATGACTAAGAAAAATAAAAATAAAGAGTTTTTAAAAATATGACAACAAAAAGTGCTTAAAAGTATTTGGGCTCTAACCAGCAAATTCAAAGCTTTTCTAACTATAAGTGAAATGTATTTCACTCTTATTTGTACCATATCTTAATCTCTGTCATATAGCGAGATGTCGTGGGAATGACCTAAAAGTAATAGCAAAGCGTTCACAGAACTAACTGCACATTTAAGGCTTCATTTCAAAACAACAGATGTTATGAGTCACCCACAATAAAAGACCTCCTTTTGGTGTATTTAAATGAAAAGCTTTCCTGAATCTATTATAAATCAACTCCTCAAGGGAAACAAAAATCAAAAATAATATCCCACAGTACCTTTGACAAGATAGATCCCTGGCTCAGTAAATGGCTTTTTGTCCTTCCAGTCGCTCAGACCAAAACTAATTGGGTCATCCTTTACTTATCCTTTTTCTCTCATCCTCAATATCCCAATCCCATCAACTCTACCTTAAAAAAATCTACCCAGAAGCAAGCTGCATCTCATCACCCCACCACCAGCAGCCAGGTCCATCCTCTTTAACCTTGACTACTACCATAGCTTTCATTCCATTCCACACCCTGCTTCTACTCTTGTGCCCTACAGTCAATATTCCACAGCACAGTCTGAAAGATCCTCACAAAATACAAATCTGAACAAGTTACTCCCCTGCCCACAACTTCCAGTGGTTTCCTATCACATGGCTAAAACCCAGAGTCCTTGTAGGATCTCAAGCCTGCAAGATCCAGACCCCATTTCCTCACCAACATCAACACCTGCACTCTCCCACTTGCTCCCACCACCTGAGTCACACTGGCTTCCTGACCACTCTTGGACAGGGCAGTGGCTTGGCCTCAGGGCCTTAGCACTCAACCTGAATCTCTTCTCCAAACATCCCTTTTCCCTTCCACCCCCTCACTTCATCTGGGTCTCTGCTCATATGAAAACTCATCAGAGAGGCCCTTTCCATCCATCCTACCTCAAATAGAACTATCCCTCTTTCCCGTCACACTGCTTTATTTTTCTTTATAGCACCTGAAATTATGATACGTACTCATGTGTTTGTTGTTCAGTACCTGTCTCACCCAACCAGAATGTGAGTGCCATGATGTCAGACTTTCTTTTTGTCATGCACACTGCTATATCCCCTGGGCCTAGACTATGCCTGGCAAATAAGTGAGAGTTTAATAAATAGTTGTGACTGAAGTACAAATCAAGGCACTCAAGATCACTGGACAAAAAGAAAAAAAAATTTTAAGCCTAAAATGAGGCATTAGCATAATAATGCCCAGTTAATTTAGAATAAGGGAATGAAAAGCCAAAACATCATTGACAGGCATATAAACACATCATTTATCTACCGCACCCTGGGAATCCATGTGCATGCTTGACATTCATTGCTTTGAGACATCATCTGTGTACATTCTGAAGGGCCATTCTTGAGGTTTTGTGGCTACAGAATAAGTACTGTGATGAGTCTCCTCCTCCCTCTTTCCAGAACTAATGAATTTAGACTGAAAGTTCTGCTGAAGAAAGCAAGTAAGCACTGTCTCAACCAGAAAGCCTAGAATATTCGGTTACTCTATTGAAGAGATCTGGACAAAGCCCCAGTCTTGGATCTAGGAAACTAGGTCAAAGTCAGGTTCTGCTATCATCTACTGGAAGGACCTTGGAAAAATCATTATTCATTTCTAATCCTGTTTCCTTGACTGTAAGTAGGAATGATGAGATCTTCCTTTCTTTTTCTATCAGGCATTATAAAATAAGATGATGCATATACAAAGGCATCCTGAAAACTGAGTGGACTATACAGCATCTGTGTGATCATCACCCTGTACTAGCTGATTTCTAGTTCACATTTCCTTCACTGCTACTGGTGAGCTTTGTCTAAACACAGATCTGATCAGGTCCCTCCCCTGCTCAACCTTCACTGATTTCAACTTGAACCTTCAACGTTTTTCACAAACTGAATCCAAACTATCTTTCTGGTCACATTTTGAGTACATTTCTGGATCATACCCTACCCATTCACATGGACCCACTTCTAATCTAATCATGCTCTACTGCATGTCTGTTTGTTACTAAACGCCCAGGACCCCATCCCTGCCCATCTTCCCTTCTTCCACTAGAAAATTTCTAGGCTTTCCACACCTGAACCAGATGCTTCCTCCTATAGATTCTGTCTTGGGTGTCCTGTTGAATCACCAGGCCAGCAGGCCTCCATCTCATACTTTTTTGTGTCCTTAGCACATAAAAGTGTAATGTACACAGTAGGTACCCAATGTTTGCTCTTTCTGAATATTTCTCAAAAGAATCTCTCAGGACTTTCCAGCTCTAACTCTCTATGACATATGGCTCAGAGTCAGTATTATGAAAGGCCACCTTTTAATTTTCCACCCTGAGAAAATATGATGGAAGGTGAAATTGACCAGTCCTGGGAGGCTTGTGGAAACCGGCAGGAACTGAGCAGAAATACAGAATGAGGCCACGGAAGGACTGCTTTCCAGTCCTCATAAGTTATGTCTTTCAAGTGCTCTTTGTTTTATATGAAGTATTATGAATTCTCAAATGAGACACACCCATATTTTCAACTTATTCCCTTTCAGGATTATCCAAGTTTCTGCTTCTTTTCATGATGGTGGAAACTTCTGAACCGACTATAATTCAAAGCAATTATTGTTCTTTGGCTGTCAAGGTGCCCTGTTATTCTTTTCATAAATATCCTGGATGATCTGAGCCAAGTTCATTGCAAAGTCTATCTTTTTCTAGCCCTGTGCCTTTTCACTTGCTAAAGTTATAGCATTCACATGAAAAAAAGGAAGCCCCACTTTTGCCCCCAGTGCTAACATGATATATGTCTGGGTTTTAACTGTCCTTGTAATTAGTCCCTTAGCCAGGTCTGCACAGGTATAGTGTGGAAATTAAACATTATGGCAAAACCTGAAAAGGCCTCACTGAGGTAGGAAGACGGCTTCATAATATTTCCTACCACCAGAAGAAGGAAAGAAAAAAAATCAAAGGAGGTGGTTTGGGAATGTCATAAGCTAGCCAGACAATCTATAAAGAAAGCATTTTCTGTCTCTGACTGCTTCTAACACTAACATGGTGTGAGCTATAAAGCTGGGATCCCCTAGCGGTTTGATATTCAGCTAAGGCTGGCTGAAAATGGAAGAATTGGATCTTTTGGCTGTGAATTAAGAAATAAGCACAGCAACAAAGGGAAACATGCTATGACATTTTCTAAATATTTACCAAGGGGAGTTGACAATTCAGTGAGTGAAGCCAGATCTGACAGTGAATTCTCCCGACTGCCTCCTACACCTTCCCTGGATCACCATTTCCATCTCCAAGACCACGTGACCATTGCCTTTTGGGGTTGTCAGAGGAAAGCAGCATCTTTGTGATAAACCCAGCAAATGCTACACAATGATGCTGGCACACAGATCACTGCATTTACTCTTCCTCCTCAGATTTCTTATCTAAAATAGAGGAGTAACCAAAGAGCTGTTTGTAAAAAACTGAGTCAATACAACCTACTTTTGAGACAAAATACGTCTTTCCACAGTCATTTTTGGCTAGTAATATTCATATGGTTTCAAAACTCGGTATCCATGAATTTCCCTGCCAGTACTCATTATAAAGTCAAATTTCTCATCAGTCCACACAGCAGTTATTTTCACTCTTGATCCTCCCAAGTCAATTCATAAATGTTAATCTACAGGTCTGAGGTTATTAAAAATCATTATGGATAATGAAGAAATATACTTTATGTCACTTTAAACCTCCCACTGTTTGCCCTAGCTGGTGTGACTCAGTTGGTTGGGTGTCATCTGGCAAACTGAAAGGTCACCAGTTCAATTCCCAGTTAGGGCACATGCTGAGATTTTGGGTTTGGTCCCCATTTGGGTTGGGGCACATACAGATGGCAGCCAGTTGTATTTCTCTCCCTCTCTCTCTCTCCCTCCCTTCCCCTCTATCTAAACAAACAAACAAACAAACTTCCCACTGGTCATGTTTCCTACCTTTTCAGGTATTAGATAGAGGGTAAAATTTTGTGTTTGATTTTGATTTAATTCACTGAGTTTAAATAGCTATCTGATAGTCCCAATAATTCCCTCAAGTCCTTTCTTTCCTCCACAGACCCAGAAATGCTATAATTATTGGTCTTGAGATTTGTACTGTTTCAAGATAGTAATACATACCTCTGTAAACCAAACAGGCAATGGGGAGATTATGAAACAGTTTAGAGTTTAATCTCCATTAACATCTCTCCTGCCTACCTCCAATACTTCTGTAAGATTTTGCTAAGAATTTGCTAAGTAGTGAGTTTTACAATATAGTCTCCTACAATCTCCCCCAAAGTGGGGGGGGGGGAGCTTCAGTGGGTTGATTAGGCAGAACTTCAGGAAATAAACTCAATTCTGGCCTTGAAAGAGAGAGACAGGAAAGAAATGGGAAGAATAGAAGATATGTACCATATCTGCGCAGAAGTAATTGGGTAAACAGCAGTTAGGTCTCACCTTTAAGCAAGTGACTACGCAAGTAGAAGGCTGGACTCAGTGACCTCCAAGATCCCTTTCCTGTCCTATAGTGTTTGTCTCATGAATTTTTTATAATCATCCTCTGTCCTATCACACTGTGCTCATGCATCATCAAGCCCTCCCGGCCACTTCCAGGACTGAAAGAAAAATTTGTTTTCAAAAAAATCCATGCTTTGACTACTGCCAAAATTACAGTCCTGTCCTTGAAACAATGACTTAAACATAATGGACAAGGCTAAACACCTATGAGCAAATAAGTGTCCAATGTCATCTTCAGGTAATATTTTTAAAGCTTCTCTGATGTAAGCAGAATTCTTACCCAAGGTCTTGAGAGTGAATGACTGCAAAGCTAACAAGCAATCCTAGAACCAAATCTCTCCAACTTGTACTTCTATATCCCCTGCCAAAGGTCTAACCTTAAAAAGAGGGTGGAACCAAAGAGCGGGGTTTGAATTCTGGCCCCACCTCTCATCAGCTGTGAGATGGGAGGCAAATTATTTAATCTCCTTGAACCTGTTTTGTTGCCTGTAAAATACTGATAATATGAGCTACCTTGCAGAGTTACTATGACAATGAAATAGGCTAATATGAAGAAAACTCTGAGCATTCATTTATTCATTCTCTCACTCATTCAACAAAGGTTAACTTAGTGTCCACGCACCAAACTAGACACTAGTACATGAAAGACAGGGGAAAAAAATAAAAGCTATTATTATTTTTATTGACCAAAAACAGCTTGTTTGCATAACTGTGGCAGAACCATCAGGTTGTGACTTTAGTTCAAAACTTTCATTCACACCTAGTTTGCCAGATGTGATCCCAGGTGGGAGTCTGCCTCCTGCCATATCTTTACCCCAAAGCCAATCACCTAGCAGGTGTTCTGCTAGAGGACACTATCACAACACTTGGAAGAAGCAACAACCAGAGCAAAAGGTGGTGTCTCAGCTCTCAGCTGGGCAAGCCGCTCAGGAAAACTTGATATGCCTGTACCACAAGGCCCGTCCTGGATGCCTGGGAGTTTTCAGGTGCTTTCAGTTCCACCAGCAGACTCTGAATCTTCTGAGAATTACGGATTAACAGAGCTGGCTCCTCCCCAATCATTGGGACTGAGCCAGTGATAAAGCTACGAGCAACAGCTAAAGGGTCTAAAGGCTATGTTTTCATAATGTAGGATTTACCTCTCTTGGCTGTGCTTTACTCTAGAGTCCGATCCAGTTCTGTATAAACGACCCACCTCTGAAGAGTCAGTTGTTTTCAAGGCTGGTGGGCTCTTCTTCGATGTGAACCTAATATTCCTTTCCCTAGCTGTCCCACAGCCTCCGAGCAAATACAAGCCTAGCTATGTTGAGTATTGACTACACTTAACTCTCTGCACTTACCCCAAAAGAGTTTAAGATGTTCTGGAACTCAGGGCTCCTAGCAAAAGAGTGAAAGTCTCACCCTGGACTAGGAAATAACCTGCCCTGGGTCATGGGGGTGGCAGGTGGTCCAAGAGTGAATTCTGGAATAAAATTTGGAACCATCTGTGAAGCTTAGGGTAAATTAGTGGATAGTGAGAGGTGCCTACAATTTTGGTTTGCAGGCTCCTCTCACCCAGGAGCCACCTGAATCACTCTCGTTAGAAACTGAAGTATAGATCATGACCATCTCAAGGCTGTGGATTTTGCATGGCTGCCTCGTACCTGGAGGTGACAGGCTAGCCTCTCCTCACAGGTGCTCTAGGTACCAAATCTGTCACTATATTACACACACACAGATACACACATCACAAACGCGCGTGTGTGTGGGTGTGCCCATCTGATGCATCTAACATTTTTTACAAAGTGGCTTTTTCATTTTCCTTAAGCTTGTTATTATTAACTCCTGGCGCTGCTAACAGCTCACTGAAAACAGTGGTTTGGATATTAATAGGCTATAAATCAAGGCCCTACCTTGGGCTCGTTGTCACGGAAACAGTACTCAAGCCCACAGCTACTTCCCCACCCTTGGAAGTCTGGGTGAGTTGGTGGGAGTTGAGGATTGTTTTAAAGTTCCTGTTATTTCTCCCACTTTCTGTTATTTCTCAGGGCCAAGCTGTTGGAGAAAGTGGGACTGAGGAGGCGGTGAGAGTAGAATGGACCACAGCAGCTTTCAGGAGCGGAACTCTTTGGGAGGGAAAGGGTGGGGAACCTTGGAGCATGCCTCGGGCACTCCGATCTTTCCTCCCTGGGTCTGCACCCGGCCACTGTCTCCACGTCGTTCCCAGAGCCCAGGGGCCGACCCCCTCCGCTGCCTTGCCCTGTCCTCCCTGCCAGGGCGCTGGGCTGCCTGGGGAGCGCACAGCCAAGTTCCCCAGAAGAGAATCGGAGCAGCCCCAGGGCTGAGAAGCCCGACAGCGGGAGGCAGAGACGGCAGAGCGAAGGTCGGATAGGCTAGCGACAGAACCCCCTTTGCCCCCAAGCCTGGGTCCTGGAGGAGGCAAACTAGGGCCAGAACATGCACCCCCTTCACCGCCCTCCCAGCGTCCCCGGGCGACGCTCCAGGATCTGCCTCTTCAAAGCAAGCGTCGAGTTCACCAAGCGCTTCCCGAAGCCCACGCGGATTCCCGCGCCCCGGGGGTATTCGTTGCCGCAGCCGCCAGGGCCTCCCAGTCCCAGCGCCGGGCACCTGGGGCTGGGCCCCCACCGGGTCCCCTGGGCCCCGCAGGTCAAGCGGCCCCTGGGCCCAACGCCTCCTCTGCGCTGCCTCCTCTGCGCTCGCGCCGCGCGCCCCATCCTCGAGCATCCGCACCCGCACCCAAACCCCTCGGGCCGCCAGGCCCTCCCGGGACTCACCTGCGTTGGGGCTGTAGCGGCGGCCAGCCCGAGCCCGGGGGCGGCGGCGGCGCAGGGGGAGGAGGGCAGCGCGGGGCTCCTGGCACAGCGGCCGCCGGGCGCCTGGTGCTGCCGAGCCGCGGACCCGCCCAGAGATATAAATAACATTATCTGAGGAGGGACATTCCTGCCGGGGGACATCGCTGCTGCCGGGACCAGATAGTCCCGCGGCGGGGGCGGGGGAGGCGGGGCCGCAGCCTCCCGCAGCGCCAGGCCCAGCCCCCACCTTCCCCACCCACTCCCGCACCTGCCAATCAGCCTCCGCGCCCCGGGGCACCTGCCGGGCCTCCTCCGGGCTCCCGGGGCGGGCCTCTGTCTCCTAGCGGGCAGCGGAGGCCCAGGATGCCAGTCCTCCGAGCCGCCGCAGGGCCCCATAGTCGCTCACCTCCCCAAACCGCGCACTACCCGAGTCCCTTGCGGCAGGGAAAAGGGTTTGACTCTGCAGCTCGGGCCTAATTCGTGTGCCCGGAGTTCGGAACGGCTAGCCTGGCCACGAAAGTGAGCACTTCAGCCTTTCCCGCCCTGCGTCCCCGCTGCATACAGTCAGGTGTTTTAAATATACTAAAATACACGCTTGGGCAGTAGGGTGGGCTAGGCGAGCGCCCGGGCAGTGCGCCCCCGTAGCGGTGGTTTTGGCAGGGACTGATTGTTCCCCGGGGTTAGTGTGTTTGCTTGCTCCGGTCCGGCTTCTTCCCTCCGTCCCTCTTGGCGGCAAGAGCAGACGCGAGGAGGACAGGGGTGGGCACTGGGCCAGAGGCCCCCCACTTCCAGCCTGTTTCTGTCTGCAAACCTGGTGAGGTCGGGACGGATCCGCAAAGCTGGCGGAGCGCAGCCCGCAGTCCCAAGGCGCTCGCACATTGCAGGGACTGTAATCAACAGGCAAGCTGCCACACCAGCCCACCCGCACCTCCTGGCCGGCCCCCAGTCTCCTGGCGAGACTCCAGGTCTTCTTCACTGTAAGCCTGGGTGGTGTGGGATGCAGCAGGCCAAGGAAACACTAGAACCAATGGTGGTGCCAGAGAGGAAAGAGAAAGTACGTCCGAGTCACCTCGGGAGAAAAACTAATAGAAGAACATGGACAGCTTGTAAGGTAGTTCATTTTGGGGACTTTCTTGTGATACGAAGTCAATGTGCAATTAGGGTGGAAGGTCCTTCTTCTCCACCTGCGGTGCCTGGGAGGGCTTCTCACCAGTCATTAGACCAGGCAGTCTTAGGTATTATGGAGATGGCAGTGGAGGTTAAAGGGGTAGAGATGCAGAAAAGAATGTTAACTTTGATGCTGCCTGGTGTTCTTAATGGAACTGTCTTACTCCTGAGTTATTTACCTGGGAGAATAATTATGTTATTTTCTAGGATTCACCAGGAAAAGGGTGTTTAATTGCCAGACGTCCATGCTTAGTTTATACATTGAACATTAGCAAAGATATTCCACTTCCTGCTGCAGCCACACTTATTGAGAGTGGGCATTTAGACAGTGAGATGTGTTAAGTGTGGCAAACTCAACAGATATTACAAAGCCACAGAGCTCCCCACCACACCCCCTGTATTAAGTTTGATTTCCCAAGAGACACTAGTAACATAGGGAAGATAAAAGAATATTTGTCATCATCTAACAGATTAGCAGTGATTCCCTCCTTTCTGATAACATTTTAGAATACATTTGTTTATTGCTGAGTTAGAAACAGAAAGGTCTTTTTCATTTAGAAAATTATTTAAGAACCAAGTTCTGGCAAGGAAAACACTAGAAAAACAGGCCACCTTCAAAAGCTGAGACAATCATGTATGTCAAGTAGAAATCCTTGATCTCTTTTTGAAAGAAAATGAAAGTTAGGTTTTTAGAAGATGTGTGTAAAATAACTTACTAAATTCATGATTCTCTAGACTTGCAGCTCCACAGCAACATAACTATATACCTCATGAAACAGATCATTCTTCGCTATAGGTTTGTGCCACTGGACTGAAAAATTGCACAGATTTCTTTGTAGCCTTAAATTTTATCATTTTTAAACACACGAAAACATGAATAAGACAAAAGCACCAATTCGGTGGACAGATTACGCCAGGATTTTACAAACCAGCTCAGCTACCTTAGTTATCTCCACTTTAGCTGAAAGTTAAATTATTCAATACAACCTCATTTGCTACAGAGTCTGTTACCCTGACAGCATCCCCAAATGCTTTACAGCTAATAGAGTTGCAGTGAAATGATGAAGCAGAACTGAGGGAGAGAGCTGAGACATACAGGCATATCTCGTTTTATGCGCTTTGCTTTCTCGTGCTTCGCTGGCGTTGCATGGCTTAGAAACTGATGGCAAGACCCTCCACCAGCAAAAAGATTATGACTGTTTTTACTTTGTTACTTGCTTTTTATGGTGGTCTGGAATGGAACCAACAGAATCTCCGAGGTATGCCTGTACAGAGGAAAAGGGCATTGTCAGATGAATTGCCAGCGGAGGAGGGTAGCAGATCCCAGGGAGAGGGAATTAGATATTGGGGAGAGTGAAATAGAAAGGAAGGAAAAGCTGGTATAAGGGTTGATAACTGAGGTCATTGGTTGTGGACAACAGGGATTGATACTGGAGGGACTTCTTAAGAAGAGTGTAGAATACCTCCTGAAATTGTCTGAAGTGTGTAGATTGTCAAGGGGCTGCCCTCTCTGACCACCACCCCAAATTGCCAGCAGGCAAGTTGCATCTTTGGAAGAGTTCTGGGGCCAGAAAGGAAGGTGTGCTTTGAAAATAGATGCTGTTAGACAGAAAGTGGGGGGACGCCCTCATAGAATTCTCTACCCAGCTCCACCTAAAATCAACAGGCAAGGCCAAGAGGATATGTCAGGTCAGCAGAGAAATCTAACACAAGAAAGAACATTCACTTTTTATCTATTTCGATATCCTCTGAATTTTTCACATTGAACATGTATTATTTAATAATAGAGATAATAAAGAAAATAATAGGTAGAGATTATATCAAGATGGTGGATTGAACACATATATTCTCTCCCCTCCCAAATCTTATAAAAAGCTATGTCTTAGAATAGGAAACCAAACAGCACAGAGAAATAAGAAAAAGGGTGATCAGTTTTCCAAGAATTTTTAGGAAATCCTGAACTTTAAGAGAGAGGCAAGATCTGCTCTAAACAGGAACAATCAGGGGAACCAAACAGGTTCAGAAAAAATAGTTTGGGCAAGTTCCAAGAAAGAGTCAATTTATACAAGAGGAGCAAGTGACCCTAGAATAATATACTTAAGCCTCCTCTCCCCTGCTGGCATTAAGAATGAGAGGTCTGCCTATAGGATAAAGAAGTTAGTGGGGATCCTGAGACTTGAGGCCCAGGTGCCTATGGAACCCCCAGATATGAAAGGGAACCCTCACTATTTCTGCATAGCATGTTGTTCCCTTCCTTCATAGCCCCCGAAGAGAGGCTATAATAAACAGATGGGGCAGGCAAAAAGCATCCTCAAAAAGAAGATGAGCGGACAATTAAAATCACCCAAGATTTTTGTGGGGGGAGGAAAAGCAATCCCATGAAAGAGAAACACCAAACTCAACTAACAGAAGGAATATCAGAGGAAACTAAGTTAATTAAAGAAACTGAAGGTAAAATTGAGATGAATTCAAATGTTGTTCAGCAAAATTTGAAAGGATATTCAACCTACAACAAATAATCAGTGGGAAATCATAGAAATTAAAGTGATTTTCTAAAATTTAAAATTCATTAGCTGATAAGCAGAATAGACCAAGTTGAATAGCAGATTTGTGGAAGCAGAAATTCTCCCCAAACACAGAGCAAAGACAAGGAGGTGGAAAGTTTGTGTGTGTTTCTTTTCATAATTGAAAGCCATGGAGGCAAGATACTCACAGTGCAATATCTATCTAATAAAAGTTACAAAAGGGAAGAAGAGAGTAAAGGGGATAATAAGAAAAAGTTCTCAGAGTTGAAGAAAAACATGAATTTTCAGATTATAAAACCCTACTGAGTTTAGAGCAGGATGAAGGTTTTAAAATATAGTTTACAGGTTTATGTACAGTTTAGGGTTTGTGATTTTATTTATAAGATCTAAGGACTTGAATAAAATTAAATCATAAACCCAAACTATAATGAACTAGACTAACTTGGTGTGCCTTGAATTAAATGAATCCTAAAAAACTATTTTTTCCTGAATCACAGAACCATAGTTATTTGTTAGAAATAAATTTAAAAACTGCTTTCACTTAGAAATGAACATATATATCAGAAGGCTCCTTAAAAACAAATGCAAAACTAAATAAATGTGAACTTACCTGATGTTTGACTCACTCAAACCCCTGCTAACAACAATAGAGGGATCAAGAACTTAGGGTAATGTACACAAAAATAGTGCTTAGAGCTTAAAAAACATTACGTAGTTCCCTTCTTTTTCACCCTTTCACCCAGAGATACTTTTCATGAAACTAAGCTGAAATGTCCATTTCATTTCAGGATATATTTAGGGGGACCATGCCCTCCAAATGAAGACAAGAAGCAGGAAAGCCCACCATGTACCATACAGAGGAGGCAAGGATGTAAGAGCAAATTCTCCCTTCAGATGCTTCAAACCGGAATGAACCCAAAAACTTACAGCAAGTATACAAATACTAAACTGACCACCTTCTGAAGATGCAGGTGACACCAATTTCAAATTTCCCTTCATCATAATGGAAAGAAGCGGGATGAAGCTTACATCCTGCCATCCACTAGTCCATGGGAGCACTAACCAGGCTTTGGAATGGATAAGCATCTTTCCTTTTATAGCTCTTCTCCCCTTTTCAGGACTAGATTTTCTGTTACCTAAGGGATGAGAGCTTGTGCAGATGTAATATAACAGCAGGCTTATGTTGGGGTGTGCTGGTGAGCTGGTGCCTGAAGGTGCTGTGTTCTTTGGCAGTTGTTGATCAGTCTGTATTAATTTGTGAGGGCTGCCATGACAAGTACCACAGACTGCGTGAATTAAACAATGGAAATTTATTCTCTCACAGTTCTCGAGGCTAGAAGTCTGAGATCAAGGCACTGGCGTGGTTGTTTCTTCTGAGGCCTCCCTCCTTGACTTGTAGATGGCTGTCTTCTTCCAAGGTGTTTCCTCTGTGTGTCTTCGTCCAGTTTTCCTCTCTTCTTATAAGGATACCGTAATATTGGGTTAGGCCCACCCATATGACCTCGTCTTGCCTTCATTACCTCTTCAAAGGCCCTACCTGCAAATATAGTCAGTTTCTGAGGTAGGTGGGTGGGGGGATAGGGGAGTTAGGATTTCAACATATGAATTTGTCTCGGGGAAGGGGAGCATGTACAAGTCAGCTCATAACCCAGGCCTCATCTTTTCTCACATGAATCGCTTCTATTAGCCTCCTAACTGCTCTCCCATTTTCCAGTTTCACTCTTCTTCCATTCTTTTTCCACATAGTAGCCAAAGTACAGTTTATTAGAAGGAAATCTGATTATTCACTCTCTACTTGAAATCAGCCAGTGGCTTCCCATTGCTTTCATGATACAGTTTTACGTTTCCTAGAACCTGGCTCAGTATCGGACACACAAGATGTACTTAATATTAAGACAGAAAGGCCTGATAGTGAATGAGTGAATAAATGAATTAATGCACAAACAAATAATAAAAGCTAAAAGAGGATTGTAATCTTGGAGATAAACAAAGAAGTAGGTAATCCAAAATCATTTCTATGTGGCTTAACAATACATATTTGTGATTTTTTTCATGAGATTCATTTTCCTATTTATGTTATTTAAATGAATTCATATTCCCTGAGACATACTTGGCAATATTTGTGCCTGAATTTCACTAGCTCCTTGGCCACTGTGGCACATTCATACCTAACTATCTGTGGGTGAGAAATGGAGTTAATTGGATTTTATATTCACACCTACCACCAAGTTCACCTATGGGAGCAGGAGCCTAATATCTTCCAGTGCCTCATTTATAATGAGGTATAGCAGACACAATAGTCGTGGTTCAGTCTCTGTCTGCTTCACCCTCTCAGTGCCATTTCTGACCTCGTCCTTGGTCAGTGGCCCTGCTCCAATCCCCACGCTCCAGTATGTCAAAGCATTGAGACACAGGATTGAGAACATAGAAAGGTGGATCCAAAAGCATTATGAGCTTTAAGTGATGTTGTTTGACATTAACACTATTTTGACTATTCCACAAAGTGGAGAATCTACATGTGAATAATTGAGAATACCTAAACCTTCAGGGGAGAAAATTAAATTTCAAAATCAAGTTTGTTAACAAGGAATGACAGCTAGAGTTCTAACAATTCAACCAATTAAACAATTTTGTGTTTATATAATAATTATTGCCAGCATAAATGGTCTTGTGCCTTTATGTGTTTGTAAGCAGTTTCCAAATGCACAATATTTAAAAAATAATATTAACCAAGACCTTTGGGAAAATTTCAATAAAGTTTGGAAAGATAGTGCAATAAAAGACTCTATTACCTCTGCAAAGTCATTTCATTTTTTATTCTGTAGATATTTCTGCAGCTGCTTAACTTCTTTTTTAATATCTCTTCAATGCTTTGACGTCTAGAAGAAACTATGATTCACTCAAACATGATTTATTTTCTGGAATAACTGGTTCTTATCAAAAACATCATTTTTTCTTGTTCTCCTTTGTGTATGGCTAATTCTATTTTTAAAAGGTTACTTACCAGTCTCTTTTTGCCAAATGTCACATAATCATTTCTATTCAATTTCATGAAGTAAATTGCTATCATTATCCTTATTGCTAGATAAAGAAACCAAGAAACTCAGAGTTTAAGTAATTTTCCAAAAATCGCATAAAACTCCAAATTCCTTGCTTACTAGAGTTGTTTGTCCAGGAAGCAGTGTCCTACAGTTTTTAAGCTAAAACATTCCTATGGTATTTAATGTAGGTGATCTATATTACAGCCTGATATTTTAAGTCAATAATTAAGAATTTAGGCCCAAATTATACTGAGCATATGGAAGTAACAGCTCTGTGCTGCTTGTTCTATTCCATCATCTTCTTAATCTTCAAAATACACTTACTTAAGCATCCAGCTCTGGACTCTCCACAGTAGAAACGGAAATAAGTGAAAGCTGGAGACTTCTTTTGGAAGGGTTTCAAAAGCTGTGAGTGAGCATCAGCATTCCATCAGTGACCTCAGCCACTGCCTAAACCTATTTCTCAACTCCCTCTCTTTACCTGCACCCAATATGGCCAGAAATTCATAAGTAGGAGCCTGTCCATGTGATTTTGGATCCTTGAGATATTCCCTGCCCTCATTCCAAAGATTATATAAGAATCTGCTAACTTATTTCATAACAAACAACAAACATTAAAATGTAAATGACCCTGGAAAGAGTTAAGCTTTTAAGGTAGAGCCTTTGGCTATTAGAATTAACAAAAAGTACCACTTAGTGGCATTTTAATAGTCAAGCAATTTTTTAAAAATAGAGGATAGCAGGGTGGATTGGAAAAGATCAGTGGACATAGAGTCAAAATACCAGGATTCTACTCCCCCTTAAACCTCTCTATGCCACAATTTTTCTTCTGCAAAATGATGGCATTGAACTAGCTACTTTCTCTAGGGACTCTTTTAGCTCTACCTATCTATGCTTTACATTCATAAGAACATACTAGATATTCATTACAATGTTCCCTGAAATGAAAATTGGAAATCACTTCATTGTTCATCAAAATGAAATTGGTCAAACCAACTATGGTAAGCATACATACACATACACATATAAATTCTATGTAGCTAGTTAAGTGATAATGGTGTTTGATATTTATCAACAGGAAAAGATACCTTCACATATTGTAGAATTATTTTAAAGTAGACTTCAAATAATTTCTGTTTGACTAAGAAATAAAGTATTTTATATCAGTAAGTATACTCCTAAAAATATTGTTATTTCTAAATGGTGGGATTAAGAGTGTTTCTTACTTCCTTCTCTATTTTTCTACAATGTTTAGGTATTCTATAAGAAACAATAAAGTTATTTTCATTTTGGGGAAAATCTAGTCAAGTGTAACTAGCAAATATTAGATCCTTTACTGTGAGCCAGTTTTGATAGAGAAGAGGGCCAAGGCAAGAACGAAACAGCAGTGAGCTGAAGGAAAACAATGTTTAAATACTTTCATTAATAACTCAGATAATGAAATAAATATGTGCCATGAAGGTAAAGGACTGTTCTTGCTACACAACTGGGCACAGTTGATCTGTTTTCCTCAGTCCTCTCAGCCATCACCAGTGCTGGGAGATGGATCTGCCTGACCGGTGCGCACTCCCTCGCCAGTCCATCCCATGCATGATGGGAATATTTGTCAAAGTCATCAGACTGGCTGTTGGATCCAATCCAAAGCCAGCCATCTTATGACAGAATTAATCTCATAACTTTGTTTCCTTAATTACGGTGCTTGAATTATTTTTGAGTTTCCTAAGGTTAACTAATCAATTTTGATAATTATACTTATCACTCAAATTTGAAAAATAAATGTAGAGCTAATTATTAGAAGATAGATTAAACCAAATAGAAATTTATACATAAGTCAGCAAGGAAGAATAAGCTTCCTAAATGCAAAATGGTGAATGATAGTTTTGACCCAAGTTGAAATTTAGTAGGAAAACAAAATCTAATGGAAGGTCATAAATTAAACACAGTTCAATACTGTAGTTGCCATTCAAAAAGTGTTGAGCATGGTTGCATCACTCAGCAAGAGGATCCGGGAAGCAACCCCTACCCCCATACAATACTGAGGGGCAGTTGCAGTTCAGCTTTGGGGGAGTCAAAAGTTATACATGGATTTTCCACCGTGGAGGGCATTGACACCCCTTCCTCTCCCATTGTTCAAGGGCATTTTCTGGCCACCAATTGTATCAGGACTCCTATGCTAAAAGGAAATTCCTTGATTTGAGTTGGGGGTCAATGGCTCTATAGATTAATAGGCCAGGAGCTAGAGTGGGCACCTGGGAGAGAAGCTCTGCACACAAAGAAGAGAATTTCTAAGTGCAGGCTTAGAGCAGCTCAGGCTTCTGGAAGTGCTGGCAGTTTGTAAGGACCATGGTGGAAAACGGTGAGTGAAATCACTGTAAGTCAAGGACAGCCTGTATATAATTAAGGGTAGTATTCTTTTACAGAGAAGGAAAACTCTGACTCCAAAAAACCTCCGCTGCCTTGCGGCATACCTCTTCAGGGGAAAGGCTAAGGGAGTAAACCCCGACAGAAAATCCGGAGCCGGAGTCCCTAAGGCGGTTTGACGTTGTAGTCAACACCGGCAACTCCTGCGGCGCACCTGAACCCAAGCTGTATCGACTCCGTCTTTCCCTTGGACCCTTCAGCTGCAAAGAGAGGGGGGGTCTGCTGCATGGGCAACAGCGGACCCTCCATATTACCCTGCCCAGGCTCTGTAGCTTCAGCGTCATCACAAGATGTTGATTCAACACGGGAGGAGACAGATACCATGTCACTCCCGAGTCGGACTGCACAGCCATTCTCGGCGGTGCAGATAGACTCTTAAGAAGCTACACCATCGTCTCTCGAGACGGACGGCTGCCGACGACGAGTATTCTTTTACAGATGTATTTATTATTTATTTTATCATATTCTGCTTCCTGAAAGGAGTTTATGTACCAGAGCAGCTTCATATATTAGTCTTCTTTTCTCAACTAGGTTGTATATAATGCCTGATACTTAAAAGTACACCTGAGTTTCTTTTCTATTGCCCAAGGTCCCTGGTTAGAATGCTGAGCAATGATACATGGGCAATATAAACATATACTGAAGACTAGTAATCAGCATATATATGTAGTTACTATTGGTTGCTTTAATTAGGAAAGCCATGTTACAGATTCTTGCTCTCCTGCTGGGTCCCACAGAAGACATGGTGACCATCGGGTGACCATAGGTCCCAGTTTACTTAAGGCAATCCCCTGGTTTACACCCTTTGTCCTGGCAGAATCATTACTAGTTTTCCCTTGCACTCTCAAAAGTACCTGAATTATATAATGACCCTATTGACCAGGCATCTCTAAGGGGTTTCCCAGTAAATTCCAATACACGAAAAGTAATTTGGCTCTAGCAATAAATGAAAACTTGGTGGCAAAAGACGACTACAAAGTACAAAGTTAAGATTACATTATAAACTACTTGCTATTTCCCGAGTTTATCTCTATATAAATTTAAGTCAACTCTGCCCTCTACTGTCTTATGACAGTATTATGACATCCTGAAGATAGCAGTTTACCTTCATTGAGGTTGATTGCGTTAGTCCTATTGATTACTTTAGAGGGCTGGTCCTCGACCTTGCCTGCTGCTATCTTAGTTTTTAAAAAATTACCACTGCCTACGCTGCATCCCCAACCAATTAAATCAGAATCCCTGGGAATGAGACTCAAGTGTCAATTGTTCTAAAGCTCCCCAGTTGCCACCCATGTACAGTGAAGGCTGAGAACCATTGCTTAGAGTGTCAGATCAAACAGTCTGTTGTGATTCATTTAGTTTTTTATTCCGTAGCCCAGACTATACTCCTAATCATGCCTGGAGAAGCATTGGAAATTGGAAGAAAAACATGAATGCATCAGGACAAATCTACATCTCAACTGGGGAAAAGAGGCATTAAAAAACATTCTAAGGGATAGTGTCTTCCTGGGGTATACATTTTTAAAAAACTTAAAGTGATGATTTAAATAGCACCTACTAGGAAATGAATCTGTTGTTTAGCCATCAGCTCTGATGTCACAGCTCAGCCCTAGTTTTATTGATGGAATTATCTGCTGAAGAAGTTCCACAATAGCCAAGAAAGTTGGACCAGAAGATGGAGTCAAATGAGGTCGAGCCCATCACATTAAATGACTGCTTCCTCTTGAATGTTCAGAGACTTCTTAATGGAGTTTATCATATGGGAAAGCACTGATGTGAAAGCCCAGGAAATCTGCTGGAGTAGAAGTTGCACTAATTAGAGCATTACCTAAATTAAGTCACTGGGGGAAGTGAATCGCAAAGGGAATAAGAGAGGAAGGAGAAAGATACAGAAAAATAATCAATGATCAGCAAGAAGGAGACAGCTTTTGCAAAAAACTAACCAAGAAGCAGGTTTTTAATAATAAGCCAATAGTTTACGTCCCACTCCCTTTTTCTAAAGTTCACTAGAAATAGCTATGGATCTAGTGTCCGAGATGGATCTGTTAGAAGAGATTTTTTCCTCTTAAAACAAACTCTTAACCAAAACTGTGGAATCAGCGTTGGCATGAGAAAGAATGGGTCACTTGGGGATTTTGGCAGTGAGCATGAGGGTAAAAATCCCCTGTGGGACATCAGAGGCCTCCTAATACTAAAAGGATGGCGAGGAAGATGTGCATGATAAATGGTGATGTTCTTTCACAGCGCACATGAGATCGCATTATTCAGTTCTTCACTCCAGCCAAAGGCCAGACTTGGCATTAGTGGGGACAGAGTAGAGGTCTGAAAGCAGCATCAGGGATTATTCTAAATCATTCTCTCTGTGCTGATTCTGTATCTATGGAACAACTACTGATAATTTAAAAAACTCCTTTGCAAGAAATGAATGGGGTCAAAGTAAAAATGTTTCCACAGATGTATTGATTCATAAGTATGGTTCTTGCTCTTTTCTGGGTCACAGAGCCCTATGAGTATCTGATGAAAGCTATGGACCCTCTTGTCTCCAGAGAAAAATGGACATTTTTTAAATATATAATTCTACATAGAGTTCCATCTTTAAAGACCTTTGATTTATAAAATAACCTTCTGCAAATGGATTTATTGTGGGTGCATGCTCTGGCTCAATGGAAACTCTCTGTCCAGCAGAGGTTTCAGGATCACGGATGAGGAGAAATGTGTTGACCTGGACACTGATTTCTGTCAGGAAGAAAGGTGGCAGTTCTCTCTAGAGGAGAAAAGCCCTGAACTCTCTTTTCCTGTGCCTTTTATTGAGAAGGTATATATGGGGGCGTACATTCAGGATACATAAATCACCTATCAGCTTCAAATGCTTGGATTACTATCAACAACTACTGATTATAGATAACAATGCAGGGAACACAGTGAACATTCTAGATCAGGGTTCAGTGAACATTCTGGTGTCAAATGACTACCAGGTGCAGGATTTCATATGTTTTCCGGGCTTGGATCTCGGACATTCTATTTATGTTAAGCAACTGATAAGAAAAGCAGAGCAGGCTTCAAAGTATAGTGCACTTTCTTTAAGTCCAAATCACACAGTAACCCATGGAGTAGTTTTCAGGTCATGCCTGCCTTCTGTCCCTCCTGGTTTTCCAGTCAAAACTTGCAGGCCTCTTTCAAGGCCTGGCTTGTGGCGAGGCTACAGTTCCCGATACCACACAAAGCAGTCCCCCGCAATTTATCATTAAAATTATTATAATAAAACATGTATTAAGATCTTATATATACACATCTTTAAACTGAACATTCCATACATGTTAGGTTAAACAATAAAAAAGTCCTTGTCTTCTAACTACTTATACTCCAGCATACAATGCCATTATAACCATGTTAAAAGACATGCAGTTGCTACACTGAAAAATAAAAACATTTGCATCTTCATAGCAAGGATGAATGATGTTTTGAGAGGTGGTGGGCAACATTAGAGTTATTTAAGAGCCCACGACCGCTTTTCAATATAATCAGGGAATTTAAAAAATGTATTGAATGCCCCCATTGCAAGGCATAGTGCTAGACCATGGAAGGGATCAAAGATGAGGATCATATAGTATTGGTCTTCAAGCTGCATCTCTACCCTTGGTCTTCAAGGGTAGAGATGAGAGAAGCACACAAATTACTCTAATAGAAGGCAGAATTTATTAAATGCCATATGAAATTTACAAGAAAAATATCTCGGAGGAGAATTCAGACAACAAGATTACATTTTACAGAATGTGAAAAATGATCTCCACATCTTCTTCTACCTTCTTTTTGGGCAAATTCCTGTTGTTTTCATAGGGGAATTTCACAGTGACCACTTGGGATAGAAAGATCAAGTGACTCCCTCTTTTTCATGCCTATAGATCAGTTTGAATATATAGACATTCTAAAAATTAAGAGATAAAAGGTAAACCAAAGCAATATTATGATTAGCTTTAAAAGTCAAGGTGAGGAGCTTGCCCCGAATTCAGTTGACAATGGGAATTTGTTGAAGGCTTTTAAGCAAGGCACAGATAGGATCAGAACTGTGCTTCAGGAAAATTAACCTGGCGGCAGTGTGGAGGAGAGCTGGGGCAGAGAAAGACAGGAGATGGGCTGTTACAGGAAGCAAGATATGAAGTAACTGGGACCTGAACTAGGATGGTGCCCAAGGGTGTGGAAAGCAGAATGGATATCAGGCTGAGAAATGTATAGGTCACTGAGGGGGTTTTAACTGGGGGGTTGATTAGGGGATTTAGAGAACCCTAAAAATTACACAGTATTTTAGAGATGTCCTCTCCTATCCTAAATGTCTGCCCTAGCTATAGATATATAGTTTCTGCTTGAATAGAAAGGGGCCCAGTTACATGGAAGAGATTAGGTCCACTTTAATCGCCTGTTGATGGCTAACTGTTGAATCCTTTATCAGTTATTTTCTTATCTGTATTTTCTTTCTTGCTTGCACTAGTAAGCTTCTTGCTTGGGATTCAGAGGAAAAAAGGTACTGTGAGCAATTTGAAAAACCAGAATTCATCCTAATCAAATAAAGTGCTATCTACAGTCCAACACAGAACATAAATTCCTTATCATATCCTTTTAAAAAGCCCTTCCTTAATACTGGATCTTTCTTGAAATTTCATTATACTTTACTACTAAATTTCTTAGAAGATCAGCCTTCATTCATGTGTCCTTTGACTCACTATCTCTCATGCCTTAACCCATAAAGCATGGGGTCCACCTCTACAACTACAATAAAACAGTAGCCCCTCCAAAGACCCCAGGTCATCCTCACCACCAAGCGCTATGAGTTTTCTGTCCTTAGTCCTCCTTGTCCTCTCCAACATTTGGGTCTGTAGATCCTCTCAAGCTTGAAATTTTCTTTTCCTTTGGTCCCCTTGACTACACACTATCCTGTTTCCTTCCACCTCTGGGATCTCTCTTCCACTATCTTTGCACACTGTATTTCTTCTTACTTTAAAAAATATAATTGCAACCCAAGGGATAATCTTGGGCTGTCTACCCTTTATGATTCTGAAAAGTAAAAATTTTTTCATTCAACTTTCCAACACTCCACAGAATTCCTAAGTCTACATCTCTAGTCATCACCAACTATCTCAGGTCCAATGTAATATTTCCTGCTGGACAGTTCTGAAAGGATATCTCAAACTTATCATGTCTGAAGGGGAGCTCATTGATTACCCCCCAAAAGCTAACTTCTCTTAAAACATCCCACATTCATCAATAATACCCTCATTTTCTCAGTACTCAGATTCTAAATCTTGGGTTATTCTTTTTTTTTTTTTTAAGGTAATTATATTTTATTTTTTAAGTATATTTTATTGATTATGTTATTACAGTAGTCCCAATTTTCCCCCTTTGCTACCCTCTGCCCAGTAACCCCCCCTTCCCTCCAGCAATCCCACCCCCCTTAATTCATGTCCATGGGTCATGCATATAAGTTCTTTGGCTTCACAGTTTCCTATATTATTCTTAACATCCCCCTGTCTATTTCGTACCAACCAATTCTGCTTCTTAGTCCCCGAACCATTTCCCCATTTCTCCCCCTCCACTTTCCCAGCTGATAACCATCCAAATTATCCCCATACCTAAGATTCTGTTCCTATTCTGGTTTGCTTAGTTGGATTTTGTTTTTATTTCTTAGATTCAATTGTTGATAGTTTGAGTTCGTTGTCATTTTAGTGTTTCTAGTTTTGATCTTCTTTTTCTTAAGTAAGTCCCTTTGACATTTCACATAATAATGGCTTGGTGATGATGAGCTCCTTTAGCTTTACCTTGTCTGGGAAGCACTTCATCTGCCCTTCCATTCCAAATGATAGCTTTGCTGGATAGAGTAATCCTGGTTGCAGATTGCCTTTCATCACATTGAATACTACTTGCCAGTCCCTTCCTGCCTGCAAAGTGTCCTCTGAGAAATCAGCTGATAGTCCTATAGGCACCCCCCTTTAGGCAACTCTTCGCCTCTTTCTTGATGCCCCCAGGACTTTGTCTTTATCTTTCACCTTTGGCATCTCACTCATGATGCGTCCTGGTGTGGTCCCCTCTGGGCCTAGCTCCCGTGGGACCCTCCGTGCTTCCTGGACCTGTATGTTCATCTCCTTCTCAAAATTTGGGAAGTTTTCCTCATTTTTTCAATTCTTGCTTCCTCATTCTGCACTGGTTGACTTTTTTTCTTCCTTATGTTCCAAATCATTGATTTGAACCCCGGTTTTCTTCCCTTCACCATTGGTTTTGTGTGGATTTTCCTTTGTTTCACTTAGCATAGCCTTCACTTCTTCTCTTATGCATTTGCCGTACTCAAGCATATCTGTCAAGCCTGTGAGTATCTTTATCACCAGTGTTTTGAATTCTTCATCTTTTAGGTTGTCTATCTCCTCATCTGTTAGGTTGGCTATCTCCTCGTCGCTTAGTTCTCCCACTGGAACTTTGATCCATTTCCCTTTTTGGGCCATACTTCTCTTCTCATTCTGACAGGTTCCTGTGTTTGTTTCCCTCCGTGTCCCAGGTAGAGTTGCCACTCCTGTTACATTGTAAGGGGCGTAGCCTTAGGGATTCATCAGTACAGGGCGACCTGTTTCACCACTTTGTGGAGCTGTATGTGGGGGAGGGGTCCGAGAGGGAACAATGCCGCCAGTCCAGCACTCGTCCCTTTTCCAGGCACTTCTTCCAATTCTGCACCCGACTAGTGCCCCTCTAGCTGCTGTCCTGGCTGTTGTTCCCAGAGTGGGTGGGTCTGCGGACATTCTAGGACCGTGGGGGTCCTTTAAACAAGTGGACTCTGCTGAGATGGGCAGTTTCTGCCTCCACCCGAAGCCCCACTGGTCTGCACAGTCAGAAGCAATGAGGCTTGATTTTCCCCAGTGCTGGGACTGTGAGCTGCTAGGTCCTGTGAGGAGCTGGGAATGTTCCCCAGGTGTCCCTCCTGACTCCTTAAAACGTGTGACTGTGCTTTCCTCTGGCCTGCTGCTGTTGCCGCTGCCACCACCACCACACCTCATCCTCTCTGCCCTGGCTCCACCCCTCCTACCTGTCTGGATGAGTATTTCTTCTTTATATCTTTGTTTGCTGGACTTCCATGCAGTTTCATTTTCTGGAACTTCTGGTTGTTTCTAGTTTTGAGGTGGTTGTATTCCTTCTTAGTTGTGGAGGGAGACGCAGCATGTCTCTCTACGCCTCCATCTTGGCCGGAAGTTGGGTTATTCTTGATTGTTCCCTCTCCTTGCATAGTTAATCAGTTATGCTACTCCATCAATTATGCTTTAGAGAACTCATGTCTATCTTCTCATATCCCTTTCTCCTGCCATTACTATAAACTCTATCATCTCTCTCTCTCTTGGGCATTTCCAACACTAGTTCTTCTTTCTTCTCCATTCAACATGTTAAGCACTTTAGTTGGCAATATTAATCTTCTAAAAACCATTTTGTTGTAGGTATCATTCCCTGCTCAAAATTATTCAGTTAGATTCAAATCCATGACAGGATAAAATTAAAATTTCTTAACCTGGTATTTAATATCCTCCACTCCCTATTCCTTGCATGCCTCTATTCTTATCTCACACAAATCCTCTACACAAATTCTCTTCTCCAGCTAAAGTGATCTTCTGATTGCCAACAGTTGTACGATCCAGAGGGCACCATTCTAAGGGAACATAATGTGAACAGTGTCCCTGAAGCTGTGCCATGGCTGTCTTCATTCCTACATCTGTTTTGGCACATTTGTTCTTGATATTCTCCTGTAGAATGCTCTCCTCTTGCCTCTCCCTAACTCTTCCTTCAAGGCCCAACTCAAGTTCTAACTGCCCTAGCCATTGATAATCACTCCCTCCCCTTAATTCCTAGACCACTGATCTATAAATAAGGGGACCATATGAGTTATCATCCAAACCATGATGTTTGAGAATTAAAGGGGGCACAATTACTCTGGAACAGCAGGCATGAACTGGGGCTATCCAGGACAAACTGCGGCTTATGATCAGCTACTTATATACTACTCATATGGCACTCAATATGTTTTATCTGGCAGTTTTTGTTTGTTAAAATGTAAGTATATATTAAAATGTACCTTTCTTACCTCCTCAACACAATAAATCCTCTGAGTACAAGTCATACATACTACCTTTTTATTCACCTGGTACCTGGTCAGCATCTTACATATAATATACCCTAAAAATTGTTTGTTCATCATGAGGCTATCTTTACTGTTATTTAGGAATGAAACTTGGGATAGGGGTAAACTTTCAAAAGCAGTAAATTCACCCAATTATCATTCTGGCAGGAAGACAAATTTCCTATGTCCCTAGAAAGAGATACTGATATCAAAAAATCTCCTCAGGTTTTAGGCGAGGGCTGGGTTGTGGACTCTGGAACATGGTTCTGCCTTGTTACCTAGTAGTATTCACAGCACCTATCTTTAAAAAAAAATTTAAACTATATTTTATTGATTATGCTGTTACAGTTGTCCCAATTTCTTTTGCTTTTGGCCCCCCTCCAGCAATCCTACCCCCTCTTAGTCCATGTCCATGGGTTGTGGGTGTAAGTTCTTTGACTTTACCCTTTCCTATACTATTCTTACATCCTCCTGTCTATTCTGCACCCTCTTACTATGCTTCTTAATCCCTGCACCATTTCTCCCTTTCTCCCCCTTCCCCCTTCCAGCTGACACCCCTCCAAATGATCCCCATACTTATGATTCTGTTCCCACTCTGGTTGTCTGCTTAGTTTGTTTTTGTTTTTATTTTTTAGATTCTGTTGTTGACAGTTGTGAGTTTGTTGACAGCATCCCCTTTCCATTGCTCCGTTGTGATACCTCACAGAAGAAAACTGACAGCCCCAACCCAAGGGCTTGTGTAACACATCAAAATAAACCCGTATCTAAGAAAATGCTGCTGTGGCTAACTAACCTGAAACCAAATATTGGAAGTTTTGATCTGACTGACTTATTTCGCTTAATTCACATCTGGCCCCAGTTCAGGTTTATCTCTGCTAACCTAGCAGTATACAAAGGAGGAGAAGGAAGAAGACCTAACAACAGAAAAAGAGAGCATGCAGTCATGCTAGCTCAGGCTCCAAAAGTAAACTAGAACACAAACTGAAAAATCAAAGACATGTGGGAAAGAAAAAATTAGGACAGAATCATCTCTTGGGAGCAAATACTTAACAGGGAGCAACGTTACCGCAGAGCATCAAGCTGAAATCAGGTGGGGGTGTGAATAAATGTTGCAGAGCTCCTGGAAGGAAAGCCATTTTGTTCAAACGCTGATGGCTTAGGCCTTACTAAAAATCCTCACAAGAGGCGGCATTCATTCATTTTTTACATGGAATCCAATAAGAAAGTTTGCCTTTGATGACTCCTAAAATTTGGTTCTCACAGGAGTTTCATCTGTAAAACTTCAGCCTGAGGTTTTTGTCTTCCATGGAGTAGCGGTCCCTAAGCCCGCCTGACATCAGCAGTCTTACTAAACACAATAAATAATCTACCTAGAGACTCATACTCTACAGAGGGATGAAGAGCTCCTTAGAAAGAGCTTGCAAACATTCCTAGAGATGCCCTTCTTCCTTCTACTTAGGATATTTTTATACTTAGACCTAACTGTAAGTATTGGATATATGACCTCTTGGGGTTCCCAAACCTTTCATTTGGTTCTTTTCATCACAAATAAGGTCATGGTCTGCTTTGGAAGATTTAAGCCCAGAATAAGCAACTAATAATGGCAGATGCGCCACTGTGTTGTATTTCCTATACCCCTTGTCAGATCCTTCTGCTTCCTTTTCTCCTTCTCTCTCATTCCCTTCTATCTGCTTGTGATTTTATTTTGTTCTTCTCCTTACCCCATCTTTCCTAGATATATTTAGTGCCCTTGGTGGCAGGCAGGGCTCAATACTGTAGATTTAAGTGTTGATCTTCTTAAATGCAGAGGAGTGTATTAGATAACTTCTTGAGAGTTCTTCTTTCTCTGGGATTCTCTGGGGCTGCAGTTAATTACCATCCCTTGATTATCAACCATTCCATATACCTTTATTAGATTCTCTGGACTCCTATTCTTCAACATAGCTAACACTTAGGAAGGACTGTGCTAAGCAAGTCATCTTATTTAATTCTCACAGCCACTTGATGAGGTAGGCACAGTCCCATTTTGCAAATGAAGAAAAGGGCACAGAGCAGTACCTTGCCCAATGTGTCACAGCTAATGTGATGGAGCTGGGATGTGAACCCCTGTCTGTATGTCTCCACAAAACCACTTCGGTGGAAAATGTGATGCTGATATATATTAGGAAGAAGCCTGAGCAATTTAAAATTTATTTCATGATAATGTTCATCAGGGCTGTTAGGCAAAATTATGAAGTCAGTCCCCTCTGACCGAAGGGCTGAAACTTCATCCTTCACTTGAAAAGCTGGATGTTACTTAGATCTAGGCGACCTACTCTATGCACCAGCCTTCCAGACTTATTTTCCCATGCCCCTGTACTTTTGCACATGTTCTCCCTATCTAGGGAATGCCCTGTTCAATATCCCCTCATGTCCACAAGGTCTGCTGAAGTATCAACACTTTTGGAAAATATTGACACAGTGTGTCTCTTCTGTTCAACCACTCCCAGGCTGAGATGCCTGCCCTTTCTCTGAGCCCTGCTAGCATCCCTAAGGGCAGTTATTACACTACATTGTGATCACTAACCCCACCCCCCCACCCCCAGGGTGTAAGTTACTTGAAGGCAGGCATAAAGTAGGTATTCCAAATTTGAATTGAATTAAGTTGAATTTCTGAGTTTTAATATTATAATATTACTTCTTTGAGGCCTATTAATAATACTTTGAGCACTATTTTAAATTTTGTAATGAAAGGCTCTCTGATGTAGGCAATCTCAAGCATTAACTGAATTGGTGAGAGAGGACTAAGAAACCACACTGGTAGAAGAGTCATATACACTCCTTCAGTGGAAATCAACAAACCATTATGAATCCAGGTATCTATAAAAGAAAAAGACAAAATAATGCATAGAACCAATTAAAGTTAAGAAGATGTTGCTAAACTTCTAGGAATGAGGTGACAAACTGAACTCTAAGTTTACAGATAATTTCCTAGAGAAATGAGGTGTTAAATCGAACACTATGAGGGCATGTTATTCTCCTTGTTGAGTCACCCAGGCCCTAGGCAGCTCTTCCTTTTGGTGGGCACAGCATGAAGATATGACTTAGCAATATATTCTGAGTAAGTGGAGGATATTGGGCTTAAAATAATTTTTTAAACCAAAACTCCTTCTCCTAACAATTTTTTGTTTTGTTTTCCAAATATTAAAAACTGAAAGCAATGACCTGGAGTGAATAGAGTGAAGTCTAAATGAGATGGCTGGACTGATAGTTGCTTTTGACCATGGACTTCGGGGGAAGGTGGTGAAACTGTGTGTTCAGCTTGTTTTCATGAAACAGAAAACCTTACTGAGTACCCACTACGTCTCAGGCATAGAATGCTAAAAGTTGGGACACAAGCATCATTCTCAAGGAGTCCCAGGCACGTGGTGACTGTGTATTCCACAATAGGGGAATGAATAAAGTATTATTATGGGAGTTTAGAATAGGAAACTAATATCTAGTATTTGTGGAAGAGGTGATGTTTGAACCATGTCTGGAAGACCGAATATGACTTCAACAGGCAGAGAAAGGACCATTCTGGGCAGAGGAAACACACACAAAAACCTAGAAAGAAGACCTGAAAGAAGTTGGTGTGGTCAGGGCTGTAGAAGTTTGGAGAGACTACAGATAGGTGTGAGGATGAGGACAAGAGGGCAGAAGGAGGTGGGGGGAGCAGCAGGACATAGGTGAGAAAATACACTAGGGTAAAATTTTAAAAGCCTTTAATGCACTAGTAAGAAACTTGGTCTTTCTCTTGAAGGCAGTGGGGAATCAAGGAGCTTTTAAAGCAGTGGCATCATAAGATTTATTGTAACTGTTACATTGTTGGCACTGTCTTCTGTAGATGCCTCAGTTCTCTCAAATCTTGGTTTGTACTCTCACATGAGCTCTCAAAGAAGATTTTGTTAAGAGAAGGAACTACAAGAAGCCAGAAGTAGGGTTGGAAACCTGTGATTAGGGCCCCCTGCTTCTTTGTGTCTTCAGGTGGCTTTCCAAGTCTGCTTCCTGGAGGAGCCTGGCCTGTTGCTCTCTGTCTTCTGTGGTTTCCCTCCCCAACACGACTCTTCCCCCACAGTGTCCTCTCCAACACAACATGCTCTCTCAGTCTTTTCAAGTGCACACAAACCGCCCTGTACGAATTAAAGTACAGTGTCATATTACCCAATTCAGCGAGACACAGATTCACATGCTGGGCAGGCTGTTAGTCATTACAATCCCCTTTTCCGAATTTATTATCCTCCCTTCTACCTTAGACCTCACGCTAATGGCCAGAGTTATTTTTCTTAGCACTCTGGAGTCCTGTGTATATGCTCATGTATCTAAAACATTTGTGTATATTTTTAGAAAACAACTTTGTGAAGTAGGTATATTTATTATTGTCATTATTTCACAGATGAGAATGTTGAAGCCCAGCCACTAAGCAACTTGTTTAAGGTCCTGCTGTTATTAAGATACAGTTAGGACCGGAATCTAAAACCTTAGCTTTAAATCACCATGTTATTTCCAAAATATTCCTTGTAGTTACTATGTACCTCTTCTCCATTCCAGGTCAAAACCACTCTTTTCAAAACTACCCAAGCTTCTTTGAAAAACTTCTATTTATTTATTTATTTATGGAAAGGGAGGAAGAAAGAGAGGGAGAGAAGCCTCGCTATGAGAGAGAAATCGATCCATTGCCTCTCCTACACACCCTGACCAGGGATGGAACTCACAACCCAGGTATGTGCCCTGACCAGGAATTGAACAGGTGACCTTTTGCTTTGTGGAAAGATGCCCAACCAACTGAGCCACACCAGTCAGGGCAAAATTATCCAGCTTCTTGAATCCCATGGATTTTGTGCCGGAACTACTGTGAAGTAAACCCTCTCTCCGCTGGTCATTCTCCAGGACAAACCAGGAGCCTCTTGTCTGGCCTTTCCTCACTTCCTTGGCTTTTCTAAACACTTCAAACTACTTCACCTCTCAGGGTCCGTATAGGTGGCAAGTAACAAAAGTTTGCTCTGAGTCTTACTATATTCTTGGGGCACACATTAGAAATAAAATAAAATGAAGCATATTTAAAACCCAGTTACATTTTAAATACTAAAGTCATCCCAATCTATGTAAGATTTAAGAGATAATATTTCTCCGGAGGCCACTACATCAAAGATTTTGGCATATATTATGAAAATTATATATGGTAATGACCACCTATATGATAGAGGAAAGTGAGGAGAACTGAAGGAAACAAAGAGAAACAGTAGCTAGCTATTCCCTTGCTTTTAAATGCCATGCATTTGAAAGCTGGAGTTATAATCTGAATAGCTATGAGAACCACAAAGGGAATAAAGTCCAACTTGGCCATTGAACTAAAATTCAAAAAGGCTGGCCCTGACCCTTTCAGCCAGGCTCATGTGTGTTCACAGGGTTAACCTGAAATTGCTGCTAATTCATTCATGCCAGGCAGGTGATACCAGATAAAGACAACCGCTCCTATTTCACACTTCCCTTGAGACAATGGAAAGAATGACACATACCTTCACCAAGTAGATGAACTCCTGCTTGGAGATGAGCTTCCTCCCATCTGTGAATTTGGTCTGACAGTGGTACCATAAAATAGACATGCTCAACACTGCATCCTTCCAGCCTCTTGGCTTCGGGCATCATAAAAGGCAAAAGAAAAGAGGCACTAGAAAGAGGGTGTTAGGAGATTCAAACTGAACTCTTAAGGGATAACTTTGATCTTGTTTCAGGGATGTAGTTTAGCATATATAATTGAACATTTTTAACATTTAGAGCTATCTAAATGGATTCCTCTGCCAAGAGATAATTTCATGCATAAACTGCCATACGTGAGTATATTTGAAACACAATATTCACATCACATGTTTATTAAAGAGACCATTCTATCAGAAGGTAATCCTTAAATGGTTCCTATAAACTTTATTTTAGATAATTATCCAGAAGAGAAAACAGAGTTTTTGTAACTTTTTAAAACTTATTTTACACCACTACTTGGTCATTCCTTTCTGGTACTAATCTTCTTCTTCTCTGTAGTCTCTATTCTCCTTTCTTCCACCTGTCAACCTCAGAGACTTTCATATGCCTATTACCATAATCACTTTAATTTCTGGTCCTTTCCACCTCTTCCTGCCAGTCTCATTTGCTGACTCTTTTCCATGAATGTGGTTATATTTGAATAGGGAACTTCATTGGGTGGATAGCCATATCTTGAAATTTTGTACCTATGAATAAGATGACCTTTTAATTCACTTGCTCACTTTAATAACAAGATACCATATCACTCTGGAAAGGTAAAAAGATGTTGGTAAATATGTAGATTGTTTTTCATGCTTCAGAATGTAAAATTAGTTCATACCAAAGAAGTTAGTCATTGAGATCTTTGCAGTGTAATTTTCTTTTTTTCTTCCTTGAAAATCAGGAACATTCTCTATTAGTCATGAGGCAGAAAGTTATACGTCTCCCTCTTGTGGTTTGTGCTAGTTTTGCCTTTTGCATATCCAATTTCTTCCAATTTCCACCGATCTCAATAAAATGCTGCTAAAATAATCTTCCTAAACCACAACTCTGATATCACACTCTTGCTCAAACTTTCAGTGGCTCCCTATCATCTGCAGGATAAAATCCAAACTCTTTGGTATGTTCCACCTGAAATTCTTAAACTAAACTGTCTGCTTTTTGAAATCTTCTACATCTTGCAAGGCCCAAATTCCTCTTTGCAATCCCACATCTACCAGAAGTCTCTCCATTCTGTGCTGTAAAACCATAAACTTCCAGTAATTATAGGCACTTTTGCTCATTTTATCACTCAGACTCTATTGCGAGTATCTGGAGACTGGGAAAGGACAATGTTTTTTTCATCTTCCTGTTGTCCACAAGGTTCCTTGCACAGTGATGGCACTCAACAAATGTCTACAGAACTGAATAAAATAGATACCATGGTTAGTAATGTTAAAAGTCATTATTAGGCTTTAAAAACAGAGAATCCATTTAAAAAAATCAATCAAGAAAGGGAATTGTATAGGGCAGCCTTGTGTAGTAGAAATATAATTCAAGCTACGTATGTAATTTAAAATTTTCTAGTAGCCAGATTTTAAAAAGAAACAGGTAAACTTAATTTTAATAATTTATTTTTATTTAGCCCAATTATTTCAACATCCTCAACATAAAAATTACTAATGAAATATTTTACTCTTTTTCAGGCTATGTTTTCTAAACCTAGTGTCCAAGATGTACTTATGAGACATTTCAGTTCAAATTTGCCATATTAAATGTTCTTTATAGCCACATATGACTACTAGCTACTGTATTAAAAAGAAGTTGAGTCCAGGGTAGGAACCAAGTCCCAGTCCTAACAGACTACTGAGTGGTTTTGTTACTACAGAAGACCTTTAACCACTTATTTTCTTGGTTTCCTCATCTGAAAGGGAAGACATACTTTTCTCGCCGTCAACAAAACTCCCCAGTTGAGTGCAGAAAAGGAGAGGCTTTATTTCTGTGAACAGTTTGCAAACCATGAAAACACAGCCTCTTCAAAATACAACTCCATTGAGAATAAGGGCAGGCCTCCCTTTTATAGAGAAAGTTTCTATCCTGGTTCCTGATTGGTCCATTTCTATGCATAGAAGGAATCCAGTTCTGCCTGGTCCAAATGGCACTGTCCTGATTGGTTGGAATTGTGCATTCTGATTGGTCTCATCATAGAGCATCTCTGATTGATCAGCATAGGTACAAATAAGGATATAGATGTACAGTTCCAATTGCTAGGAGTAAGATTATGTCCATTGATCATAAGAGGATACCAGGAACTCCCTTATAAGACTTGACTGAAGTGGCAGAAGCCCAGTGCGGGAGGCTGACAGCTCAGACCATGGCGTTTCCCTGAAATGCAGAGTGCGTAGAGACCTCTGTAAGCAATAGCTGCTAGACTCTGGTTGTGAATTTGGACCCAGTAAACCATGAGGAGTCTTTCTGGGCAGATGTATTTCTTATCAGGGTTCATTCACATTACTAATATTATACAGTTGCAAAAACAAAGAATTAGAAACTGAAATCACACTGAAATGTTGCAGATGTCATACAAATGGAAGGTATTATAATTATTCCAAGAATAGAGTGAATACTGAAGCACTAGTTCCTAAAGTGCTTCTTAGCACACCTGTTACTTTCAGAAACTGTTGCAGATTCTTACCAGAGGCTGAAATATCAAACGTTACAATTTCAGCACTCAAGTGGCGATAGACCTCCCATATTAGTAAACCCAGTTAAACTGGCTTGCTTTGAAATGGTTATTTTAAAAGCAGCAGGGCACCAATCACAAGCATTTTGAGCTCCACAGAATTGGGAAATGATTGAGGGATCACTGACCTGGCCATCTTTTGTTTACATAGTGCTTGCCTGCCACTGATGTGTTTCTGTGACACACAGAGATAGAAATATGTTTCCCATCGCTATGTTCTCTAGAGGACTCTGGGATGGTCATTTACTATTCACATTTTACATGTTCTTTTGAGGAGATTCTCTGCAAAGCTTAAAGTGCTTCTTCTCAAACACTTCAGTTATTGCTTGTTTGCCTGCCGAGACCCATCTGAGCTATCATTCTCACTGCCCTAAGAAATGGTTAAGTAAAAATATTTAAATTATAATTTCAGCTTTACATACGGAGTAAGCCAAGGCAGCTGAAAGGTTGAAACAAAGCTGAATGTGAGAAACAATTACCTTTCTTGTGTATTGTGACTTGCGTGTCAGCGTGTCAGCCTAGACCCAGGAAGGCCTATTAGAATTTGGCTCAGTTCAAGATTCCTTCCCCCTTCCCGCTACATGGTCCTCTTTTTCTCCGACTGTTTCAGAAGTCCGACAGGTTGTCACCGTGGCTATGAGAGAGATCAGACTGTGCCCTAACAATAGTTGCTAAGGGGCGGAGACTAAGACTAGGTTCAGAGACTTTTTAAAAGGCTCCAGGGTCGAATACTTAGGACGCATGCGAAACCTTCTCTTAGTTCTCGCGAGGTTTCGTCTTCCCGGAAGCCCTGGAGGACCTTCCCTGTTAACCGCGTTGCAATGTGTGGGGACTGTGTGGAGAAGGAATACCCCAATCGGGTGAGCGAGTGAGCGCCGAGGACTTCCCGCTCCCTTGGTCCATGCCCAGCCCTTAAGGCCTCTCAACCCCCCGCCCCGGCCTGCCTTTCCCGTGAGTGGGGAGCGCTCCGTGGCTCTGCCTGTTCCCATGCCCCAGGACCGGTATCAGGCACTTGACAGCGGCCTGAGGCGGTCCTTTCCCAACGGCCCCCGCCCTTAGGGCTGACATCAGCTTTCACCCCACTGCTCTATAGCTCCAGGGGGCAGCAAAGGAAACCCCACCACGGGCAACCCAGCCGGCAACAGAAACCGCTACCCTTACCCCTACCCAGGTCATTTGATGGAGTTCAATTTTTCTTGCTGAATTTTAGATCTGAAAGGGACCTCTGAGGTCATCTGTTGGAACCCAGTTTTGCAGATGAAGAAGCTAATGCCCTTAGTGAGGCGAAATTACTTGCCCAGGTTCACTTTGTAGTTAGTATGAGAGCCAAGACTAGAATTTAGGTTTCCTGGCTGTTACTTTCATTTAAATCTCTGTTTCTCTCAAGCTCAGGAGGTAAACAATCTTTACTTTCATTCACTCAAGGTATGCTTATTGAACATATATATGTGTGTAGCTAGATCACGTTGCTGGGCCAGAAAGGAATACCTAAGAAGAAATGAGAGGTGACTTCTGTGCAACCTAAGAGGTTACATTTTAGGGGAGTATGTAGTTAATAAGAAATGAGGCATATAGTGCATAAATGCCATTCAAGTTTAGGGAAAGGGGAGAGCAATACAGGGAAGCACTATTCTCCCCCCCAAAAGAAGGGCTTCAGTTGGGACTTGAAAGTTAGTTGTGATTAGGGTAGCAAAAAAGGAAAGGAGGAGCTGAAGGTTAGGGGAAAACAGTAAGAACAAGGTTCTTGTATTGGGTGGGAGGTAGAAAATCTCTATAGTTTCTCCTGTCTCTTAATATTTTGAGTAACATTTAGTCTTTTGGGAAAGATATATAACAACATGAAAACACATGGAACAACCTCTTTGAAAAGAGGTTTAGCATTATCAAATAAAGTTAAAGATGTGCATACTGAATGACCCAGAAATTAATTCCCTTCCTAGAGAAATAAATGCATGTGCTGTTATAAACATTTTTATACAATGTTTGTAACAGCGTTGTTTGTATTAGTAGACAATGAGATACCATTTTACGTCATTAGAATGGCTAAATTAAAAAAAAATCTTATAATACCTAGTGTTGGTGGGAGTGTAGAGCAACTAGAATTCACACATTGCTGGTGGGAATAGAAAATAGAAAACTGGAAAACCATGCGGCCAAGTTTATACAATGTTTTTACTGTATGACTCAGCATTTCCACTTCTAGTAATTTACCCAAAAGAAAGTATATGTCCACATGACTTATATGTGAATCTTCATCACTGCTTTATTCATAGTAGTCAAAAAACTGAAAAGAACCCAAATGTCTGTCAACAGATAAATGCATTGCAATGGAATACTACTTGGCAATAAAAAGCACCATACTACCAATCCATATAGCAACACAGGTGATTAACATGAACATTAGGTTGAGCAAAAGGAGCTGAATGCAAATAAGTATACTGTGTGATTCTATTTCTATAAAATTTTAGGACAGGCAAAACGAATCTCTAGAGGTAGAAATCAGATCAGTGGGTGCCTGAGGTGAGAGAGGGGTTAGGGTTGGACTGCAAAGCATGGAAGACTCTCTGGGAAGGTAGAAAATTTTATATCTTGACTGGGGTAATGTTTACACTGGCATAAATGTTTATTAAAAGTCATTTAGCAATACCCTTACAATATGTGGATTTTTATTGTATGTAAGTTATACCTCAGTAGACTTTGTTGTTTTAATCAAAGCAAAACACTTGTTTTTATTTTTTTAATGGATCTTTTTTTTTTTTAGATTTTATTTATTTATTTTTAGAGAGAGGGGAAGGGAGAGAAAGAGAGGGAGAGAAACATCAATGTGTGGTTACCTCTTGTGCACCCCCTAGCTGGGAACCTGGCCTGCAACCCAGGCATGTGCCCTGGCTGGGAATCGAACTGGTGATACTTTGATTCGCAGGCCAGTGCTCATTCTGCTGAGCCACACCAGCCAGGGCAAAACACTTGTTTTTAATAGCTGGAAGTTTATATTGGGTTGGCCAAAAAGTTCATTTAGTTTTTTTCCGTAAGATAGCTCTAGTAGCACTTAGTTGTCTTAACTTCATTCAAAACAATTTTGTTAGATTGTATTGTGACAGCTGTCATATCAGTGTGCATTAAAAAAAACACATCAAAATTGATGAATTTTTGTGTAGTCATTTTAATATTAAAGATGGAGGAAAATATGCAACATTTTGAGCATACTGTGCTTTATTATTTCAAGAAAGGTTGAAATGCAAAAAAAGATTCGTGCAGTGTATGGAGAAGGTGCTGTGACGGATTGAATGTGTCAAAAGTGGTTTGTTAAATACAACTTAAAAAAAAAAAGTGGTTTCCGAAGTTTCATGCTGGGGATTTCTCACTGGACGATGCTCCACAGTTGGGTAGAGCAGTTGAAGCTGATAGCAATCAAATCAAAAACAGTAATTGAGAACAACCAACATTATACCACATGGGAGATAGCTGACATCTTCAAAATATCCAGATCAATAAAGTTATTGGTGAAAATGAAAAATGTGTCTTTTAGTTTACAGAAAAAGCTAGACGGACTTTTTAGTCAACCCAATACTTTAATCCCAAGGCTTTTTCTCCCTTTAGTAGTTTAGTCCATGCGCCTATGATTTAGTATATTCAAACTATATAGTGAGCCCTGAGTAGTGTGGCTTGGTTAGCTGGATGTCATCCCACAAAGCAAAAGGTCACAGGTTGGATTCCCTGTCAGGGCACATGCCTAGGTTACAGGTTTGGTCCCCAGTTGGGGTGCCTTTGAGAGGCATCCAGTTGATGTTTCTCTCTCATATCGATATTTCTCTCCCTCTCTTTTTTCTTTCTTCCCTTCTCTAAAAAACAAACTATGTAGTTAGCTTGATTTCCCTCTACCAGAGTTAATCTGCTCCTTCATACATAGCACTGACGAGCCACTTAGAAGGGAGAGGTTAATTATGCAGGGAATCCAGGAAAGCTTCACTGTGACATCACTTCAGCAGGGTCTTAAATTCCCCTGCTATTTCATAAGCTCTTTGAATGGAAAAACATGTGACTCATCCTCAAATTCTCCACTCAGTATTAGGCACATGGCTACATTGGAGAAATGTTGATTTGAATGGTTTTACATCACATTAACTATTAAAAATACTTGTAAGTTCATTGGTCAGAAATGAGGTTGTAGTAGATTATGAAATGGCTTTAGTCCTGAACAATTATTAGTAAGCCTTTAACAAAGACCTCCCTTGAGCCAGGAATGTGAGTTGTTTTTTAGTGATTAAGCAAAACCCTTTCTCTTTGAATGCCATGGTGCCAGTCTAATGAATTACAGAGTTAACCTTTTCTGCCTGAATCACACATATCCTTAAGGACTGACATCTATAGAGCTGAGTTTATTTTGTTTGTTTATTTTATGATATTTCAAAGGCTTCAGAAAATGCTGTTTCAACAATCAACTGAGCACAAAGTATAGGATCATTTTTATCATTGGCTGTGTTTCCATTTTGAATGAATTTTAATTCTAGCTTATGATATTATACCTTATCTAATATTGTTGGCTATTAGGTTTTTCAATTTCTTCCTTTTTCATATATTTATTTCATATATTATTAAAGCTTCATTAGATTGCTTCTGAATATTCATTTGCATTTAATTCTCTTCCACATAGCTGCAGACCTCAGAGACTTACAGCTCTAACACCGCTTCAGTTTTACTTACCATGAATAGCACATCTAGAGGAAAGATAAATTCCAAAATTAATTGGTGTTGCCTTCAAGCAAGTAAATTTTGGCATTCTTTTTTTGCCTTCAGAGGTTTTAAGTTTCTTCTTTTCACCAAGGATTTTGAAATATAAGAAAATTTAAATACTATTTTTAATATTTTAGGGTAACATCTGCCTGGAGGATGGATCTTTCTTGCTGAACTTTGTGGGCTGTGCAGTGTGCGGTAAGCGGGATTTTATGCTGATCACAAACAAATCTTTGAAAGAGGAAGATGGAGAAGAAATAGTTACCTATGATCGTAAGTAGACCTTTTCTTCTCATGTAAGTCTGCTAGCAGATATTGACTTTGTGCAATGTATTATGAGGCCTATTCTAATATTGTATTGCAACACATAGTTACTAGTTAGTTAGGTTTCTAAAAGGAAATTATAAATAACACCGCATTTATCTAGCATCAGCTATTCTACTTAAATGACTTTTGGAGATAACTGAAGCTTATGATTCAGGCACCTTTTTTTGTGGTTGTTTATTTTTAAAGCATTTATGCCTTCTGAAACAAGTTATAGAGACAGGATCATCCATGTGAGTTTTCATTTTCTACTGTAGATAATACAGCGATGTCCTCCAACAGCTATTAAAGCATTCAGGGCTGTTTGCCCCTATTTTACACTTGATTTTAGCCAAAGGCTGAGAAGTGATGTTTGCCCCTATTTTAAGTGTCCCTGAGTGCTATGGTTTTTTTAGTCATATTTCTGCTTTCATAGCTTTTTTTGTCTCCCACCTCACTGTCATTCTGATATTTCTTTTGCTGCTGTAAATATGCTACCTTTATATACTACGCCTCATCCTCAATACTGGGAAACCAAACAAACTATGTGTAATAAAAATAAGTCAATTATGAGATTGGCACTAAGACATTCTATGAATAAACTAAGTATATGTACACTTTAGTGCCCAGATGTTGTGGCAGGTTGTTAAACCGTTCACATCCCCTTTTGGCTTATCTTCTGGTTCTTTGGTATGTTCTGAATATATGAGGAGTAAATGCACAAATAATGATATTCTGCAAGAAGGGTATGAAAAACACAAAGCCTTTAAGAATAGAGTCAGACGATCAAAAGTATTCTAAATTAAAAGAATTTTTTTTTTCTGTTAGATATAACCCTTTGAACTCAATTTTGTCCAAGTAGTAGGTTATGGTGGTTAAGACCAGGGGTTCTGGAGCCGGAATACTTGTATTTGAATTCTGGTTCCAACACCTCCTAATTCAATATTCTTCCTAGTTACATAACCACAGTGTGTGTTTGTTTCCTTATCCCTAAAAGTTGTATCTACCTCTTTGAGTTTTTGAGAAGATTAGGTAAATAAACAGATAAAAAGTATTTAAAACAGTGTCTGGCACACTGTAAACACTCAATAAATCATTATTATCATATGTTTTTATTAGAGTCTTTTGTTACTATTAAATTCACTTTAATGTCTAGCATTGGTTTATTTATGATTGATTATAGTAGCAAAGTTTCTGTTATTCCTGAGAATAGAAGCTTTTACATAGATAGGTCTAGCTAGTTTAAAAAACACATTTACATATTTGTTCATTGATTACCTTAGGGAGCTTTCAATGAGAATTAATATATGCACATTGAGACTCTTGAGTTTAGGCCCTTAATTATGTAGTGTTGCTATGTCACAGATTCTGGATTTCTTATCAAGGTGGATATTACAATCGGTTTCCTGCCGTGTTAAATGACAGTTAAAATTCTTTTAAAGCAGTACCATTGTGGAGAATAGAAATTGTACTTTCCATGACTTAATTATTCTGTCTCTCTCTGTTTTGGCAGATCTGTGTAAGAATTGTCATCACATAGTAGCCAGGCATGAATATACATTCAGTATCATGGATGAATTTCAGGTAAGTGTATTAATATGGGTATGTTATTGGTGGGGGCTGGGGAGATAAAAGTACCCTTGAAAATCTAGATATAGTTTTCATAAATAAAGTACTAGCAAATGTTAAGTGAGATCATTGCTGTCTTCTGTGTAAGTTGAGAGAGAAACTTTAGATGTTGGTAGATCTGCTCAAACCTGTTTTCAGGGAGTCAGAAATCAGTGTGTGCCTTATAAATAATTTTTCCATCCTCTCATTTTTGTTTATGAAGAACAGCGCATTATGGCTTCTTATGAGGTTACTATTGTGCCTCTTTTTTTCTCGACCCAGTTATGTGATTGCACGGTTGTTGGCTGTGAGTGTTGACCTGCCCACTGTCATCATACTTGCTGGGCATGGAAATTGTGATCAGGAGGTTATCTTTTGTTTTCCTTAATAGGCATATAGAGTGGAGCAATTCTGTAGTCTCAATTCTGTAGACCTGTTAATATTTGTTAAGTAAAATAACAAAATGGATCTATTGAGGTTGGAAGAGAGAAGCTGAATCACGATAAGGATAGAGAATAGGGATTTATTATAAGGATTAGCGCTTATACAATTGTGAAAGCATGTGAAGAAAGCAACAGAGTTCTGTAGGCTGGTGTAGGCCTGAAGTAGGTCTCATGGTCAGAGAGAAAAGCTGGACAGTGTGGGAGAGGACACACTATAAACACTATAAAACATGAGTACACACAGTAGCCTGTGTCTGTCCCTCACTGCCTCCATTTTCAAACCTTCAGCTTGAGCTACTTAATTAGTGCGAACTAAATGTTCATCCATAGGATATAAATATTAGGTTAGAGCTTTTAACAGGAAAAAGAATTTTTTATAATTCCTCAGATTTTCCTATAATTAGGAAAAATAAAATCTTTCGTAATGGCATTTTATAAAATAATATAACCACTCTCACTAATTCTTATTTTATTTTTTAAATATATTTTATTGATTATGCTATTACAGTTGTCCCAATTTTTACCCCTTTGCTCCCCTCTGCCTGGTACCCCAATTCCCTCCAGCAGTCTCCCACCTAGTTCATGTTCATGAGGAGTCTCCTAAAAATCCAGCAGTCTCCTCTACCATCCCAACCCCCACTGGCTTCCACAGCCAGAAATTATGGGGATTTATCTTCCTGGTGCTGGAACCCTGGGCTACAATGGTCTGACCTGGGGCTGGGGTCTCTTGTTCCCAATGTATCCCAACTGATTTCCATCCACTGCACGTGAATGTGGGACTCCCCATTCTGCCACCACACCATGTCTTTGCGCTTCTCCGCCCATCTCCACGTCTTTGCCCCTCCTACCCATCTGGATGAATGTAGCTTCTTTAAATTCTTGGTTGTTGGACTTCCATACAGCTTGATTTTCTGACAGTTCTGAGTAATATTTGTTTTGGGGTCTAGTTGTATTTTTCTGTAGCTATGTGAGGAGATGAAGTATGTTTACCTATGCCTCCATCTTGACTGGAAGTTTACTCATTCTTATTTTAATATGGAAGAAAGCACTTAGTCACATGTCATAATATGGTCTAATATGTTGTGTTTAATCTAAATAACATCTAGACCATATCTCCTTAACATCCAAAAAGTATGCCTCAAAACATATATATATGATATACGTAACTTAGGCCAAAATCAAGATCTCAGTGAATGAATAGTGGCCGGATAGGGGAATAAGCATGTCATGGGCTTAAAGGAGTAGCTTTATCCTTTCATGGGAGGAAAGAAGTGCTTATAGCTATTTTCCAGAAGCTTCTGAAGGTCCTATGAGCTTTGTAGAATCCCTAAATGGATATTGAGATTGCTTGTTTATGCCCTAATTGAGCCATTGTGTATTATTGCCATGAAACCAAAGTCTAGCTGGTTTTCCTTTATGACCGAACACAGCCATTTTCAGAGTTGCCTCAGAAATTACTCTGGGATAGGAAGAAGGTAAAGGCAGGTAGCTTGTAGTCACAATGCCTGGATAGTGTGACATTCTCTTGAAAAAAACACTTACACTGGACTCTCTACTTCCATTGTCTCTCTCCCAGCATCCACTTCCCCCTATCCATATGTTATATTCTGCCATCAGATTATTTTTCTTAAAATGATGCTTTCAAACTACCTCAGTGGCCTTTGCATAGCTCACCTTTAACTACAGTGTGATATCCAAACTCCTCATTCCAGAGTTCTTGCTGGACTGCAGCTTCACTCTCTTATTTCCAACTGCTCTCCTTATGTACGTCAACACGCATTGACTTTAGACTTTCTTCCTTCCCTCCTGTTACAGAGGGCGATTTTTATTTCCTCCTCTCTGAAGCTTACCCCTACTGCATTTCCCTGGAGTCTTCTTTTTCTCCATGGGATTTAACTTTTTTTTACATTAAGTATACTCAGTTATTCTTTATTTGTTAAACACAAATTAAAATCTATTTTTAAAAAATTATTTATTTATTTGTTTGTTTGTTTATATATTTTTAGAGAGAGGGGAAAGGAGAAAGAGAGGGAGAGAAACATCACTGTGTGGTTGCCTCACTTGCGCCCCCAACTGGGGACCTGACGTTCAACCTAGTCATGTGCCTTGACTGGGAATCAAACCAGTGACACTTGGCTCGCAGGCCGACGCTCAATCCACTGAGCCACAGCAGCCAGGGCCAAAATCTTTTAATTTCAGTCAGCTACCTCTGATTCATCCTCTCATCATCTCTTTCCTTCTTCTTGCATTTGTATTTAAACAGGTTTTTACCCTGTTTCACTTATTTCTCTGTGTTCCTCTTAACCACCTACAGGCTGGTTTTTATTTTCATTTTACTAAAACTGTTCTCTCATAGGTTTGCTATTACAGTTCTTGCCTCTTTTAATATCTCTTCTGATTCTGGTTTTGTTAACCATTGTCTTTTCTTTTTATTCCTCACCGGAGGATATGTTTATTGATTTTCAAGAAAGAGGAAGGGAGAGAGAGAGAGAGAACATGGATTGGTTGCCTCCCATATGCACTCCAACCAGGGATTAAACCCACAGCCTAGGTATGCGCCCTGATGGGGAATCGAGCCCACAACCTTTTGGTGTATGGGACAGTGCTCCAACCAACTGAGCCACATGACCAGAACAACCATTGCTCTTTTTAAAGCATTTCTTCCCTTGAGGTTTACAGTACAAGATGTTTTTTTCTTTCCTTTTAAATCATTTTGACTGCTCATTTGCTTTTTCTCTGGTGTCCTTCCCTATTTTCTCTAACCAGTTTTCCCCTAAGCTTTGGTCTCTGTCCTAAAACCTTCTCTGTACTCCCTCAACTAGTGAGCATACACACACTCAGTCTCAGTGAAAACCTATCAGGTATCCAAATCTCCTTCTCTAAGCCTGACATCCTACCTGCCCTCTTTTCTTCCTTTGTTCCTCTTGCTTATTTTTGGCTCCATCGCTACACCTTGTGTCAAGAACTGTACCCACTGACGCTGCTGCAGCGGCCCCCAGACTGTAGCTCTGCACCCTGCCCTCATGAATTTTCCTTAAGCACATCACTATGCCACTCCTCTGCTACTCTGTATGCATGTGCTTGCTCTTTTCCACGTCACTGTCCTTATTTGGGCTTTTTCCTTGACTCGTCCTTTTCTCTCCCTTCAGGCCAACTAAATCTTACCTGTTTCAAGCTGAGCCTTACATTTTATCTCCTTGCGCTTGCTAGTTCAGCCCATACTGCTTTCTCCTTTTTCTGAGCTCCTTTTACACCTACAAGCAGGCCCTGACTCCTGTGAATAGCCACTTGGGAACTCCATCTCAGCTGATGACCACAAAAAGTCTTCATCCTTAGCTGCTATGACTTACTTTTCTCATTTCCACCCCTATCTTATTCCAGCCCCCATCTTATTCCAGCAGTGGTTCAGGTTCAAAGTGGAATTCCCACCATTGATAATGTTTTGTTTTGTTTTAAATGTCTTATGGGGATTTTAAACATAATCAAAAATAGAATAGTGTATTAACATCCACTATCCATCTTTAATTTGCTTTATTTGTACCTCACCATTCCCATGTCTCCCCACAGGATTATTTTAAAACAAATTCCAAGCATGTCACTACTTCTGTAAATATTTCAGTATGTATCCCTAAAAGATAAGGATTCTGTTTATAAAACAACCACAATCCCATGGTTAAACAAAGCAAAATTTTCTGATGGCAAGAATAAAGGGGAACCCAGCCAGGTAGCTCAGTTGGTTAGAGCATCATCCTGATACACCAAGGTTGTGGGTTTGAACCCCCTCAGGGCAGATGCCAGAGTCAACCAATGAATGCACAAATATGTGGAACAACAAAAATCAATGTGTTTTTTTTTTTCTCTCTCTCTCCTTCTCCCTCCTTCCCTCTCCCCCTCTCCCTCTCTCTGTAAAATAAATAAATTTTAAAAAGAATACAGAGGAAAGTGGAGACAGAAGTACAGAGCTTAAATGGAAAATGCATTATACATGCTTACAGATATGTTTTATTTTTTTATATCACCCTAAAAGCCATTAAAATAACTATGTGTTTGCCCCCAAAAACCAAGAGGGAAACTGTGAGATTGCTTTCTGATCCTCTGCGGACCAGGGAAGGATAGGACTTGGGGTTAGAATTAACAGATAGTGACAGAGAAAAAGAGCCATGGGACCCTCAGAATAAAACAAAGGATCTAGTCTTACCCAAAGGTCACTCTACCCTTGCCACCCTTCCTTCCAAATCTGTGCCCTTAGGCTTTGAGGGTCTTGATGAATGACTGGGGGGAATTCTTATTCTTCCAAATTGGCTAGTTTTGGTCAAAGGTTTCCTAATCCCACCACATTACTGGCAGTGCACAGAGATACGTTTCTAACATTCCAAGGTAGAATTCTAGACATCTTTTCCCACAGAAGCACTGCTATATGTGGTTAGATTCTATAGTACATGTATAATATAAATTTAAAAGACTCTGGATTTCCTGGGAACCTAACTGTTGGGTACAACTACTTCTATGGGAAACTGTTTTTGAATTCCTAACAGTTGACCTACAATGAAATTTGGAATACAGACTGCCTATAAATTAAAGATTACAAGTGTAATCAATCTTACTGATTTAATAAGCTTTCCAGATTATACCATATGTTAGGTTTTTCCGTTCTCCCAAGTTAGGTTGTAAATTCTGCAAGGTCAGACCTTGTCCCCGCTTTCTTTCAAGCCTATCAGTGTACCTAGCACATTGCGGAGTATTTAGGCAATTAATAAATATTTGTCAATGGATAGATTGGTTGAAAACTCAGGTATTTGTCTAGCTTCACACATTTTTCCATTTGTTTTTCATTCCTTTTTGCTTCTTCATTTCCAGTGAGAGGGTGACTTCCTACTATTATTGTCTGATGGGTAAAAGCAGAAGTATTTGAGAGCAGTAAAAGACCTTGGAGAGAGTGAATTTTTATTTTTAATTCATGAGACTCATATTTGTTTGCTGAGGTCTAGCTTCTATTTATTTCTACTGTGTGTGTGGAGTAGACTTTAAAATTAACTGTGGTCTTTAAGGAACAGTCTTTCCACTGCCATAGCTAAGCTCCTCTGCTGAACTCGCTGGAATGAAATGGAGAGGCAGTTGCCTGGTTCTGAGTCTTTGTACTATAGTCATGGTTTGTCTCTGTGACCCTCTCTCTCGTGACTGTCTAGACCCACCAAACGCAACTGCCCTGGCGAGTCAATTTCCAGACAGCTAGCAATCTCAATGTCAGCTTTGGAAATACTAATTGATGTAACATGGATGTTTATTTTCCTAGAGAAGGTGAAAGGTTTTTAAGTAAAGGATTTAAAAGAAATGTCTCTATAGTTTAGGACCATATTAAATATTCTAGAAAGGTACTGCTATAAGAACAGGGCTTTGCCCTAAGGATTTTTGCCTAAAATAAAATCCCTTCTGTCACCAGTCTGAACATTTGTTAAACCCAAGAAACATAAAACTCCTTAAACAGATCAAATTCCAGACAACTAGCTACCTAAATATGAGACATGCTTAACATACTAATGGATTCAACATAATTTTTAATTTTCTTGGGGTAGATAAAAATAGCTTTTTTGGTTTAGGAATTTTCTCCCTTTTTTGTTGTTTTAAAAATCATTTCAATTGCATATTAGTGTTAGATATCCTAGAAAGGAAGCTCTATGATCAGGGATTTGTCCTTTGGGACCCACACTCAAATTGCTTCATTACTTCATATAGCAGCACTAAGCCCAATATGTGTATTTTTTTAAGTCCAAGAAATGGCCATGCATTTCCAAGATGACATTCTTTTTTTAAAAAGATTTTATTTATTTATTTTTAGAGAGAGGGGAAGGAAGGGAGAAAGAGAAGGAGAGAAACATCAATGTGTGATTGCCTCCCACAAGCCCCCAGCATGTGCCTTGATTGGGAATCGAACCGGTGAACCTTTGGTTCGCAGGCCAGTGCTCAATCCACTGAGCCACACCAGCTGGGGCAAGATGACATTCTTGTATAAGTAAATAGAGCATCTGCATGTATTCAGTTTACATAAACAAAAGGCTCTGGGATACACAGAATAAGCCTAAGGCATTGTTTATAGGTATTAAAATTGATCTAATGTACAGGAAGAATATCCATGACAATGCAGAGAACAGTTTTACCTGAGTAAATTAGGAAGCATCTTTCTCCTTGTTCCTTATGGTAATTATGCACTTTATCTTCTTCTAGGAGTACACCATGCTGTGTTTGTTATGTGGCAAAGCTGAAGATACTATCAGTATTCTCCCTGATGACCCCCGACAAATGACTCTGTTATTCTAAGGATCCTTCTGCAGTTCTGTTGTAACTTTGTTGTGTTGGTTTACAATACAGAAGCCTGATAGTTTGTCTTACTTAGTTTATAATGGATGTTATTTGTGTATTTTTTTCTGCCTAGACTTACCTATTCTTTGAAAGAAAAGAAGTCACTTAGGGGATTACTGTTCTCTAGAGCTGAGAGTTCTTCTGAATTTTCTTGTTCCCATCAGTACAGCCAGAATGGGAGTACACCTAGTACCTGATCTTGATTCTAGTAGAAGGAACCAGGGCTCCTTGGAGACATGACTTATTCTAGGAATGGGGCTGTAAATATACAAGATGAACTTAGAACATCTTGTACCACAGAAAAAGAAAGTGCTCAGAAAAAAAATCACAATGATTGGGTATGTCAGAGGACAGAAAAGCCAACTAAAGGCGTTCCCAGTGATCAAAGCTGGAGCAATTTCAATAAAAAATTAAGTAGCACTGGATTATAACCCAAACTATAAAATAAATATTCATGAGTCCACACTGATATAAACAAATGATTAAATGAAGAAATACATAAATTAGAAAAGGCAAATCTCCCTTACAAAAGATTTTCAAATAATGTATGTAGATACTTCCCATTTCTTAAATGTGGGTTGTATGTAGCAACTTCCTTGCAGAATATAGTATAGAAAGAAGGGGCAGACACTAGCCAAAAGCAAGATTAACGTCATCGGTGATAAGCCACATAATAGCATGTATCCCTGCTATGATGTGATGAGAATAGCACTTTACCTTTGTAATATTCCTCCCCCAACCCTTAATTTCAGTCTGTTTATCAGACTAGTTGAGGGACATTCTACAAAATACCTGACCAGTGCTCCTTAGAACTGTCAAGTCATCAAAGACAGGGAAGTCTGAGAAACTCAGAGCCAAAAAGAACTGAAGGAGCCATGACTACTACTAAGTGTAATGGGACCTTGCGCCAGAAAAAGGACATTTGGTGCAAATTGAGGAAATTTAATAAGTGTGGACCTTAGTTAACATAAATAAATAGAATGGTTCCTAGTGCTACCTTGCATAGTTGAAAGAACACTAGTTTGGGTGTCCTAAACCCTGGCATTTAGGCCTCTCTGCCATTTAGTAGCAGTATAATCATTAAGCGAAGCATTATTCTGGACTTTATTGTCTTCTTTCATAAAAATTGGGCTAATAAGAATTGATATTATACTTTCTTTACAGTATTGTTGGGAGATCCAGTGAATAATGAATGATACAATGAGATGGCTGTTGTTAGTTCTTCTCATTGTGAGACCAAACTTTAAAAGATAAGGCATTAGAAACAAAATTGTTTCCTCTTCGGATCTAAGGAACTTAGGCATTCTGAACTAAGGCTTTACTTAGAAGAAAAAATAAAAAGATGAGCAAAATGTTCATTATTGATACCAGGGAAAAGCTTTGATGTGTAACAAGAATAATAATGGCTGAGGTTTATTGAGTACTTACTATGTGCTAAGGCCTTTTAAAGTACTTATTTAATCCTCATTCACAACTCCATGAGGTAAGTCCTATTATTATTCTGATTTTAAGAGCCAAAGAAACGAAGGCACAAGAAATTAAGTAGCTTACTCGGGGTCACACAGCTAGTCCAGTGACTTCCTCGCAACAAGACTGTTCAGTACACATGAAGTATAAGGGTCTCGCACGATTAGGAAGAGGTTAAGAATATCAGTGACGGCACTCTGAGACATCTAGGCATGTCAGTCCAAGATTTATTATTTGGAAAAGTTAAGTCAGCTGCCCCTTAGGAATCAGTGGTTTTATTCCTGGAAAATGTTTTCCACTTTCTGCAAATCTATATCTGACCTGCTGAGGAAATCATTTGGTAAAATGAATCCAGAAAGCAGAGAAAATGCTTCATTACTTTAAATAGCAGCACTAAGCCCATTATAGCCTCTGAATTGTCCCTTCTTGGAGTTTGAATGCTTCCAACTTAGTCCTTTGGAGCTCAAGAGTACGATTTTAGATGCCCGTACTGTTATCTTCATCTATTGCAGAATGTATAATTACCTAACTATATTGGACTATACAAAAATTTAAAACATAAGGTCCTGTCTGTATATTTTATTATTATTATTATTATACCAACACTGTGCTATGTTTTGTGATACTTTCTTTTTCATCTTCTAGAAGTTTTCTCTGGATCTAAAAGAATAAAGACCTTTTGAACCCAATTCTACTGAATTTCTATTTTTCTGTTTAAAAGAAGAGGAGCCAGGCAAAAGCATAAGTCTTTTTTTACCGTCCTACCCTGAGATACTAGAAGGAAAAGACTTCACCTGTAGGTGTAATTGGGGACATGGGCTTGTCCTGACACCTCATTCCCTCTCTGCTTGCTCTATGTGGTACAGATCTGGAGTTCAAAGCTCAGCATGTTTGCTGTGTTGTTTTAGCTAGCTCTGCCTTTCTGAAGTGATTCTGAGTTCTCCCAATACTAATTAATTGACATATGATATAATCTGGGCACAACCAGATATGGTTTGTTACTTGTAAGTTATCACTAAAAAGTAAGTGCTCAGCGTTCTTTATTTCAGTATATCAAGAATCCTTTTGGCTTCATACTTTTGTGAGCAAGGTTAAGTTACTTGACTTAATTTGAGGCTCTCAGTTTTAAAATATCTATTTCTTGACTGTAGTACAAGTGTCTTTTATGAGACACACTATGGTTGGGGAGAAAGGAAATCAAGAAACCTGGGTCTAGAATTAGCTTTGTCACCTGCTCATGGTGGAATATTAGGCAAGTCATTTATCCTGTCTGTACCTCAGTTTCTTCAGTGGAAAAATAGAAATACTCATGCCTCCTTTGTGGAGTTTTGAATCAAATAGTGTAAGTGAAAGGTTTTTAGGTCGTACAGTGTGGTGTATAGGCAGTCGTCAGTGGCCTTTATGCAGAAACTTTGTTGTCATGATTGAAGGTAGGGGCTTTGGAGTTGAGCTGACCTGGTTTTAACTTTCAATTCTGCTGCCCTATAGCCCTTTGTCCTTGGCAGGTGTCTTACTTGATTACCTTCTCTTTAAATAGAGATAAAAATTCCTCACAGGGTCAGTGTGAGGATTAACTGACCTGACCTATCTAAAGTACTTAGTGTAGTATATGAGTATAGTAAATGGTAGTTTGGGTGATGGTTGTGATGGTGATTATAAGAAATCACCAGATGTGAAATCACCAGTTAGAATTTGGCTCTTTCCTAAACGAAGGGCAAACAGCTGTGCGAACAGTCATGGAAATAATCATCAGTTTCCGGCTGTATCTTGGTCCTCTAAAATCACTTTTCCCAAGCTATATTTTTGTTAGAGCCCTCGGAGAAACAATTGTCTCTCCTCTAAGTCAGTAGCATTACCGCAGCGCTTCTGGGAAAGCTTGTTTATGAGGCTGCTCCCTACTTCCTGAGTGCCCTAGGGAAATTTGATTAACCGGTTTTGTTGATCTAGGAAAATGGCTGCTTATATCAAGCTTTGCTTTGTCTATTTCTGACCATAAGCTGATGCTTCTGAAGATGTCAAAGGTGACAAACAAGATGAGGAATTAAGGAAAGGAAACAATTTCTCATTTCTCTTCATTTTAACAACAGCACAGCTAAAGATTTAGTTAACGGACGTCCTCGTGAAACAAGTTCCTCCAGTGCTACCTTGTCTGTTCTGTCCTGAGCCAGACTGGTCAGCTCGCCTCTGAAGCAAATAACATTTCCCCTGCTCAAACAAGGAGCCGTTTTCCTAGCATTATGGTCCTTTCTGACTCTGCAAAATCACTTATACACATAATTCTCATTCCTTCAGGACCTCAAACTCTTTCAAATTGAGACTCACGGGAAAGACAGAACACATTGTACTGGCATATCAGGCCCTAAATTGCCTGTAGCATTATGCCAACATTCAGGATACCTGACTATTATTGGGTGGAACTGCAAGCTATAGCACTATCAAGATGATGAACAAATCATTCTAGCATCCAGCATGAATTCTGTATTTCATTTCTTCAGGGAAGCAATTTGTCTCTGCGGTTATTGCTCTAAAATCAGTGCTTGTTCCTGCCTTCCCAAAAGCCATACCCTAATGTTGACTTTAAGAGCAGGATCTTGAAAGGCTTGAGTTTTCCAGAGTCAAGTTAAGGGCAGCCTTAATTTAGCAGAAGGCCCTGCAGAAGGATGCCAGGGGATTCCCGCCATAACACTCAGGTTACCCTTTTAAAATAAAGCTTTAGTTGAAAGTCAGACAGTGGGGATCCTTAACCTCTGTTCCACATTTGCTTCTCAGGTGATGCAAGTACTTAGAAAATAGTTATGGGCGCCCTGTCTGGTGTGGCTCAGTGGATTGAGTGCTGGCCTATAAACCAGAGGGTTGCTGGTTCCATTCCCAGCCTGGGTACATGCCTGGGTTGTGGGCCAGGTCTCCACTTGGGGCACACAAGAGACAACCACACACTGATGTTTCTTTTCCTGTCTTTCTCCTTCCCTTCCCCTCTCTTTAAAAATAAATGAATAAAATCTTAAAAAACAAAAGAAAAATAGTTATGGGAGCATTATAGAAAAAGCATTTCCCCATCAGCATTGCAGTTCTAATGCCGTGTGTTCAGTTTGGACAACTATCCCTTCAAGGCCTTCAGTAAAGAAGTAAAGTATTCCACCCAGTCAAAGAAGGAAACACAAAACAAGACATTTCCAGGAGAAGAGGTTTGTGGGGCAAAGTGACAGGGCAGTGGCCTTTTAGCAGGTGTCTTTTCCAGAACATGACATGACCTGGCCTCAGTGGCGGTGATGATTTGGAATGCCTATGCCAATGAGGAATCTAGGGCACTGTCTTCACAGAGCCATTCAGCAGAACTCTGTTGTCCCAGAGAACAGCTGTCCTGTTGGCAGGTCATGAACAGCCTGTGAAGGGAGGCCCTTTGCCATCCCCACCCTCATGAAAGAAGAAATAAAACCAATTACTTGTTCATGCCTGAACTTGTTGTCTTGTGCCTGAATTTGTGACTGCAAGTCTGAGGAAGACAAGGGTGTAATGTGAACTTGATGAAGGAGGGAGAGTCCGTCTCATAAAAGATCAAAAACAAGTGTTACTCAGCAAGGTGATCAGGAAACAGATGAATTGTCCTTTGTGTACCAGTAACTGTACCTCCACGCCCTTGCTATTAGTAAAAGTTCACCAAATTGACTTCCCAAGAAATTCTGAAGGTGTTGGTAATATCTCACTGGCCCAGTACCCACACTGATAGTGACATCTTCCTAATTGGAGTCCTCTAACCTCCTAGAACTCTCAGCCAAAGGTCCAATTTTCTTTTCCCTTCTTTGCTCCTCATTATCACCTCCTTTCCACAGCTCTGGAGAAGAGCCACAGAATAATAGTACAATTTACTTTCCTGCAACTCCACCTGCCTCCGCAGACCTTGATCAGGGCCTGCTTTCCAAACAGGAATTAGGGCATCCCCTTGATCAGGACCTCCCTCTCCCAAGCCTTTGTGTGCCCACCTGCAGTGAGTGCCATCCTGCTACCCTGTCAAGGAAGAAGACACAGAGAACCTGGCAGTTTCCACACCTGCCCTTTATTGGACTGAGCTAGGAGGCTGGCTTGGGGCCCTTCACGAGTCTCAGACACCGCCCATACAGGTTTCGGAAGATGCCATCATTCTGTGAAGGCCCAGAGCCACCCAAGTCTTGGCGGCCCATGTTGAAATCACCAACCAGAAGGTTGGGAAAGGAAAGGGAAGGAGGCAGATGGGAAAGGCAAGAATCTTTCATGAAGGAGACTGATCTCAAGGGAAAGCCTAGGTCCGGCAGTGTCTCCTGAGGACACACTGGGTCCTAAGGAAAGATACTTAGGGGCTGGATGGAGTAGGAGATCTGTGTGCTGAGCAACTCGCATCTATATGGCAACTTTGAGGAGGCGCTTGATGTCGGGCTCAATGTTGATGGTGGGAAAGGTGCGGCTGTAGCGTCGGAAGGGTTCCCCCTCCGGCCCGACAAGGAACTTCTCGAAGTTCCAGGCCACATCTGAGCGGCGCACTGGGCTCCAAATGAAGAACTTGGGATTGGTCATGAAAGAAAATGGGTCATCGTAAGGGTAGGGGAGCTTGTCCTTCAGGTAGGCGAAAACAGGATGCTCGTTCTGACCATTCACATCACACTTTTGGAAAAGGGTAAAGGTTGGCTGGAATCCACCCCCAGGGCGGACATACTTGAGACTGTTGAGGATCTCCTCATTCTGACAGTTCTCCTGGGGGAGGAAAAAGACAAAGAGCATGGAAGAGGGGAGAGGGAAATGAGGGTCCACAACATGCAGATCTTTCACCTTCTATACTCCGTTCCAGGATCATTCTCTCTATATCCCTTCATTTCCCCTCTGTTCTTTTTCTTCCTTTCTTCATTGGCTTTGTCTTCCTCTTTAACTATTAAGAGTTTTCCCTCTCACAGCTATTGATGTTTTTGCTAGGCCATTTCTGAAAGGTTTTGCAGTTCCTAGCTTGGTGGTTCTTACATGGAAAGATCTAGCATTTTTGAATAGTTGCTTCTCTCTCCAATCTACCCTGAGCAGTTCTTAGGTGATCTGTCTGAAGCTTCAAGGAACCTCAAGTCCAGGGCAGTAGAAAGAGAAAGAGGGTCACTTATACTGCCTACAACCCTCCTACTTCCCTACCCACACGCACCCACACACACACCCTGCTACCACCTTGCCTTTCCCTCTGCCCTGGTTTTGCTTTTGGCGCTTCAATTACATGTGCGTGTTGAGTGAGGCCTTTGCCTCTGCCCTACTCAGCTCCTCACACTAAGGGTGAAATTGAGGCCTAGGGGAATGGGGTTTATAGCTTCTTGATTTCATCTTGCCTTGCCCTATATCTGAAGTGCAAATAGGGGAGAAGCTTTGATGAAGGAAGTTGAGTTTTCAGGTGCCACAAAGGCAAAGTGAATTAGAGACATCAATGAATGTACTCTAAATGTAATTGCTCAGTGACTGACAGGGATGAATTAAACAGGACAGAGGGTACAGGGTTCTGGAATAGGCCAGGGAAAGGGGAAATTAAGGAAATTAAGTGCTTGAGGGCTCAAGTTTGTGAATGTGTAATTACCATTCCTTTCACTGCTAGACTGCTAGCCCAAGGCTACTGCCCCTTACATTTGCTCTGCTCAGCTAGGAGTGCTTTAGCCTGAACCTGTTACCTGTCTTTCCCTCCCCGCTGCCATCACTGATCTGTCCCCACTCAGCATTCCCCACCCATGACATCCCCAAAAGGCCCACAGAAACCTTAATTTTCCACCCCCTCCAAGTCTAAGAGTCAGGTATCTCCCTCTGGGAGAAAGTTCCTGCTTCTGAGCTACTAGAACCAATTAGTACAGTCAGTTCTAGGCTGTCAGGACATCTTGAGCCTAGAGTTGATCTCTATTAGACTTCTTATCTCTAGAGCAAATGTCTTCTGGCTCCTGGTAGGTTATAGACGCCTCCAGCAACGAGCTAGCCTGAAGTGATGTAAGGCTGGAGGCCTCTCTAGGCCCAGACAGACACCTCTAAAGAGGTTTTGCCCTTTCTGGCTCTCCTGCTTTGGCCAAGGCTAGAAACAGACCAAGACAGAGAAGGAACGGTCAGAGCCATAATGGTTTGGGCTGGGGTGTGCCACAGCCAGGACACTTCAGCCTTCCTGATGTATATCTCTGCTAATCTCCTTGTCTTCATGCCACTGTGAATTGAACTAAGGGGATTATAATTAGAGGATTCAGTTGAGGGCATTCTGCCTGCTTGTGCTGTTAAAAGAATACGTGAAAATAGAAGAATCCCTAAAAGATAACTTGAGGTGTGTGGGCTGAAGATCTGTAACAACTTCACCTAGTAATCAGCGACAGAGGGGTGCACACTGCACACCCTTAGCAGTCCCCTAGATCCACTCTCCACTTGGCTGACTTCAAACAAACAAAGCTCTTCAATCTAAATAATGAAGTTGCTTGCATTTGCATAACTTTATATCTTTCAGGTTACTTTTGTTTATCTTATCCTTAAAGCCTCACAATAATCCTGTACGATTAAGTGGTATTATCCCTAATTTACAGATGAGGAAACTAAAACCGAAATTTTGAGTGACTCTTCCTAGGGCACAGAGCCATTAAATAACAGAACCAACGCTTGCCAGGACTAAGGTCTCCTGAATCAGTTCAATCCTCATCTGGTTCTTGATCTTCTGTTTCCTCCATTCATTTATTCAGCAAATTTCTATTGAGTGTCTTCTATACCCTAAGCACTGATGACAGATGGAGACAAAAACAGACCTCATGGAGAATAGTGGGAGGATAATAAACAATAAAAAATCCACACCCTTCATCTTTGATCACAGACAGAATAACATATACTTCCCCTTGCTATTCACATGTACTAAAGACCTAGATTAACAAAACACACCCTGTGATTCCAGACACTCCAGCATGCATGGTCTTTCTTCCCTCCCCTTAGCCTACTAGATAACCCAACTCCTTGAATGCAGTACAAGGGCCCCCTCACCTGATGTCCAAATTGGTTGCAAGGAAAGCCAAGAACCACCAGGCGCCTGGGATAGCGGCATTGCAGCTCATTGAGCTGGGTGAAGTCCCGAGTGGTTGTGCCTCAGAGCGATGCTACGTTCTCAATCAGCACTGCCCTGCTTCGGAATGTACTGAAATCTACCTTCTCCCCATCCAGGCTGACAGCAGTAAGGTCGTAGAATGACTTGGCAATGAAAGCCATGGTGAAAGTGCAGGGTGAGCCTGGCAGAGTGGCGTGAGCCCACTTAAAGATCTATTCAAGGGGTGGGGACGGAGGAGGAGCCTGGGAGGACAGGAAGGATCTCACAATGGGGCTTTGAGCATCCCCAGGATGACTTAGCAAAAACAGTCACCCACCTGCAAGGGCTGTTTGAACAAGGAGGCTGCTTCTATTTACAGACAGAACAAAGCCACCTCCCTGCCCCACCCTGCTGGCAACCTGGGAAGGGCCAATTTGATATCTATGAGCATGCATGAATAATTCACTACTTGCTGGAAACCAGAGCCCCAAAGGTCGCCAGGGAGGAAAAAAGGGAGGGAGGGATGCAGGATTGATTCCTACTTGCCCCAGCAAGTTGTTTTCGCAGGGCACAGATGTTTAGGGAGTGCCAAGCTCTGAATTGTGCAATGGAGAGGTCAGAGTCTGCCGAGATCTGAAAGAGGAGGAAGAGGATGGGGTGCACGTCCCCTTGACTCAAGACTACAACTGAAATATACGGTTTACTGTCCACAGTTTTCTCTCTGGCTGTTGCTTTCTACAAAATCGAAGGGACCCCTAGGGGAACAGTGCACGATTTTATTAAATAATGGCTCTCAGGTGTCAGCTTGCACCAGGCTGAAGAGATGACGTGTGTTTGTCTTGCCCGGTCTTTTGCTGAGTGATGTTACTTGTGGCCCTGCCCCTGCCCTGTGCCATCTCCTCTTCTAATCCCCTATTAAGCTAATTCAGAAGGAGTCTGGGGGCCTTACTAGAAATAAGTAATAGAGATTTATTCAAATCTCCATTTGCAAACTGGGAACAGCTAGGCAAAAACCCAGGAGTGTTCCAAAGAAGAAAGAAAAGTTACAAATTTTTTATAGTAAAAAGTACTTTCTCTAGAATTATCGGTCCTGCATTCTTAGCCCCAGGATTGGAGCGGAACAGTTATCAGTCAGATGTCAGGCAGTGGGGATGACAGATGCCAGCTGGTCTGGAAGATGGGTACAAGGAGGTCAGGTCAGGTCCTGGTGGTCTGGAGAATGGATGTCAGGCGGAAGTATATGTGGGTTTTAGAGGGTTACCTGGAGGTCCAGATGTATATGCAGGACTAGGAAGTTCAAAAAAGTTTAAGCTCCCAGGCTAGTTAGAATAAGAATGGAGTCTTTCCTCGTGCCTCAACTTCCATAACATTAATCATTCTGGCAGCTTGGTTAAAATGACTTCATTTTATATATTCTCTATCGTTACTCTCTCTTCACCCCACACCTCACCCCCACAGGGTCATGAGGATGCAGTTCTTGTGGCCAGGGTGAACAGGAGTCACACAGCAGGCGGGGAAACTCAGAGGGAACGAGCCACACCTACCTCTTCTCAAAAGACTTTCCAAAGGGTTCGTGCTGGTAATTCCCCCACACAGAAGGAAGTAAGCAGGGAGTCTAAATTGCTGTGGTTCTAGACCCAGCCAGGCCACCCAGGATGTTCTCTACACCAGCCATGCAGTGTTACAGGCCACTGTATATGGTGTGAGCACACTCGGGAAGCCCATAGAACCTAGAAAGACCTAATGCTTCACTTCATCCCTCCAAACACCCACCAACTCAACAAATCACTTTAAAAAATGCCTGGCAATTAGGCTTTACCTGGCTTTGGGAGTTTAGAGTGAAATTTCCATAACAGTACGAATGTTTACTAGGGACTGTTTTCACAGGTACATGCCCACAGGGAACATATCCTAGAAGAAAGAACAACCAAGGCTGGAAGCAGCTGGGCTTAAGAACCTGGTCTATTTAGAAGATAGAGACTTACTTTCCAGGGAATGCCCAGCTCTTCTCTTCTGTGGCCTGTCCCACAGCTGCTTATAACACGTGAGAACCCGTGCGTCTCAACTGGCTGCTCCCTGAAAACAAGCCTCTATTACCTGTGTGGGATGGAAACTTTGGCCAGCAGAAGAGGCAGCAAGAAACGCAACATGAAGTAGATCTCTCACCAAGGCTGGGTGGAGTTCCCAGAAGCAGCCCATAAATGTCCCTACGATGCCGCTGATTCAGAAGGACTTGGCCTTGATGGTGGGGTAAACTTTAACATGAACTTTCCAGATTTACGTGCATGCCTCATTTTCCCAGTACTCTCTGGACTTCCAGACAGCACTTCTCGGCTGCCCTCCTATGACCTCTCTCCAGGAAGGCCACGGAAGTTTCTCAGCTGAGGAGAGAGGGGAGGAGGGGTTCCTTCTCCCTTAGGTATGTGCCATTCATTTTCTCCAGGTACAGCCCAAGGCCCTTTGAGTCACCCAGATTATCACCTTTCACAGCTGAATAAAATTGATGAGGCTTTCCTAAAATTCCTCTCTATCCAAATTTACCTCAAAAGAGCCCATGTTCCAGATGCTTGTAACTCTGTGACAAGCACTAAATACTTGATTCCCATGGCTTTCCACAAGGACAATAGTTGTTCTGGAAACTGTACCAGCTTAGCAGGCAGAAAGCGTAGGGCAGTGGTGTGCAACTCTGGCTACAAACGAGAATTGCTTCTAGAGATTTTCCTGAACAAAGATGGCAAAGCTTTCCCCTCCAGAGCTTTCAATTCAGTTGTCTCTAGCCAGGACTCTGCCACTGTTACCTGGGGCCCTTAGGCACCTGTTTCCTTATCTGTTGAACCAGGATAACGATAATCACCCTCCTTATCTAACAGACATAACTGCGGGACCAGACCAAGGAAATGAAGCATTACAAGTACTCAGTAAGCTGGAAAGTGCAGGTTAACACCTTACACTATTGCCCTGCCTTGGTTTACTCCTTCCTTCTTTAATTGATCCTTACCCCCAAAGAGTCTCTGCCTCTTCCATCAGCTCTGTACGTATCCCAAAATATAGTATTCAACAGCTACTCCCCCCCGCACCCTCCCACACACCTCCAAGATTCCAGTCTGCCTTGCTCCGCTGGAGTATTCAATCACAGGGCTAAGATGAACTTCTGAAAGATGATTTAGTCCTTCCTCATGCCTTCAGAAAGGCCTGTTCCTGTTCCATCTGACAAATGAGAACCTTCTTAGTTTTAAAGACTCCCAGGGATATAGCTATTCACCATTGCAATGATTTTGCTCAGTCTTATTTCTGCAGTATGAGCCCTTTGCAGAGCAATGGGGGCGTCACTTGGGGCTCCCCTGAAGTTGGTATTAGGAAAAGGTATAAAATGGAAGATGCTTGTCACTCTGCCATTGTTTCCCCTTAACGGCAGGGTCTGAGGGACACCTACTCCCAGGGACTCACAAAGGCAGCCATACCTGTGGTTTGAAATAGTCTTTATTTTGTAAACATCTGTTTAAAATGGATGAACCCTGCTCACAATTCATATACTGGACCCAAGACACAGTACACAAAATTCACCCGTCACAGGGAGATGGTGCGGGCTCAGGAGCAGGTGGAGGGCGTGGGGCTGGGCCGAGTCTTGGGACAGCAGGTGTAGCAGAGGTGAGGAGTAAACAGGCAGGAGCACCTGCTCAACAGTCGGGGCCTAATGCCAAACCCCAGGCCACCTCCCGGACTGGGGAAGTTAGGGGTGAGACGCTGGCTCTGGTACCTGCTGAGGGTAGCTGCGCCCTAACATCCCAACCCTCTTCCGGCTCCCTCCCCCTCCCCAGCTGTGGTCTTAGAATGGGGCTCATCAGGCCAGACTCCTGATCCCTTGTTTTCCCTTCCAGAAGCCCTAGCGCACAGTTCAGACAGAGTTCCTCGGTCCTGAGGGGTTGGAAGAAAGGCGTAGTGCTCTGCCTGATCTTTAGGGAGAGCTGAGATATTGCCTCACAGGTTGAAGCCAAAGCAAGTAAGACTTTCCCTTTCTGAGGTCTGGGCTGAGGGCACTCCAAGGGCTGGCATTGCCGACGCCCCCCCCCACCCCGCCAGGGTGATGCTGCTTGTGTCCTGACACCAGAGGAAGCACCCCTAGCCATAGTCATGACTCCATCCTAGAGCCAGCTCCCCACATTTCTCCTCAGACTTAGAGCTGTTCCTGCCTTCCTTTTCCTTCCACGATGCACGTAGCCCCCATTCCCACATCCTCAGCCACCATCTCCTGGTTTGATAAGAGTCTGAAGGAAAGGTTTGATGATTTCATTCCCTCACATCTTGGGGGTCAGGAGGTGGGGCTCTGAATCCTTCACACGGGTGTGCCCTGGATTTTGGTCCTTGGTTGGTGAATGCTCAATGCCCAGTGTTTTGTTTGTTTGTTTTAGCTCCAGCTCCAGCCATGCAACGTGGCTAGTATGTAGCCTAAAGGTGACCCTCCTGAGGAAGGTGGGGAGGAGCCCTCCTAGGGCTGGTCACGTACTTGTTTCTTCCTTAAAGGGCCTTCTTCAAGCTACTCTTGGGCTCCATAGGGTTAAAAAGACTTCTTCCTGAACAAAGAGCTCTGCAGGAGTCCTGTTCCCTCTGCCCATAGCCATGGTGCCCTCTGTTGGCAAACTCTCCAGCCTCCGCCTCAGCAACTAGAGGGGCAAGATGAGCACTTTGTCTTGAAGACTGAAGAGAACAGCACTGAGCAGGGTCTGCTTCCTTTTCCCCCATGAGGTCCCTGCTCTTCTGCCACTAACTGTGGGTCTCAGGAAAACCCTAAGCTGAAGGCTGGCTTCTGTGAAGGCCCGCCTCTCACCTGCCAGGGAGCTGTGGGGAAATGCTCTTCTTAGACAAGATTGGGAGGTGGGGCCCAGGGGGCCCATATTCCCCTTTGGTTTGTAAACTGCTGTCCCTGGCTGGCTCTCCCTTGCTATGAACTTGACATACAGTAACGAGTCCCTCACTCCAAATGCTCCTCTTCCTGGGTTGGCTTGTCAGTTACTCCCTAGGGGCTCTCCTGGCCCCTGCAGTGCTAACCCTCAGGCTTCGGTTCAAGTCCTTAAATTCAAGAGCCCGGGTAGGGAGGAACTGTGTACACGCTGCATGGGAGGTAGAGAACGGAGGTGACTTTTAATCCCTGCCACCCCTCATCACTGTTTTTTTCTTTTCTGAAGCACCTGCCTCCAAGAGCAGTTCCCCAAGAGGCAGGTGGGCAGGTAGGAAGCCAGGCCAAAGCCGCGGTGGGAGGTGGCCAGGCAGGGAGAGGTAGGGCAGCCCCAGGCTGAGGACCCCGTTTGGTGTTTCCTTCCTACCTTGTTCCACTTTCCCAGATCACTGGGGAGGCAGGCCCATGGCACAAGAAGGGATGGTGGGTAGGGGAGGATGGGAAGAAGCACCCCATCGCCTCTGGCCCCCCCAAAGAGCAGCCTGCGGATTCTCCCAGGAGCAGAGACGGAACATCCCCAGGAGCCTGAGTCCATTCCCTTGGACAGGGTTAGGAAGAAAGGAAAGAAAGAAGCTGCACCAGCAGCCACAAAGCAGGCCACACGGGGAAAAGGGCTTGAGGGGACAGATCAAGAGAAGAGGGAAGAAGAGAAGAAAAGCAGACAGGAGACAAGATGTACTGAGGAGGAGCCTTAAAGTGGCCTTGACTCCAGACCAGCCATTGTCCAGGGAGCTCCCGGATGAGAGTGCTCCAGGCAGAGGCATGCCTGGGGCTCAGAGCAGGCCTGCAGCTAGGGAAACAGGCTGAGGAACACCACGCCGGGGGCGGGGCTGGGGGCAGAGGCTGCTTCGGACATGACAGCGGGGTGGCTCTCAGGGCCAGGCAGGGGGAGCAGCAGCTACTGATATTCCACACGGTCACCCACATGAGAGGAAAAGCAGGGCAAAGCCCAGACTCCCTGTCTGCCCGTGGGCCTCCTGAGGGGAGGGGGGAGTTGTGGGTGCTCCACGTGGGACCCTCAGCACCAGCAGGTTTTAGAAGAGTTCACGGGCCCCTCAGGCTTGCTCTCATCCTCCTCGAGCTCTGCCAGTGCCATCTCATTGCTGGCACGCGTCCGGAGACCATCTAGCTCCTTCCTGTGGGCCTGCAGCACCAGCTCCGTCAGACGCGTGAAAGACTGGGAAAAACCAGGGGCACAGGTTAGTCCAGTCTTTCCTCCTCTTCCTCTTGCAACCCTGTAATGCCCAAGGGGCGAGGCCTCCTCTTATCTTGGCTCCTATCTGCCACAGTCTCCTCTTGCTTCCTCACTCCAGACTCAGCCAGAGACAGAGGGCAAGCGGGCTCAGAGTCCTCACCTCTTTAATGTTGAGGTTGGTGCAGGCACTTGTTTCATAGAAGTCCATGCCGTACTCCTTCGCCAGCTGCAAGAGAAGAACATTCCGAAAGGGAATCAGTAAGGGAAGGGAGGTGCCCACAGCACCTGGCGCATACTTCTGCCATTGCCCTCACAGCCCACGCTTGTTGTGACCATTTCTCAGAGGAGGTAACTGCTCAGATGAGGCCAGGAGCTTCCTCTAAGATGCAGGCAGCACAGACACACATAAGCACCCAACTTACATCCTACATCCGGAGTCAAAGACACCGAAATGCTGTGGTAATGTGGCAACCTAATGAAAAACATAGGCTTTGGAGTCAAAGAGACCCAGGCTTGAATATCGGGCGCCACCACACAATGGCTGTACGACCTTGGACAAGAGATTTATTCTCTCTAAGCCCCAGCTTTGTCATCTGTTAAGGAGGGATGACAGTGTCGCTTCACCAAGGCTGTGAAATGGTTAAATGAGGTCGTATGTCTCAAAGCACTCACTTAGCACATAGAATGCTCAATAAACACTATTATTCCAGTAGTGTCTGCTTCTACTTTCAAGTTCTTCAATGACTATGTATTATTTTTTAATACCCGAAACAACCCATCAATTTTCTCTTAAGTGCCAGAGGAATGCTACTGACTGGAGAGGGAGAAAAAGGCTCTTGTGGCCCTCGGAGTGGATGGATGACTCTTGTCTTGGTAGTGTCTGTCTTTCTTTCTGTTCTCTGGAGGATGGTCTCCCTGTATGCTTGACGTCTCCTCAGCACCTCCTCCTACTCTCTCTGCCCCCAAGGCGCCTGACTATGGGCCCTTGGTTCCCTCACTTACCTTCCTGCCTCTTTCCAAGTGTGGGGAGGACAGGGAGTGGGTGCGGAGGGGTGCATGACCATAAGATGGTAGCTATGCCTGCATGCTGTTCGCGAAGTCAGCAACTTGAAGTCCTTCCTCATCACTAACACCAGGATGAGCTCTTAAGCAGAGGTAATTTTGCCCTGGGGGACCTGGAACTGGGAGAGCTGCTTCCCAAGAGGTCTTTGTATCAGGACGGACCCCAAGTCACTGTCCTGCAGGACAGAAAGCCAACTCTCAAGGATGGCAACTCACCCAGTGCCTTAGGCTACCATAGAAGGTGTGAGGGTGCCTGATGGTGGTAAGAGAATCCTGAGTCCCAGCTCCCAAGACTGGCCCCAGAGGTAGTGGAAAACCCCAAGGGTGAACTTGGCCAGCTCACTCCCTCTTACCTGCTGCCCTTGCTCTCTTCCCACTTGCCGTTTCTGCTCTTCATCGGCCTTATTCCCTATGAGGATCTTCTGGACACCTTCCGGTGCATACTAGGGACAAAGGACAGGCAGAACCACCGGTAAGTGCTGCCTTTCCCTCCCAGAGCCCCACCACACCGTCTACACTGGCCTCCACAATAGCACCAAACTTAAGAGCCCTAGGGGCAGAGTGGGCTGACTGGGTGCAGGTGCCAGGCTCCCCCAAGAACCATGACTAACCCCAGTGGTCCCAGAGGGGTGTCATGGGGACAGCTTAGGGTAAGAAACACTCTGGCTAGCTCCGGTATTTCCTTGGATTGGACAACTGGTATCTGAGCTGGAAAGGACAGTGGGCTTAAGTCCAACTCTTCATTCTATAGATAAGGGACTGTGGACGCAGGAGAGTTCAAATGGTTTGCCCACAGCTCCACAGCTATCATGGCAGAGTCCTGAGATTTTGGGAAAGAATCTGTTCACAAGGCAGGCTTTGACCTAACTCATTTCTGGGGAAGGACAGAAGTCTGGCAGGGTCCCAGGTATGCAGGGCCTGGCAGCTTGGGCTTCCTCCCCATACCATACTTACCCAGAGGTCTTCATCCCGGCTGTGGAAGCGAAGTCTCCTGGTAGTGTTTGCTTCACCCCAGGAGCTTCATCCTTTCCCATCTGGCCCTCCCTTTGCCTGCCCCTCTGAGGGGCCCTCTCCAACCCCAACAGCGAGGCAGCATCTCCTACCTCATCCACATCACTGACCCACTTCATGATGTGCTGGTAAGAGCGCTCGCTGCTAATGTCGTAGACTAAAAATATTCCCTGAGAGAGAGAGCAGGAGAGAAGGATGGGGGAGGTTGATACACAAAGGCAGAGTGCACAGTCTTGGGGCCAGAAGTGGTGTGGCACCTGAAACGCTGCATCCCACTCTCCAAGCTCTCTGCTTAGCACAATGCAGACCCCTCAGCACCCAGAAATAGCTTCTGTCTCAGACTCCCAAAGCTATTGCTTCCTAGGCCCCCCAAAGAACTCTCTGAGGTAGGAATGCACCAAATCCTTCGGCCTGGGTCTTTGGCATAGGGTGGAGGGTGAGGGTGGGGGACCTGGAAGAGTGAGAGCTCAAGGAATAACTGATGGATAAATGACTGATGAACTCAGAGACGGCTCTGAGGCTCCCCTCCCCAGCAGGCAATCTGAGGGCCCTATCTTGGGGGTGAGTGGCACAGATATTTCACACACTCAGAGCCGGGGGTGTGGGTGGCACCCTGAGAATGGTGGCTCACCTGGGCTCGTCGATAGTACTGCTTGGTGATGGTCTGATATCTCTCCTGCCCAGCTGTGTCCCTGCAGTGGAAAGCCAGTCCCTCAGAAGAGCAGGGACCACAGAAGCGGGTGAGAGGGGAGGAGCAGGAGTTGGGAGACCCTGTGCCGAGGCAGGAAAACTGGGGAGCCGTAGCATGAAAAATCAGTGGAACTGGTCTCTAAGGGGATCTGAACACACCTGACGCTGCAGGACAGATGCCTGGGCATCTGGTGCTGCCAGGGCTTATAGAGCCTCGTCAAATACATCTGCACCAGAAGCCACCACCATAACTGGGCCTTGGAAGCTCTCTAGAATTTGGCCACTGTGGCCAGACTGGTTGGACTGCAACACTTCCAGACCCCAAAGTGGGAGACGGCTCCCCTGGTTGGTTGGCAAAGGCAGTGAGCAGCTCCAGGAGCGGCAGGCCAGAGAGCCACAGCAGCCCCTTGTGGCCACGTGTGGGAACTGCACCGCGCTGTTCTGAGGGACTCTCACCAGCGCCCAGCGTCCCACCCAAAATGATGGGGTGCACAGCCCTTCCTCCTTACAGTCCTACCACAAGGCGGCACAGCTCAAGGACAAAGTCCTATTCTAAGACAAATCCACAGGGCTTAGTTGGCCAAGTCTTCTAATTTCTGCCTTTTGGTGACTTGTGGTCAATCCCATAAATTTCTCAAGAACAAGATGAGAGATTAAGGCTCATGAGAGCAGGATGGGCTTTGAGGTTTCGATGTCTCTCCATCCAGCCGGTAGCCAGTGCTCCCAGATGAAGCCTCAGGATGTAACACATGTCAGTGGCAGGCAGAGAGCAACCCAAGGTCCTCCCCTCCCACCCAACTCACCAAATCTGTATCCGCACTTTGATGCCATCTACCTCTATGGTCTTCATCTTAAAGTCAACGCCTGGGGAAAGGAAGAGAGCAAGGAAGTTAGGAACCCACTGAGAACCGAACAGGAAGGACCAAGGCACTCACACTAGAAAGGGTCTCCTTTGGTTTAATTTAGCAAAGATGGCATGAGGGGAGGGCCTTCTTGAACCAAAACTGACCTAAGGAATTGTCTGGGGCTTTGAATGGGGCTTCCCATCCTCCCTGAGCTGAAAGCTGCCAACAGTAAAGGACTTGAGGGCCCAGGAAGTGAACATGAGGTGACCCACCCCATTGCTGCCTCACTTACCCCAACGTGTCTCACTCTATTCACGTGTGACATGAATAGTTACACTTTGGGAAAGTTACCTAGTTACACTTTGGGAAAGAACCACTGAATTATTCCTTCTGGGGCCTGCATTTTTCTCTCTACCTCAGTAATAACCAGGAGGGGTGACAGCACTGTGCTGAGTGCGGGGAAGGCACATGGGCCCTGGAGAGAGGGCGACTGTGTCCCCTCTGTGGCGTGGATGATGCCCTTGGCACGTAGCAAAGGGGCACCAAGGAGAAGGCTGCTGGCTCTGTGGCTGGCTGACTGGTTTCCTGGGGGAGGCACTGCTGTTTGCTAGGAGTCTGGGCTCTGAACTGATGCCTGAGCTTGAATTCTGACTCTGGCCACCTAAGCCATAGCTATGACTTTGGGCCCCTTGCTTCTCTGAGCCGCCACGTCCTCATCCGTAAAATGGGGACATTGCCAAGCATTTCAGAGGGTCTCTGAGAAGACCCAGGGACAGAGAGTGTCGACTGCAGCTAGTGTTATGCTCAGTGGTGTCGCCATCACAGTGGGAGCTCGTGAGTGACTGCCAGTGACAGATGAAGAGGCAGTGGCCCAGCATGTCATTGGGGGAGGGCAGGGGAGACAAACGGGGTTCTCAGGCTTGAGGAGCTAAGCTGCCACAAGACACGGGACACGTAAGGGACTGGGCAGACAGGCGCAGGGCAGAACAGGTACGTGGGGAAATCTGCAGGAGGCAGGACAAGTTGGCACCGCCGGCAGCGCACAGGCTCGACTCTGAACGACGCGCTGAGAGGTTCGTACTGCCGCGCCTCTCCCCGGCGCTGGCTGTGTCCAGGCACCAAGCCCAGTGACTCAGAGCTGTCTCTAGTAGGTTAATTAAGCTTAAGTCTCCGTGTACTCGATGCAGACAGGTCAGGAACGGGCCTCATTAACCAGTTTTCAGGTGGAGAACAGGAGAAGGAGAGAGGTCAGGGCTGTAGTCACCAGGCTGCACAGCACAGCCCCAAAGACCCCCAAGGGCGCTCGAATTCCCCACACAGCTGCCATTCCACCTGCGCATTAGTTCTGGGATAACGACAACACCTCTCCCCTTATCTGTCCTATCCCCAGCTTCCCACACATTCAGACAGATTAAGTTTAGGCTCTTCCTCCCACCTCCAGGCCAATCATCATTTAATTAGAGGGAGAAAAAGGTTCAGAACGGACAACCTGAACTCAACTGAACTGGTCAGATGTGAATCATTGTCACTGCCCACGCTGATTCCTATCTATGGAGCTGTACTTTTCCACATGGACAATGCCTGGCAGACGTTCTTCCAAGTGGCTGAAGGTGAAGAGAGGACGGTGAAACACAAAGGGGGCACCTGGCCTTGGTGGGGGCAGTGGCACACTCACGCCCTCCCTAGACACACGGTTGTCCAGACTTCTCAAACGATGTGCCCTGCTCCTTGCTGCCCCCTATCTTGTCTTCGTTTCCCATCTAGTACCTAAGGGGCAGATAATATCCTTTGTCCTGGACAAAGTTTGTTGTTTGTTTTGAAAATTTCTGTCTTCTTAGAGTGCCGATCATAAAGTGACAATTCCATTAGTGGGAGACCCCTGCCCCAGAGAGCGTAAGGAGGGATAGGAGCCCATGGATCAAGAGCACGTATATGTGTCCTGCCATCTGAATGCTTCACAGACATTAGCAAGAAAAATTCCTCAGTTAAGTGACAGTGCCAGGTCCTGATCCACCAGTGGCCTCTGGAAAGCCCCGGCTCTTCCTGCTGTGTCCCTGGCAGTGTGGCCAATGCTCTTCCTGCAATCCCCAGCGGCTGCCAGGCCGCACCTGGAGTCCTGGAGCATGGTGACAGCTGCAGTCAGAGAACTGGGAGGACAGGTGAGGCCATCCTCTGGGCCCAGGGGGCTAGGTCTGGTCAGAGGGACAGGTCAGAGGGACAGGGCAGGGGGGCAGGCACTGCACACACTTGGCTCCTGAGCTATGGTGCCTTGGGCAGGAATGCAAGGCCGAGCTGACCATCCCCCTGCCCCCCAGAGGTCTAGCAATGGAGGGGCTGTGAAGAACGTAGAAAGAACGGAGCAGGCACATCCATGGGAAAGAACCTTCCCTACCATCACTGTCTGCCTCCAAAGAAAGCCCTGGAAAGCAAGGGAGGAAGTGTGGCTCAGAAAACAATGGCCATTCTGAACCAGTGAGGTCAGAGTGTGGTTCCATCCTGCCTGTACCCCGAACAGCCTGTGTGGTCTTGGGAAAGTGATGCAACCTCTCCTGGGTTCAGTTTCCTCACCAACCAGACGGGGGTGACGATCCCTATGTCAGAGAGTTTCTCTGAGGATCAGGCATCACACAGGGCCTGGCACTCAGAGCTTTATTAAATGTTAACTCCCTCGGGGAGATGAGACAGGGGAGCCCAGGGTCCCAGCCTGGGGAATGGAAAGAGCTCTGGGAAGCAGGAGGGGCTCATGTTGGGAAGAGGAGGCAGAGAGGCGAGACCAAGAACTAGCACTAAGCTGGAGCATTTTAAAGATTTTTCCCCCAATTTTATTTATTTATTTATTTCTAGAGAGAGGGGAAAGGAGAGAAAGAGAGGGAGAGAAACATCACTGTGTGGTTGCCTCTCACGTGCCCCCAACTGGGAACCTGACGTGCAACCTTAGTCATGTGCCCTGACCGGGAATCGAACCAGCGACACTTGGTTCTCAGGCCGATGCTCAATCCACTGAGCCACAGCAGCTAGGCAAGCTGGAGCATTTTAACAAAAAGAGAAAATGCCACCCACCAGGAAACACAGGTGGCCCCAAGAGTCTGGCTACGACCTCAATTCTGGAAAAGCCAGGGTGTGCCTGCTGGTGCACCAGCACCTCACGGGTTAATGTCAGGTGCCAACTTGCCTGTTTGCCAAGTGCCACATGCTTCAAGTGGAAACAGAGTTCTTCTGAGTGCCAAATATTATCGCCATGATCAACCACAGCCCAAAGGACCAGCAGCGTGACCTGAGCCTTTGCAGGAGCAATGAGATGCCACAACAGGAACAACTTAATACACCTGAAACCCAAGGCAGACACCCAATCTCTGGAGCCACGTAGGCTCCGGTTACCAAGGCCAGGTCCCAGGAAGGCCCCAGGCCTCTCCCTAACAAGAAACCAGCATGTGCTGGACATGTGGAATTCACGTGGGTTATGGCAGGAACTTACCTCCAAAGAGGTCACCCTAAGCAACCCCCAGACAAGTTTAGGGACAGGCAGGCCCTGCGGGGAGGGGCCTGCCAGACTTTGCCACCCCAGACAAGGCATCAGAGTAATCCCCATTTCAAAGTCTCTCTCTCTCAGCAGAGAGAGGACCAACAGCACTAGGAGATCCATAGTGCCATTTCCCTTGAGGGACAAGTGAGGGGAAGAACACCGAGGGGAACAAGGGAGGGAGAGTTAAGAGTTAAGCTCAAGAGACGATTGAAGAGGAGGGCTCCTGGCATGCAAATGCCCCCCATGCCAGTTAGGGGAGGAGTTAGGGGAGAGCATCTGCCAGGACCTGCCACCTGCTGTATCCTCTTCCTTCCTTCTGCCTGGGGACTTTTAGCCTATCTGTGGGACTACATGCCAAGTGACTGTTTCCTCTGACCCAGCTGCAGACTGACTGCCTCTCATGCTGGCCTCCTCCAGGCTCTCTGAGCAAATGTGTAGTCGGCCTTTACACCATCTCTCTCTGGGAGTGATGGGAAGCAGAAACTATATATAGAGAAGGCCCTGGTTTCTGGCAGATGGAATCCTGATCTTCTAATGCCAAGGCCATGTTTTAACCTCCAGGGCACTGGGTCAAAGGTCTGGCTAGGATGCCCATCCACAAGGAAGATTGGAGATTTCAGAATGATACTCTATCCCTCTTCTTTTTTTCAAGTCGCACACATACAACCTTGACATGGAAGGACAGTGGTGATATGGGGACCAGGACAACTCTAGAGGCTACTGCCTTCACATAAAATCTTCAAGGGTCGGTCTTTAAAAAAACCTAGGAATCCAGGGCTTTTATCATGTAGAAGTCCAGTAGAGCCCGGACTCCCATGAGGCTGGAAGGAATGAATATCTCTAGTACCTGAGCCCCAGGAGTTACCGACTCCAGAGTGCCCTGCCATGAAGTGGTCCTGGAAGATGGCTCCAGCATCCTGGCTGAGCTGATGTGCATCACCTGAGACCAGCAGTGACCCTGAGCAACAAGCAATACTGACCTTAGTCTAAGATACCGACCCCTCATCTCTTCATACACCAAAGAGGACCCACTCATGCAGGGATCACGGGAGCCCATTCTTGTTCCCTCCTACATCTGAGCTTCTCCTATGAGGTCTATCTGAGCAGAAGAGCTACAAGCTACTGGAAACAGTTCACCTCTACCGGACTCTCCCCCTTTCCTTATAGTCCCAAACACATGTAGCACAGTGAGTCTCTCATTGTCTTGAGAGTCCCAAGAAATCAATACTGTTTGCGACTTCCCTAAGGGAAGAGCAAAAGTCCTCTAGGAAAATGCCTCCATGTATTCATTCATTCATTCATTCATTCAGACAAACTGTTACTGTGATTATGTGCCTGGAATGAAGCTTAGAAAACACAGCAGTGACTAATACAGAAAGATCCTCGTCTTCAGAGAGCTTTTGTTCAGGTGGGAAAACAGATAATACATAAGTAAACTAATAATTTCAGAGAGTGCCGTGTTAAGAGGCAAAAGCAGAATGATGGGGAAGACAGTGGGGAGATCTGTGTGCAAGCTGCTTCAGATCAGCTGGTCAGAGAAGACCTCTTAAAGCAGGTGGCAATTGAGCTAAGACCTGAATGACAGGAAGGTACCAGCAGGGAGAAGATCTGAAGGATCAGGGGCCCAGGCAGGGGAAGCAGCAAACTTAGTTTCTCAGAAGAGTTAAGGAAGAGGGAGCAACATTATTCCTTCCTCTGTTGTAAAGAGAAAAAGCATAGCAAGGCCCTTCCTTTCCCTCGAATCTCGTGAGGACCCACCCTCACACATGCACGTGTGCACGCACACACATACATGTAAACCTGTTTGTAGGTTCTGACCTGAAGAATGCACCACGAAACTTCTCCAGCACTAGCAAGGCCAAGTGGAGGGCTCTGCACCCCACCTTCTATCTCTACACTGAATGCTCACATGTGTAAAGCATGCTATTTCTGTGTACATAGTAGGTACACAAAGGTGGTGCTCAGGGCCCTGACCAGTGTGGTTCAGTTGGTTGGGTGTCATCCTGAAAAGCAAAAGGTTGCTGGTTTGCTTCCAGTCGGGGCACATGCCTGGGCTGCGGGTTCGTCCCCAGTCAGGGGCGTGCACGAGAGGCAATGGATCAACGTTTCTCTCCCTCTCTTTCTCCTTCCCTTGCCCTCTCTCTAAAAGTAAATAAATAAAATATTTTTTAAAAGAAGTAGGTACTCAGGAAACATTGGTTTCCTTACCTTTGCCCTTTCCACTGCTGCATCGAAGACCTCCATGGGGCCTTTGTGACATGTGCCATGTGCTCCAGCTAACCCTGTCCCGCTCCACCCTGGCAGACCCTTGACCTGAGCCTTGCCTTCCTGAGCCTGCTGGTGGGTGGTCAGTGGGCACTGACGCCCCCTTCCTCCCTCCCCCTCCTCCTGAGCTGCTTCCCAGACAGGGCCATGTTGAAAGGCAGAAGGTTCTGGGAGGAAGATACTGAGGCTGAGAGCAAACATCTTGGAGGGGCCAGGGCCTCCAAATGCATTTACCCTCACACAAAGCCTAGCAAGGATTGAATTGAACTAAGCTGGTCTGATCAGGAACTAGCCGCCACCAGCTGGCTCAGCTGGGCAGAAGCTAGCACCTCCTCCCCCACCCCTTGTCCCCTGGGGAATCCTTCTTAGTCTTCAAGGCCCCACTCAAATGTCACTTCCTCTGTGAAGCTCGCCCTAATCTCCCCGGGAGGAATTTGTCACTCCTCTGTGATTCCAAAGCATTTTGACACTGCTTTTGCACAAAATTCTGGTTGTCTGTTTGGAAGCCTGCCTCTCCAACTGCACTGAAAGGTCCCAGAGAGCAAAACAGCATCCTATTCATTTCATATTCTCCTCACCTGGTAGAAGGCAGCTACTCATTACCTGTTATTCAAGAAATTGAATAGATGAAAGGACAAACGAATGTGTGATCGAGTGAGTGAATAAATGAAGTCAGTACATGCCAGGAGAAAAGATGAGTGGAGAGAAAACTTTAATCAGAAAGAGGAATTAAGAATGACCCATATTTTGAAGCCAACTGCCTGGGCCCTCTGTAGATCATGGGGCCCTGGTACAGTAAATAAAGTATCAAAACAGTAATATGAGGGCAACACTCAACTCTCATCCTCAGAGGTCCCCCAGCCGGACTCCTCAGTCACACCCCCTGACTGTCCCCTAGAGGGACATTTCAAGGCCAGCAGCAAAGGCACAGCTGTCCCTCCCTCCCAGAGCCCTCAGATGGGGTGGGGGAGGCACAGGCCCTCTTCTCTTTGGCTCACAGCATGTTCTGCTTGGCAACCTGTGGAAGGACCTGCCAGGACGAGCAAGGGCGCACACGAAGCCAGTTTGGAGAGACTGGGGTTAGGGGAGAAGATGCAAGTTTGGGCAACCTGCTCACAAGATGTGAGTCATCACTTATCAGGGGACTTCACTTTTCCCAGTTATAAAACGGGGCCAATGATGAGCCCTTTCCTTGTCGATGAGAGGAATGAAATATCCAGGAAGTTCTGTGGTCCCTTGACAAGGCACACTGCCCAGGCAGAATAGCCAAGGAGAGGTCAGAGGCCTCCGCAGAAAATTGGCAGTTTTACAGGGAAGCGGGCACAAATATTCCATTACAGAAGAAGGCATTCTGAGAAGAGCTGGCAATCGAGGTAGAAGGGTAATGGCCAAATATCAACTTTCATGTTATAAAGCTCATCATCAAGCTGTCTGGGGAGCGGGAGGAGGATGGGAGGAGGAGGAAGGAGCAGAACCAGGGCGCTCAAAGCCCTTGTGGAATCTGCAGAGCTGCGAAGGTGGCACAGGTGCCTAGAGCAGCAGAAATGAAATCCTCTGAGGGTTTCAGAGCCATTATCAGGGATCATGACCTTGAGGAAGGGGGTGGGCAGGACAGTGGACTGAGGCAGAGCCTCCCTCAACCCCTCTCGGTCACTTATCTCCCTATTCCTCCACCTCTCCTCACCAACTCTTCCTTCTCAGCCAGGGCACTGCCAGGGCACAGGGGTTGGGGGTGAAATGGGGGACAGGCACAGGCACAGAAATGAAACCCAGAGCCTACTCCTATGCTTCCCAGAAACTGAGGTGGTGGCAGGTTCCTGTCTGTGCTGGTCACTGCTCTGTCCTTGGCTCCTCACAGCACCGGGCACAGAGCAGGTGTTCAGGAAACAGTACCCACTGACCAAATGCTTGAGTTTATTAATCTCTACAGCTTTCTTATAAGCGAGGACTAATAATAATAATAAAATATACAATGACAGCAGCTACCATTATTTTTTGAGCGCTTTGCCAAGTGCCCTGTATTCTTTAGCCTCTGTAATCTCCACGACGACCCTCAAGAAAGGTTCTGCTATTATCTCCAATGTCCACCTGTGAAACCTGAGCACAGAGATGTTAAATAAACGTCTGAAGGTCGCAGAGCCAGTAAGGCCTCTGCAATCTCATGCAGTTGACAGCATCTGTGCTCCTTTCCTCCTTTTTTTTCAACTTGTTTTTTATTGACACAGTTGAACTTTACAACAGGGTCATAAAATACTACAAATAGAGCCTTCAGATAGAGGGGAAGAAGCAAATTTAACTATATTAACCAGACTAAAGCATACAAAAAAGCCAATGATAAACACATGAAACAATAATATGCTAATAGTAGCTACCTTACCCACTTTATATCTGTCATAAAAATATTAGTACATATCAGTTAGAACTCTGGTGACTGGACTTGATTCCCAATTTATGTATAAGATATGGTACACCCTTTGCATGAACATGGTTAACTTTACTGGTTGCGTCGCAGTACATTTAGAGAAGTTTGGACCTGGTGTATATTTACTATCCATAGTGCAGTAAATAATGATTAGAAATGCATTCTCCTGATATTCTCTATGAACTCAGAAAGCATTACTGAATTCACAACATGGGCCACTAAGGGACCAAAATTCCTTACAATTCACACATCTGTGCTCTTTTCATTCTACTCATGGCATCTGACCTTCCCTTCCTTTCTTGGGGGCTTTGAGAACAGGGTGGGAAGAGACCTGTTTCAGGCTGCCTGAGCACTGGGGCGCAGACCCAGCCCAGACCTTCCACAGTGTCACATGGCATAGGTACACACTGCCTCAGGGTCTGGGGCCCACAGACCCTAGTACCCAAGCGTTGGCCAGATCTGTCCCCTTCGGTCAGCCCCATCCCTCTCCCTCCCCTTCAGTCACCCACAAGTCCTTGCCCCAGGCAGCCAGACTCCAGTTCAAACAGAACTTCTTGAGAAAGCAGCCCTGAAGCCACAGTGGTTCAACCAGCCAAACTGGAAAATCGCAGAACCCAGAGGGGTGCACTGAACAGTGGCCTTTAAAACAAAAGGTCTAGAGACCAGGGACAGGTACGCTCAGGGAAGACCAAGGTGGGCAGGAAAAAACCAACTCATGGGCCGTCCCTTCACCTTGCATTAGTGGCTTATATATGTCACCCCTGGCTGCCATGCAGAATGGAAACCAAAAGCCCCTCCACACAGATGTCCACATAGGATAGGACACGGTCTCTTTGCCTGGGCAGGCAGCACATGTCACATGAGGCCCTTTCTTCAGAAGGTGCCAAGTTGATGGTGGAAACCGAGAACAGGTGCTGGTGTGGAGTTTGGCGTTGGTGACACAGGCAGGGGCAGGACGGGGGAAGAGGGAGAATGGACTGAGAGGTTCCTTCGTGCCCAGGTCCGACCATAGCCCTTGACTGGTCTGCTGCTGCAAGTCTTAACCCCTCTTCCAGCTGACACCCGAAGGCCATTTCTACCACATCATTCCCCTGCTCAGAGACTTCTTACAATTTTGTGAAGGCTCAAGTTCCACCCCATTCAGCCAGGCCCTCAATGCCCCCATTCATTCATTCATTCATTCAACATTTATGGAGACTGTACCTGGCCCTGTTCTAGGACTATGAAAGCAGAGAGGAATAAGATTTGGTCTCACGCTCAAGGTGCTTAAAGTAGAGCTTGGGAGACAGAGACAAACAGAGGCATGTTCTCACTCTTCCCTTAAAAACCCCCTTTTGTTCCAACCAGACTGCCCAGAGTTCCATGAACACCCACTGAATTTCCACCTCTGTTGTCTCTGCTCCTGTTACACCATCTGCTCCTTCCCCTACAGGAGCTGAAGAGCAGCCCACACTGCAAGGCGCAGCTTCGGCTTCCCCTCCCCCTGGAGCCTTCCCTGTGGCTTCTTGTCCACAAGGCCCCTCTGCTTCTCAGACCTCCTCTAGCCCTGGGTTGTTGCGATGGCACTTGCAGTCCCCTCACCATTCACTGGCTGCCTCATGAACAGTCTTACGTCATGGTTTAGCTGCTGACAGCGACTGCAAGACCTTCGTTAATTGTAACAATCACGATAATCATGGATCCCCTACATTTGCAGAGCATGCCACTAAGTGCTCACAGATACATTATCTTGTGGCCAAGGCTCTTTTGGCCTGTCTTGCCTCCCCAGCTAGGGGTCAGGCTTTTGGGGGCAAGATAAGGTATAACGCAATGTCTCTAAATGCCTGGCACAGTGCTTTGTAGTAAGTGTTCAGTTAATTTAACAGGTAAGACGGTCCTGTCAAGAAACAGCAGAGAACATTAAGGCGCTGGCTGCCCACCTCTGCAGCACATCTGGGCCAGCATTGCTGCATGGGAAAGGAATGCCAGTGGCCCAGGCCAAGCTGAGGGCCACCTTCCCACCTGCTGCCTGCAAAGAAGAGGGGTGGTCAGTGCCTACCTGGGAGGTCTCCTCAATGCTCCCTGGCAGGCCGTCTCTCCAACGTCACAGGCTTTTACAGGAAGTGGCATAAGCAGTAAATCCCAATAGTGCCAGCCTAGGTGATATTGACATGGTCCAAGAATCTGAACTCCGTGTTGGCACTACTTGGTGAGTTGCCTCATTTTCTCCATTTGTAAAAGAAGCTCCAAGAAAGGCACCACATCAGTACCAGCCAGGTAAAAGAATGTGCCTCAGACAGGCGCAGCTTGAGAGAGGTGATGTCCATTATTCACCTCGGAATCTCCAGGTCTCAGCACTGAGCCTACCTACAGGACATGTGGATGTTTTTAACTAGATAAATGAATGACTATGACTTGGAAGTGCCCATTCTCTTGGCTCCTTGATTTGTCTCCTGGCTACCCCTTCCCTTTCTATGGAAAACTTTCTATATTCAGAAAAGGGAAAAGCTTTTCCTGATCATCCCACTCTTCTCCCAAGCCTTAGTTAATGCTGAAAAATACGCCCAAGATGAGGTAGAATAGGCCTTCAACAAGAATGCATTTCAGAAACCTGGTGGGCAGATTTTAAAAGGCTAATGTGAAGAAAGACAGGGTGCTTTCTCTTCCACAGAATCCAAACTCCTAAACAGTCCTCTATGTCCTGGGGAACAAGGAACCCAGCCATCAGAAGCAGAGAAAATACTAGGAGAATTGTCTCCGGGTTTTAGATCAATATACTAATGGCCTTATGGGAACAGGAGGGCTGGGTGCTGTAGAGACACGTGCACCCAGTTCACTGATTCACCTCTGCCCACAAGGTGGTCACCTCCAGAGGGATTCCGAGGAAGGCCCCGTGACCTGGGCGGGAAAACTACACATTCACCTATCTAGCTGGAAGACATGTCTAAAATGGGAGAAGACAAGGCAGAGATACATTAAGGGGAAGGGCTGGTAATTAGCAACACGGGGGTCAGGTACTTGAGGAAAGAACAAGCCTCAGAAGGGCCACCTTGGTATTTCAGAAGCAGCAGTTCCCTCATTTGTTTGTGGGAAAGGGGGACATGTCTCCTAGGCAAGGCTAACTCCCCCACAACATGGAGCAGGAGCCCAAGAGCTCCTGAAGTGAGGAGGATGAGGAGAGCTCTCCAGGGAAAAACTTGGGTCACTCCTAGGACTCAAAATGTGGCCGGGACTCCAGGGCACAAACTACTGCTCTCCAGGCAAAAGCCAGGGGCCTCCAAGCAGCCCACTGCCCTCTGTGATAGCTCACCAGCTCTTGGCACTTGCCTGCCCCAAAATAACCACTGAAAGTTTCTTTAAGTGTTAACCTGCTGCCTTTTGTGTCCACACCTATACCTGTCCTCATATCCCATCTGGTTCCTCAGCCACTCCCTTGCTCACTCCCAGGTCTTTCCCAAACGCCTCCTCTTCCCTCTGAGCCTTCCCCAGAGGCATGCAGCCCTCTCCTGGCCTCTGCATCCTGTCCATCCCTCTGAGATGTCTCTCATCCAACTCCCGGACCTCTTAGAAGCCTGCCTTACAGCCTATCGGCCCCTAGGAGGTCAATGATGATGACAGTAAGGACACCAGCATTATCCAGTCTCACCACGCGTTTGAGTTTGTGCTTACAAACATTATCTCATTTATTCCTCACAACACCTTGGTAGGTAGGGATGATTACTATTCCCATCATACACAGGAGAAACTAAAGGTCAGAAGCTTAAGTGATATTCAAGGTCATGTTGCCCCAGAGTGAGGGCTGCAGGTCTGTCTGACAACAAAGACTGCCTCTTAACCACGAGGCTTGGTTCCTTCTGGCTCTACCTGCTCCCTCTTCTCTCTTGGCAAGAAGTGTGTGTCAGGAGGCAGGGCAGAAGCTTCAAGAGTAACAGAATGCTAGGGCCTCATCTGGCAGGAGGGGGGATCGGGGCATTGCTGAGGCTACTCTGGACATCAGCCAGGGGACCTGCTAGATGTGGGTGGAATTCCCTCAACTCAGACCTCCCAGAGGAGGAGTCCCCTCAGAGGGGAGGCCAACATCCCCTGCCAGAACAAGTGATCCCATCACAGTCCCATCTGGGATGCCACCAGGACTTGTCCCTCTCAGCACAGGCTCCAGCCTTGCCAGATCAAAGAGATGTATTCCAAGGTGGGTCCTGCCTGCCTTCTGACCCTCTATCTGGACCAGGAGTCCTGATGTTCCTCAGCCTCTTTCAAAACGGAGGCTTCAGTCAACTGCTTTCCCGGAACTGGCTAGTAAGTGCCATTTCCCAGAACGTTGGCATCTCACCTCATCTAGGGCCTTCTCCAGGTGTCCCACCTTGTAGCTTACCTTCACAGCTGTGCCCTGGAAACTCAATCCCTTTGGCCCCCTCCCTCCCTTCCTCCTTTCTTCCCCCTCCAGGCTCCACACTGGGTCACCCCTGAACTGGGGGTACCCAGTGACTCAATGACTTGGCTCCCCACTCTGAACTCCTCAGGCAGAGGCTTTAATTCCCCTACCCCATACCTGAGGGTGTGGGGCTGTCATTTCAGTGACTAAGATCCTGGCTGCCCCGGCTCAGGGTACCCTGGCCTACACCCGCCTAGGTTCTCCCGGCTTCGATGGGAAGGCTTCCCAGGCGAGCCCGGAGAACCCATCTCCAGGCACAAGAGCAGCAGGGACCCCCTCACCTCCAGCAACCGAGGCTCAGGTCCCCAGCCGGTGGCCCCTCACCGCTGGCTTCTCGCCTCCCCGCCTTCAGCCGAGAAGGCGAACAATTCCTCCCGGGTTGGGTGGGGAATGGGAAAAGGCCACTGGGCAGGTGGTGGTGGCGGTGAGGGTGGGGAGCCCCTCGGCCACCGCCCCTTACCGATAGTGGAGATGTGCGAGGAATGGAACTCGTTGTCGGTGAAGCGGCACAGCAGGCAGGTCTTGCCCACCCCGGAGTCCCCGATTAGCAGCAGCCGGAACAGCACATCGTACTGCTTCGCCATGGCTGGGGCCGGAGGAGCCCAGGGCTGCGGCGGGCGGCGGGCTCAGCCCCGCTCGGCCGCTGCCATCGCAGCGCGCGCCTGTCCGGGGACGCCGCGGGCGACTAGAAGGAAGGCGGGCCGGCCCCCGCGCCGGCCTCCCAGCTCGCTGGGTGCCGGGAAGCGTGGTGCAGCGGGAGCGCGGAGGGAGGAGAGAGCGGCGGCCGCCCCCGCCCGCCCCTTCCCCTGCGCTGTCTCCGCCGCCCGGAGAGGGGCGGGGAGCGCGCGCCGAAGAGCGGCGACCCCACCGCGCAGGCGAGCCGGGTGCGCGCTCCCCTTCTGCAGGGTGCACGGCCCGGGAGGGGCCCAACCCCTCCACCCCCAACCCCCCAGCCCCCCAACCCCCTCTCCACCCCGTCCTAACCTCCTTGTGTCCGGAACAAAATCCCGGGGAAAACATTTTTGTTTTTTCTGCGGACATTCTGAATGGGTGAGTTGGAGGGAGCTCCCACCCAGCCCCCCTCTGTCAAACTCGGCTTTCCCCCCCAAATTCCACTCCGAACCTGCCAACCTGCAGTTCCGCCTCCCCTCCCCCACCCCCAGCGCCCCACCCCTTCAGAAGCTTGGTGTGGTGGTGGTGTGCCTGGGGGCCCAGTGGTTGGTCCTCATCTGGGTTCTTCCCAGGTCGGGAGGCCCTGATTAGGGTCTGGACTCAAACGGCCATCTACTCTTGAAGCCGGGATCTCCGGGAACACTCGAGAGTGTTGCTAGAATTCTCCCTCTCTGCCATCTGGCCTTCCCATAACCCTGTGTGACTGGTCTGCCCTCTTCTGTCCTCCCCCATCCCAGTTTTTCTTTAAATGGGGAAAGTTGCTGACCTCCTTCACCAAGCTGAAAAGATAGACGATCATACAAACATTTCCAAATGCAAAACCCTCTGGAAGTGTTGTGCAGGCAAAAGTCTGTTTGGGGTCTAAGCTGCTTAGGGTAGGTGCCCAGGATACCACTACATTATTTCAGCAACTAAATATTTCTGCTAGTGTACGCAATGGCACCGAAGAATGAATGGGCCTCTTTCAAGACCTAATTTACTACTGCTGAATGTGTTAACGCTGGGGAGAGGCAAGTAAATGTTCTCTGGAGTCTAGAAAATTGCCTATTCCTAAGAATGAGTATTAGGGGAGTCTAGCCCATTAGATCTTTAAAAAGTGATGGAAGTGTGTGTGTATCTGTTCTCAGGCTGAGTATTGGATGGAAAATGTGTTTTTCAGGAGTAGGTCAAGGAAAGCAGTAAGTCCATTTACTTGAAGAATTATATTTCAGGCAAAGTGTCTAAATTTATAATAAAGGGCAAACATTCTGAACCTGGTAGCTACTTTGATTACATTAAAAGCTGAGGAAGCTGATCCTGTGGATTCCATTAGGATTTCCCAGTGTGTTTCTCTTCTCTGGATTTACACTGGGTTTTTGGTGCATGCAGAGGGCTCTGCAGTTGGGGATCCTGGGGTCCTGTCCCAGCTCCTCCCCTCATCAGCTGTGTAACCTTGAGCATGTTACTTGAACTCTTGTGCCTCAATTTCCTCACCTGTAAAATTAGGATATCCTCACAGGATTGTTGGAAAGGTAAGATAATGTGTGGAAAGGATTTAACATAGTACTTGACACAGTATTCAATAAATGCTGAGGGGAAAAAAACCACCATGTAACGTTATCCCTGTGCATATGTGGGTGGTAAATATATCCCCCAGATGGCCAGGGATGATTTCCGGGACTCAGGTCTGTCCTGCTGTGATTTTCCTCCAGACCACACACAGTACCGAGTACACGTTCAGCTTGACCCCATTTGGGCACTGCAGGGGCCTTCCCATTGATCACACTCTAATGATAAATGCTCTCCACAGTCCTCCTTATTGGGACCATTAGTGGCTCTGCTTGCCTCTGTCTGGGGAAACAGGAAGGAAGTTGCAACAGGAGGTGAGTTCTTAGTCCAGAGAGAACTTCACTTTGAAGGAAATGGCTTTCCATAGGCAAGACAGGAAAGGGAGTGAGGTTTCCTGAAAAAATCCAGGGAAATTAATGCCCAGACTCATGAGAAATGGAGGCTATTCTTTTCTGCTGGACTCAGCTCAAATCCAGTAGTTTACATTGCTTAAGAAAGGAGAGCGGGGAACAGAAGAGAACATGGAGTCTCCAAGCTTCTTCCCCTCACCTTGACCCAATACAGTCCTTCTGTCTGTCCTGAGGCATATCCTTTTATAATAAACTGGTGATCTAGTGTATATATAAAGAAATAGTCTAGAAGTCCAAGCTTCTAGATTTTCCATTATCATCCTGGCTCAGCTACTTGAAAGATGTTAATGCCTGGCCGGTGTGGTTCAGTGGATTGAGTGCTGGCCTGTGAGCCAAAGGGTCGTGGGTTCAATTCCCAATCAGAGCACATGCCTAGGTTGAAGGTCAGGTTCCCAGTTAGGGATGTGCAAGAGGCAATGAAACATTAAGGTTTCTTTCCCTCTCTTTTTCCCTCCTTTCTCTTCTCTTTAAAAATAAATAAATGAAATCTTTTTAAAAAAAGATGTTTCTGAAGAGCCATCATACAGAGATCTCTCTTTCCATGTGTATGTACAAGCGCACCTATCTATGGATGCGCTGTGAGATGTTGCAACTGAGAGTTTGGGACAATGTTAGCTAAAGAACCACATAACTACTGGAGACAACGAAGTTTGCTTTAACCAGGGTCTTTGTAAATGAAATGCCTAATTCTATCCCTTTACCTCAGTCACTCATTGGGACATTTTGGCAAACTTTCCAGTTGAGGTCAATTTGAACTGGGGCAGATTTCAGTAGAACTGGGAGACATCTGACGACTGTTGCTGGAGGTCTCACAAGAAGCCTCCAAGAATCAGTCTACCGATTACATTATTCTCATTCTTTTACAAGCGACACAGTACTTGCCCCTGCTCCCCGCCACCCCAAGCCCAGCCACACTGAGCATGCTCCCAGCAAAGGCATCACTATGGGATCTGGCATAGCAACAGCTGAATAACTGGAGAGATTAATCGATAAGCAGCTCACTGCTGAGACTCAACACAGTTGGACCATGGACTCCTCATTAGCAAAACTGTATGCCTCTTCTAGAATCATATTTGCGTTTCCTACTCTGGGTGGCTGTAAGTGATGTCCTCGCCTTGCAGAAGGATTTCCTCCTTATCTCGGGATTAGAAGAAACAGGGCACACCCCCAGCACCATCTTCTCAATACTGTTCTCCATTCACATTCTTTTTCTTTTCTATCTCTGATATATAGAGAAAGGGGGAGAGAGACTCTGAAATGATAGGAAAAGAGGGAGAGGACAGGTTGTCAGACGCTTGTGCATACTGGGATTGGAGACCAAAGAAAATCTCGAGGTAATTTGTGTTAACATAAAATGACCCACAGTACAATTCCAGGGTGTCCTTGTTGTCCTGGCCCCACCTTCATGACTATTAGTTTGCTCCAGCTGTCATAACAAAGTACCATAGACAGGGCAGTTTAAACAATAGAGATTTGTTTTCTCACAGTTCTGGAGGCTAGAAATCTGTGATCAAGGTGCTGGCAGGGTTGGTTTCTTTTGAGTCCCCTCTCCTTATACCTGGCCATCTTTATGTTTACATTTTCTTCATGTTCCAATGTTATGTGGCTGTCTGTGTTCTAATCTCTTCTTAGAAGGAACACCAGTCACATTGGATTAGGGCCCACCCATATGATCTCACTTTACCTTCATGACCTCTTCACAGGCCCTAACTCCAAAAATACCTTCAGTCACATTCCGAGGTATTAGGGGTTAGGTCTTCAATATATGAATTTGGGGTGGGGGTGCAGGAACACAATTCAGCCCCTGACAAGGAACAAATCCAGAAGCTGCAGCAGATATTTCCTGTGTACAGGTAGTTTTTAGAATGATTTCATTCTCTCAGAACAGGAAATGAAAGTTGTGTCTTTCTTATGGCTTTTTGACAGGTGGCCTAGACTGTCAATGTGGAGGTTTTGTGATGGGGAAGCCTCAGAAAAGAAATACTTTTCTTTATGAGATTGAAGTTGAGAGACATGACTAGCAACCTCCAACCTAGCAACGTTTGTTGTATTAAATTTTTATTGTCCAAATTATCTTTTGGTGGACAAAATAGAATGTGCAGTTAGGAGTCTTTGCACAATGAGTCATTGTATGCATTAGTTAAGGTAAGGTCATTCTAGTTGACTATAACAGATAAACCCCTAAATTTTAGGGTTTCACACTGTTAAGATGTATTTCCCTCTCATATAAAGTCTAATGGGCAGCAAGGAGGTGGGAGTGGGGGTGGCTATGTTCCACAGTCATTAAGGTACCCAGGGTGGCAGAGACTCTGCAACAAGACTCACATTGTGGAACTCATTTTAAAAGCAAGACATTGCTCTTCGTAAGAGTTGACATGCAAGAAGGATGAAGGAGAAAGCCCACCAACCAGTAATTGGGAAACACCACATCCCATGTCCCTTACACATCAAGATTACTGGCTTTCTTTTTTTTAACTAAATATACCCCTAAGATCCCCTCTAAGATTGGCTTGTAGACAGCAGGGCAAGGGGCTCTGTAAGGGATGAAACTTTGGGACATAGCACAGTGGAGGGGAGAGTTGACCCTATAGTTTCAAGTTAGCAAACTTCAAAAAAGGTCTTTAAAAGGACTGGTATAATACACATTTGAAAGAGATCACAATATTTGTCCAGGAAATCATTTGAATCTATAAAGGGATTAAGCTGTATGTACAGTGGAATAAAACCCTGACGACTCTTTGTTAATTGAGATTTTTAACTTTCAGATCACAAGGCACGAAGTTCTTTTGAATCTGAAGGGCTGCCCAGGCATTGACTTTTTGCTGGCAGAGAGGGGAGGAGAGGGAGAGAGGATGGAATAGAAGGTTTTAAAGGGCCATGCCTGAATGTGCAGTACACCACTCTGCCCACATTCCATTGACCAGAATGCAGTCACAGGACCCTGCCTAAATGCAAGGGGCACTGCTGGGCAGCCACTGCCTCGCTGCAACAGCCCCCTATGGAAGGGGAGCAGAGCTCTGGTGCACAGCCAGCATTTCTGCCACATAAATAGAAGTGTGTAGTGGTGCTCAACCCTACCTGTGTATCAGGATGACTGGTGAAGCTTTGGAAAAACGCATGTGCCTGGGCCCTAGCTCCAGAGGTGCCGACTCAGTAGGCCTGGGCTAGTGCTTGGGAAAAATCTGCATTTTTAAAGGCACAGCCTGGGTTGAGAGTTACTGGTATGCTCTGGAGTATACTTTTCTGGCTTTACCTCTCAACAATTTTTGAAATTGTTTCTTAGATTTTTCAATGTGAACAATGCTCTTTACCTGGCTTTAGTTTTGTATCTGCTGGTAAAATAGTTTTCACCATGTTAAACATCAAACAGAACTAAGAGTCAATACTTTTGTGCAGATTTTCAGTAATAGAGTATATGTAATGATTAATAATATCAATGTAATTAATTTATATCAATATATGACACAATAAAACAATGCATTGTGTGTAATTGATAGATAATTGATAGTTTTGTGACATAGGTGTCCTTTGTGCCATAAAATCATTGTACTCAGAAAGTTATTTATTTATTTATTTTTTTGAGAATTTTATAAGAGCTTATTTGGGCTAACACTGATGACATACTCTTTCACCAAGGAGCAAAGTCTCAAATGCACCCCAAAAAGCTGTTTTTGTGAGTGATTTAAAACTTTTTTTGGTGTGTGTGTGTGGGGGGGGCTACAGGAAATAAGAATGAAAAAAATAGAATTCCATAATTTCTAAATTCTAATTTAATCATTTAAAAATTATTACCAGAGAATATTCATCCTATTGAAAGTGTTAATTAAAAAGCCATCTTCATTAGATAGATTAAATTAATTAACCCCACCCTATTCTCCTACTGCATTTGTATAAGTATTGTCTTATTTTGTTTATATTTATTCATGATATTACATTTATTTTATACATTTATTTTGTATTTATATTGTTTCTGTTTTTATTAGCTAGTGAGCTCCTGAAAGGTAAGGCTAAAATTATATTCATTGTCATTATCTTCTATAGTATATTACCCCAACAAGCACTCAAATGTTTATTACAGCGACTGAAAATTATTTAACTTAATGTCTATTATGTATGTACCAGAGAATAAGCAATGAACAATATAAAAATCCCTGCCCAGAGAGCTTACATTGTAGTAGCGGGGAGACAGACAGTTAACAAAATAAACGCCTAAAGTATCAGGTCTGTCAGCAGGTGTACATGCTTTGGAGAAAAAGGAAGCGGGAGGATGGGACAGAGTATTATGCCAGGGTGAGAGTGCTTCTGTTTTATATGGGGAGGTCAGGAAAGGCCTCAAGGAAAAGGAATTTGAGGTAGACTAAGGAATTTGAGTGAAGACTATCAGAAGTGAGAAGACAAGCTCTGCCTGAATCTGGGGGCAGAGCACTGCGGAGGTGGGAATCTTAAGCATAAACGCTCTGAGGCTGGTGGGAGCCTGGAGTGTGCGCAGAATAGCAAGGAGGCCACAGTGGGTGGGCAGAGTAGCAGCGGCAGAGCACAAGGGGAATAGGCTCAGTCGTTGGGGCCTTCCAGGCCATGGTAAGGACCTTGATTTTGACTCTGAGATAAGAGGCCTTTGAGTGAAGGTATGACTTTGCTTACATTAAAAAAAGGTTCAGCTGGTTTTTGAGTTTGTATTGGGTTAATCAGGGACAAGAGTGGAAACAGGAAGAACAGTGGAGAGATGAATGTAAGAACCCAAGTAACAGATGATGGTGACTTGGACTAGGGTCCTAGCAGTGGGATCGGTAAGCAGTGGTCAAATTCTGCATGTGTTTTCAACAAGATGTATGGGGAGTGAGGGAAAGGGACACATCAAGGACAGCTCCAAGATATTTGGAGTAAGTGGAAGGAGGAAGTTGCCATAACAGAGAACAGAAACCAGCAGTTCTGTTGCGGTCATGCTAAGTTTGAGATGCCTGTTAGACATCTAAGTGGAAATGCAAGGAGGATATTAGACACGAACTCTGGAGTTCAGGAGAAAGATCCAGGGTGGAGAAATAAATGAGGGGTTTTTCAATCTGCTGGTGGTATTTAAGACGTTGAGACTGCCTAGGCTCATAGGCGAGTGACTGTAGACAGAGAACCCTAGGCCACTCCAAAGTTAAGGAGTTGGAGAGACGAAGAAATAGCAAAGGCCAGTACTAGGCACTCCAAGAAGGTATTTCAAGGAGAATGGCATGATCACCCATGCGAAATGCCTCCAGGAAGTCAAGATGAGATGAGGACTGAGAATCTGCCCTTGGATTTCACATTATGGAGTTCGACAGGGACTTGACAAGAACTGATGGGGAAGCCAGGTTGGAATGGGTCCAAGAGACAACCGGAGGAGAGGAAATGGAGTCCCTGGTAGGGAGGAAATGAAATGAGTAATGGCGAGGTAGCTGGAGGAGGAGTGGTATCAAGAGGGTTAAAAATGGCTCTCTTTTTTTTTTCTACACCAAGAGTGGAGAGGTAGCCTGTTTGAGGGTGCTAGGAGTGATCAAGTATAGGGATAATTTCATGTTTTAGGAAAGGCAAGGCAAACTTGGTGGAATAAAGTCTTGGAGTGGGACATGAGGGGAAGTGGAGGAGGATGGAAGGGGGAGCGGGAGGGATTGGCCCTAAGTAGGAGCTGGGAAGCCATTGTATCCAGGGGCACAGGAGAGAGTGGGAAGCTGCAGAGGCTAATGGAAGAGTAACTGCGCGGGAGGAAATTAACTATCTAGGGGGATAATAGATGATTTGTTTCCATTTTTCAAAGTTTCCAAGATATGCATTGCATAGTTTCACAAGATATTAAAAGAAACAATTCATGCTGACAAATGGGTTCCCTGTAACTGCAGTGAGAGCTGTTTTGAAGCTGGCTTTATAGGCCTACACTAGGGTCAGAAGCGACCTCTAGTGGTTCATTTAGGCCATTAATTTTTTTCTTGTTTTCTTGATGGAAGTACAAAATAGCACTATTCGTATAATTTTGTATTATTTAAAAACAACAACAACTATAGTTAACAATTTAATTCAGGAAGATATCAGGCACTTGAACATAAACCCACACCATCTACAGTCCAAACTGGAGTTGCTATAAATTGTCATCACTGAGACTTTCTCATGTAAGTACGTCATTCTCTGCCCTACAGCCAATAATTATGTTCACTCTGCTTCTTGAGCAAATGGTTTTATTAAACCCAGAAGAAGGACCAATGGTGGGGCACTGTTGATCCAGGGCTGAACAATCTTCTTGGTGCTACAGAGAGTACACATTTTTCACATTTTTCATTCCCTGTTTCACCTGACTTTTCGTTGCCACTGGCTTCCTTCTGCCTGGGCTGACCCATCACCCTGCGTTAGTTAACTCGTTTCCTCATGAGAGCCTTTACTGACCTTCCAGATAACCCATACTCTCCTCTGTCATGTAATCTCACAGCGCCCTGTGCTTCCTTCTCCCTCCTGCTATTTCCCTCAGTTACATAGTTCTGTAATGGTTGTGTAATGTCTGTTTTTTCTGGTAAACCATGAGACCCATAAGAGCTGAGACTGTCTGACCTGTTCACCACTGTCTCCTCAGCACTCAGCTCAGTGCCCAGCATATAATGGGTACTCAATAAATATTTACTGAATGAAAAGACACTATACTGTGGGTGACTCTTGCCACACCTCTATTAAGATCTTGCAGATCTCACTGCAGAGGAGATTGCATGTCAGAAATGGATTTCTATTTCTTGAGGGCAATTTGCAATTGCTTTAGGTACACCCAGAATAAAGATGTAACAATTTGTTACAAAACGCTTCCAGCTACACTTCCAATAGCTCAATTTAATGACCCCTGGACATGAACAACAGGGTGGGAAATGACTGTAGGAGGGGGATGATAGGCAGGACAGGGGACAGCAATGGGGGGAAAGTGGGACAACTGCAATGGAAAAACAATTTTTTAAAAAGCTAAAAAGATTAAAAATAAATACATTTTTAGCCAGAAAAGCAACTCTTAACAAAGAAGGCTGAATCCTTAGATATGATCTGGACCTTTATCAGACAATTTTTTCTCAAACAGAGCTAAAGGAAAGACAGCAAATTACCAATACAGAAGGACGTATAGTGCAGCCACATTGGTGATCCTAGCCTACAGTCTGACTTTTCCTCAGATTTAGTAACATTCCGCCACCTTCAGGACGTAACTTGGCAACAGGACTGCTGAGATGGTATAGAGGTTCAGAAGGAGTCACTGCAAGGTATGCCTGTGTGGTATGTGGATTATTTTGAGCTAAGGGCAACTGTGACCCTGTGGGCTCAAGAGAATATTCTGCCCCCCACCCCTTAAGTATCCAGAAGAATTTTAATTAGAGGCCTTACTCATGATAAGAGATTATGTCAGTGATAATCTTCTTTCTAAAAAACTTATCTATATAGCAGGAAAAACTAATTACTAAACATCTCCTCTTCTTGTCCTGCAATGACCCTTTGAAGCCCCAAGGCACCTTGCCTCATATTTAGCTCAGAATGCCATACATGACTAATTTTAACTGTCTCTGAATCTCTTATGTATATGGGGTTCCCATGTATACATCTGTAATTAAAATTGGTCATTTTCTATTGTTAATCTATCTCAATTTAATTATTAGATTAAATTGTAGAGGAAAGTTTCCCCCCCCCCCCCCCCCACAATGGACATGGCTGAGGCCTTTAGGCCATCCTGGCCTCATCCTTAGAAGCTTCCTGAGTGCTTCTATTTGATTTCAGAAACTGAGAAGAGGGGAATGGCTGGTTGTGAAACATCACACTACCCTTCCCTGTGTCCTGGATATGTGACTTGGAAATGAGTGGAAACAGATTAAAATGCTCTGAGCAGGAAATTGAGCTTGCGTCCAAGTCTATGTGCAAAATCTGTTACCATCTTATTTTCTCCCACACCAATTGCCCCCAATAACCCTCTGTGCTCTGAATAGTTTAACATCTTGGTATTATAATTTTGGTGTAGTTCTTGTGATGTGGGCCCTGAAAGATTCTCTTCTATTGCTTGTCCAAAGGTACCAGGGGTTTTGTAATATCACAACTTCAAGTTATTTTTATGGAGGTGTATTTGATTAACCCCATCCAATGGTTTATTTTTTAATTCTGAATATCTTCAGATTAAATATCAGAATTAACATAAACATGCATAAATATATTTATGGCACGTTGTCTCCACCTTGCTGTTCCTTCCTCTTGAGCTCTTTCCCATATTGTTCACAGGGATGGCTCCTTATCATCCTTCAGGTCTCAGCTTACATGTCACTTATGTGAAGAGGCTTGGCCTCACCACCCAATCTAATTAGTCCTCTCTGACTTTAATTTCTCTCATAGACCCTGTTTTCCTTAATACCATTTGTCACATTTATTGTGTTCATTCACTTAATTCTTTCTATTCCACTAGACTGTAAGGTTTCCAAGGGCAGGGGCCTTGTTTGTTCTTTTCACTTTTGTATTCCCAGGGCCTAGCACAGTGCCTGACGTGTAGTAGGTACTCTATTAAAAAATGTTAAATAAATGAATGAATATTGCTTTGGTTGTTTCACTTCTACTTGTTCCTTCTACTGCATTTTAGTTGCTGCTACTGCACTGCAACCCCCAAGGGTATAGGAGAAATTTACAATGCCCCTTCCCTTCATCAGTGAATACTGTACTGAGATGGCAGTTCCTTTGCTGAAAAGCTGCTGGCTTCTCCTGGGCGGCTATCACGTACCCAAAGGTACACAATAATTGTGTTAGTAATAGTGTGTCTGAGGCAACCAGGAAGGAGAGCTGTCAGAAATGCTTTCAAAATTACAATCATTGGGTTCTTGGGGCCCTGAGATTACGAACTACAGCCATTACAGTTAAGTGAGAATTAGCAGAATGTATATATGTATTCTTTTGCATAACGAACCGAGGCATCCTACACCGTCTCTCAAAGGAAATTCAGCTGTATTGTACACATCCTTCCTTCCTTGCGCTCCAGGAAGCTGAGACTCTTGCAGCAGCAACTCTGACCAGTGGGGGGCGGTAGCATCTTAGTAACTGACTCCCTGAAGATTTGTAGGTAGGAGATAGATTCGCGTTCAAATCATTTTTGACTCTATCCGCTCGCCGTAGCGCCTTAACCCGCTCTAGTTTCAATGCGCGCTGTTGTTGGACGAGGCTGAGTCCTATACAGCACCCGCTGCTCTACTGACCATGGCTTCTCCGAGTTCCTTCACCTACTACTGCCCTCCATCTTCCTCTTCTGTCTGGTCAGAGCCGCTGTACTGTCTGAGGCCCGAGCACGTGAGAGAGCGGTTGCAGGACGACTCGGTGGAAACAGTCACGTCCATAGAACAGGTGAGATGACAGGACTAGGTGAAGCTCCTGCGCGGGGACTTCTGGGAGTGGGAGTCCTAGCCTCTGTGCCGCCCGTGTGCGAAACTTATCGCGGAACTACGACTCCCACAGTGCAGCGCGGAGCCCTTTCTGGGAAGCTCTGGGAGCCCGGGCATGGTCTGGGAAGTGGAGCGTTCGTGGGGAGTGGTCGTTGTCAGGGTTGTGTCGGAAAGGACAGTATCTTGGTCCCCTCTGTCTTAGGGAGCGGAGAGAATCGTGTTCTGTGTTTGGAGGTCAGAAGCACCCCGGGCGGGTCAGACAGCCCACTCCATTCTGCTGGGACATCAGCAGGTTCTGGGATAGATAGTACACTTTCCCCACCTGACTGTACCTCCGGGACATAGAGTGGAAGAGAAGCTGCCAGAGTGAGGACATGCCTTTTCACGATCTGTTTGATTTCTGACCTCCATTGCCAGGGTTGGGGCCTGCCTCGTGGCTGGTCGTTTTAGTAGTCATTCAATCGTTTGAGCACCAGTAGTGTGTGGGACACAATGTTAAACGCTGGAAATAGAAAGAAATAATAGTGCCCGAACATGAGCATGGCACAGCCTGGTTGGGGATGGCAGACAGGAAAACAATCTAGCTTGGAAAGTGTTTACAGTTAAAGTATAAATTTTGGACTACTTGTCATTCATTGAGTCCTCGAAGTAGGATCGGATCTATCTCTTTGAAAAGTGTTTAAGGAATGAGTAGTGAACTATAGTTTTGTTTTTCTTTTCATTCCCAGACTGTTCCCAAGTTATTGTGGAAATGTTTACCCATCTGTCACTAGAGAAGTGGTCAGATTGATTCTTTTAGCACTTACAAATAAACATCTGCTGACTAAAAGAAGATCTTTTAGTAAGATCAGTCCATTTTAACTGTGGAGGGACCTACTTGGACTTTTATATCTGAAGTTGGAAGCCTCCTCTGAGGCAAAAGTAGTAGTGATAGTTATTATGTTGTATATTATGGCTATAAATATAATTATGAATTACTAACAAAAACAAAAGCAAAGGCATGACTGACTGCACAGTTAGACACGCAGTAGCAGAGAGAATGTTAATACCGGAGATTTATGCTTCATGGATCTTAGGGTAGAAAAGGAAACCCTTATTCTCTTTTTAATGCAGCTCCCCAGGTTAGTTAGACCACCAGTGTGTCCTTTTACAGAAGTCTTGCAAAAGATAGCCAAGAAATCTCCCATCAATGAGAAACCTAGAGGACCTTTGCAGTATTTCTAAGCGATGAATTGTTGAGTTGATTCAGATCAAGCCTTTTTCTTTGTATCTGACCTAAGACTACAGTACTGGGTCAACTTTTATTTAATTAACTGAATTGGCCCAGTACATAAGGTTATGGATAGAATGCTAGTGGAGAAAAGGGAATAGAAGTTGGCCTGTGTATTTAGAGACCAGAACAGAGACTTCCATGATCAGAGGGGTCAGTCAAAAAAAGGAACATTATCAACAGCCTCACTGATCTGCTGTTTTTTCTATACTAGTTTTTTTTTTTTTTTTTTTTTTTCTGTAGAATGCCCCTGCTTAGTTCTTACCAGGAAAACACCAGCACTTATATTCTAAGTCCCTAGGCATAAACGAGTGATGCAGAAATGGATACGACAAGGTTCTGGTCTGTAAAAGGCTGGGCCAAGGCTAGGTTCAGATATGGAACATTGGTAGTATAGGGTGCCCAACTGTGGGGTAGATGGAAAAGGGAGAAAAGATTTCCTTTTGTTGTTATTCCAGTTCACATTTTAAAAGTCTAGGATAACAGTTCCAGAGAGTAGAAAGATAATGTAGTAGCTTATTTTCATGGTTGCCTCAATGTTTTAATAATCATAGTGCCCATTTATCAGGTCCCAACACTGTGCTAAAGGCTCCCCACACCCCGTATCATTCAATCATTGCACATTTTATAGTCAAGAAGACTGAGGCTTAGAGAAGTACTAGGTTGGTAGGTTAATAATGATATATTAATAAGAAGTACCAACCTTGCTAGGAGGAGTTGTTTACAGAAGGTACTACTGTTATTCTTTTGGTTCTGACTGAACCATTTATTCATAGAGATTTACCATCAAAGTTCAGTTTTGTGCCATTGCCAGTAGGAACAAATGCTTGTCACCTGCTTCCTCTCTGATTATTGGCAGATTTTATTTGCTGAACAACAATTTGATAATAGGAGTTAAACCTATAAATAGTGGAAAGAGCCCTTAGTTATGATTCCTTCTGCTTTATTAATTCATTTTAATTTAGTCAACAAATACTTTAGTGCCTTCTATGTGTCAGGCACTGGACATGAGGCAGTGAACAAAAGAGGCCAAGTTGATGGCTTTATGAAACTTTTGTTCTACTTCAGGATGCAGTCACTTACAAAAGGGTGAACTTCTATCTATCTATCTTATCTATCTATCTATATATCTATATATCTGGCAATCATCTGTCATTTTTTAGACCTATTAATTAGAAATGCGGTGGAGAACAAAAAAGCAGAATAAAGGAGATAGAGTGTGCCAGGAATAGGTGGAGTGGGAGCAGTGGTAGTATTTAGATAAGGTGGCCAGAGAAAACCTCTGATGATGTGACTGATATTTTAGCTGAGACCTGAAGTAAGTGAGGGAACAAGCCATGTGTGTATTTGTGGAAAAAAGCATTCTGGGAAAAGAAAGCAGCAAGTACAAAGGACCTGAGGCAAGATTGTGCCAGGTGAGTGGAAAGCTACTGTGAGTGGCAGGTTAACAGGGGAACAGGAGGTGAGTTTGGATCGTGTAGGGCCCTCCGTAAGTCCTCTCAAACACCCTGATTGAGATAGGAAGCACTGGGCTGGAGAGCTTATTTCCTTCCCCAGATTTACTCTACCCTTTTCCACCCTTGTGTCCCAGGAGGTGGACCTGCTTGACAGGCTCCCTTGCCTTCTGGCTTCTGGCTGTATTTGGCCATGGGGAGTATGGATCGGGGATGACAGAGCAGGAGAAGAATGAGATGGGCACATTTACTTCCTTCCTACAGGATTGCATGTGCTGGCATGTCTCTAGACTTAAGGTCACATCTCCCTTCAGGTGCCTTCCTCACAGTGCTCTCTGTATCTGTCTCCTTCTCTTCATAGCTTCTGGCCTGGGAGGGGATCAAGCGCCCCTGTGTTGCCAGCCCCAGAGCACTGCACTCTCTTTGGTGGTTTCCATACAGCTGCCCTTGCCTTTGTAACTCGTTCCTTTATAAACGCTCCTCAAAGCACCCACTTTGAGTGTGCCATCTGCTACCTTCCAGACTGATCGGTGACACAGTCTGACTAGCATTTCATCAGGCCCATTTAGGTCACTGTTGGAAAATAGATGGCGAGGTGGAGAGGGTGCAGGGAAACTAGTTAGGAGGCTTTGCAATACTGCAGGGGACAGGTGATGGCTGCTCGACTCAGGGCCATGGCAATGGAACCTGGGTTTTTATAGCACCTTAGGTCAGGTTCTGGGTATATTTTGAAGGTTTCTACCTTGACAAGCTGTTTTACTGATGGATTTGAGGCGTGGAGCACCTTTTATAACTCCTAAAGCAAGATGGAGTTGTGTTGTTAGTGGTTTAGTGGTTGCCTTTTTTTTTTTTTTTCTTTTTCTTTTTGCCATCTGCAGTCACCCCACCACAACTGCTCCGCAGTTCAGGCCAGTAGGTTAATACTGGTATTGTCTTCAGAGGTTATGTACTGTTAAAAACAGTTATATACTGAAGGTATTATTCCTGTTTTTTCCTGCAGTTTGCCCTTGAACAGGGGCAAAAGCTCCTCCACTTGAAATGGCATGATGTCATTAGACAACATTCAGTGAAGTAACAATCAACACGGAGGGGAATCTAGAAGAATTATTAGTTTAGTCCCTGCTATCAGAATTTTTTCTCTCAGAGGAAAAATAAAATAAAAAGAATATGCCTGAAGCCATCACAGAATAACTTATAAAAGCATGTAATTCAGCTAAATTATGACTGCATTGTGTGAGGATTTCAGGGCGGTGGTGGCCAGTCTGCTGTGGACTGAGGCCATCCAGGCAACTTCCTTTCCTGGGACTGGGGTTGGGTTGCAAAGGATAAGGATGGAATTGGGGCAGGGGAGCCATTCCAGTGGAAGGAGCCCTTATGAAGGAAGACTGACCAGGAATGAATGGAGGGTGCAGGTTGGCTGTGGTGGGAAATTAGGTCAGCTGGGTGGGGGAGCCTGCTAGTGGTGGGGTGCCGTGGAGAGCCAGGCTGAAGAGCTGGCTTGAAGTGATGGGCATTGCGCCACCGCAGTTCCTGAAGGAGGGAACGCTTGCTGTTGACTTTTTTCAAGTCATAGGGTCCAAAAGATTATTAAACGGAGGTGGAACGAATCACTGAATATGATCAAACTCACTAGTTGTTTTTTTTTAATGTGTCTGATAGAAGGAAAGAGAGCTCTCTGCTTGGTTAAGTAGTCAGTAGGCTAGCTGTGTGAATCAATTTTATTTTATTAAATTTGGCATATGCTATATTTCCCAACTGTAAGGCAATTCCAAATACCAGAAATTTCCCCATTTTCCTTGTTAAAAATTCCCCCTAAATTTTTTTTTGTCAGCTTGAAAGTACATGTACTTTTACGTATGTAGGCAAACAAATCAAATGCCTACTTACAAAATTTACATTTTAAATTCAGGTACATAGACCTGTTTAAAATCACATGCTCTATAAAATCACACTACTTTATTTTTTATTTATTTTCTCTTTGTCCTCACCCAAGGACATTTTTTCATTGCTTTTAGAGAAAGGAAGGGGGAGAGGAAGGGAGAGAGAGAAAACATCGATGTGGGTGAGAAGCATTGATTGGTTACTTCCCATATGCCCTGACTGGGGACTGTCTATGCCCAGACTGGGGATTGTATACTCCTGGGTTGGGAATCAAACCCACAACCTAGGTATGTGCCCTGACTGGGAATTGAACCCACAACCTTTTGGTTATGGGATGATGCTCCAACCAACTAAGCCACACTAGCCAGGGCAAAATTGCACTCATTTAGAAATATTGTTTTCCCCCCTCCTCCTATTCATAAAATAGTTTTCTTCAAACTCTTCACATCTATATTTGACCTTAGTATTTTTATCATTACTGGAATCACATTTTGGATGAGCTAGTATGTTTTTCCAGACCACACTTTCAGTTTTTTAAAAATTCATCCCTTGTGAGTATGGGTAAGATATTGCCATTGACTATTTTACTACAGGTTACAATTAGAATTCTCTTACAGTGTGTTCAGTCTGTGTATATCTGTGATCACCACAATTTAACCACTTTATTACTTTTTAAAGTGATCTTTAAAAGGTTTTACAATAGTAACTTCCATGTGAAAGTGTGAGTTCATATCCCTAAGAATAATTACTAAATCTGTGTTTAATTTGTCTTCTTTTGCTGATACCATCACCTTACCTCTATAAACAACCAGAACCAGACCTTATTTTAGGCTGATGTGTCAACCCCAACTGCTACCTTGTATACAAAATAAAGAATTGAAAGACTTCAACACAGCAAGAGTTACCTTGTAAAGATTGCTTATAAAGTGACTTTTTTTCCCTGAGAGAGATACATTTTTTTTAAGGAAGAATCCTTGCCTTATATTTCAGCTATTAATGATTCTTTTATCACATCTTTGGAATTAGCATGAGTCTCAAGTAGCAAATCTGCTTTCTGGAAGGGTCCTCCTCTGGGAGAGGGGGGGAGGTGTAGGAAGAAAAGTGATGGTCCATGATGGGAAAGCTGGTGCATCATGAGACTGGCTTTGGGTAGGATCTGTGAAAGAGAAAGTACCGAATGCATTCTTTGGTTTTTACGACTCACCTTATGAATGGAAATTATTCTGTGGTTCTATTGATTGGATTTCTAGAAAAATTTCAGGAAATATATTTTAAACAGGGCTGTTGAGAATGAAGACAGATGGTTAGATCTGCATGTATTTATTGCCGTGGCCCTTCAGTCTGTGGACTTGATGCTGTCACTTTATCTCTGGACCCTAGATTCTAATGCATTCAATCATCATAAAACACAAACTAATATACATCATGTGTATAGATGATATACACACATACTGATATATATTTATTAGTTTGTATTATATATTTTAAAGATATATGTTCACATGAATATGTAAATATAAATATATAGTAAAGCAGGAAAAAAACCTTTTCCTCTACCCATTTTAGGCTCTCCAGTAGACTAGCCGAAGAAAGTTAACAAGAGAAAAAAAATAACAAATTTATTACAAGTGCATTACATAAGTATGCATGGTAGTACCCATTCATCAGTAACCAAAAGGGGTGGTTAGAACTTGGTTTTTTATATTATCTTAGACTAAAACAAAGGAAAAGGGTTTGGGCCTTCTAGGTAGGGGAGGTAAGTTTTGGGAAGGGAATAGGAAAAGTATGGTAAAGAAGAGTCGTTTGGTAAGACTTGTTATAAAGAGTTAGTCTTCTCTATTGGTTAGAGTTGTTAAGAGTTGCCACTTCCTGGTACAAAGAGGGAGACATTTTTACGAAAGGAAATTTTCTTTACAATAGGAAAATTTATGCTCTGTTTTTAGAGCTTTTCCTGTCTCTTGGTTATCAGTGGCCTTTACCTCAAAATAATCCATATGCCAAAGAGGTATATTTTGGGAAGACATATTTTAGTACCCCTCAATATGTATAATCTGACTTTAGCAAACTTAAAAACATCCTGTACCTAGAAGCACCTAGCCTGTGTCCTGTCAGAAGCAGGGGTAAACTTCCAACAAACTAGTAGACTTGAACTCTGAACCATAGTGTTCTCTTTGGCTCAGTGGATTGAGCGCCAGCCTGCGAACCAAAAGGTCACCAGTTTGATTCCCAGTCAGGGCACATGCCTGGCTTGCAAGCCAGGTCCCCAGCTGGGGGCATACAAGAGGCAGTCAGACATTGATGCTTCTCTCCTTCCCTTCCTCCAACTCTAAAAATAAATAAATAAAAGCTTAAAAAAAAGAAAAGAAAATCGGAAGTTGTCCCAGATTCATCATCATTCTTGTTCCATTCTGAACACTCACAAGGGACTAGTGTAAGCACTGGCCTAGATGGAACACAGACTGCACTTCTCAGCTGTGCCTTCCTTAACCAAGAGCTGAAAGGGACAGGAAAATACACAAGAAAACATGTACTCGTATAGTTAAGTGAGTCGATGAATTCTGAATGAAACAAAAGCAAGTGGGAAGAAAACGCACTTCCTTTACTCAAATACAAGCTGATTCAAATCCATATGACTTAATATTTAAAGGCTAATGGATGAGGCCATCTCCTCCTTAGCACTTTGACACTTAGACCCCTGGGAGAAAAGCTTCCAGCCAACAACTCCTCAATGAAAAGTCCCACCTTCAGGTCCCACTCGGGCATCATCAGCAGCCAGGTACTAGAAGAGGAAAATGGAGGTTTATTTCTAAACTAAAATACCCGACAGAAACACAGAGGTACGTCATAAAGCAAAGTAGAAAGTGCTTAAAATATTCCCAGCTCAGTGTCATTTCTTCTTGGATTTTCCTAATCACATTTTCTAATCATATTCTTCAGAATGAACAAGTGCTATTCTCATGCAGTTAGTAACTGACTCATATCTGAAGATCTAAATTATGAATTCCATTAAATACCTCAGTACTTACTATAGATCAGCTTTTCATAATAATGGATAAATAAAAATTTACTTTCATTTTTCTCTTCAGAACTGCTATATTCTTCTAATAGCTTGATGAGATAAAATTCACACACTATTCAACTCACCCATCTAGAGTGTACAATTCAATGGCTTTTAGTATTTTCATAGTGGTGTATCCATTACCCCAGTCAATTTTAGACATGTTCACTACCCGAAAAGAAACCCTGCTCCCTTTAGCAGTCACCCCCAAACCTCCATCCTCCCAGCTCCAGTCTACCACTAATCTGCTTTCTATCTCTACAGAGTGCCTATTCTGGATACTTCATATAAATGGAGTCACACAGTATATGGTCCTTTGTGACTAGCTTCTTTCAGCATAAGGCTGTCAGACTTTATCCACGTTGCAGCATGTGCTGGTACTTTATTTCTTGTCATTGCTGAGTAGTGGCCCATTATATGAACACGAGTATATCACATTTTGCTTATCTGTTCATCAGTTGATAGGCACTTGACCTGTTTCCATTTTGGGGCTATGCTGAACAATACCGCTATAAACATTTCATTCTTCTTGGGTATATATCTAGAAGTGGAATTGCTAGATCATATGGCAACTCGATGCTTAACTCTTTCTTGAACTGCCAGACTATTTTCCAAAGCAGCTGTACCATTTTACATTCCCACCAGCAGTGCATGAGGGTTCCGACTTCTTTGCATCCTCACCAACACATAGTATTACCTGTCTTTGATTACAGCCATCCTAGTGGGTGTGAAGCAGTATCTCATTATAGTTTTGATTACATTTTTCTGATGGCTAATGATATTGAATATGTTTTGGGGGCTAACTGGCCATTTGTAGATCATCTTTGGAGAAATGTTTATTCAGATGCTTTGTTCATCTTTAAAATTGGGTTATTTGTCTTTATTATTACTGAATTGTAATATTATATATTCTAGATATAAGTCCTTTACTGGATACATGATTTACAAAAATTTACTCTCATATGTATTTTTTTAGGAAATGGAGATCACCTAAGAATGCACAGTATAGTTTTTAGAATACAACTTTACAAATAATATTTAGCAATAAGCCTAAATTGGTTTTTGACAAATAGTAATGGATTAATATAGAAACTTTAAAGTACTTATCTGGGGAAGAAAATGTCAAAGCAATCACCAAAAACATGCAACATCCTTTTTTTCCCTCCATTTCTCCTCATACAGCCTGCCAGTGTTATATAAAAGCATTCTTTAAATGTTCTGATTTGCATAGCAGGAGGAAAAGGAAAAAAACTAGTTGGTTACAAAAGAGTTAACATACAGGCCTGAGACTGCTAAGCTTAGGAAGGCCTGTATGAAAGGTTGACCCTTGGCTGGTGTCTGGGAACCTGGATTTCAGGAGAGTTCCCAACATTCCCCAAACTGGTAAGAGGGGCTCACTGTGCCTAAACTGCATAAACAACGTGGTTTACACTGACCAGCTACTTTTCTTCTGGGAATCTGGCACTTTGAGAAGTGCTAGGCAGAAGGCACCTCCGTGAGCAACCCCCAGTAGAACCGTGAGCTCCAAGTCTCTGACAAGCCTCCCCGGTAGACAACACGTCCTGTGCCATCACACTTCGCAGCTCGGTGGAGGAGTGAAGCCGGTCCTCTGCGATTCCAGCGGGAGAGGACTCCTGGAAGCTTAGGCCTTGTTTTTATCCAGGCTTTACCCCATGAGCCTTTTCCCTTTGCTGATTTTGCTTTGTAGCTTTTTGCTGTAATAAATCACAGCCATGAGTATGACTATATGCTGAGTCCTCTGAATCTTTGTGTTGAATCACCAGCCTAGGGGTGGCCTTGGGGACCTTGACACATTAGTAAATTTAGAAATTTAGCCTCCGGGACAGAATTAAGGGAATAGTCATAAAAACTGCACAATATCTATAAGCGAGATATATAAATTCCTTTAAAAAAATTACCAAAATCCTCACTTGTAGGAGAACTGAGGGCTAACTATTAAAAAAGAAAGCTAAGTCATGATAAACTCTAAACACTATACAGCTCTCTAATCAGAACTCAAAAAACAAAAAGCAGCTTCAGTACAGGGATGCTAAAGCACAGCCACTTTCCCTGGCCTCTCATTTTATCTGGAATTTCCTTGCCTCCTTTCCATCCCAAAGGACCAGTCTATTCTACTCTAGCGAGTTTCTCCTTTCTGCATGAGAACCCCCCAGGCAAGCAGTTACCAACTGAGTACAATACAAAGGCTAATTAACAGCCCTATAACCACAGATAATTTTCTTTTGCATAAATAGCAAAGGGCCTATAGGTTCCTTTCCCTTGGGCACAGGGCACATGGTTCAGGACCATGTTTTGTGCATATGTGTGTGTGTGTGTGTGTGTGTGTGTGTGTATTTTTTTCCATTACCATGTAGTCCCTTATACTCCCTCTCCTCCGGCAATCACCACACTGTTGTCTGTGTCCATGAGTCCTTTTTCCTTTTTGCTCAATCCATCCATCCCCCATCCTCCCCCAACTCAGCTGTCCTGCTCTCTATGAGTCTGTCTCTATTTTGCTTGTTAGTTCAGTTTGTTCATTAGATTCCACATATGAGTGAAATCATATGGAATTTGTCTTTCTCTGACTGGCTTATTTCTTAGCATAATGTTCTCCAGGTCCATCCATATTGTCGCAAAGGGTAAAATTGTCTTTTTAATGGCTGACTAGTATTCCATTGTGTAAATAAATGTCCCGTAGTTGTTTTTATCTACTCATCTACTGATGTGCTGTTTTTTTCAATCCTCACCCAAGAATGTCTTACTGCTTTTAGAGAGAGAGGAAGGAGGAGAGGGAGAAGGAGAGTGTGGAAGAGAAAGAGAGAAACATCAATGTGAGAGAAACCAGCTGAGAGAGCAGCAGGCTGAGGGCTTTGGAGGGGTGGGTGGTTGGGAGGGGTGGAGGGATTGAGCAAAAAAGAAAAAGGACTCGTAACATGGACAACAATATGGTGATTGTGGCGGGGAGGAGAATAAGGTTTACGGGGATAAATGGTAATAGAAAAAGTACAATAGAAATAAATTAATTTTTTAAAAAGTGCATAAATACAGAACTTATGGATGTATAAAAGGATTAAAAATGAACAAGAAGAAGTATATACACATAACTCAGGATAAAAGTTGCTTCCAGAAAGGGTGAGGGGCAAAATGTTAATTGTTTTCCTTCAAACAAATAACCAGAAGAAAAAAAATTAAGATATTAGCACTGCTAATACTAGGTTATAGGAAAATCGCTGTTAATTTTGTTATTGTTTGTACTTTTTGTTAACTATAAATTTCTTTTTTAAAAAAGAAAGATTTGAGCTCTGCCCAGTGTGGCTCATTTGGTTGAGCATCATCCCACAAAGTGTAAGGTCACAGGTTCAATTCCCAGTCAGGGCACATGCCTGGGTTGTGGGTTCAGTCCCCAGTCGGGGTGCCTATGAGAGGCAACCGATCGATGTTTTTCTCTCACATCGATGTTTCTCTCCCTTTCTTTCTCCCTCCCTTCCCCTCTCTCTAAAAATAAATAAATAAAATCTTTAAAAAGAAAGAGAGAGAGAGAGATCAGAAAGTGCTTAGTTTTGTGATGCCTTATCCCCTGAGCTTCCCCACATCCTACACAGATGGGCCACAACAAAGACCCTGTGTTCGGAAAGTTCATTGGTAAGTCGGTTCTTTAGACCTTATTTCCTTCCAAACAATGTTATATCTAACAGGTCCCAGGCCAGCCCTCCCAAACCTATTTAATGTAGAACATATCTGTTAGTACTAACAGTACATCTTTCATTTTCTCCAGTCACGAAACAGCTAGTCACTTAATATATGGGACAACTTTCTTAGTCCTCCCAAGTCACGGTCTCATAGTGACTTCAGACTGTTTTTTGAAGTATTGTACATCCTTAGCCAGATCATCCCTCAAACATATGTTCAAAGGCAAATATCAAAGCATATCCTAAAACCACATATAAATAAATTTTAGATTGGCTGTCATTTTAGATGATTCGCATCACTACTCCCCTTATCATCACAAATCATTCCCACACACTTGTCAAAGGGACGAGAAGCTCTGACTCAGTGGGCGTTTCAGAAATAAATAATACATTAAAAAAATTACCCCGAGAGGCCATTATTATATATCTTGAAATCTCAACGAGGACATGCCTCACCACGGAGTGGGGATGCCGATGAAGGTGAAACCCGTATCCTGTTAGCTACCCCTCCCATGTTGCTGTATCTGTTTCTTAGAGAAGCTGCACTGTGTGACTATATCATGGTGTGCTCTTCAGAGGACACAGGTCATATGGTTTCCTGGGTGACTTGGCTCTTGTATATACTTCATTTTGGTCTTGTGAGTGATGCAGAACCAATGTGCAGATATACTATTTCTTTGGTGTTGCTATGATTGATATTCTTGTAAATCCCTTAGGGGATTTTAATTCTGTTTGGTCTGTATTTAAATCTGTATTTAAACAACAAGAAGTATGACTCTTGGCAGGAATTAATTGTGTATTTGAGAATGGGCAGTAAAATGAACACCTAAACAACTATATAGAGCAGGCAAGAATAAATCTTTCAAGCAAAATGTATCTGTCTTCATCTGCTCCCTCAGTAACTGGTATCAGAGAGCCAGACTGCTGTTAGTTTGGACATTATGGATTAGTTTACTGGAAAAGTTGACTGTGATGCCAGCGTGGTACGGGGCATTCTTTCTTTTTCTCCTTGTCTATGCCTGTCTTTCCACAGAGGCCCTGAGTGCAGTCTTACAGTATACCACGGAGTATAAAACCACACCAAGCAACTCCAGCCAGTGGGCTTTTGTGGCAATAGGAATAAAAGCTGATAGAGGTCTTATCTGTATTTGTTTCTCTCTCCCATCTCCTGTGTCCTTTCCAGGCAAAAGTAGAAGAAAAGATCCAAGAAGTTTTCAGTGTTTACAAGTTCAACCACTTTGTACCAAGGTAAGCTGTGAATACGAGTTTGAAGGGATTGGGGAGACGCCACCTCTTATGAGAGGCTTTCTTCTTTCCTCCTTTTTTTTTATTTTTTATTTTTTATTGATTTGAGAGAGTGAGAGAGAAACAATGATTTGTTGTTCTACTTCACTGGTTGATTTTTGTCTGTGCCATCACCGGGGATTGAACCCACAACCTTTGTGCACGGGGTCAACGCTCTAACCAACTGAGCTATTCACCCAGGGCTCTTCTTTCCTCCTTGAGTGTATCCAACTTCGGGAGATGAGTCTGCTGAGAGACTGGTGTTTCTTGACCTTGTGGCTACCTGGATATGTTTATGACCCCAACTCCTTCCTCTGTTAGAATGCTGTGTAGGGACGTTACCCTTGGACTGAGCCAGCAGGTGTTGCATGGGGGCACCCCTCCAGGCCTGAACTCCGAGGCCTAAAGATGAAGAAGGCAGTTCCTTTTCTGCTGCTCAGGTGTGAGCTGCTGCTTAGGTGTGAGCTGCTGCTGTAGTGTTCAGATGAGAATGCTCAAGTTTTTCTTTTTCACGTTATGCTGTGAAACAGATGTAGGGTCCAGGGTGTTGGCAAATGATGGCTTCTTTGATGCCTGTTATTATTTGACTGGGAAAATGTGAGAAGTTTGAGCTTCTCCCAGCCTGGCCCTTATTGGTCGTTGTGCAGCAGATCCGTGGATGAAATTTCAAGTGGGAAACATAAGGCCTTCTGTTTTCTTCAGCACTAAGCAGGTTGAAGCCTCCTAAGCTCTTTGATGTCAGAGATTCCAAAAAAGGGATTATAAGCAGAAACTTATTCTATCATGTGAACCTTTATTTTCGCTTTTTTTTTTTTTTAGTTTTGTAATGTATCCCACTAGAATTGCATGAGGTTATTTTATTCCTTTATTAGCATTTTTCTTCTAGACATAAATTGTTTCTCCAAAACCATCCTGTGTCGTATTTCCAGCCATCAGAATGGATTAGTCCAACACTGCACGTGGTCCTCATTTTCTCTCAATGATGCAACCTCTGAACAAAGTGTGGCCGGCCTGCTGGCTGATTCACTCTGGGTGGGAAGCTGAGGGTCTCGGGTCCAGCCAGGCCACCTGTATCGCCTCCCGACTTCCTGAGACCTCCTCAACAGACTTTCTGGCCAGTTAGGCTCTGGGTACTTCTTTTTATTGGGACATTACAAATGGTTCTAGCCTGAGTTAACTGTGTCTTTTTTACCACCATTCTATTTTGCCACTACTATTTCCTTGAAAAAACTTTTTTCTCTGAGAAAATTAGCTAAGGCAAAAAATAATTAGAAAAGGCAAATTGGAAAAAGGGAAAGATAGATGGAAATGTTATCTTTATCTTTCTTCTCTGGGGAAGGAAAGAAGGAAAATATCAACTAACAAGAGGAGTCTTCCCCCAGACTGCTGAACTGAATCTCTGCATTTGCTCAAAGCTCAGACCTCAGTAAAGAACTATTGCTCTCGTCATGAGCCACAGCCAAGGATTAGCAGATGACACCATTTGATTGCTGTAGGAGGCGCTTTGTGGAGGGGCTTTTAGCAGTCACATCCCTGGTGACTCACCTGGCTGGGCTCTGAGTCACTGTCTACTGTCTTCAGCTCTGTGCCCACATCCTTTGTTTTTCCAAAGGGATCTTGGACCATTTGGCATTCCTTGTTCACCCACCATCAGAATAGAGCCCTTGGACTTGTCTTTCATTCTTCCTGAGCTATGAGGGAAGATGGTAGGGGACAGTCTGTGAGGAAGACGTTGTGTTTTGGGAGTGGTGGTAGAGGATAATAGAGAATCGGTCTTAGGTCAGATGTGGGAGGGAAACAAAAATGTTCCTCTTGGGTTCGGATCCTTTGTGGACAAAAAATATCACAGAGCTCAGGGTTTATTTCAGGAATCTCACATTTCCCATTTTATCATTGTTGCCTATGAAAATGATTATTTTAAAGGATGCTAATGAGCATCTTATTATGTTACACATGCTAAGTAATATTAGAGATATTGCCTGGCTGGTGTGGCCCAGTGGACTGAGCATGGGCCTGTGAACCAAAAGGTTGCTGGTTTGATTCCAGTCAGGGCACATACCCGGGTTGTGGGCCAGGTCCCCAGTTGGGGGGATGCAAGAGGTAACCAATTGATAGCTCTCTCACAAATTGATGTTTCGCTCCTTCTCTTTTTCCCTTCCTCTCATTCTGAAAATAAATAGTAAATAAAATCTTAAAAAAAGAAAAAAAGAAAAAAAAGATATTAGAGATGTTACACATTTTGGCTGAATGCCTGAGTATATAAATCAATATATCAATATAAAGTTGAAGCCAAATATCATCATCACAGAACAAACTTACAGAATATAAAAATAAATTGGAAAATTTATCAAAATTTTAAATTATAATCACAATTTCAGTATTTAACATTTTAGCAGTCAGACTTTAAAAGTCTGACATTATATTGTAGGAACAAACCTTTATTATTAGCTAAAGCGAATATTTAGGTATTAGCAAGAAGTCTAGCTGCTCTGACTTATTTGTTTTTCTGAGGTCACGATGCTGATCAGATGTGAGACAGTCACACACACTCCCAGGACCACTGAGCACACACAGGACCGGGGATACCAGGAATGATGCTGAGGGAGGCACTTGCCTATTCAGTCTTTCAGAACCACAGCCAAATAGCAGATTTGGCTGAAATTCAAGGCTGAGGCTGGATGGCTGTACATTTGACAATCACTTCCCATCCCAGAAATGATTTTACTCTCTCTGTAAGACTGTGAAACACAGGCATGCTATCCTGGATAAGGGGGTCTGTCGCAGGGAGCTTTTTGACCATGCTATTAATAGTCTTTTTTAGCAGCATCCTGCTTTCCCACGGAAGTGATATTTTCCTTCCCCACAGTTAGTCTTACTGTCCCACACACTTATGAATTTACCCTTTTCCATTTATTACATTACCTTTAGTAAGAAATCTGAAATGTGTAAACTAAACACACAATTTCTCTCTCTCTCTCTCTCTCTCTCTCTGTCTTCTCCCCTCAAACTCAGGTATAATTTAAAAAAAGATTATTTTTCCTTGGGAAAAAGTGGCCTGTTGCTCCTAGGAACTGAGAAATATTGATAATGGCCCTGTGCTAGCAGAGCGCTGACGGTTAAGTGTTGACAATTGTCCTGAAGTTAAAATACTCTTGAGTTAAAACTCTCAGAGCAGTTCTCACATAGGTGCCTGCCACACTTCCATGTTCTTCTGCCACTCTGTAGGTGACACTGCCTCAGAATTCCCCAAATCCTGATCACTTAGAGATGTTCTTCATACTGTTGTTTTCAAAAAGGTCCTTCCTTCCAAAAATTTCATTTTCCCACTGCCTCTCACATGGCTTATTACTGACTGACAGTGACTGGGGGAGAGGGAGAAGGGGAGAAAGAAGGGGAAGGACCTAGTCAAGGAACAGGTATAAATGACCCATGAACATGGACAACAGGACAGGGATTGACTGTGGGAACGGGGGCCGGAGGGTAGGCAGGGCAGGGGAGAGCAACAGGGGAAAACTTGGGACAACTAGAATTGAATAACAATTTTAAAAAAAGGCAAAAAAAAAAGTTACTTATTACGTGCCAGAGGCTTACTTTTTGACTGGCGATGCCCCTGGCTTTAGTGGGTTTAAAATCTTCTCAGGTGCCAACAAAGGGCTGACTCCCTGTCCTCTCGCCAGTTACAATCAAAGGCACGATTCTCAGGGATGCTCCAGGCTTAGGGAAAGGAAGTGTGTTTGCTGCCATTCAGTCTGCCACATTCATTTAAAGCCACTCATTCCTTCGCGCCCTCAGCAGCAGTATCCAGAGGTTCTCTTGTTCAGTTGCTTAATTCAAGTCTCTAAAAATGCCGGTTCCCACAGGGAAGGTTAACCTCTGGCTGGTGGGTCTCCTGCAGTGTGGTGTGTGCTGACACCCGAGGGAACTGAGAAACAAACCCCTGAGCCAGAGCAGAAACACTCCTGAGTCTAATCACCCCTCTCCTTGGCTTCTCTGTTTGATTGCATTTTAAATTGCTTTGGAGAGTCATCATTCTTTTTATCGAGGAACATATATCCAGGGAGAACAGTCCTTTTTGGTTAGTTAGAAACTGGCCTTAGTATTCCTTTGTTCTCTCTTTTGTGCATTTGACAAATAGCTGTTGAGACCTGTTCTGTGCTGGGCACCGATGCTGAAGGCAGACGTGAGCTGGGCTCCCAGGGCTCCAGGGCGGGGGCTGGGCAGGCATACTGAACAGAGAGATAATTCCACTCAGCGCGGCCCCTTCTCACCTGGTCCCTTTTCCCAGTGCTGTGCTTAGGATCCTGAACTTTTATTTACAAGGAACCTTTAACCCTGACACTTCTAAACGAGGTGACTAGTGTTCTCCTTTGGAACTGAGTATTTTTCCTTCCTTCTGTGGTTTAGCATTACAAGGTATTCAGCATATCCGAATTTCTTTGCCTGTTTTTTAGGTAGAAAAGAATTGACCTATAGAAAACCCCACTGTGAATCGGTCCTTTCAGAGTTCTGTGCTTGCCCTCGCCTGGCTTGGGTTTCTCAGCCTCCTCTCGGTTCTTGAGTGGATCCCTGCCTGCCCTCATTAATGGTACCTGTCCTGGTCACACCCAGCCAGCTCTGCCAGGGCCAGCCCGTATCGTGAACAATTTCAGCAATTCTGATCTCGTTCAGTTCCTTCACAACTCTACTTTTCTGCTCTCCCCATCTTACCAGTTCTCACCACAACACCTGCATTGCTACTTCTGCTAATGGGTCCCAGCAAGATTTCCAAGGAAACAAAATCATGTAACAGTGCCGGCAGAATGGCTTCACTAAAAGTTTATACCACTTAGCTTCAGCTGGGCCCTCACTACTGCTTTCTAATCCTCTTATTCATGTCATGTAGATACCCTGGCACACTGCAACCACAGTGGCCAGTCCACAGCTCTCCCATGGTCTTGTCTCCTAATCCCTGAAAAAAATTAGGCTGTCCCCTATTAGTCTCCGCAGTTTCCCTCTTCCCCACTTCAGAGTCCTTGCTTTGTCTAACTTAACACTCTCTCCCAACATTTCCGTCTCCAAGAACGTAGAACCCTTCCTTATGGCCAAATTCACCTCTCCTCTTGAACCCTTGATCCCAACCCTCCTGCCTTCTCCCTGGGGACCTTCCTGGTGGATTGCATCTGGCCTCTTGCATTTCCAGCATCTCCCTCTTCCTCGCTTCTCCTCTCTCTGAACCACCCGTCTTTACCCATCAGGCCAATGCTCTTGTCTTTCTTCCCTTACAGTCACTGCAAACTCACTTAGGTTGTGGGTTTGGTCTCCTGCCACTAGCTTTTGACCCCCCCCCCCCATTCAGTGTGCCGAAACTAGTGTGACCTAGAAAATGCAAGTCTGACCATGTCTTTCCTGTGCCTGCAATATTTCAATGACTCCCTTTAAAACTGTTCATTACAAAAATTTTTATAACAGCTTTAATTCATATATCATCCAATTCACCCATTTAAAGTGTAAAAGTTTAGTGGTTTTTAGGATATTTAGAGTTGTGCAACCATCACCACAGTTAATCTAGAACATTTTCATCAATTCCCCAAAACCCGTCAGCTATTACCCTCCAACTCCTGCCCCTTTTGCCCCCTTTCAGCCCCTGACAACCACTTAATCTATTTTGTCTTTAAGAATTTTCCTATTCTAGACATTTCATTTAAACAGAATTATACAATATGCGGTCTTTTGGGACACCGTCTTTCACTTTGCATAGTGTTTCCAAGGGTCATCCCTGCTGTAGCAGAGTGGCTCCCGTTTGCTCTCCGGTTTACAGTCACACTCCCAATGCTCTTTTAAGTCTGTCCCTGTAGCGCTAAGTCTGGCTTCTCACTGCTCACTGCCTTGTGCTTTGGCTCCAGCTGAACTAAACCACACTCACTGGGATGTGCCATGGTGTTCCTTTCCTGAAACACCCTCTGTCCCCTTCGTTTTGCCTGGCTGAATCATGTCCTTTTGGTCTCCTTCATTCACGGACTCAATGCTGCGTCCTTTGGGGTTTGTTGCGCCCCTCCGTGCCTTCCCGTGTGCCACCAGAGCCCCCTGCCTTTCCCATCAGACTGTTTGTTGGACAGGCCCATAATCGCCGTTGGCTTGTCTACACTTGTCTCTGGACCATCGCTCGAGGGAGCTGAGTCAGCATCCACCCCAGCCCTGGACCCTCGGCCCCCACAGGGTGGGTGCTCACTGAGTCCTGACTCCTGCACCTCCTTGAAAGAGCAGAGTCTGACCTTCTCTTCTTTATGATCTGGAATCTACTCTTAGCAGCCCCTAAACTCCCTTGAAGGTTGTCAGCCACTGTGTCGCTTGTCCTCTTCTTCCTCGGTCTCGCTGTGGCATTTGTCACTGCTAAATACCTCCATGAATTCCCTCCTTCTGAACTGCCTGTGACCCAGCACTGCCCGTGACCCAGCGCTGCCCGTGTCCTCCCCAGCTGATGTAACTAACACTCTTCATTTGTCTCCTCGGGCTCCTTGTTCTGCTCCAAGGACGGGCCGTCCCCCAGTCCTGCCCTGAAACTTGCTCTCTGCTCTGTCTTGCACTCCTGCAGCTTCCCCTGTCACGCGCATGCAGGTAAATGGTTCCCAGTCTGTCTCTGTCACCTGGCTCCTGCTCTTGAGTCTCACATGTGTTTCCCACAGTGCGACTGACATCCTCACCTGCATGTACTTTCAGTGCCTTAAAGCCCACCTGTCCAGAAGGCAGCTGCTCATGATCACCATGCTAGTTCGAGCCTAAGTACCTCTCACCTGGTTGACTCTTAATAATTGTTCAGTAAACAGTGGTTGAACTGAGTACCTCAAAAAGAGAATGGTTCGTCTCTCTCCCCACTTAGTGCTTTCATTGAATCCAGTTTGTAAACACATATTGAATACCTACTGCTGGCGGATAGTTTTGCTAAAGCACCATTCTGGTCATTTTCCTTCCTCAGCTGAAAACCTGCAGGGCTCCCCTTTGCTTAGTAATTTGGGTAGAAATTCCTCAGCTGGAACCCCGGATCTCTGTAAAGATGGGCTTCGGCTGCCTTTTGACCGTTCCTTTCGTTTTTCACTCCTAATATTCAGGCTAAACCTGTGACCTGTCACTCCTCTTACACACTAGACCTGGGCTGCATATTAAGTAGCCATTAGCCACCTGCAGCAATTTAAACTTAACTAAAATAAAGTTTACAACTCAGTTGCTCAGTCACACGAGCACATTCCGAGTGTTCGAGAACCACATGCGGACAGTGGCTGCCCTGTGGACAGCACAGCGACATTCCCGTCATCACTGAAAGTCCCTGGACAGCGCTGGTCTGCACCTTTTTGCTTCCATTCCTTCCGGCTGAGCCATCCTCCCCTCACCTCCTCCCCTCTGGCCACCTCTACCTGTAACATGTCTCCCACTCCCAGGGCCGCCCACCCCACATCCCTCCTCTTCCACGTAACCTTTCCTGGTCATTCCCTTCTCAGTGAGTTGCCGCTCCCTTTAGAGCCTTGGTGGGGTTTGATCTGTGTTTCCTTTATGAAACCTACCCATTTCCCCCTTACATTGTGACTGTTCATCTCCTTATTTCATTTCCCGTACTGAATTGGAGGACTTTCTGAGGTAAAGACTACATTAATGATCTTATTTTGTGCACAGCGTAGTGGGAGTTCAATAAACAATTGTTGAGTTAAATACCTAGAAAAGAGAATGGTTCTTCTTTTATTTCTGGAATTAGCAAGCACAATGAATGTTTTGCCATTTCCATCTTTTTCCTTTTCTTTGTAATTGCACAGGCCTCTTCCGCAAGACCAGGCACGGAGGGCAGCCTGTCCTCTGCCTGCCTGCCTGGGCAGGTGGCCATGGGCGGCACATTCCATCTTAGAGCCTGTATTGCTGACATCAGAGCCAGGGAGAGCGGCTGGCTGCAGAGGACTGCCGTCTTCTGGCTGGGGCTGTGGGTCAGCATGTAGGAGGTGGAATTTCAGGGAGGGAATAATAGATGGATAACTGAGGGGCAGGCAGAGTTCGAACTTCAGACCTCAGAGAAGTGACTCAGAAGAAATGACTGGAATGACGGAGGCCAACCAAGTTGGGGAAGTGGCAAGGCTCAGATTTAAATTGCTTACAAGATGGGGAGCCACCGTTAGACCCTGGAAGAACTTTCTGGGGTGGTTTGTCACTGCCTTGCTGTGTGTGTTCATTGTGGCTTTCCACTTACCCCAAAGTCCCCTGCCCTGAAGAAGGGGATCGTACCCAACACATTTGCCAGCACAGTTTCAGACACTTTAGGGCCGTTCAGGTGCTGGACTCTTTTCTCTGATTTAGCTGCCCTTGGAGCTAAAGAAGTTGCTGGCTATCCATTCATTGGGGGCAGGATGTCCTGAAGCTGAGAGTGAGTGTGTGCGCACGTCTGTGTGCACATGTGTTCTCTAGTGGGGTGGAAGCCTAAGCTAGTAGAATAAGTTTACACGTTCTTTGTCTTTCCAGGCTTGTTTTGCACAAGGAGAAGCACTTCCATTACCTGAAAAGAGGCCTTCGACAGCTGACAGATGCCTATGAGGTAAATACAGTGTCCAGGAGCTCTTCCTTTCACATGATCAGCCAGATCATTCTCTCTTTGTGCTATTTGAATGCAGAAGACTTGTGAGTCTGATCTGTTGCTAGTCACTCATTGTACATGTGCCCTTGACAGGAACCAGGTGCACAGGAGTTCAGGCTCTGAGCTCCCTACTCTGCATCCTCCCTCAGAGCTCACAGAGCATCCTAGACAGGGATGGCTTTCTTCCTGTGGTCATGGCTGAAGGGGTCATGTGCTTTCTTCTACATAGCCTGTGACAGCTGGCTAAAAGGCACTTGTTATCTGTTTACCCCTTACCCTTTGCCCTATAAGCTGATATAATCCCTAGGCTGCCCAAAGGATCAGTATATAAATCCCAGAGAATACTGCTGCAGTTTAACAGTGTAAACATGCCCACTGTAAAGTTCATATCCCTCAGATCCCTAGGGTTCCACGGAGGGGCCTCAAGGGACAGGCAGTGATGGTGGGAGAGTGGAAGGGTGTTGGGAATGGGGTTGAGGGGCAGGCAGGGTGTGAATATGAACAGGAGGGCCCAGTCTTCCTGTCCCGCTTTACACAGAGCAGCCCTGCTCTTGATTTGCTTTTTATTTTGGGTTTGTGCATTTGATTATTTACTCCAGGGATGGGCCAACTCAAACGCCTATAGACCCAAGCGGTAGCATAAATAGGAGAAGTGGGTTTGGGGACACTGAAGCAAATCAGAAGCCCCGCACTTTTACTCGTTCCTGCCCATTGCTGCCATCTAGGAATGCAGAGCCAGGATTGTCAGATCTCCCTCTCTCTTTCCCAAATGAAACCAGAAATTCAGATTTTTATGTGAATCTCCAAATGTTAAAATGCTGCAACCAATTTTAAACGAACAAATAAGCAAACAGAACACTACAGGAGCAAGCAGAGCACATCCACAGGCTAGACTGAGCCTCGGGTTCCAAGTTTTTAATCCTTGACTCAGATCATCCATGGTTAGGGCCCAGCCCTGATACAATTAGTACCATACCAACTAACAACCCATGGAACCATGTGCTAAAGGTTTACCGTGCATTACCTTATTACTCCTTGCAACTAACTACTCCATGAGGTAGGTGAGGCTTTACTTTTTACAGATAAGCAATCCGGCATGGCAAGATGAAGTCATTTGTTCAAAGGCAAATAGCTAGTAAGAGGAGGAGCTGGGACTCAAAGCCAGGCAGGCCAAATCCGTAAGTGTCTTCAGTCGCCACACCAGGTGGCAAGCTAGTCATAGCACATTTGTGAAGAGGGCAGCATGGACCAATGGGAGGAGCACTGGCCTGGGAGTCCAGAAACCTGGGTTCTTGTGTCCTCTCTGACATTTATGGTCTTTGTAACCTAGAAAAAGTTCATCTCTCTGGACCTCATTTATATACTTTAAATCTGGGAATCGGGGGCAGTAATCCTACGTGCCTGCCTGGCCTTGAATGTTCCATACATGTTTATGGCTTGAATTAGGATGAAGTTCTGTTTACAAGTCATCTTTGGATGCCTTTCCCAGCTTCCACAGGCAGAGTCCGTCAGTCTCTCACATGTGCTTCTGCAGGACTGTTTCTGCCATTACAGCATTTATCCAGGTATATGCACATGTGTGTTATATGCCACCTGTTCCAGAAAGACAGAAGGTAATCTGTACTTATGTGTCTGTCCAGGGCCCTCTTCCTCTACAGATAACCACACACATTCTATATTCCAAGCATCTCAGGAATAGGAACAGAATTTTATTCATTATTGTGCCCCCAGAATCTAATACAGTGCTTGGCACAAAACAGATAGTTACTAAATATTTGTTTAATCAGTGAATGAGTTAACCCAGGAAATCTCTTTCTGGGATTATATCTGTTCCTGGGTCTACACTGAGAACACAGCCGCACTTAACTTCCTTGATGTGAGAAGTACTCTGCTCAACCTTCCTTAGGTGCCTGTCACGGAAGGACCCGTTGGGTTCAAGGTAAACTTCTCTGTCCCGTTGTCCTTTCCTCACATATGGTTGTTTCAGCTCCTGGCTAAGGCCACAAAGCCAAGTGTCCTTTATTCACGGATTGTTTGTCAGGTGCCCTCCCCGCCTCCCTGGCCAGGCTGCCAGAGTGAGACAGATGCCCTCTTGTCAGCAGTATCTCAGAAGGATTCTGAATAAGGGGTGTGTTTTCTCCCCGGTGCCTTTCACAGTGTCTGGATGCCAGCCGCCCATGGCTCTGCTATTGGATCCTGCACAGCTTGGAACTGCTGGATGAGCCCATCCCCCAGATGGTGGCGACAGAGTGAGTCTGGCTGCGGGAGATCTAGGCTGTTCTCTGGAACTGTACTTAGGGTGCTTTTTGTGGTGTTTCTGTTTTATTTATTTTAAATGAAAAACACAGAGTGCTTTAAAGAAACCCATGCTTTCTTCGCCCTCAGTAACTTCCTGAAACTCCTCCACTAGAAACCCATTGTAAGCTCGTGGGTAGAAAAAGACTTTGAACTCCCAAGGGAAGGATTGTGATTTCTTCTGTGGCCTTTTCTTTTGGCTCTTGTTCTGGTCTTTGAGAAAAGTCTTCATCATCAACTCTGGGAGGGAGACATGATTTTGCCAGAAAGTACAGTATGCATTTGAATAGCTTCTGTGGGGAAGCATGTGCCAACCCAATGGACAAAAATGCCTTTGCCTTCCATAAACACCTCCACAGAAGTCCCTCCCCACCAATGCCTGGGGGACAGAGTAGCTCTTCATGGCACTGGAAGGATTACTGTGTTGGTGTGTAGATGCCATGACTCACAATTTCCTTATGATTAGAGATCTAAGCAACTATTGTATCGGCAGCCGTCCGTCTCGAGAGACGATGGTGTAGCTTCTTAAGAGTCTATCTGCACCGCCGAGAATGGTTGTGCAGTCCGACTCGGGAGTGACACGGTATCTGTCTCCTCCCGTGTTGAATCGACATCTTGCGATGACGCTGGAGTGTCCTCTCCAGTGAAGCTGAAGCTACAGAGCCTGGGCAGGGTGATATGGAGGGTCTGCTGTTGCCCATGCAGCAGACCCCCCCTCTCTTCGCAGCTGAAGGGTCCAAGGGAAAGACGGAGTCAATACAGCTTGGCTTCAGGTGCGCCGCAGGAGTTGCCGGTGTTGACTACAGCGTCAAACCGCCTTAGGGACTCCGGCTCCGGATTTTCTGTCGGGGTTTACTCCCTTAGCCTTTCCCCTGAAGAGGTATGCCGCAAGGCAGCGGAGGTTTTTTGGAGTCAGAGTTTTCCTTCTCTAAGCAACTAATACTTCCCAAACTGCTGGTGCAGATGGTGTTCTCAGTGTGGTACCTCATCCTTAGAAGCTTGTGAAATATATTTTTTAAAGAAGAAGAAGCTGATCATCATGGCAGTCTTAGGGCTACCTGGGGGAGGAAAGGGCAGCTGGGAGTCAGACCTAATGTCCCAGTTCTCAGTGAGAGAGAGCACACACCCCATCGCAAGCAACTTGATTTCATCCACTCCCCCAGGGCTCCTGAGGGAGCGAAGTCGGGGGGAGGAGGCCCTGAGCCAGGTTCGCTTTCTCAAAGCACACAGGGGTGGCTGTACCAGGATACGTGGAGGCTAGCCCATGCCCCTCCTTGGTCACAGTGCCCTGCCTGGGTCACATTGTCAGGTCAGAAGAACAGAACTGCACATTGTCTCATTCACTCTGTCTTAACAATAACCTCTCATTCTTGCCTTCCTGGGCAGGGTGTCTTGTGATGAATGTGGATAGGGAAGATAATAAAGAATTAGACCATTAACCCTTGTGATATATACGATGCTTTCTGAGTGAGAGGAAAAATGGGCATTGTCTTCCCTATCACGATGCTGCTGCAGGCCTACTTGCTTCTAGCTCAAAGTTCCTGCAGTACCAGGCATTTAATTGTCAAAATAAAGGCCCATGTGTTTTGAAATACCACTTGGGGTTGTGGCTTGTTGGAAAGTTTCTCCCTAATGCATACACAATCAGGATGTTCGGTAGGGTAATGGGAAAGTCGTATAGGAGAGGAGAAATAGGGAAGGGGGGACTCTGAGAGTGAAGCACAGATGCCCCCTAGAGGAAGACACAGACCTATGTGAAGCGGGAAGATAGTGATAACGGGGTTCTCTGGGTCAGCACCAATTGTGGGTTTTTTCTACCTTGTCTATAGGGAAGGCTTTTCTGAGGAAATGAGTGTCAGAGCGGCTTTTGTGGCATCTGATAGGAAGACAGGACCCCTCTAAAAGGCTTTTCACACTGAACAATTGGAGACAAATAGTCATAGCAAGGGATGCTTTAAAGGATATTTAAAGTTTAAGTAAATTATGAAGCAGTGCATACAATGAAATGCTATGCAACCATTTAAAATTTGAAAAGGTAACAGATGCTAACTAGACTTATTGTGGTGATCAGTTTGCATATATACAAATATCAAAGTATTATGTTGTACACCTGAAACTAATATTATAAGTCATTTATACTTCAATAAAAATTATATGTAAATATGTATATTTGAATATAAAAATTAGTATACTTATATAGAAATGTTCATGATTTAAGTGCAAAAGGGAGTTTAAAAGATTTCACTTTTATAGATTAAAAATATAAATGGTTATATGCATAAAAAAGCCAGATATATATACACATGGTAGTTATTATTACCATGGGGTTAAAGGTGATATTTTCTCTTTCTTTTTTCTGAACATATTTGCATTTTCTAAAATTTCTACAACGAACCTTCATTGTTTTATAATGAAAGGATGTTTTAAAACTGAAAAGCTGATTTCAAGAACAGCTTGATAGCAAATGACTAAGTTTCTGCTTCATGGCAGTCTTGAAAGCTTTACATATGGTTCTGCAGAGCATCAATTTAACAAACTCTTAAAGAATTACTTAGACTGTCCTAGCAGGCAGTTAACTCTAGGTGCTGATAATATTTGTTATGAACAGAGCCTAGTAGCTCTGACCTACAAGGAAAGCAATTTTTTTTTAAGATACAGAGAAATCTTAATGACTTCTATAAAAATATGGGGATTTGTTTTTTAGACGACCTGACACAGGATATTGCCTTTTTATTTATTTTGCACAGGAAAAAGAAATGCTTTGAAAATGTGGACCATTTTTTTTTTTCTTCCTCACACAAATATTAAGGTGACCTAGAGGCTGAATTTAGCTCTGGACTTTTATTATTTCTTGTCCTCTCTTCTCCCCATTCCCTCACCTAGTACGTGACACACACATACACATACTTTTCTCCTTCCTATTTTGTTCACTGTTGTGCTTCTATTTGTTCAGGGAACAAAATGCCAAGCTGAGTTCCCTCTACTGGTCAAAATCACTTTTGTCAGCTACTGTGACTGCTGACTGAAGCCAGCAAGGCCAGGTTTTAACTGCTCTCGTCAGACCTTTCAAGAATAACATATTCATAGGTAGGAATGTAGCTTGCCTCTGTGAAGACATTATACCCACAAATGTATACATATTTACCCAAAATAAATTTGGGATCCAGACTAAGTACATTTGCTTTTGTTCACAATTTTAGCGCTGAAGGAAGCGTCCTTTAACGAGAATCCCATCAATGCTTTGTTATTGAAACCACTTGAATGAAATGCACAGACTAAAAGGAAAACCGCAGGGAGACCACTGCACTGTTGAGTTAGGTTTTTAGCTTCTGTAAGATCTAAAAATTGTCTTTAGCTTATAAATTGTTTTAGGATTTTTACACTTATAAAGTTTTCCCGGAGATTAAACTTTTCATTTGTCAATGTTTATTTTCCTTTCAAAAGGTTATTAGTAGCTTCTTCCCTGAATAACTCCTTATTTTTTCCTTTTAATTTTTAAATTAAATATAATTTTGTTTCTTTACCTTTTAGTAAGGATACCTTCTTTGTCTTCTGAGTTTTTTTTTTTTTTTTTCCAGCAGCACCTGGCATCTAGGGGGTAGAGGCCAGGGATGCTGCTAAACATCCTCCACAGGACAGTCCCCACAACCAAGAATAATCCAGCCCCAAATGCCAATAGTGCCAAGGTGGAGCAACCCTGCTGTAAAATAACCAACTTTAGACTTGACCACACATTCAAAATGGCAGCATCCAGGGGATTGCCCGTGCTTGATGAAGAATCAGAACACCTGTCACACCCCATGGCAGCCCTGGCCTCCTGGGATCAACAAGGGAGCCTGCTTGCCTTTCACCTGTTCTTTGCTCTATCTCCCTAGGCCAGGAGTTGTCCTCTCCCTTGTAGTATAAGCTGAAGCTGTTCTAAGTATGAAATCTGAAAGGCTTAGTACTAGGAGAAGTTTGATGTCAACTCATTCTTATTACATTGGCATCTACTCCTGAGCCATTCTGCTCAAGGATCACTGTTCCTATTTCTGAAGCTGTAATCTTTGTCACTTATTCTCGACCTTAAGTCTGTCTGTGGTAACCTATTCTGGTGCTAACGTTTTTCTTACATCTAACCTGAAATCTTGCTGCGGATTTTTGTTTTTGTACCAGAAAGTTTGTATAATTACCCTTTGTATTTTGAGATATGTTGCTGGGTAGCTTTCTCCTATGGTTGCCTGTAATATTAAGCCTTTTAAGAGTTTTTATATTTAGCGATTTTTACAACTCTAATCCAAATTTCCTTTGAGTTGAAAAATGGCGGCTTGAGCCAGTTCTGACCAATATTGTGTTTATAATGCTTTTAATAGACACTTTTGTTATTGTGCACAACTGATGGATGCTAACCTCTGGTCCTTCTTCTGCTATATTCCTAGTCCTTTCCCATGTTACATTTATACACTTTACTCATCCCCCCTCCTGCCATGCCTGAGTATGTATATTGCTACTTGTACCTATTTCATTGCTTTTATTCTAATTGGCTTCTGATTTGTTTTATATTATTCTACTTTAATTCTCACCATGGAGGTGTTTCCCTGCTGATTTGTATTATTGTATTATTCACTGTACATGCTTTTGAGTTCTTCCTTCAGTTAGTGACAGTGATGTCCAGAATCGACCACATTAGGTCAGTCTTCAACTGTCTCCTAAAAGTCTGAGTCAACTCCTTATAAGGCTGATGGTAATTCTTTGATACTCTTCTTTGGACTTGATCCTCTTGTAAGTTTTACATACTCCTTCATAGTTGAATGTTAGAGTGGTGGTGTCTAGTAGAACTTTCTGTGAAACTGGAAATGTTCTATATTTTGTGGTAGCCACTAGTGACATGTAGCCTGAGCAGTTGCAGTGTGCCTTGTGTGACCTAAGGAGCTACATTTTAAACTTTATTTAAATTAAAAATTTAAGTAGCATCATATGGCTAGTGTCTACCTATTGGACGGTGCTGATCCCTCATATTACTACCCAAAATGTGGTCCCCAGCCCGGCACCATTGCTGTCACCTGGAAGCTTGCTAGAATGCAGAAATCCGACCCATCTAGGCCTACTGAGTTAGCTCTGCATTGATCCCCAGGTGATGCCTATGCACGCTTAGGTTTGAGAAGCGCTGATACTTGGTTGTACATTTGAATCAAATGGGGAGTTTTAAAAATATTCCTGCCTGGGTCCCATTTGCACTGATTCTGATTTAATTGGTATTAGGTATGGCCTGAGCATTGGGCATCACCCAAGGGATTCTGATTGCCCAGTAAAAACATGTGGTGCTCATACTTTGTGTGTATCCAAATCACCTGGGAATTTGATAAAACTATAGAGCCCAGGCTCTTTCCTGCTTCAGCAAGCCTGCATCTGTGTGTTCTTGACCAGCTTGCCAATGAATCTGATAACACATATTTTGGGTTTGAAAATCCTTGATCTAGAAGATAGTTTCCAACTTTGTTGGTAATGGTCATGTCATCTAGAATGAAATGCCTTGCTGATTTGAAAGAAATTCGATCTGCTAGATCTTTTAGTCATATGACTAAATGAATAATTCATGAATACTTGTTTTTTACAAAGTGTTAGTTGGTGCATTTCTAGTCTTTAAGATAAGTTTTTCTCCTTTTGAGAGATAGAAGTATCAGTCACATTTAGGTTTTCTGAACTGCTAAGAATTCTGCGGATGACAGCTGGTAGCTTCAAGGTCAGTTTGCCAGTTACTTAAGGTGCTGGCCTCTGGATCAGAATGTTCCATAATGCGGAAGTGTCTGAAAGTCAAGAAAAGCCCAATCCCCGTGCCCCAGCGGAGCCCCATGGGCAGTCAGATGCAGCCTGTCAGCTGACAGTGGTTGGCGTGGAGGAAGGATTTAGAGGTGTCTGGTACATTCTGATCCCAGCTCATTCCAGGCTTTAGGCTACCGGGTCAGGACAGTTGCATGTGGCATGATTCCATCTTAGGAGCTGGGCCAGCAAATGGATAACTAGGTGACTTTTTTTTCTCTTTAATGTGCTAAGTTTTATATCAGCCAAAACAAAGAACACTTTATGTGCTAGTGCAGCCAGCCTTTGTTAGGACGTGTGTTTATTAGCTATTTGTTTCTGGGAAGTGTGATAAAAATTAAGGATGGTTTGGGAAATATGTCAACAACAAACTCATTTTCTCTACTAAAAGTAATTGCTATTAAAAACATGCCACAAAACTCTTCTTTTTCTGGTTATCAACTTCAGTTTCAATCCTTGTGTTTTCTACAGTACAATTTTAGGTGCAAATAGAATTTAATGTGTGTTGTTTTTGACCTGTGATGGTTTCAGGACTCCAACAGCAAGTCAGCAGCATTTTCTGTTGCTGTCCCCACCCAGATAATGGAAGATCTGAGATCAAACATGCTGTGGAAAAGCAGGAATAAACTGAGTCCTAGTGGAGATTAGCTGGGCTCTATGTGGTCTCTCTGGCCTTGTAGATAAGAAAGAATGAGACGAGCCTAGGAGAAGGCTGCCTGGGCACTAAAGGGACACAGATTTGCAGTTCATTCTCTTACATGGAGGCCTGGGGTCCCAGCTGAGCTGTGGGGAAAGAACTTGGTAACCAGAACTTTCCTGGGGCACCCCTTTCTGGTGAACTTCAGAGCATCTTGGTCGAATAGGGGCTTTCTGGGTTTCACCTGGAGCAAGAATGTACCTTCTAGGCAAACTGAGGCCGGGTTTGTGGGCAGGGCTTGAAGGCCAGCCCTCACTAAACAGGTCCCGCAGTGAGGTGCATTCAGTGACGTGCGTCAGCAGTACTTGAGGTTTCCTCCATTGAGGTGAGCATGGTTCTCCTAACCATGGAGGCAGACTCCATAAGAGCTTGTGTCTGGTCGGTTAAAGGAATAAAAATCACTAGCCCACTGGGGCTTGGGTGGCGATGGGAGTGAGAAAGCATCTCTTTAAATATTCTTGGTAGGCCTTGATGATGGATCCAGACCTGGGTGGCTAGTATGGAAAGAAGTAGTCGAACACCATAATGGAAAGTACGGGAAGGGTTTGGTCAAGAAGCCTGAAAAGCATGACTGTCCCCCCAGTTCTGTGTGAGGCCATTTGTTCCTGCCCAGCCTTATGCTTTTGCTTCACCACTAGGCAAATGCTTAAATGTAAAACTCAGATGGGAAGGCACACAATACTGATGATAGCAGGGTAGAGAGTTAGGCCTTTTGCAGGATTAACTACTTTTACTATATACTCAAGAGGTGGGAGGAGAGCTGTTTGCTTTTTCCTTATGAGAGACTGGGGAACATTTGGAAAGGCATGGACTCTGGTGGAATTTCATGTTTTGAAATTAATGTTTGACTTTGCTTTTCCCTTTGGCTGCGTACCTAGTGTGTGTCAGTTCCTGGAGCTGTGTCAAAGCCCAGATGGTGGCTTTGGAGGGGGCCCTGGCCAGTACCCACACCTGGCACCCACATATGCAGCAGTCAATGCCCTGTGCATCATTGGCACCGAGGAGGCCTATGGCATCATTAACAGGTACAACCAAAGCCAGCAGTGATGGAAATGCAGAAGGGTGACCTGCCTGCTGACCCTGCCCTGACCTTGCCACCTCTGGCTTCTCTCCCATTCGTTTTTCAGGGAGAAGCTTCTTCAGTATTTGTATTCCCTGAAGCAACCTGACGGCTCTTTCCTCATGCACGTTGGAGGTGAGGTGGATGTGAGGTGAGTGCGGTTTTTCTCAGGCTGCTGCATCGGTAGGTTCGAGAGCTTACCTGCCACTAGAGACGCCAAAGCCAAGTAAGAGCATGGTGAAGCTGCTGCTCTGTCACAGAATGACACGCAGAATGACTTGCTGGTGACACAATATCACAGTCATTGCAGAGATGGTGCAGATGTCCTCATTGTGATGATCATGCGACATCTTTTGTGTAAATATCAAAACATAAGTATGACAGAAACAAAATCAGCTGCTCTTGTTTTAAAAGTTAAAAATACATTCATCTGATATAAAATGATATACCATAATATGTCATAACCATATAGGGTCATATAATTTTTTACCTCTCTGGGATAGAAAGGGAGAGGAAAGCCCAGTAGGGACTTAGTAAATATAATACTTTCTGAATGGACTAGATAAAATCACAGCAATGTTTAACACCTGCATGAGAACTGCTTTGGGAGGTGCAGAAACCCTGATGGGCCAGTGGAGCGCAGGGAAATAGATTTGCATTAACTGATTAGAACCAGTTGGCACAAAATTATTATTTAACTCAAAAACTGTCTGATGTACCTAGCAAGTAGCTTACTCGCCTGGCAGATGATTGCTTATGAAGCGTGTAGAGAATTCACTGAATAAGTCATTTCTCAATGGCAGTGGATCATTGAGATTTTATACCAAATTCTGGTTACTTAGTCTGAGTAATACATTTTCATGAGGTTTCTATATCAAAGCCATCTTATCGCCTATTTGTAAATGTGTTTGCTTCTACACGAGAGGACTAGTATCTTGGCTGAACCATTGGTTTGAAAGTGTAGGGGAAGGAAAAAACATGACAGTTGTGAAGCATAAAATACATTGCAGATAAAAGTAGACAACGGGGAGGCAGGGGCTTTTAGTAAAGGATTTTCTTCTCTCTGTAACTTGCTTGTTCAAATAAAAAAATTAGTTTAGGTATCTACGAGAAAAACTGTTTCTCTACTCATGACACTTCTGATACCACGAATGTGAGTGAGGAAGACACCACGGGGTAAGGGCTCAGTCCAATAAGACCGCCCCTACTTCAAACGCCGATCACAAGTAGTGTGCCCCCTGGTTACTCATACTCCCATACTCCTGCCTGACTTGGCTACAAGTTGAGGGTTCCTGTGATGCTCTCCTGGGGTTCAATGATTTGCTAGAATGGCTCACAGAACTCAGGGAAGCCCTTTACTATTACTGGTTCATTCTAAAGGATATTATACAGTATACAAATTAGCAGCCAGATGAAAAGGTATATAGGGAGAGGACTGGAAGGTTCCAGAGCACAGGAACTTCTGTCTCCATGATGTTGGGGTGTGCCATTACCCCCAGAAGGCACTGGCTGCGTTCACCAACCCAGAAGCTCCTTGAATTCCTTCATCTAGGATTATTATGGGGGTTCCATTATGTAGGTGTGAGTGATGAAATCATTGGCCATTGGTGATTAACCCACTCTCCAGCCATTTACCTCTGGAGAGTGGGGCTGAAATTTCTAGACTTCTAATCACATAGTTCCTTCCTCTGGCAACTGGCCCCCATCCTCTAGGAGTCACCTCAGATACAGTTGAATGGGGCTTGTTATAAATAACAAAAGACTGTCCTACCACACCTGCAACTCAGAATATTCCAAGGGTTTTATGAGCTCTACCAGGAACTGGGGAGAAGACCACATTTATATTTATTATATCACAATATCTCAGTATGTGTTGTTAAAAGGGAAACTGAGGCACATAAAAATTTTAAGAGTTTATTTGAGCAAAAATCAATTTGGATTGGGCAGCATGCAGTCTAGCCGATGGAAAGGAGCTCCCAGGAGCTGCAGCACATGAAACAGTTCTGTAGGCAGGAGGGAGCAGGGACAAGGACGGTGCACTCGGCAGAAGCAGGCTGGTTATTGCGAGGCCCCTTTTCCTTAGGGGGTGGCCGGGGTTTGTCAGGCAGATGACCTACCCAGTGCTGAGCAGGTGACTCCTGATGGACTAGTTTAAGATTTCATTTCTGGGGGAGCCGAAACTAACTACGTCTTGGTTTAGTGTAAGTGACTCCATTTTGGGCTTCTTAAAACATTGTATAGGTCAACAAAGCCAATATAAACTACTGAGAAAAAGCAATACAGTGTTATGTTGATGCTTCTTAAGGAAAAAGTTAAAAGATTTTTTTTTCTTCAAGGTCACTACATTTTCATTCCTGTTCTATAGATATTCCAATCAAACATGCAGTCTTGAAATTCAGCTTTTTAAAACTTTCTGAGATTATTAGGCAAAAGCAAACAAACCCTGGTAAGATCGCTTTGGCATTTTATCACATACCTAGGTGACAGAGCATAGAATGTCTTCAAGAAAGAAGTGCCGCATTGCTGAAGTGTAGAGGGTCTGAGGGCAGTGGGAGAATTGGGGCTGCAAGTACCTGCGGGGAACAGGTGAGGGCCCCTGAAATCTTAAGAAGCCCAGAGTTTATTTTAAGGGCAGTAGGAAGCCACAGACAAATTTTAAGTAGGGAGTGATATAATCCGACTGTATGTGATGTAATCTGTATGTTATTAGTTCCCCAGTTGCAATGAGTAACTAGTAGTAGTATTTTAGTAAGTCTTTTGGTTTCAGGGCTGAAGGGAGAAAGACCAGACAGGAGATTGATCCAGGTCATGGTGACTTGGATTTAGGTAATAGCAGCGTGGATGGAGAGCAGTGGACAAATTTGAGAGATGTGATGACTGGATGGAGGGAGTGAGGAAAAAACTGTACCGAAAAGGTGTATTTTTGTTCCCTCCCCATCTCAGTGTGAGATCTAGGACTAGTCAGTGGCTTTTCCCATCACGTCTCAGTTCTTCCATTTATAAGAGGTGAACTGTGTTTTCAGCCTCCTCCCTACCTCAGAGGTTATAGTAGGATTCAAGAGCAAATATTTTTGAACCTTCTTGAGAGGCTCGAGAACTGAAGGAAATTAGATCAGACCTTCGAAGTCAGCTTTTGGTAGATGGTAACATTTGGCACATAGGACTCTTGCATGCTTCCGATGCCTGCTGGCATAACTCGGCCTCTGCTGTGCCTTTGGCCCGCGTGAACAGGCTGTACAAATGCTTGGGGGATAATAATGCTCGCAGCTTCTGCAGAGATTTCTTTGCAATGTCTCAGTAAGTTTGAGTATTATGAATAATATGGAAACTAGACCCTTCTCATTCCTCCCTTTTATAATTTCTTAGGAGGTCTTAGAAAAAGGATTTGTAAGAAGAATGTATGTCTTCAACATAAAACAGAGCTAAGCTGCTGGCTGTTTGAAAAGACGGTAGAAGGGAAGAAAAGATAGCTTGTAGACGTGTTCCGTCATAGAGGGCAAAGCGGAAATAAATGTTCTGAGAAGAGTTAGGGCTGGCAGAATCATTCCAAATCAAATAGGACAGCATTACAAAAATAAAAAGATGTGCTCTTTTTTTGCATTCAAAAGTGTGTGTGTATGTGTGTGTGTACTGGTGGGGTGCTTGAAATCAAAGGTTTTTTCCTCCCTCCAGGAGCTGAAGGAATGTATCTGAGTGGGCTTATCTAGTCCTCTCTGATCTAGGCAGCCATTAAGGTCTGGTGGCCTGCTTTGAAATGCATTTGTTGAAGAAAAAAAAAAAAAGAAGAAAGACAAGCTTTAATGTGTCCATGCCATAAATAGACAGAAATCCTGGATCTAAAACAGTACTGACATCTGAATGAGTGAGCATTATCAGAAATACCTGAATGACACCATGGAATTTTGGGAACCCTTATCGGTCTTTGAAAGAAAAGCTGAATTCACTTCTGACATGAATGGATATGGCTGTTGTTTGCTCTGATGTAGACTTGACCATGTGGAGGTAGGGAGAATAGAATGTCATGTTCTTTCACTGAAGCCATGCTGTGAGCAACTCTATCCAAATAGAATGTCAAACCTCTCAGTTGGAGACTGAGGAGGACTGACCCTGTGCCAAGAGTGAGGACAGGAGGTGATTACAGCTTACTAGGCAAAAGGAGCTCAGTGAGCCTTATTTAGGCTCTTCCTCAAAGCTTAACACTTTCCCCTCTATTTCTGTCCTTTTTCAGAAGTGCGTACTGTGCTGCGTCGGTAGCTTCTCTGACCAACATCATCACTCCAGACCTCTTCGAGGGCACTGCTGAATGGATAGCAAGGTGAGAGAAGCTGGGATTTGTCTTGACCTCTTAGACAGCTGTGGTCAAACTCTTCTGAAAAATAAAGAAAATGAAAAAAAGACCGAAAGGGAAAAATAAAATTACAAGAGATGTATTGGGGTTATAGCATTGTGAGTTTCAAAATTACCTTAGAAAGTCTCCCCCCCAAACTTTCTTTAATGTTGTATTACAGTTTAGATTGGCAAGGGTCAAAAAACTTAGACAGTAATGGTGAGAGTCTAAGTGGATGTATCCATTTTGGAGAGCAATTTGGTAATATCTCTAAGTGACCCTTGCTGATGACCCAATAATTCCACTGGTGCAGAAACTCACACAGATGCATGAAAGAGACAGACAAAAAGCCGGAAACAGGTTAAATGTTCATAAGCATGACATGGACAAGTAAGTCTTGTTAGAGGCACATTGGAATATAATATAGTCTTTAAAATGAATGAATGAAAGCTACATGGATCAATATGAAGAAATTTCAAAGCTCTCATTTAAAATCAAAGGACAGATAAAGAGCTTCCCAGACAAGAAAAGGCTAAAGGAGTTCATCCCCAAATCAGTATTATGTGAAATGTTCAAGGGTCTTCTTTCAGAAGAAGGAAAACAAAGATATGAACAGTAAAGTGGCAATAAATACATATCTATCAACAGTTGAATCTAAAAATCAAAATAAAAGAGCAAGCAGAACAGAAACAGACTCATAGATACAGAGAACATTTTGAGGGTTCCAGATGGGAAGCGGGTTGGAGGGCTGGGTGAAAAAGGTGAGGGGGTTAAGAAGTGCAAATTGGTGGTTGCAGAATAGCCACGGGGGTGTAAGTACAGCGTGGGAAATGCAGTCAATAGTATTGTAATAACTATATACGGTGTCAGATGGATATGAGATTTATTGGATGATCACTTAGTAAGTTATGTAGTGTCTAATCACTGTGGTCTACACCTGAAACTAATATAATAGTGTATGTCAACTGTAATTGAGAAATAAAAATGATTTAAAAATGAACAAGAACTATATGCATCAACATGGACAAATCTCAACCATGTTGAATAAAGAAAAGGGGGATGTTAAAACATGCCCATCAGGATATTTACTTAAAATGTAAAAATATGCAAAACAGTTCCATGTTGTTTATGGAAAGAATTACATATAATGATATAAAAACATGCATGGGAAAGATAAACACCAAATTCAAGGTGTTGGTTACATCTAGGAAGAGAACAATGGAAGCAAGATCAGGGGAGGTCCACACATCTCCACTGAAGACTTTAACTGTATCTGTAATGATTTATTTCTTTAAAACATTTTTAAAAAACGCTGAAATGTACATGGTTAAATTAAAGGTAGGTGTTAGATACATGTGTGTTCTATATATTATTTCCTATACTTTCCTGGATGCTTCAAATAAGGAAAACAAAATGTATAGTAGGTACATAGGCATATTATGGAAAAATAGACTGTATTGGTTTTATTTTTTTTTACATTTTTATTTTTATCAAAATATATGTATTACAATGAAAATGTAATTTACAGCTAAACCAGATGATATACTATGATGATATCAATTTTTTGGTATAACTTTAATTTTCTTAGACTTAATCATTACCTCTTTTTAAAAATGCATGTATCATGAACTCATTTTCAACTTTTCTGCCAGAACTATAAAATTACTCTCAGTACAGTCAAACACTTCAGGTAATATATTGATTCTCTTTTATGGTTGTGTATTTGTGGTCGTGTATGTGCACACACATGTGTGTGTTTCGAGTTATCCTACCTGGAGCCCTCTGCCTACTGCTTCTGTCTGAACAGATTGCGCTCAGCTTGCTGCAGTGGCGTCCAGACGCTTCCTTTCAGCAGGAACTGCACTTCACGTCTCTCCTTTGCGGAAGCTCTCGCCTCCTTTCTCTTGGTTTACTGACTCATTTTAATGAAGCACATATTCCAGTAGAGCCTCCAAAAGAGCATTTGGGTGATGCATTTAAAATTTTTTTAAAATTAAATTTATTGGTTATGGTGATACATTTTTAAAAATTTTACATGTATCTCTATTCTGGTCTCACATTTGATTGATAGTTTATTTGGTTTTTAAATTGGAAACTGTATAAATTATACCTCTTCAGAATTTTTAAGCATTGCTCCATTATCTTTTGGCTTCTAGTGTCAATGTTTAAAAGGCTGATAATAACAATAACCAACATTTACCGAGGATTTGGTATATGGTGCTCAATAATGGGGTAGCAATAGTTTAGAGATTGAGAGTATAGGCTTTTGAGCTGGACTGCCTGGGTTTGGTAATTTTTTATACTTTCTGTTGCTCAGTTGAAATTCCCCATCTTTTTATTCATTACAAGTATATTTTTCTTTACTTCACTGAGCTAAGTATATAATTATAGTACCTGCTGTAAAACCTTTGGTAGTTTTAACATCTAGGTATTTTGAAGTTAGGATGTCACATTTTCCTGATTCTGCACATGTCAAGTAATTTTTGGATTGTATCTCAGGCACTGTGATGTTCTGTTGTAGACAATGGATTCTGTTAGATGGCTCTAAAGAGCTGAAATACAAAGAAATCCAGTGACCGAAACTGTTTAAAGTTAAGTCTGTGTTTTCTTGCCTCCTAATGCCATGAATTCAGATCTCCTGAAAACACTCATCTTCTGCTGGGTACCTGGAGGTCTAATGGATTCCTATATAAATGTGCAACCAATCAACTTGTTTCAAATGCATCGCACTTTAAGAGGCACCTAGTGTCTCCAGTCCCTTGGCCTTTCATTGGAGCAAATCATCTTGCTTTCTGTTGCCTCCTTCCCGCTCTCTGGGCTGATTTAGGGTTCTCTAGTCTGTTGAGTCAGTTACTTCTCTCTCTCCTTTCTAGCTTTCAAATTTTATCTTCTGACTGTATTCATATTGTCTTACTTTCTCTACCTTGGTGGGTTTATCCCTTTTAAATTGCTTTACTTTTCATTTTACTGGGCTCTTGTGTTCAGTCCGTTATGTTTAGCTAGAAGACACTCCCAAAGAATGTTACTAAGTTGCTTCCATGCATGTAAAAACAAGAGGAGGGAAAGTGGAATGCATATTGTGTGCATGTGTGCGTGCGTGCATTTGTGTGTGTGTGTGCAGAGAAAGAGACTGACTGGGACACAGATACCGACAGGGGTCGTTGCTGGTGAGAGGAACTAGGAGGCCAGTGGGCAGGAGACTTACTCTTCATTGTTGATTTTTGAACTGAATTTTTTAAATTAAAAAAATTTTAAAGGGAAGTTAAGATAAAGAAAAATTTTAAGAGGTCTCTTGTGTATGTATTCTTTACTCATTAGAACATGCAAACTTGAGCTATTTCTATGCCTCACGTAGCCAAATGTACTGGACAGAAAACGTGGAGTGTGTGTTTGGGTGGTGCTTAAGGATCTGCATGGGAATGGCAGCCAGTATCTGCACTGTGATCTCTCTGGGCCTGCGGCACCTCTCAGAAAGGTCTGTGAGTTCCCAAGATGCCCAGCCTCAAGGAGAGGTACCTGGAAGACAGGAGGTATTACTGCTCCCTTTCTGTCCCACCTGGAAGTTCTACCAGCTCTTGGATTGAATGCTCATCCACCTGTGCACTCTATATGTATACTTTCAGATCATTGGAATTCTCTGTTGTTACATGCAAATATACTGAAAATTTCTTTATTTCACAGATAAAGCATGTTTGTTAAAGCAAAAAGAAGAAAGTCTAAACCATTTGTAATCCACTACCAACACCTCCTTTGGTGTATATCTTTCTAGAATTCAAGAGTAATCGTATAGCACATTATCATTTAAAAACTTTTGCATGTAATATATTTGGAATGTCTTTAAATTTATTTCTATAGCATTTTAAATGACTGTAGTATTCTGTTGTACAGATATACCATAATTTTATATAGCTAGTCCTTTACTTTTGAGCTTCTGTGTTGTTTCTAATATTTTACTGTTATAAATGGGAATATAGTAAACATTCCTATAATTTGATCTTTGGAAACATTCTTTTTTTGTAGGATTACTTCCTAGAAAAGGCCTATCTTTCTGGGCCAAAGATTATGCATGTTTTAATTACTAGGAAATATACTCTTAATATATAGTCTAACTTAAAATAATAATGTAATAATCATAAATGAGTAATTTAAAGATATAGAAAATTATAATTAAAAAATAAGTTTATTTTGAACAGTTATAAAGGTATATGTGTTTACTATAGAAACTCTTGAAAACACAGGAAAATAAAGGGGAAAAATATTAGCAATAAACCTGTACTAAAAGATAACCAGAATTAGCAATTATTTTTCAATTTTATTTTAACCAATAGTAATCATATTACATGTATGATTTTATAACTTTTTTCCAAAAAGTAATTACTTGAGGTATGTGTTATGTAAGTAGACTATTTCTGAGTTTCCTTTTATTTTTCTTTTGAGGAAAGGCATTTCCAAAAGTTAATTCATACTTGTGATGGTTTATGCCTTTATGTGAGTGAATACCTTATTTGCCACCCAGGGTTCTACATTTGTGCCCATCTGTTCAGCCTGGCCACTCATAGGTTGACCCTGACCCCGCAATCTCTTTTCCCAATCTTCTCCTAGGTGTCAGAATTGGGAAGGGGGAATTGGCGGGGTGCCAGGGATGGAAGCCCATGGTGGTTATACTTTCTGTGGCCTGGCTGCACTGGTCATCCTCAAGAAGGAACGTTTCTTAAACTTAAAGAACTTGTTGGTAAGTGTTGATCCATCTTCCTCCCAGACCCCAGGCCCCCAGTGATGGGACTCCTCAGGCTTTGGGGAAGCATGGCTGTGGGAGGGGCTCACAGAGCTCCTGCCTGGAGCTGGTGAACCAGGAGCGCAATAGTGAAGCTTTTCATAGAGTTGCTAGAGCGCTCACACTGTTCTGAGAAAGTTGAAGGAGTGAACATCTGCTCTCAGTTTCAGCTCCCTTCTTCCTGCCTTTCTATCTTCCTGCTCTGAACTTTCTGCATAGTGCGTTAGGCCAACTCCAGAGTTTTCCTGAGTCCCTCAGACATCTGGTGTAAGCCAGAGTACCTTCCTCAGACTTCCAAGAAAAATGTAGCTTCAGTCTCTTAAAATTAGGGGTTAGTATGTGTCTTAGAATATCCTAAGAGAACAAGTTATGAGAAGAGCTTTGAGGCATTTTGAGCCAACCTTTTATATCCTACCGTGATGTGAACTTTTAGTAACTATATTTAAATTTGCTGGGCAGAGCTGGGTAATTGCATTGAGCAGCTGACCCAAACATTTATGTCTGGACTCCAAGCTCCTGACCAATACTCAGAATGAACTCAGAAAACTGTCAGCTTTAAGGGGGTCACTAGATTATAGTTAAATTATCATTGGAGACCTAGTACACAAGCACATCCCCTCCCCCCACAGCCACCCAGGAGATGTCTTTGGGAAGCATGCACTCCCTGACTATGACCTTAAAGCAAACCAGGTGCAATTGGCATTCATCTTTTCTCTCCAAGTTTAGATGTGAGGCTCCTAATCATAGGAATTGGCATGAGACCCATCATGAGCTTCCTAGAGAGTTTCTGTTCTACTCTGTAGAGATATGACCAGAAGCTTTTTGTCTACATCGTTAGGAAGCTTCCTTTAACATCCTCTTTTTGAAGGTTGTTCAAAGCTTGAAGGTTCATGCTGAAATGGCAAACTTTGTGCACTGGACTCTGAAATTCACTAAAATATGATTACTAATAAGGCATGAAACACAAAAGTTTTATCTCCCACCATGACCAGGGTGGCTTAGTTGGTTGGGCATTGTCCTGCAAAGCTCAAGTTTGCTGGTTTGATTCCCAGTCAGGGCACATGCCTGGGTTGTGGGTTTGGTCCCCAGATGGGGTGCTTGAGAGGCAACCAATCAATGTTTCTCTCTCTCTCTCACATCAATATTTCTCTTTCTCCCTTCCTTCCCCTGTCTCTAAAAATAAATAAATAATATCTTTTAAAAAGTTCTACCTCCCAGGCAGAAATAAAGAATATAATTAGCAATTGCCTCACTTACAAAGACAATATTCTAGATTCGAATCCTGTCTCTATACTTCATAGCCATGTAACCTTAGGAAAATTGTCTAATCTGTCTTAGCTTCAATTTTTTCCCCCATATAAGATAGAGATAATAGGAGGTTAGAGGAAAGAATATATATAAATAGCCTGGCACATGGTATGTGCTCAATTACTGTTACTATCTTCTTACCTGAACTACTCTCTCCCCTGCATTTGCTTTGGGAGAACTAGGGCCCATTTCTGAAGGATTTTATATAGTTAACATAATGAACCCATAGGCTTAGACACTGGAAAAAATTAATTTATCTTGCTTAAAAACACTTAATATATGGGGTAAGTAAAAATGAAGCATGGACTTCCCACAATAGTCCTATTATCTTTTTTTTTTTTAAGATTTTATTTATTTTTAGAGAGAGGTAGAGAAACATCAATGTGTGGTTGCCTCTCACGCACCCCTAATCGGGGATCTGGCCTGCAACCCAGGCATGTGCCCTTACTGGGGATCGAACCAGCAACCCTTTCATTCTCAGGCCAGTGCTCAATCCACTGAGCCACACCAGCCAGGGCTATCTTTTTTCTTGAGTGATGCATCGCTTACTTTCATTAAATGGTATCAGCCCCCAAGCTTTGGTTTATTTAAGACTGGGGATAAATTAGTGCCTACGTCTGCAGTGCAATTATTTTTTTGTCTTTTAAGAATTTGGGATTGTGACTCTCTGGGTGAGCATTGTCTTAAGGAGAGATATAATCTAAACCCTACAACCATTTACTTAAAGGAGGGCTGGAACCTGTTCCCCCCTTTCTGCAAGGGTCCTGTGTAGCTACTTTCAGGAACTCAGCCCAGTAAGAATCTAGGTGCCAGGGAAATGCCCTACTCTGTACTGTCCAGTTACCAAGGCAGCTCTGGAAGTCCATGGCTGGTGGTTGCAACTGCCTGGCAGGGCTGAGAGGGAAGTGGGAATGTCATTATCTGCTCAGCCAGTTGGTTCTGCTCCTCCCAGGGGCCCAACCCATGACCTGTGACTATCTTGGTCTTAGTAGTAGAGTGTGTTTAGAAAACTTGGAGATAAGCTAGAGATGCTAATATCATGTGTGACCACTGAGTGACATCAAGAGCCATTTTACAGGTCCAAAGTAAAAGGTTTTCTTCTCCTAGCCAACCATAGGTTCCCTGGAGAGAGGCCTGACTGGACAGAGCCATCATTGGCCATCAGAACTAATGGCTACTGCTTCCAGCCTGCGAGTGACTTGCTTAGAGACGTGGGATGAGTTTCCTTAGGAGCCAAGTAGAAGTCAGAAAGAGTTTGAGATCATTTGATGAGATGTAGCGCAAAATTCCTGCTTCTAATAAACTTCCCTGAGCAGGGAAAGTGATTAGAAATGAGCTCTTGGTGGACTTGCCTTAAATTTCCTAGTGAAGCCCTGTTCATTAGGAGACACTTGCAGGTCTCCTTACAAGCCAGCTTGGCCTCTTCATTCTCTCGGCACTGGAACCCATATGGAACCTGGGAAAAGCGGGTCAATGCTGGTTGCCTCCGAAGGGAAGGGTCCGCTTACATGCTGCACTGGAGGTCTGGCAGGGAGGGGAGGGAGGTAAGAAGCCAAAGCCCTAGAACTCTGAGCACCGGCAAGCCGAGAGATGGGAGCCCTCCCTCCCCAGATCAGCCTCTGGAGAACTTGACTCGCTGGAGTTTGTGTCCATTTTAGATGACAGCTGCCTCTCCCTCTTTGTCTTCTTCTCAGCAATGGGTGACAAGCCGGCAGATGCGGTTTGAAGGTGGGTTTCAGGGCCGCTGTAACAAGCTGGTGGATGGCTGCTACTCCTTCTGGCAGGCAGGGCTCCTGCCCCTCCTCCACCGTGCGCTGCATGCTCAAGGTGAGCCGGGCCTGCTGCGGGGGCAGGGGGCTAGATGACTTCCCTCTGCTGCTGACAGGTCAGGAAGCCAGAGTGCATTTTCAGAGGGACCAGAACAGCTCTGTCTGTCCTGGATGTTAAGGTGCCAGCCTGGAACCTTCTCTTAGGCATGCATGTGCAGACTAGGAGTTAGGTCCAATGGTTTTGGGGTCATGGCTGGGAGGAGGTGGTGTCGTCGTGGGCCCCCTGTGGACTGCCACCTCAGCTGGGTGTGAAACCACAATTTCCAGTGCAGTGCTCTGAGCTGGTCATATCAGAACTGAAAACCCATGCTGTGTGCATGTGGTCACAGCAGTGACAGAAAAGGGAACTAGATCAGGGGGCAGAGGACCAGGACCCCCAGAGAAAAGACCCACCGTGTCTGTCTGGCTGCATAATTGCCTCCATAAGAAATGTTGCATTTTAAAACATTAAAAAACTCAAAATGGAAGTTTATTCCACCTGCACTGATCAAGTGGAGAGACCTATGTTCTTTCCCGTGGCCTCTCAAACGGGTGTGCAGAACCAAAGCATAGTAAGCAAAGCTTCTGGGACTGTCCCCGTATTATCTCTTGACATCTCAGGGCACGTGCTGCCTCCTGATTATCTTTCCATTTATTTTGTGAGAGAACAGGATGTTTCTGAGGAAGCCAGTTGGGGGGCGGCGGGGTGGGGGACGTGGGGCATGGCTGCTCTGCTTGGTGCTGATCTGTACTTGCAGTGAGATCCCTTGACCTGGGGGAAGCTTTTCTTTGGACTTTGTAGTTGGATAATCAATTGCTCCAATGTAGACGATGAGATTCTTTCCTACTGCCTACCCCACCTCCACCTCTCTCTCTCTCTCTCTCTCTCTCTCTCTCTCTCTCTCTCTCTCTCTCGTTTGGCTGTTCTTTCTGAGCCCCTTTCTTTCATCTCTTTGTGTCATTTGGGTTGTAGCCACTTTTGAGACTGAACTGAAGTAAACAGAGCCTCTGTCTCCTCCTCCCTTTCTCCCTGTCTCAGTCTGTCCTGAGAGTCCTTGGCCTGGGGCTGGGCTTTCTGTCTCAGGGCATAAAGACTTACAAGCCCCCTGACTCTGGAGCCCACCCTGTCTCTGGCTTGACCACTATAGTGGGGAAGTCAGGAATTCCCCTAGAGTCCAACATTTTCAAAACAGAAATAACATGGTTTTAGTGATCTTTTTATTGGACCTGGTGAGATGGAGCCCCTGGTAAAATCGTCCGTCTTTCACAAGCCTGTCCCTGGCAGGATAAGATGCAGTTGTCCTGTGGCTGCCAGAAAAATGCAGAGAGAGCTGTAACAGGAGCGGTACCTGCCAGAGTTGCCGAGGGCGGCCTGGGTGGACACTTGGTTTATTGTAGCACAAGTTCTGGAGGACTTGTCACATTCAAAGCTTGCCTGTGGAAAAGGTTGCCTGTGACTCGGTGCTTCAGCTTTTCTCACTGCCTGGGAGAAGGCCTGTCCTGGGCCTGACACCCACCTCTCTCGGAAACCGTGGGCTTGGACCCAGCAGGGTCTGGGAAGAAGGGAAGTGTTTTGAACAGTGAGCAAAATCCTGACGTTGGGGGTCAAAAGGAGATGCAGTATAGAAAGACATTTAGACTATACTGTCATGAAAATTAGTTTTCAAGTCAGTATGCATATAATTCCAGTTTTCGTGAAGAGTATCTGGGTTGTGAAATGAGAGGTGATGTTTGTTTTCTTTCTTTTTTATTTGTGTTTTCTAATTTTTCTACAATTACTTTGTATTTCTTATATAAAGAAAAACAACAAAAGTTATTTTACAAAAGAAGGGGAATTATTTAAACAAAACAAGTAGCAAGGTGGGAAAAATATTTGTGACAAATGACAAAGGGCTAATGTCTTTAGTTTGAGAAAGTCATCTAAATCATTAAGAAACAACTAAACCATCTGGTTGAAAACAGGCAAAGGATCTGAACAGACAGATTCAAAACAGACAGAAAAAGGACTGCTATTATTATTACTTCTACTACTGCTGCTACTGTGGCAGCTGAGACTTGCCAAGCGCTCGCCATGCCAGGGGCTGAACTGAGTGTTTCACATGTATTTTCTCATAGGGCCCTCAGAACAACCTTTTAAAATAGTTACTATTGTTATTCCCATTTTACAGAGGAGGAAACAGTGCATTGAGGATAAGTGGCTTGCTTTTTAAATACCTGATTGCTACCTGCAACAGTATCAGAGCCCTGCTTGTATCCACCACAGATGGCCATTAATCAAATGAAAAGGTGATAAAGAAATGCAAATAAACAGTGGGGCACTATTCGTTTTTGCTATCAGATTGACAGAGATTAGAAAGCTTGATGCCCTATGTTGGGGAGAGTGTGGAAAAACAGGCACTTTTGTCATGGTAGTAGGGGCAGATATAGATGCATCCTTTTTTGGAGGGTAGTTTAGAGACAACTGTTTAAATTATTTGAACCTAGCAAGTACACTCCCAGAGCATTACCTGCAGAGATATTAGCAAAGGATGTGTATTGGAGTTTTTAGTTTTTAAAAAAAAATCCTCACCCGAGGACGTTTTTTCATTGCTCTTAGAGAGTAAGGGAGAAAGAGAAACATCAATGCAAAAGCGAAGCATCGCTCGGTCACTTTCTGTACGCTCCTGGACTGGGGACCGAACCCGCAACCCAGTCATGCACCCTGACCAGGGATTGCACCTGAAACCTTTCAGTTATGAAACAGTGCTCCGACCAACTGAGCCACACTGCCAGGGCTGAAGTGAAGTTTTAATAGCAAACAACTCACTGCCCATCAAAAGGTCAAAAGTTAAATAAGTCACGATCTGTCCATACAGTGGCTGTGTACAATGGGCTGATGTTGAGAGCTCTCCAGGACACAACTGAAAGTATGAAAGGCCAGGCCTAGAGCTGTCTGTCTGTGTTTGCACACAGGCTGACATCCACGCAGCTTTCCCTGGAAGCAGACACAAAGCCCTTTTAACAGCGGGTGCCTCTGGGAGAGGAGAGGAAACAGAGGGAAGGGACTTCCTTCTTAAATTTTCTATCCTCTGCCTTTTCTTTTTTTTCCATGTGCATTACTGTTTTTATTTTAGTAAATGAATAAATACACGTTTAAAAGGCAGTGAGCATATGGCTAACTAAAAAGATAACAAGGGACTGACACACTGATGCACATGAACCCAGGCTGGGCCCTGGCTCTGCAAGTGGCTGTCAGTGTTCCCTGCGGGTGCATTCCTTAATGCGTGCAGAAGTGTTTGAGGAGAAGCATGAGTTATTATTAGTATCTTAGAAATATCAGATGCTGACCAAATCAGTGAGTTATTTTGTATTTGTGGAAGAATAAGAAAAGCAGCAGGCCTGCAAGTTCCTGTCTGGATTTGTAGTTACTAGTTGCTTGTTTGTTCTTTGGGACATACCCCAGGCCTGTATTTGTCCACTTGTGAAATTGAGCTACATGTGGCCACACCTGTCTCTTACTGTTTGGAAAAAAAAAACAACTTTTGATTTCTTAGATAAAAGGAAACTTTGAAATGCAAAATGGCATTATAACGAGGATCTATAATTTAAGGGAGAGGTCTGAAGGATGTGAAAGCTGATTCCGGTGCACAGCTATGGCCCTGTAATCATACGCCCCTTCATCTCTGTGATTCTGTGTGCCAGTGTGCAAATTCAAGGTCTCTGGAAGTTCCCTGTCAAGATTAGGAACTTGGAGCTTTAAGACTTCAATAATGTAGGAGGTAACTGAAGCACTCTGTAATCTATTTAATAGTAAACATAGCATTTTCTTTTCAGATTATAATTTTTGTGATGGGTTATCATTTACCTTATAATAAGTCTCTTATTTCTCATAGGATATGAAATAAAGGTATGTTTTGTACAGATGTTTAATGCTGTTATCCTAGAGTTGCATAAATATGCTTTTAAAAATAACAGCTTTCTTGAGATACAATTCACAAACCACATGATTCACTCATGTAAAGTATACAATTTGATGGCTTTTAGTGTATACACAGAATTGTGCAACCATCATCATAATCAGTGTTAAGAGTTTTGATCAAACCCTGCCTCCCACCAAGAATCCCCATACCCATTAAATATGCTTCTTTAAAGAAGAAATTACAAAGGTAAAATCAACAGTGTGATTATAGCATATGGGTTTTATATGTACATGTGTAATTTCTTTAAAACACATATACCCAAACAAAGTGGAAATATGCATAGCATATGGGTAAATATAATAGAAAGCGAGATTGGTAAAACTGCTTCTTGGAGCTCAGAAGACAAAGGATCAACAGATACTCTCAAAAAGAAATGCAATTAGTAAACAAAAGTTACAGGACAGTGTCACCTAATTAGTAATCAAAGGCATGCAAATCAAATGATCAGATACTGTTTCTTTTTAATATTTTAAATGCTGATTTTTTTTTTTTAAGTAAGCAATGCTGGAGGTAACACAGGAACATCTTAAATTTTGCTGCCAGCTATATAAATTCTTAAAGTAGTTTATCAGTATCTATTAAAAGCCTTAAAAATGCTTATTTCCCTCAAATGAATAATTCCACTCCTGTGACTCTATTGGAAGAAAATAATCCTAACATAGAGAAGGCTCCCAGAGATGTGGATTACAACATTTTTTAATAACTGCAAGGAACTGGAAACAACCACGGAAATATGTAAAAGGAGAGATAGGGTGCAGTCCCATCATAGGTGTGTGTATCTTCTACCAAGTCTGCTGTGCTCAGAGGTGGGGAAAGAAGAAGAGGGAAGTAATTAAAATAGTGCGAGTGCTTCAGTGCGTCATCCTCCTCACATGGAGGGAGCCTGAGACGTGGACCTGAGGGCGCTCTCCTTGCGCTGGGCTCAGTTCCTGTGCGCCTCGTCTACTGTGAGCGACTCAGGGCTGAGCGTGACTTGGCTGTTGAAGAGGAGTAGTTTTGTACATGACCCCAAATGTCAGCCAAGCACTGCCCGGCAGCTAGTGCTCAAACCAGAAAGAGTGATCCCTTTCCGACTGCCCCATCTCTTAATCTCTCATTTAAGAAATCTAAAAGTTATTTTTTGTGTGTATTTTATATATATACATACATATATATCCCACAGTTAAATATTTTCTTACCTATTCTCTTTATATAGTGCATTTACTGTAAACATTGACAAATTTTTACCATAGGCGATTCTATACTCATATATGTGACAGTTTTGGCCCAGTGCCTATATTAATAGTTACCTTGTACATCCACATAATGAAATTCTATGTGGCTCTTCAGAATGATGGGTATGAAGATTATGTAGCAGAAGAGGAAAGTTTATATCTATAGTGTTAAATGAAAAACTTAAGATATTGTGCAAAAGTACAATATTATATAGAAAATTGCTTATAGACAAAAAAAAAAAAAAAAAAAAAGAAAAACTGGAAGAAAGGAAAAATAGCTTTCAGTTGCCACTTCAGTTTGCTATTTTTGTAGCCTAGGTATCAAAGTATAAAATTGACCAAGGACTTAATGCACATCTTAAATGTGTATTTTTAAGAAATCAATCCCCACGTAAAGGGTTCTGTGCACATCGTCTCTTGGTGATTTGTCCCTCCTCCCTACTTGATGACCACGTGGCCCACAGAATCCTCTGATCATGCTGCGTGAGCTTCAGAGTACAGAAGCCAGTTGCCTGACAGTACTTCAGCATTCTTACCAGAATCGCCAGTTTCTACTTGGGCTACCATATTATATGATGCAAGAGGACAGTTCCTAGCAATGCTTCTCAGGAACATTTTTGAGCCAAGAGAAAAGTTGGAGAATTTCCTTTGGAGATAGATTAAATTCAGGCTTAGAAAAATCGACAGACATTATCACCCCTGTTAAGAGTTCTCTTAGCTCATTAGAGTCTGGTTAACAAGTTTCAGAGATGAGCTACAGGAAATGTCTTAGAAGCCCAGAGTCAGGAGCTGTGGACCAGGTCAGGAGCAGTAACAGAGGTCTGGAAAGCCGAGCTAACCAACTAGTCCATGTCTGCCTCAGGTGTGGTTGAACTGGTCGTCCAATGTCATGGGTGCACTTCAAACAAAGCAAAAAGCCACTCTGCACTGCTGCTCTTTGACTCATGTCAAGGTTCAGGAGAAAGGACATGTTATGGAAAATAAAATACAAAGCAGTCACTGATACTGTGCTGGACTGTTTTTTAACCAGGCCTGGGCCTGCATTGATCCTTTGTCTTTCCACAGGTGACCCTGCCCTCAGCATGAGCCACTGGATGTTTCATCAGCAGGCCCTGCAGGAGTACATTCTTATGTGCTGCCAGTGCCCCGCTGGGGGGCTTCTGGATAAACCTGGCAAGTGAGTGCCTTCGCTCTGTGGAGGGAGGGATGGAAAGGGGACAAAGAGGTATGTACTTCAGGTCTACTCAGAGCAAGACAGCAGCAGGTGTCGACCTTTAAAAAGCTGGGGTGTCCTTTTCCACCCAGCTGCTTAGTGCTGGTGTGGCGTGGGAAGAAGCACCCCAATTCTGGAGCACTCTCTTTGAGTGCCATCAATCCTGGCACCTCCAGCTTACATGCACTCCCCTCTCCAGATAGGCAAAGAGATCGCTGGGTTGGTAGTTTTTTTTCCTCTTTTATTTTCTTTTAACCAAACTGCTTTAAATAGAATAGGATACAGGATTTAAAAACCCTTAAGTATCATAAACAGAGATTATGATTGCAACTATTACAGAACAGATTAAATATCTTTAGGTGCCAAATAAAAGAAAAAGGGAAATCAAATAAGTTCTGTTCCCTTTGCTTCTCGCCTGCCATGCATATGTGCGCTCTCACACACACCTGCTGCCGTCAGCGTCCAGGGGAAGGCCCACCTGAAGGCTGGTTCCCAGCAATTAATCAGGAAGAATTTGGCTCATTTCTAGACATTTTGGTGTTGGTTTCTTTTTTTGTTTTTGATTCTGTTTTTTAAGGAATGTATTAATTTAGTGGTAGCACTACCCAGGAGAGCCCTTTCTGGAAGACAGCTGAAAGGACTGACTCTAAAGTGACAGTTGCGGCTGTCTGGCAGGGCTGCAGGATGGGGCTTTGAAAACGCAGCTGGGGAAAACCAGGCTTCCTGGGCTGCATGAGGAAGGCAGGGTGGGACGAGTGGGTGCGTGACCTCTGAGTCCGTGTGGTTGCTTTGATGCTGGAGGCTGTGACGGGGGTGGTTGTGGGGAGCAGAGGAGTCCCTGCTCAGAGCTGCCTTGTCCTTGCAGGTCACGCGACTTCTACCACACCTGCTACTGCCTGAGCGGCCTGTCCATAGCTCAGCACTTTGGCAGCGGAGCCATGTTGCACGACGTAGTCCTGGGTGTGCCTGAAAATGCTCTGGTAAGGCAGGATAAGGACGCTTAACACCCCTTCTCCACAGGGCCCCTCAGCTGCGTGCCTCTCTCCTGAGAAGCCTTCTCAGACCACCTCTAGTAAATGAGATCTCCCAAGCGCTCTGCCGCAGCGCCTCGCTTGTGCCTTCATAGCCCTCATCATGATTTGTTTAATGTGTTTTGTCTGCTGCCCTCAAAACCCATTGGCCCTGTGCGCCTGGGGTGTTCCGCATCCTGCCCTGGAGCAGCCTGGTCTCAGGAGACGCTCGGGAGCTGGGACCTGAGTCTAACTAAGACTGTCCACCGCCCTCAGGTAACAGGGCCTGTGCAGGTTGTCATGAAATGTTTCCAACAGAAGAAACACAAATGGCCAGTGCACGGATGACGATCAGAGTAACAGCACTAGCTTTTTCAAGTCTGAACATTTTTTTCCCATTATTTGCCTCCTATACAGCCCTCTTCTGTTCTTCTCCCTCCCTCCTTCCCAGCTAACCCTATCCTGAATTTGACATTTATCACGCTTGCAGATGTTTTTGTGCTGTTACTTCAAATGCTTGTACCCCTAAACAATAGAGAGTTGTTCTGTGTTCTCAAACTTTTTACAATAGTATCTACTGTGCCGCTTACTCCACAGTACTTTTCTCACTAACCATTTATTATACTTCCAAAGTTTATCTGTGTTCCTATGTGTTGCTCTGGTTTATTCATTTTGACTACTATACAGTCTTCCTTTGTATAAAGGTACTTTTCCAGTATCTTGTTGGGTATCAGGGAGCTGATTTCAGTGTTTGCTCTTACAGTGTGGCAGTGAACATTCTGACACGAGTTTCTATGGGAGAGGCTCGCTGGGTGGGAGGAGATCCCCACCTCCATCCTCACTGGATGGCACTGAGCCTGCCCTGCGTGGCTGTGTGGTTTAGCACTCCCAGAGCCCCGAGCCGCTCCATAGTCAGACCTTTCCTTTCTGCCAGTTGGATAGATGCGAAATGGTATCACTGTTTTGTTTTGTGTTTCCCTGGTTACTGGTGAGATGGAGCATCTTTTCAAATGTTGTGTCTGTGAATTTCCTGCCAGTTCATATCGTTTTTGCTCATTTTCTTCCCGATTTGTAATTTCAATTGTTTGCCCTTCCTCATGTATTTGTGGGAGTCCTCTGCAGGTTCTTGATACTGATACTTTGTCAGTGGTGTGTGTAGTGTGAATCTCTTCCAGTTTTTTCACTTTGTTTTTAGTGGGGTTTTTTTTTTGTTGTTGTTGTTGTCGTTGTTGTTGAATAGACTATTTTAATTTTAAAGGGAAGCATTTCATTTGCTTTTTTTGGCTTTTGAGGTTTCTTTATGGGGGTGTAGGTGGTTACCTAAGACATTTTTCCCTATGCAGAGGTCATAGATACATTTCCTTCTAGACAGTTTAAACTTTTGCTTTTCCTATCCAGATTTTTAATCATCTTGGAATTGACTTTTGTCTGTGGTGAAGGTTGGATATAATTTTATCTTTTTTCCATAAGGATAACCAATTGACCAACACCGTTTATTGAAGTTTGCAACCTTTCCTACTGATGTGTATTACGTGTGTCACATACTCAGTTTCTATATATTAGGTGACTATTTCCGAACACTGTTCTGTGCCTTTGGTTTGTTTGCCTACTTGTACCGCTTAAGGAAATCTTATATACAGGTAGGCAAACAAACCCACCCACCTTGTTCTTTTCTTCAAAATTGCATTGGCTTTTCTTTGCTTTTTCCTATGAGTATAGAATCAGCTTCTCAAATTCCACCAAATACATATAATGGAATTTTTATTGGCATTGCATTAAATTTAAGATTAATGGGAGAGAACTGACTTCTCATTATTAAGGCTTCCTGTTTATGATCATACCATGTCCTTCAGTGGTCTTTTATCATTTTCTCCATAAAGAACTAGCACATCTTTTGTTACACATTTTTTTCTTAAGAAATTTATAGTTTTTGCATCTATTGTGACTGGATATTTATTTTCCCATTATATTTTGTAACTGGTGTTACTAATGTATAGAAATGCTACTGATATTTATATTTTAATTTTGTTTCCAGCAACCTTGCTGACCTTTCTCAGTAGTTAATAGTTTGTCTATAAAATCTCTAGGATTTTCCATTTTGAAAGTAATGTCATTTTCAAATAAGGACAGTTTTACCTTTTCCTTTCTGATGCTTAAGAATTTTATTTCTTGTTCTTGCCTTTTAATGGTGGCTAAGACCCCTCTAGAGTGTGGACTGAGGGTAGTAACAGAGGCCATTCCTGTCTTGCTTCTGATTGTAATGGGAAGGCTTCTATGATTTCACCACTAAGTAGGATGCTTACTGTGGGGCTTTGATAAATCCTTTCTATCAGATTAAAGATGTTTCTCTCTGTTCTTGGTTTGTTAAGTTTTTTTTTAAATTTCAATCATAATCTAGTTTTAGATTTTATTGAATGCTTTTTCTGCATCTGGTTTTTCTCCTTTAATCTAATACAGTATGTTTAATTAATAAATATTCTGATGTTAACCTTACATTCTTGGGGTAAGCCCTTCTTGGTTATAGTAATGTGTGTGTGTGTTTTATATTCTGCTGGATTCACTTTGCTAATATTTTTGGCTCAATTTTTTTTATTCTTTTCCAGTTTGTTTCAGGATAATATTATAGCCTCATAAAATTAGATGGATATCTTTCCCCTACCCTCTTTTTTCAGTCTTTGAAAAATGTTGTGTAGGTTAGAGATGATCTCTTTCTTGTAGGTTTGATAGCACTTGCCTGAGAAACCATCTAGGCCTGGTGTTTTTTGGGGGGAATGGGGATGAGAAATCATGGTACCAGAAAAAGCAATTGTTATTATTGATTTAACTTATTCACATAGATTTTAAAGAAATTCTTCTTGAATCAGTTTTGAAAATTTATATTCTATAAAATTATTCAGTCTATCTGAAGTTTTATGTTTGGCACGAAGCTGCTCACAGTATTCTTTAAAAAATTTTAAAACCTCTCCTGCAACTATGTCCCCTTCTTCATTCTCTCAAGTGGAAGAGAGTCCTGACTACTGGCCTAGGCTTGTGCCCTGTCTCAGACCTGAAGTTTCTTTTGGGTTTCTGTGATGTAGTGGAATAATACAAAAGAATTTAATATGGCCTGACACTTTTACTATGAAATAGGGTTGTGGTTCTTTTTCTTTATTATAAATGTAAATACTTGCTCATTATTGTAATAATCGGAATATATAAAAAAGCTTAAATAAGAGAATTAAAAACAATCAATCATATCACTATGCCACTCTTCCTATTTTGGTGTATGTCCAATTTTTGCTTATCCATATACATCACATCTATGAACATATTTTTAGTTTTATATATTTTTATTTTTAATTGTATCTTTTTGATTAAAATATAAACATAAAAGACTGATAAAATATTTTTCAGAAAAATGGCATTTTTCCAAGTGGTGTACCTAAAATGTTATTACCCCGAATTACACACACTGTAACTCAGAATTACAAATTTTTAAAAAGTAAGTATGCAATAATATTGTGTGTACTGTTTTCCCTATATCATTTAATATTTAAAAGCGTGTGTTTAATGGCCCCATGTACTATGAAATTTTTTTTATCAATGCCCTGTTGTTGAACATTAGGGCCTTGTGTGATAACCCTCTGTGCAAACCTCTGATGATTCCTCATGCTAAATTCTTACAAGCACATTTAATGGATCAAATTTCCGAGGACTGTCAGGGCGATTAATTGGCATCCGTTCTTCTCTTTGCAGCAGCCCACTCACCCTGTGTACAACATTGGACCGGACAAGGTGATCCAGGCCACCATGCACTTTCTGCAGAAACCAGTCCCAGGCTTCGAGGAGCATGAGGATGAGGCAACAGCAGAGCCTTCCACCAACTAGAAGACATGGGGTCCCAAGTCTCTGTGTTCACCGCAGCTCAGTGTCCACCTCTTCAGACCAAGGTTTATACGTTTCAATACATACTGCATTCTGTGCTGCACAAGGCTTGGCCACTATGGAGCGGTGATCGCCCTTTCTTGTCAAACAGATCAAAAGCAATGACTCTGGGTTTGGAGAACACAGTGGCATGGTTAAAAAAAGATTCTTTCCACTCCTGAAAAACCAAAAACCTGTCAGCACGTGAAGCATCTAAACCTATTTGGGCCAGGCCAGGGTTGTTTGGGGAAGAGTACACGCCGGGAAGAAGCAGCCCCTCCCCACCAGCTCTCCAGCCTGGACAGTTCTATTGAAACGAATGACGTCCATGAGTATGACAGCATCTACTGCTGCGATTCCCACTTGCGTGCCACCATTAAGTTGCCAGGAAAGTACCCTCCCATGGGCAAGTAAATCTGCTCCAGCCAAAAGAGGGGCTTTGGGTCCCACCAAAATGAATCTTCCAGAAAAACAAACCATGGTGTGGACTCACTAGCAAGAGCCCAAGGCTCTCACCTCCCTCCCTGGTCATTTGCAGTGGAAGAGAGCCAGGCTGGGGGAGACAGGTCTCCTTGAGTTGAGTCCCGCTTCCTTCACCCTGGAGAACTGAGCCACACATCTCTGGAAGGCCACGCTTGGTGCACGGGCAGGATTTGCTTCAGCCTCACATGTGGGAAACCAATTATAAGTGGAAAATGAAACTCAGATTCAACTCTGTGCCAGAGGAAGCAGCCCCTGAGCCCACGCCCTCACCCCACGCCATCATGTACTGTGAAAAACCCCTCTGAGGGCCTCAAGGCAGAGCCTGCAGCCCGTGGCCATTCTGCGTGTTTCCATCTTTTTTCCACCAGAGCCCCAGGCCACTCTCTTCAAAGACTGTGTTGTCTTCTCCCATCCAGAGTATTAACGCTACTAAGTCTTTCACCTTAATTTCTGACTCAGGATTTATTCCCATTCTGCCCACTCCAGGCTCAGAGAAATAAAATCAAGTGCTAGACAGGTTGGCTGCTGCTAAGGCTGGAGCCACATGGACCTGGCTGTGGGAGGGCTGATGCTGTCTGATGTGTTCAGCCTCTGATGCAAACATGGAACCCTTTCTTGGTCAGTGGGGTGTTGAGTTGGGTCATCTGTTCACTGGTACTGTCACAGCAAGTTCCGTGTTGCTGACTGGCAACATGGGCTGTGGGCAAATGAGAGCTCAGAGATGCAGCATGAAGCTCTTCTCAAAAACTGTGGCCATTTGCTGCCTCTGATTCCCTATTGCTTTGGTGTATTGGACTATGTTACCTTCTTCAAATAATAAAGGAATAACATTTTCTATGCTGTCTCTCGTTTGTGCCTGGTACTAAGAAAATTCCTTCAGAATGCTTAGTGTAGGAGTTGCAGAAGGTTGTTCATGATTGGCAGTCTCCTCCTGTGAGCGAGGTTCCATACAGCTGTGCTAGTGACTACAAAGAGGTCTGACTTGGGTTCCGCCATCACAGACCTTCTCTAGCTGAGGACACAGTGGGCCTAACAGCGAGGAGTGGGAAAAGCTATGTTTCCCAAGTTCCCTGGAGCAGTTCGCATCTGCTTTTATCCTAGCATCTGCACACTGCATTTCATGGTCTGTTTAGGTGTCTGTCTCCTCGGCATGACTATAAGCGGGGTCTGTGCTCCTGAGTCCTAAAGCAGGCATTCACAATGAGTGGGTGGGAGCACATCCTGGCCAGAGGCAGGGGGAGCTGTCACAAGGACAGGTCAGAACCCAGTGGTCACTGGGCTTTCCTCCTCATCTGGTTAGAGACCCTTTCCCAAGGAAGACCAAGAAGGTGGGTGCTCTGCAGCCTGACCCCCTCTTGACGGACGAGAAGAGGGTGTCCTCAGAAGTAGAGCATAAACTAAATCCACATCCTGGAATGTAATTCCTGCCTGGATGTTATTTTCGCCTTGCTAAAAAAGGTTTGGGCTACAAAGCAACATATTGAAATGCATCATCCCCATCACTTCAACCTTACAAGAGATTCTAAAATTCCATTCCTATCTACTATCCATGCATTGTACTAGTAGCCTTGTAAAAAAAATTAATAAACAGAAACCTCATTTAAGGTGAAGTAGGGTGAACCTCCCATCAAGATGGAGGCAAAGGTAGATAGATATACTTCGCCTCCTTGCACAACCATAAGGAGGATCACAACTAACCTCAAAACAAGAAACACCCAGAACTGCCAGAAAATTGAACTGTATGGAAGTCCAACAACCAAGGATTTAGAGAAGCCATATTCATCCAGACGGGTAGGAGGGGTGGAGACGAGGAACTGGGATGGAGAGGATGGCAGCAGGGAGGTGGCAGCCAGCAGAATGGGCGGTCCCATATTCACATGCAGTGGATAAAAATCAGGAATGGTACCTTGGGAGTGAGCGATTCCAGCCCCTGGCCAGATCGCACAGGCCAGGGTTCCAGTGCCAGGAAAATAAAACCTCATAACTTCTGGCTGTAAAAATCAGTGGGGGTTGAGGTGGTGGAAGAAACTGCCAATCTTTCAGGAGACTCCATTTAAAGGGCCTACACAGTCCTAGGATGTACTCAAACCCACCCACCCTGGGAACCACTACCAGGGCAACAGCTAGCAGGCTGCCAGTTGCATACGGGAAGGCGCTTAAGTGAATGGAAATGGGGTGAGACTGAGCAAGCCTCCAGCAGCCAGGCAGCAGCACTGTCCTGTCTCCAACCCCTCCCCAACATACAGAGCCACAAAGTGGTGAAGCAGGTTGCCCTGCCCTGGCAATTACCTAAGGCTTTGCCCCATAAAACTTAACAGGTGTGTTAAGACAGGGAGTCAAAGCAGCTCTGCCTAGTACACAGAAACAAACATAGGGAGGCTGCCAAGTTGAGGAGACAAAGAAATACGGTTCAAATGAAAGAACAGAACAAAATCCCAGAAAAAGAACTAAACAGAATGGAGATAGCCAACCTATCAGATGCAGCATTCAAAACACTGGTGATCAGGATGCTCAGAGGACACAGTACAGCAAAAGCATAAGAGAAGAAATGAAGGTTACAGTAAGTGAAATTTTTACAAAATCCATAGTGAGCCAACAGTGAAGGGAAGAAAGCTGGGGTTCAAATCAACGATTAGAAACATAAGGCAGAAACAAATATTCGACCAGAACAGAGTGAAGGAACAATAATTCAAAAAAATGAGAGAATAAGAAGACTCAGACATTTCCAAAAGTACCAACATCCTAATCAAAGGGATGCCAGGAGAAGAGGAAGAGCAAGAAATTGAAAACTTATTTGAAAAAATAATGAAAGAAAACTTCCTTAATTTGGCAAAGGAAAAAGTCCAGGAAGCACAGAGAGTCCCAGACAAGTTGGACCCAAAGAGGACCACATTAAAACATCATAATTAAATTGCCAAAGGTTAAAGATAAAGAGAGAATCTTAAAAGCAGCAAGAGAAAAGCAGAGTTACCTACAAAGGAGTTCCCATAAGACTATCAGCTGATTTCTCAGAAGAAACACTGCAGACAAGAATGAACTGGCAAGAAATACTCGAAGTCATGAAAAGCAAGGACCTACAACCTAGATTACTCTATCCAGCAAAGCTATCATTTAGAATGGAAGGGCAGATAAAGTGCTTCCCGGACAAGGTAAAGCTAAAGGAGTTAATCATCACCAAGCCCTTATTATATAAAAGGGACTTATTTTAAAAAAAAAATGATCAAAACTATGAGCATTAAAATGACAACAAACTTACAACTATCAACAACTGAATCTAAAAAACAAAAACAAACTAAGCAAAGAACTAGAACAGGAACAGAATCATAGATACGGAGATCATATGGAGGGTTATTAGCTGTGAGGGGGAAGGGGGAGATTGTGGGAAAAGGTACAGGGATTAAGAAGCATAACTGGCAGGTACAGAATAGACAGGGGAATGCTAAGAATAGTATAGAAAATGGAGAAGCCAAAGAACTTGTATCAATGACCCATGGACATGAGCCAAGGGTGTGTGTGTGTGTACTGCAGGAGCAAAAGGGGGTACCAGGTGGAGAGGGGCAAAGGGGAAAATTTGGGACAACTGTAATAGCATAATCAATACAATATACTTTAAAAAATAAAAAATAAAATACTACTAATTGTACAACAACAAAAATAAAGTGAAGTAGGGTTATCAGAAGTGGGTGCTCTCATGCCCTATGTGGTGCGCATAGCACAAGGGGGAAACTAACAACCCTTCCCAACTTCCTTTTCCCTCTATAAGAGAATTTCCTCTTCTTTGTTTTAGCCAATTTGACATGCAGGTGGCTTGCCAGTCTTGTTGTCTTGTTGGTCTTGTCCCCACAGGAATATAATTCCTTGTTATTCCCAAATAAACCCATTTTGCTGGATAAATATCTGTCTGACTTTTTGTTTACAGTCAACAGCCCCAAGGTATTCTGAGATTAATTGCAGTAATAATTGGTGTGGTGAAGAGACAGGAGGGATTGCTCAGTGTGAGCTGGCTTTACACCAAGGAGGGAAGATTTGGGCTGGGTCCCAAAAGGTAGGTAAAGTTTGGCCAAGTAGAGAAGAGAGTCGTTTACTGGTATTCTTATCTCAGAATCTTGTGGGCATATCCATGAGACTTCCTTTCTGCTCCCAGCTGAGCCTGGAGGGTTTCCTGACTTGAACTGCATTCAAAGTGGGTCCTTGAGGTAAATTCTCAGTGGATCCTTAAATAGAAGGCAATTACATATCACTCAAGGTGGGTTACTCCAAATAAATATTTCTTCCCTCAATAAATAAATAGAAAACAATTACAGATCTCTATATCCAGATGAGCCCTTACTTCCCCCTTGGGTCCATCTCGCACCCAAGTTGAGTGCTGTGTACGTTGAGAAGGCTCCTACTGGGAGCAGAAGGGGAGCCTCATGGATAAGCCAGTGCAAACTCCACTGAGATAACAATACAGTACCAGTCAACAGTATTCCTAAACTGCCTTCTCTTCTAAGTATTAGTTCTGAGTCAGATGTGATGAGTTGGATTCTGGCCACTGCATTTTATTCTTGAGGAAGCCGCTTCTCAGGAAGACCTCACACAAAAGCCGAGACCATATTAAGTAACTGTTCCACAATGGCCTTCCACTGAGGGCTAGCCTTAGACCTTGCTATGTTGCTTCCTGGTGATTTAACTTAGTGAGATTCAGTTTGGAAAACTCAAGGAGGTGGTTACTTAAGTGACCTTGGCTATTTCATCAATATTAACTGTCTATGCTGCACTTCTGGCAGGGGCTTGATAGTGAGAAATTAAAAATGGAGCTTCCCAATTGCCCCCAGGTGAACTATATTGTTGGTTGAAGTAGAATCTGTCAGCTTTAGATGTCTGATGTACAAATAACAATGCCGCCATTCCATTATGAAAACTGAGGAACCTGTCTCATTCCCACCTTGTTTACATCGATCCTACCTCCTTATGGTAGTGGGTCACCGGGCTACCACTGGAATTTGCCAGTAGCTTTAGCATCTCAACTCAGAGGGGAGGGTAATGGCCTGGGGTGGAAAAAGAATGTTCTTGTGCCTGTAGGCTTCTGAGACTTGGGGACCAGGGCTAGTAAGATACAGGCACTGTATAAGTCAAATCTTAAAGACATAGGATGTCTCTCATGCACTGTCTGGGATAAGTTTGGTTCTGTGAAAGTTTGCTTTCCTAATGCTGATAACTGACCTGATGTTAATGGGATACAGAGGTCTCTGATGGAGGACCACTCAGTGTTGCTTCCATTTGGGGACATGCATATTCTTTTGGGGAGAAGTAATTTGCTAATACTTTATTCTTTCACCATCTACACCAAGGGGCAACAAACTTCCTCTGTAAAGGGCCAAATACTATTTTAGGCTCTGCAAGCAACTTGGCTCTGCCATTGTAGTAGAAAACAGTTATGAACAAAGTATGGCTGTGTTCCAATACAACTTTATGAAAATAAATGGTGGGCCTGACTTGGCCCATGGGCTGTAGTTTGCCCACCCCTGATCTAGACTCAATCTCATCCATATTCATTCGGCATTCTTCCACATCTTTCATGGCTGGGATGCTTTCCTTGTGATGTGTGTCCATTGACAAATGGTGATGTTTGGACAAATGTTCTAGCCACCCACATGCACTGCTCTGGGCACTCATTGCCTTTGAACGGGAAGGAGAATTGTATGATTGAAGACATTGCTGCGACTCAGAAAACTTACCCAAACCAGCTTAAAGCAAAAAGAAAATGTGTTGATGATGTAAACAGAAATGTCCATGAATCAGCTTGGCTGTGAGTGACTTCAGGTCTCTCCCCCTCTCCATCGCTCTGTATTAGCTCCAATTTCAGCCTCTTTCCATGTGGCTGTAAAATGGCAGCAGCAATAGCTCTAGACTTTACATCATCTTAGGGGCAAGTTTAGCAGACAACAGCAACTGGCACAGTCCCAGCCTTCCTTCCCAGTGAGTATCATTGTGTTCACTGGCTTTGCTCAAACCAAGTGCCTGTCTGAGAAGCAATCCAGTGGACAGATCCAGTACATTGATTGGCCTAAGTCTTGATCACATGCTTCTCCTATCAGTGGGAAATAGAGCTCCAACAGAGGCACACAGTCTAAGAATTGGGAAGAATGAAGCCCGAAATGCAAGTTAGGGTTGTAGCCAATAAGGGGAAATGGGTTCTTAGAGAGGCTAATTACCCTTGTTCTCTATCACGGTGAATTCCTCCTGTGATGAAAACCTGTAGTGGTCATTGCTGGAACCCTTTCCTCCCCTTCCCATGTGGCAGACAAAAGGCCTGCATGGATTTGACTCCTCCTACCTCCAAGGCCAAGCCCTGATTGGCCTAAGTGAATCATTTTAACCCACCTCTCTTTGCTTCGATAATTTGTTCAGGTTTAGTAATAACCCAGATCTAAGCCAAAAAAACATGGCTTGTCCTAGCCTCAGTGACTGATTCAGAGCCAAGCACGTGGCATAAAAGAGACCCAAGAGAAGAGTCCTAGACATGTTGTGATAAGAAAAAAAAGCAGCTATTTTTATTAGGGATGGTGGAATGTGTGGCCTGGGACTTCTAAAAAACCATTTTCCTACCTAAAAGCAAACCAACTTTAGAAGCTACTACACAGATTCCCTGAGAGACTGAGAAACATGATGAGACCCTGATCACACTGCTCCTGCAGCCTATGCTGTCTCTGGATTTTTCAATTATTAGCCAATTTTGGCTGGACTTACTATTACTTGCAATCAAAACATCCGAGGTCATACAAAAGTCTATCCCAGGTTAGCCGGCCATGAAGGAAGACTTCCTTGATGACTGAGGAACAATGACCATCCTTGCCACATCTACCCAAATAATACCCCTAAAAGAATGCTTCCTGGTCTACTGCCTCTCCTCATTTCATCCTTGATTCAGCCTCATGAGGTGGGTGAGGCAGGTGTATTAACTGCATTTTACAACTAGAGAAACAGGTTGGAGCACTTAAGTGAATCACGCAAAGTTTCCTAGGTACCAAGTTGTGGAGTCTGAATCTGAACACAGATCTGCTGCCTCCCAAGGCCATGCCCTTCCACCACTCCAGGTCTCTAAAGGAAGGTGAAATGGGTGGTCTTGGGGTGGGAGGAACACAGCTAAACATGCATGGGATAGCTCTGGGACTGGGTGATGAGGCTCGAATGCCTGCCCCATCTTTTACCTGGACAAGGATGGTGAGAGCAAACAGCAGGGGCAGGCTCACCTTACCCTAACCCGTCTCCCACTTTCTGCCAAGTTTCTGGCATTGAGTGATGCTCCCTGCACTAAATGTGTGCCACTCCAGTGCAGAGTGTGACCCTGCATGACTCACAGCAAGGCCACGGTGAATGAGTCTTTCTGGGAGCCGACCGCAGTCCGTGGCAGCCAGCCTCTTCCAGCCTGGCCCGGCATGCCCGACCATTTCCTGGACATCCTCTCTTAATTCCCTGCAATAGCCGCCTCACCTCTGCTTTTCACCAGCTGGTGCAGGAGGTCCAGAGCATGGGCTCTGGCAGCTGACGTTCCTCCCTCCTAGTTCTCAGGCACATCCAAGAACAAAACCAGGCAGGTCAGACAGAGTGCTCATCACCAACCCAGCTAAACAGAAAACTTGCCCTGCCCTCTGCCCAACCCCCACCCCGCCCCCGTCACCCGCCGCAGAAACACAGCTCTTACAAAATAACAAGAACAATAATGCATTTTAAAAAATAAACTTCTTTTGGTCAATCTACACCCCATAGCCAGTTTCCCCTACTGCAGTCACCTTACATGAATATTGTACATCTGTTAGAATGAATGAACCAATATTGATGCATTTTTTATTAACTAAAAACCATACTTTACTGAGATTCCTTAGTTTTTACCTAATGCCCCTTCACTGTCTCAGGATCCCATCCAGGATACCTCATTACATTTAGTTGTCCTGTCTCCTTAGGCAGGCTTTGGCTCTGAGAATTCCACAGACTTGTCTTGTTTTGGGTGATCTTGACAGTTTTGAAGAGCACTGGTCAGGGGTTTTGCAGAATGTCCCTCAACTGGAATTTGTGTGGCTGTTCTGATGATGAGACTGGGGCTCTGGGTTTCGGGGAAGACCACAGAGGTCGGTGCCCTCTCATCATATTCTGTCAAGGGTCACATGCTACCAGCATGGCTTACTACTGATGCTGTTAACCTTGATCACCTGGCTGAGCTGGTGCTTGTCATCTTTCCCACCATGAGGTTCCTTTCTCCCCCTTTCCAGTGTACCCTGGAGAAGTCCTTGTGCACAGCCCACACTTAGGGAATGAGGAGTTATGCCTATGCCCTTGACAGGGAGTATCTATATAAGTTATCTGGAATTCTTTTGTATGGGAGGTTTGTCTAGTCTCCATTTATTTATTTATTTATTTATTTATTTATTTATTTATTTATTTAAGCACTTATTTATATCAGTATGGACTCATGAATATTTATTTTATACTTGGAGTTATGTTCCAATAGTATGGTTAATTTTGTTGCTCAACTTGTCCCAGCTTTGCCCATTAGGGACTCTTTTAATTGACTTGTTTCCCTTTGACATAGCCACACTTTCTTAATAATAATGTATTCTTGATCCCTTTTCTCTCAAGAAGTATTGCATGTTCGGAGGCAGATTTAATCGTGGGTGAACCAGGCACATGCCCTGGGCCCCGACTTCTGAAGGGCCCTGCAAAACCCCAAATTTACACTTTCTTCTAATGACACCAAGTTTGGCTTCATATGTGCAATTTTAATTACGTACAAGTTTCCAATTGGCGGTGAAACCTGATAGTATGTTTGCATTCACTTATTTTCATTATTTCATCACCACGCTGCATAGGCCCTGCGCAGCTGCGCTACCACTCGTCGGAGCAATAGAATCGTATTTGCTACTTTGTACTTAGAAAGGTTCCCCTGCAGTGCAGACTTACTATACATGGATACATGCAAATACACAGGGATGTAAATTAGTTTGTGGATATGTACTTGTTTCATTTACGGTTTTAAAAAGTTTTCTGTACGTATAAATACTTTTATTTTCCCTCTCTCTCTCTCTCTTTTTAAAGGGCCCAATATTTTCTTCTGTGCCCGCGGCCTCAAACGACCTTAATCTGCGTCTGTGCATGTTGATAATCATTGACACTGGACAATGAAGATATTAGGGTTCAGTACTACTCTCTCAACCATTGGTCACATTAAATTCTTCCAAAATAAAAAGTACTGCACATTAAGTTACTTTGGATGTGAAACTTCATGTTCCATCTGCTGTACCTGAGCAGATGGAACAGAGGGTGACAGGGCCCTGGCACTTCAGCTACCGGAGTCAGAGCAGGATCAATGTCACAGCTCTCTCAAGAGGAAGGCTAGGTGGCCTAGGGCTGCAGGGGCTGTGCTCCCCAGGTGTGCTGGCCAGTGCCTGGCAGGCCAATGGTGAATGCCCTGCAAGTAGGGCCTCTGTGAAGGGGATGATGATGGTAATGATGAAATGAAAACCTGGGAGATTTACACTGTGCTCCCAGGAAGGCTGACACTTTGCTGGCCTCCTGCCCTCAAGTACTTCCCCTCTCTTGAGAGCAGTGGCCACCATGAGCCTAGATACCAAGGAGGCCAGTGAATGTGTTGCAAAGTGAAGGGTGACCAGCCCATGCTGAGTGAAGCCTTTGGCCCACTGTCCCTTCACCAACATCCTCCACCCAGCCTCCCTGCCAGCTGCAAGGGAGCCCAAGTCTGGGCTCTCACACGGAAGAAGGGGAGCATACTGAGAGCTCAAGAAGCGATGGCCTAGCCCTGTTCCTTGTTCCTCCCATACACCAGCCCTCTCTCATCGATGGCCCCAACCTCTGAACTCCTCTGGCAATCAGCCCTGACATGTACTTTTGTGCCATGTGCAAAAATCTGTTCTCTACCTACGCTAAGCTCCTTGAAGGCAGGGCCCTAGCTGCATTAGCTGCCCCCAAACTCCATGCCCGAGAGTGCTGGGCTAATACGTGATGCCCAAATACCTGTGGGTTGAACTCATGCAGAGGCAATTCCAGAGCGAAACTAAAAGTGCAGAGAGGAGCATACTCTGGGGAGCTTAAGTCCACTGACACACACACCCCTGCGTACTTGCAGGGTACCCGTGATGGGCCAGGCACTGTGCTAGGGGTGCTGCAACAAGCAAAAAGAGCAGTCCTGGCCTCATGGGAGCTCCCAGTTGGAATGCCTGCCAATATTCATGGCAGCACTCTGCAGGGGAGGGGGCGGGCCCTGGACTCATTTCCTGGATGGGAAACATAGGTTGTTTGAACCAGAGTTCCCCATGGAAAGTCTACCGCTAGCCTTGCAGTAGCCATGTGCTGTGGACGTGACATTCCTTCTCTCAACTGGCTGGCCTTGCTGTGGCCTTTTGGCCCAAAGCCACTGGCTGCTGTCCTTTAGCCCCAGATCTGTCCCTGCTACCTCCAAGCTGTTGATGGCACCGGGAGATATGAAACAATGAAGCTCTCAAGCATGTGTGTGGGAGCCACATGGCCAGCTGGACTCCTCTGGCTGGGGATGGGTGATCAGGGGCATGGGTGGCAGCCTATAAACCCACTGGTTTTTTAAAAAATCACAAGTATATGTATTTTTACATTTTACATTATTTTGTATTAGTTCCAGATGTACAGCATAGTGGTGATACAATTATATACTTCAGTGTTCTGCTATTTCTAGTACCCATCGGGCCCCATACATATTACAATATCACTGACCATATTCCTAAGCTGTACTTCACATCCCCATGACTGTTATGTGAATACCAACCTGTACTTCTCAGTCCCCTCACCTTCTTCACCCAGTCCCCCAATTCCCTCTTCCCTAGCAACCATCAGTCTGTTCTCGGTATCTATGAGTCTGTTTCTGTTTTGTTTGTTTATATTGTTCTTTAGATTTCACATGTAAGTGAAATCATACTGGTTACTTCTTGAACCAGACTTCGCACAGCTCATGCAGCCCTGGCAGGAGCTGGCTTGTGGAGTGCATACCTTTCCCTAACAGGCCTGCCACGGTAACCGTCAGGTTTCTGTTTTTCTTGGCAGCAGGCTTGTCAAACCTTCACCATGTTCAGTACTGGAGTGGAAGGTTCTGGCGCAGATTTAAAATTGGATCCTTGATTCTTCTGTCACTTAAAATTCACAGCAGAGAGCATGCTGAATAATTTTACCCAGGGAAGGCTGTGGGTGTACAAGGGCCCCACCCCTGCAATGGACACCAGAGGAAAACAATCCTAAATGAGGCCTGGCAGTCAGAATGGGCCTGCTGATGAAGTTGGCACCAGCATAGGACGCAGGAGGGAACCTGCTTGGCTGGTTGTGAATTGTCCAGGGCCCCCTGTTTGGCTCTCTTCTAGACACGCCCATCCTACTGGGTGTGTGTGCACGTGCACAGGGCAAACACATCAGCCAAGGCCCACTCGTCAAGACACACAGAGCTACCAAGGTAGTCTGTCCCAACCTCACTCCTGAAAGTCTGAGTAAAGAGGGTTCAACCCCACCTTTAAAAAATTTATTTTTATTTATTTCTTAGAGAGAGGGGAAGGGAGAAAGAGAGTGAGAGAAACACCGATGTGCAAGAGCAACACTGATTGACTGCCTCTCGCACACCCACAACTGGGGACCTGGCCCACAACCCAGGCCTGTGCCACGACAGGGAATCAAATGGGCAATCCTGGTTCGAAGCAGGTGCCCAACACACTGAGCCACACCAGACAACAGGCAGGGCTCAACTCCTATCTTAACCAGGCCCTGGTGGGAACTGCTGCAGAAGTATAAGATGGGCTTGCAGTTGCTCTGTGTCTAGCATGGTGCAGACCACCAGGCATTGCAGAAATGTGAACTAAAACCAGGATGGAGAACATTGCAAAGCAAGCAGCATCGTAATGGTTAATTGTTCCAATCCAGCCAGCAAGGGTATATTTATTTCCCAAATCCGGATTCTTTTCAAACAGATTTGAGGTCTGTCACGAGTTCCTTCAGAACTCAAGCAAAGCCTATTGGTTACCACCCTTTGGTATTCAATATACATTAACTTCCCCTTTAAGGATTTTAATACACTGAAGGATGGCGTTTATTCCCTCCACATTTCAACAAAACTCGAACAGAAATGGTTGCACTGCCCGGGACCTATGATGGCAGACAGACCTGAGGATTGTTAGGCACAGTTCAAGGGCTTTCACACTTAACGCCTTCACGCCTTTGTGCTGTTGCTGGCCTCATATTAGGCCTCAGGAAACCAGGACTGTGTCCCTTTCCCCAACGTCTTCCTTTTGTACCCTGGGCTATTTTATTTCTGGGGGTCAGACCTGAGTGCATGAGACTACCTGGGAGAGCTTGTTGAACTGACTTACGTTGTTGGGCCACAGTATGCTTTAGGTCAGGGGAGCAGGAGCCCGGAACCCTTTCAACCAACACCCCTGGGCATAGGCCAAGGATCTCACTTTCAGTAACACCATGGGCACTTCTGAGCAATTCTTCCTGAGCAGAATGTCAAATATCCCAAGTTCAGAGATGCCACTGAATGGCGGGAGGAGGGAATGCAGAACCTCACTGAAGCTGACACCAGATCTTACTGAGGCTGCCTTCGGAGCCCCTCTGGTTTCTAAGAGGGCATCAGTTAAGTCCTGGGGTTTCCTTGCTGTCTCCTTATTCCCTCTACTTTGTTAGGATAGGACACAACTCAGCGTTGGGGCAGGGGGAAGCAACTGTGAGATACCAAGAAGTCCGCCCTCACTCACCCCAGAAAAGGGTACAGGAGCTAGATTTTTTCATCTTGCAGATTCAGCCCTGGTCATACGCTTTGTGAAGACAATGACAGCCGGCACCTACCCAAGGGTTCACTTGCTCCCGACGTCACGCACTTTATAAGTATACTTCATTTAATCCTCATAACCACCATAAGAGGTTAATACTATTAAAAAAGAAGATAGTTTATGTAAAAATCACAGAGGTAGAAGCGAGCTGTGGAAGAACTGGGCTCAGGAAACAAATTACAGAGACAGAAGGGCCCTTGGAGCTTAGGAGAGGGAAAGGTAATGTGCCTTGGGGTAAGAAGAGGGGGAGGGAAAGGTGCTGGAGTGTTGCAGGGGGAGAGCGCCAGGTTAGTACAATACTATTATTATACTCATTTTATAGATGAGGACACCAAGGCAAGAGAAGCGACTCACCTGAGGTTTCCCACCTATTATTGAGTCAGGATTGTGAGCTAGGCAGTCTGACTTCAGAGGCCATGCAGAAAACTACTCTCTATCCCATCATCTGTTCAGTCTTGTTATTTTTAAACCTTTCCCAGCTAAGACAGCTCTGAGCTAATTCTTTGCTGAAGTTATAGCTTCTCTACATACAAGATAAGTATATCAAGAATTTAAAAACACTGGGCCATTTAAAGTGCTCTTTCACTTGGGGCAATTGTCAAGGTAGGAAAATATCAAGTTCACTGCATGTGAGAAAGAGGTGGCTTTTAACAGGATCCTCGAGGAAGCTACCTGCTGTAGTAACGAAGCAAACCACCAGGTTCACTGGCTTTATGCAGAACTGTCCAGAGTGCAGTGGGGAGAACAAACCAGAGAGTAACATTGCTGTAAGAGAGTAAACCATGGCCACATTTTGGTGTCCTGGTGGGTACGGACATTGGCTTCCTAGACACATATACCAGAGGGAACCTGGGTGTGACTTTCATTTGTCCCCTTGAGAGAGCACAGTTTCTAGCTTGGGTCTCTTACCTTGCTTTCCTTTCCAGGCAGCTGCTTCCAGCGGTACCACCTTCCCTCCACCACTTGCCAGTCTGCTCAGCAAGTCAGCCACGTGCTTCCGATTTCCCAGGTGAATCAGCTATCCGTATACGCTCTTGTCTTCCAATTGGTTTACTGCAATTTTGAGAAGCCTAAAACTTAACCCCTTGTCCAGCCAACAGCCTGGCTCTCAGGGACATCACCTATTCCCGTGCTGGTGTGAATGCCTCTTGTTTGCTCTCTGCCTGCTGGTGCCCCAGCTTCACACTCTTTCCATCTTATCAACACAGCTTAGGACCTGCAGCTCGGTTCTAATGCCTGCCCTGACCAAGCCAACTGTGTGATATGGAGTTTATAACAAAGGCCAGAAATACAGAGAGATATAGTCAGGGGCAATGAAAAAGAGGTGGAAAGCAAACTAACTTTGAGGAATTAAGAAATCACCCAAAATCTCATTCCAATTTTTTAATTCCTATTTCTTTTGTCTTGAAATGGAGTGCCTTTAATAAATAGGGTAATGCTCTCCCAACATCCTTACTGTCCTTACTGCAATCATGGTGGGGGTGGGGGTGTGAGTGCAGTTGGTTTGATCATGTTACAAAATGTCTCTTGTAGAAACATGACTTACCTGTCAACTCCCACTGACCAAAAAGAAATACTGTGCATGTGACATCCTGTTGATAGGGGCCCCAGCACTACCATTCTAGAGAGTGACAAAGCAAAGAACTGATTTGACTTTACCTCTGGCCTAGGTACACTAATATTTTTTGTCAGCCAGACCAAAACACACACAAATTAAGCTGTTTTATGGCCATAAATCCTCTTCCTTCCAAGGTCAAACTGGTCCCTAGCCTGAGTCAAGTGAACTTGATGTTGTTGAAGCCTCCCTTCCTTGCAGCCCTTGTCAGCTCTGCTGCCTCCTCTAACTATACTGGAACTCTAGAAACTGAGAGATCCTAGACAACACCGGTTGCCTTTGAACTGAGCATTCATCACCAGGAGAAACTCAAACCCACAGCTCTGGGCTACCAATTTCCCAAGGGTCATTTATTTAGCAGGAACTGGATCTAGAAGTGTTGCCCTGGATAACCACACCCCTGTTGGAACTTTAAAAGCTTCTATCCAATGAGCAAAGTCATCACCACCAGTTTATCAACCTCCTGCCCTGCCCAGGCTAAGCCGAGCCTTTAGGACAAAAAGGGAACTGCTCCTCTCTCAGGCTTCCACACAGGCCTGGTGGTCTCCACGGGGCCCTTCTCTTAACCATCTTGGCCTGAGTAAGGGCAAGAAGACACCACCACCAAGAAGGATAAAATAAGTTTTTATTTATAGTCTTATAGTAAAGGGGGAAGCCTTAACTTGCAAGACAATTCTTCGGCAGTATGTACAACATACTTTTTATTTCCATGGAATGGAATCAAACACGGACTGAGACTACAGAGTATACACTAGAAATCAGCAAATGCCAGGAACAGAGTAGGAAAAAGACAAAGAAATGAGGTCTAAACACACAAACCCTTCACTGGGATCTGCTGACCGCAGCCAGAACCAGGGCTGGATCACACAATGGGGACAGGTTCCAGAACAGTAGGAAACGGAGTGGGGTGAGGGTGGGAAGGGGCCGCACTGGGGTGCGGGTTTAGTACCAGGTAAATTGCTCTTGGTATTTACATACAAAATCAATTGGCTCTATTTCTTAGAAATACACATGTAAAGAAAGAAAGATTTGATCATTACTTTATGAATCTGTCGCTTTGCAATACCGACATCATCAGAAATAGGGACAATTCACTCAGATTCAAATTTCAGTAGCAGGAAATAAATATCAAAACATCATCACTAACCCTCAATACAAAACCTCTACCCCTCCCGGTCCTCCCTCCTTGTCCCATCCCCTAGCAACCTCTGGTGGCTACCACTTCACTGCTGATGAGCCCCCCACGTACCACATGAGTGCCACACGGCCCTCCCTAGGGCTGGCTAACAGAAGCAGGAGTAAAGCAGGCCAAAGACTCTGTGCTGCAAATATGCCCCCACTTCCTTTCATACCACAAACTTCTTCAAGGATTTGGTCTTTCAACAGGAGCGATAAACAGCTTTTTATGAAAAAAAAAAATCCTTAAAAAGAAGAGGGGGTGATTCTGATTACTTCTTAAATGAGTCATCTTCTTAAAGCAGAGCAGTCCACAGATTCACAAAGTCTATCAAACGCAGGTGAGGGTGGCCAGGAGGAGAGGCCTAGGAGGGGCAGGAGTCCTCTGGGCTTGTGCCCGGCAGGGTTGGAGAAGCTGGTAGGTGGTCAGGACACCATGTGCTCAGAGGTCCGGTCGGCCGTCTGTCCTCCACAGAAAAAGCTGCCAAGTTGGGGTATTTTGGTTTAAAAATTCCTGGTGGGGACAGGGAATCCCTGAAGGGAAATGTTAAAAAAACAAAACAAAACAAAAACTGGAGATGGGGAAGGAGAACGAGAGCTGTTTTCCAAGAGCTTCTATGTAAAAATAAAATTTAAAAAAAAAAGAGAAAGAAAAAAAAATAGAGTCTCTTAGATGGTTCTGAGGGTTCTAAGGAACTGAAAGGAGGATGAGACGACGGAGGAGACAGACAGTTTTTATTGCTGGCCTGCCCCGCGGAGCTTAGCTGGCCTCCATCCGCAGTTTCTTCCTGCTTTGGGGCTCTTCAGGCTCCGACTCTGAGCTGGAGTCCGAGCCCCCATCGAAGGCAGAGATGGTGCTGCCCTTGGCGTTGGTGTAGAGGCTGTTGTCTGAGGAGGGGTAGTTGGTCTGCAGTTGGGCACTCGACCTCGCCTTCTCCAGTGCACGGACTGAAAGGCAACCAAGCGGGGCGGGTTACAGCCTTCTGGAGAATGGGGGAGTAATTGAGTCTCAGGTCAGGGTCCAGCCTGTTCTTCCGAAGGGGTTGCTGGCTGCTGAGGCTCAGAAATAACTCCCTTCTGGTGGCTGTTCCACCAGTACACTTCATTTCTTTCCTCCTTTCCCAGCCAAACCTGGAGCCCAGTGGACATGGCCAGCCACTTTGCAATGCCACCCAACCCTAAAGAGAAGGCTTGTGATGTCACCGTCCTGCCTTGGAAGCCCAGTGTAGAGACAGGAGCAAGAGCTTCCCATGGGACCCAACAGTGTAGTGACAGAGGAGAAGTTGGCCCAGCAATGCCAGGATCCATAAGGGTGTGAAGGCCACACAACAGCAGGAAAGGATGACATAAGATGTATCAGCCAAAGAAAAGTTTTGGCTTAGCTCTCACGTACGAGATCCACTTGGAAAGACAAGCTGGACACTTGCAAGCAATTCACCAATACACACGGAATACCTGAGCCTTTCGACATACATCCCCTGCACGCAGGCCGCTCAGCCTGGTAACCAACCCGCTGCCGCCTCCCTCTGCCCGTCCCTCAGTTCAGCTCATCTTGAGCCTGCAAGGCCAACCCTTTTATTGTATTTTCATTTCATTTTATTTCAGGTGTTCTAACCCAAGTGGTTACTTGCATTTCTTTTTACTTGCATCTTCCATGAGGGAGGAAGAGAAGTGAATTCCCCAGGAACAAAGAACTTGATCAGCTCTCGCTTTCCCCTGTGGTTGTAGGAAAAGGCGGATGTGAGCATGGAGAGCAGCACAGGCCGGGCCCGTAGGCTGCCCTGATTGGACGACTACTGGCAAAGGGGAGAGCACCCTATCCCTGAGCACCTGGAGTTTCTGGTGCTTATGAAGTACACTCCAATGCCAGGACCTTAGCTCTTTTGAGACTCCTGATGCCAGGTGTGACTCTTACTACAGGCAGAGCACCTAAGCCCCAAGAAGGGGAGAGAGCGAGATCAGGTCAGAAAAGCCTCAGATGTCCGACCCCTCGACTCCACTGTTCCCTCACTGGTGGCTCAGGCCCTTCCTCAGGATGACTAACACTCAACTACTCAGAAGCAGGGCCGCGCCTGCTTAGGAGGGCACGCTCCGTAACTGCTGACGCTGGAGGCGCAGGTGCAGAGCCCTGACCTGGCTGGAGCACAGCAGGGCCAGCTGCCCCGCAAGCCCAGGCGCTCACCTTGCTGCTCCAGAAGAGCATTCTGCCGCTTGAGGTCATCAATATCTTGCTGGTGTGTGTGGTTTTTCCTTCGCATGTACTGGATGTACTCTGTGGCTTTGTCTAGGATTTGGGCCCGAGATGCCTGTTGCAATATGAGAAAAAGCAAAGGGGACAAAATAAAGACCTAGTCCAAGCAGTGAGGAAACTTTGGTACCTCTGTCTTTCTGTAACAGCAGCATGGGGGAAGGGAGGCAGAAGGGTGAGGAGGCACGAGGCTGAGGAAACAAAGTAATTGCTACTGAGAGCCTTCTTTGTGCCTGCCCAGGTGCCAAGTGCTTAAACAGCTTACCTCACCAGCACTCAGAGGTAGCTCCCCAGGAACCTGAGGCTCAGAGAAGTTTACTGGTTTATTCAAAATCACCAGCTAGACAGTGGTAGAGCCTGGATTTAAACTCGGGTCCATCTGACCCCTGAACTTGAACTTTAACCCTCCCACCCCCTTTGGTCCTTTACGTTGCTTTCAGGTGTTCAGCCTGGCTGTGTCTGAAAGCATGAAAATACTACTAACTGAAAGCCTGTGCCTCTCACTCTCTGCCAGGGCCTGACTACAGACAGCTGCTCCAGGAACCTAAGAGCCAGATCTCAGTTAGAGCTGGCTCAGAGTGGGAGTGGGTGCAACGCTTTTCATTGAGGTCCTAGATTTCAACCTGACCCTCAGACTGCTGCTAACTATTTCCACTATGCCATGCTGCCGTGTCACTTTTTCAGCCTGCGTGACTAAAAGGACTATCGTGAAAGCCATCAGAGCTTGATGTCAACACAGGAAGGGCATGAGATTGGGCCACTTCAGGAAGCAACCACACCTACACCATGGCCACGGGTAGCTGAGGCACTGCCCTGACAGAGGAGTAAGTTAATAAGTCAATAAAATGGATGTCGGGTTACTCTGCCCCTGAAGGTCACATTTGCCTGGAAGATTCTCTCCAGGTTGCAAACATGGCCAGAGTTACTCATGGCCAGACAGCCAACCAGCTGAATTGGTAGAATGGCACAAAACCAAGAGTTATGATGCCCAAGGCAGGGTAGTCTAGTAGTTGAAGGGTAGCATTCATGCCACCCGGGGTCCTGAGAAGTAGCAAAGCTTCTTACTCAGGGTAGAGCAGTACTTGACCAACTCTGTATTATAACCCCAGTAGGTTCTAAATAACCAGAACACAGCATGGGGAGAGGCGCAAAGAAAACATCCATACTCAGGCTAGCAAAACTAAATCCACATTATTAAATCCTGACAATCTCAATTTACAGACCTCAGGATGGGCTAGGTAGAGAAGTTTGCAAGGTCTGGGTTTATTCACCAGTCCTTACAAGTACAAAAATTTCCAGGCTCTCCTCTTATAGTAGTACCCTTAAGGCTACTTCCTCAAAAGGACACTTCATATTTAACCGTTTTTATACGGTGCAAATTATGTGCAAGGTACTGAGCAGACACTGTGGGGAAACAAAATTATTAGTCATGGTTTCTTTTGCCTAGATGTTTACTTATTATCTAGTTGAGGAGATAAACATATCTACACAGAGACAAATCACAGGGCAGTGCCAACAAGTGTAACTTGAGTAGTACAGATTAGGTATTAAGCAGATTAGAAAGGCCACAGGAAAGATGGTTTCTGACTAGGGAGATTACCCACTGGGCGCCCGGCGCTGGCCTTGGCTCTGCATGCATGTGCACTCACACACACACACCTGAAATAGCGAACCTGGGTTACACTGAGGTGGAATTTGTGTAAAAGGGTCACTGGACCAGGAGAATAGCACTAGCAAGGGTCGAGACAAAGCCAGGTCTTTTGTTTTTGTTTTTTTTTCCCAGGTGTATTTTTTTGGTTAAGTCAGCTTATGTAGGAAAAATGAGAGTACCTAGCAACAGGGGCTTGCAATTCTAGTTACAAAGTCACTTCAGATGCTGTTTCTCATTTCTGCCCAGGGGCACTTATTAGGGTCTAATTATTACATGATTAAATATGGGATTAAAAATAAGTATTGTAGGACAGGTGGCAGTGTGTCAAAGAAGAATTTAGGAATCCAGAAGATAGTGTACCCTAGGCTTTGTCATTAACAGGCTCTGTACCCACAAACATAATTATTTCTTTCTATTGCAAATCCTTATGACTAGGATTTCTCTCAGACCCTAGCCCTCCAAATCCTATGTACTCCATCACTGATCCAACTGCTATGTATATTTACTTCACAGACTCTCTTTAAACTTGCCCATTTTTTTTTTTTTCAATTAATGGTTCCCAGAAAGCAACATTAGCTTTTATTTACTACTCATTGAATCTGGGACAAGGAGAAAAAAAGAAAAATCTCTAAATGACAGAGCACTTACCTGCAAATGATTGGGGCAATAACTTTTAATGAATGACACAGAGTGCCTTGGGAACAAGATGTCTTGAAAGAAGGCTGGATTGGTATAAATCCAGCACAAGGCCTGCAAGTATGCTAAGCACAGCCCTTCCTCCATTCCCTGCCAAAAGAGCAACCCCAGGCCATTCCCAGTACCCCTGACTCCTTAGCCAGTCCAAGAGAATGGTTTAATTAACTGAATTTTGCTCTTCCCAGGGTATTCAACCAGAAGCAAAATCCAACAAGAAAAAAATGTAAGCACAAATTATAGAACTCCTGAAAATTTACATGTACACCTAGTCCAGGGAAGAAAAAGCAAAAGGTTGAAGCCAGAAAATGCTGGATTCATCCAGAGTTCTCTCCTGCCAACATTCTAAACCATGTAAGATCACATGACCAGCCATAGGATTAAGGTGTGGGCAAGCCCTTCCCTGCTTTTATGAGTTTATACTATGTGAACAGTGTACTATGAGGCCAGCAAGAGTCCTGTGCTTTATGGCGTGGACTATGGAGTGGCCGGGCTTTCAGTTTCTGTTTTCTGTAACAGGATCATTTAGCTAAGTCAGCAATCTTCATGTGAGTGTGACTGAGCAGAGAGAACATGGTAAGTCAACATGTCCACAGATCAACTCTTGCCTTTGGGTAACCAGTAAGGGCCTGAATAATTTTTTTTCTCTGCTAGTTTTTAAAATAAGAAGGCATTAATTCTTATTCTGCCTTTCTGAGCAGAAACAGATTCCATCAATGGATACAACCCTGAGACAGGAATAACTGTGGCTGAAGGGACTCAAGAGGTCCTGGATCTCATACAGAGCAATGTGAGTTAATGCAAACTGGCTCCTCAAGCCTCTTTCACCTCTGAGAGCCATGCAAAAGGACAACGCACAGCCCTGCCAGGTCTTCTTCCAAAGGTATGGTTGCACATATGATACAAATGATCATGATGATAATGACAACAGCAAATACTTCCTGAGTATTTACTAAATGCCAGGCATTATTATTTCCTTTTTATAAATAAGGAAACTGAGGTAAAGAGTTGTAACTCACCTCATGTTACATAACGATTAGACTGTAGATTCAGAATTTGACCCAGGCCTCCAAGACACCCATATTTTGGGAACAAAGGAGAGGCTATGGAACTAATAAAAAAAATCAACAGATTTAGAGAGCCAGTATTGTTATGAAGAGGAGGGTTTGAGCAGGAGGAAAAGGACTATAGAAGAATATCCTGATTTATCCACAAGGCTGTCCATGAAGACCCTGGTGAGGGTGGTTCTCTTGGAGAGTTTAGGTACATCAGCTGCACAGATTATGGGTATAGAAGTGAGTTGAAGCTGAAGCAAATATGAAGATAAGTCTTCAGGTTGAAAAAGAAATGAAAAAAAAAAAAAAAAGAGCTTGGAGTAACAGCAGCATTGAAGGAAGGATGTTTTCCTTTTTCTTTAAAAAAAATAGGCTTCTAGCAGAGAAGCAGCAAATAGAGAAGAGCCTGAAGATGCAAGATAGCTTGAGAGAACTGCCTGAACCTGGCCCTGGAGGAGGGGAAATGACAGTCCCCACAGTGCTGTGGCTTTGTTACCCAAGAAGGGTAAAACCTAAATGGACAACGGAGAAGACCTGGTCTGGCCAAGGGGCCCAACAGATTCCTACCCCTTTTGCTTGTGCTGCGGCTGCTTGCACATATGCACCCCTGCCCATAGCAACAAGGAGTCAGAAGAGGGTCAATCCAGCTTCCAGAGGCTCCCACTTGGACAGAACAGACTGCACCCACCTCACGTGCTAGAGGAAAAATCAACTACATATTTAACCAAAGGCCCCAAACCTGAGAGTTTCATTCTAATTAGCACCTTTTTAAGGCCCCAAATGATTCTTTGGTTTTTCCCCTCAGCTCATTTAAAATTTTTTTTTCTTTTATTGTACTCAAATGATTCTTAAAGTAGTTAACACTTATGCTTAGGATGACATCCAAGGTGACTAAATCCCATTTAAGGCAGTGGTCCTCAAAACTTTTCATATGAGGTAAAAATTCCACACATTTCTGGAGTTGTAAATCCTGTTACAGTCACCTGGATTTGTGTAGAACTTCAAACTGTTTAAGAAAGCAGACTGGGAGAGGCATGGAAGAGAGGAGTGGTACCAGACTTAACACAGGAGCCCTGCTGTTGTTCCTTAGAGTCCTAATGCTGACTCCAGAAACAATGACCTTAGTTGTACTGATCACATTTTCCTCCTCACTGTCAAAATCAGATCCTACTGGGTTGATGCTACAACTGCCTTGTTACCCCAAGACCCCAAATGCCATATCCTGGGGAATGAAAGAAGAACTACTACTTCTTCTTTTTAAAATATTTTTATTGTTTTTGAATTATAGTTGTCCCATTGCCCTCCCCTGCCCAGCCCTCCCATCCCTACTCCCATAGTCAGTCCCCACTTTGTTGTCCATATCCATGGGTCCTTTAATACTTACTTGTTCCTTGACTAGACCCTTCCCCTTCTTCCTCCCCTCAGGTCACTGTCAGTATGTTCCTTATTTCCATGTCTCTGGTTCTGTTCTGCTCATTTGTTTGCTTTGTTCATTAGTTTCCACGTATAGGTGAAATCATGTGGTATATAAGTTGTGACACCATTAAAGTCCTAGAGAAGAACTACTTCTGATTCACCTGTTTTATTTTGTACTAGTTATTTTAAAGAAAATAAAATCATTATTTTCTAAAACCTGTGCAAGCTTTTACAGACGTTAAGATAAAGGGAGGACTAGGATAAAACCAGCGTACATTTTTGAGTAAGCCATCTCTGAAAACAAATTAAAAGAATTTGCAGAATAAATTTTGGGTCTGGATTAAATTCATTTCAACATGGAAGCTCCGTTAATGCCAACAAGGTAGGCTGGAAGGCTGTGGGGTCAGAGCAGCACAGCCAAGTGACCCCTTCAAGGCTTCCTGCTGCTGACCCAAAAGACCATGCTGTTGATTAGCAGGGGCAGGCAGAGCTATCATGACCTCTAAGGGGCTAGTTAAAGCAGGAGTCAGACTTTTGTTTAAGGTTGAACACAAGTCATGTTTCAAACCTTGTATTCTTTATTCTTGTGCCCTTGGTAGTATGAAATGAAGGTGTGGCTCTTTCCCATCAAACTTTTAACTATGAAGGACAGGAGCACAGTTACCCAAAGAGGAAATACCATTAATAAATACACATGTGCAAAAGAATTTAGTCTCATAGGTAATAACAAAATACAAAATTACTGCCTTTGCCTACTAAATTTGTCATGCCCCCACGCTCCAAAAAATTCCAGTATTGGTAAAATTGGTATTCTCAAAAGATACTGCCAAAAGGATAACTTGTCTGAAAAAGAAATAAAAGAAAGACATAAAAACAATCCTTCTGAAAAGCATGTTGGCAACAAATAGCAAGAAACCAGATGTTCTTACCCCTAGACCCAGCAATCCAACTTCTGGAAATCTATTCTGTGGGACCAGCCCCATACACCAAGACAATCATCACTACATTATCTGTAAAAAGAAAAAACTGGAAGCAAACTAAATGACCAACAAAAAGTTGCCTAAAATATAAACATGACTAAATATCATGCTCTATCACGTGAGGGGAAAATCATGCTACGTGAAGAACAGTAAACTATAACGTTTTGTCCATGTAAAGTGTGAATATAGAGACCAGAAAGAAATACACACACACCGTCATTTCCTTGCTTCTCAGATTTCATCAATAAATAAACCCATGGATTTAATAATAGCAGCTTTTGTGGGAAGGAAAAAAAGGAGGCAAGTTTCCTGACATCCACTTTAAGATGGAACCCAATTTCAGTCATATTAAAATGGGCGTGGGGTGGAGAGAGTATATCTATGTATCTCTGAACTACAATGTACTATACAATAGGCACTAGCCACATGTGGCTAATGAGCACTTGAATGTGACTAGTGTAAACTGAGATGTGCTGTAAGTATAAAACACATGCTGGATGTTTAAGACAGTACAAAAAATAATTAAAACATCTCAGTATTTTAAAAAATATATATTATTGATTTTGCTATTACAGTTGTCCCAATATTTTCCCCTTTGCCCCCTCTGCCCAGTACCCCCATTCCCTCCAGCAATACCCTTAATTCATGTCTATGGGTCATGCATTTAAGTTCTTTGGCTACGCCATTTCCTATACTGTTCTTAACATCCCCTTGTCTATTTTGCACCTACTAGTTATGCTTCTTAATCCTTGTACCTTTCTGCTCATTCTTCCCCTTCCCCCTCCCAGCTGATATCCCTCTAAATGATCTCCAGATCTATGATTCTGTTCCTGTTCTAGTTGTTTGCTTAGTTTTTTAGATTCAGTTGTTGATAGTTGTACATTTGTTGCCATTTTAATGGTTATAGTTTTGATTTTCTTTTTCTTATATAGTTACCTTTAACATTTCATAAAATAATGGCTTGGTGATGGTGAATTCCTTTAGCTTTACCTTGTCTGGGAATCACTTTATCTGCCCTTCCATTCTAAATGATAGCTTTGCTGGATACAGTAATCTAGGTTGTAGGTCCTTTTCATCACTTTGTTTACTTCTTGACAGTGCCTTCTAGCCTGAAAAGTTTGAGAAATCAGCTGACAGTCTTATGGAAACTCCTTTGCAGGTAACTCTCTTGTTTTTCTCTTATTGCTTCTAAGATACTCTCTTTATCTCTAACCTTTGGCTTTTTAATTATAATTTGTCTTGGTGTGGTCCTCTTTGGGTCCAGCTTGTTTGGGACTTCTCTGTGCTTCCTGGACTGGTATGGCTATTTCCTTCACCAAATTAGGGAAGTTTTCTTTCATCACTTGTTTTCCAAATAAATTTTCAATTTCTCACTCTTCCTCTTCTTCTGGCACTCCTGATTCAGATGTTGGTATGTTGAAAGATGGTTCCCAGATATTCCTAAGCCTATCCTCATTTTTTAAAAATTATTTTTCTTTCTTGCTGTTCTGGTTGAATGCTCATTTCTTCCTTATGTTTCAAATCGTTGATATGAATCTTGGATTCATCCCCTCCACTGTTGGTTCCCTGTGGATTTTTCTTTACTTTACTTACTGCAACCTTCATTTCTGCCTGTGTCTTTTTTATGCTGTTGCAGTACCCAAAGATTTCTTTGAACATTCTGATAACCAGTGTTTTGAACTCTTACATCTGATAGGTTGCTTATCTCCATTTCATTTAGTTCTTTTCCTAGAGTTTTGTTTTGTTCTGTTCTTTCCTTTGGGCCATATTCCTTTGTCTCTTCAATTTGGCAGCCTCCCTGTGTTTGTTTCTCTGTATTGGGTAGAGCTGCTTTGACTCCCTGTCTTAGGAGTGTGGCCTATTGTAGAAAAAAGGATAACCGTGGCTTCTTTAAGTCCTTGGTTATTGGACTTCCATACAGCTCGATTTTCTGATGAATCTGTCTAATGTTTGTTTTGTATTTTAGTTTTAATTTTTGCTGTAGTTGTGCATGGAAGCGGTGTGTTTAACTATGCCTTCATCTTGGCCAGAAGTCTTAAATCGGGCAATAGTGGATACAAGGAAACAGAGATGGCTGTCCCAGAAAGTAGGAAGGGTACAACAATGGACAATCCAAGCAGATGTTTCTCAGATACCCAAAGGCTGCCTCTAGGAAGCTGGTATAGAGCCTAAGCTAGGTGTTTTTCCCCCAAGGTCCATGGGCTCTCAAGATATCTTCTAACTCAGCGGTTCTCAACCTGTGGGTCACAACCCCTTTGAGGGTTGAACGACCCTTCCACAGAGGTCGCCTAAGACCATCACAAAACACATATATAATTACAGAATGTTTTTGTGATTAATCACTATGCTTTAGTTATGGTTGGGGGTCACCACAACATGAGGAACTGTATTAAAGGGTCGCGGCATTAGGAAGATTGAGAACCACTGTTCTAACTGAAGACTTACACTAATTTCTAACTGAAATTTAGCATTTTCCCGGGTTGCGGGTTTGGTAGCCAACCAAGGTGCAGGCGGGAGGTGGCTAAAAGATGTTTTTCTCCGTCTCTCCCTCCCTATTTCCTTACACCCTACACTGGTCCATGTGTGAAAATCCTAACCCAAGCAGAGCCAATCTTTTAGGAAATGACATTAGCACCTGAAGAAGGGGTTCATCTCTTTCTTCCCCAAGACCTGCCCATGGTCAGCCAGGTGGCCTAGGTGGCGACCCCTTGCATGCACCATGCCACAGCTGTAATATATTATTATTTTAAATATATTACATAATTAGATCTTCCTAATTTCTGCATATTAGATTAAAAATTTATTATTAAAATTAATTTCACTTGTTATTTTACTTTTTTATTGTGCCAACTAGAAAATGTAATTGTATTTAAATTATATTTAAAAATGTATTTGTGGCTCAAAGTTTTTGCAATTTTGTTAGAGGGAAAAACGGAAAGCCTAGTAACCAATCCTTATCCTTCCAAATCTCAAGAGGGAGAAGGCATTAGGTAGAGTTTCCTAGCTCTCTAGTTCTCTCCATGGGAGTGAGTCCTTCCCCACTCTGTACTACAGAGACTTCCAGAAGGATGGACAAGGCTTTTGCCCTCAGGGAGTGCACCTTTTAGTTAGATGTAAGGTCAACCAGAAAGAAGGAAGACATAGGAGAGGCTCCACAAATGGCCACTGGGGTTAAAGGAAGAGTGAAATCCTGGGATTCTCAGGATGAGGAAGTGTTTGACGTGGACCCCGAGGGAGGGCAGGGGGAGACTGACTGGCAGGGAGAAACACATGAAGGCACATGAGCAGGAAAAGAGTGCATAGGCTAGGGAACCCCAACATCATCTGTGCAATAAGGCTGGAGTTGGACATTGAGGAGAGGAAAGAATACAGATAAACCGAGAATGACATTCCTGGAGAAAAAGGAGGGTGTACACCCTTCCACAATAAGGAGAAAAAGCAGGACAGCAAGTTGGGTACCTTATTTAGAAAACATGGGCTGCTAGTCCTATCCAAATAGGCACTGAAAAGCCCTTAAAGGTTTTCAGCAGCACATAAATAAAGTTTACAAAGAACTCAATAAGTCAGTGCATTTACAGTTGCTGAGCCCAGAACTAAGGGAGACTTGGGCAACTATAAATAATAATTCAAGATGTAGAAAATTTAAGAAGAAAATAATTGCCCACCTTGGAGTCCAGTCAGTAATGAGGTGAAATGGCTAGGGCTGTGGTTTATATTTTATTTTCAAGATAATCCCTACAGCAGCCCAGATATGATGCAGAGACAGTGCTGCTGAATAAACCGCCTGCCTTAACAGGTGTCCACCAGAAAGAGCCTCTCCCAGTGTAACATGGCCACAGTGGATAGAGGCTTCCTTCCTCGAGTTAATAAACACTCACTCTGCACTCTACTGTGTGCCATGCCCCGAAGGAAGAAATATGACCAATATCTCCCTGTTAAGGAAACCAGGCTTTAATGGACATGAAACGGATTAGAGTTCAGTGTTTTAACCTCTTATCTGATGCTCAGAATGTTATCTTATTATTGTTGTTAGGAATAATCCTCTCCCAATAAGAGAGCAAGACCCTCAGCAGTAGATACCATCTACCACACGTTTTAAATCCCATATAGCACTCACATGGCTCTTCATTAAGCACGTGAGTATAACCATGTTGACTGTTGCTGTTTTCATGAAAAGGGCTAAGCAAGCCCACTGCTTCCTCTGGAGCTCTCATTCCAGTTATCTACTGGGAAATACCATGTGCCAGGGCCTGTGATAGGAGCTGACAGAGGCAGTGCCCTCAAATTCTCATCCAAAATGAAAGAATTCTGAACTTAATGCTTGCTATAAGAAACCTGATTTTCATTTTAGGTCGTACTCCCTCATTTTAACACAACTCTATCCAGAAAGGAGAAATCCAGAGCACAGCTGTCTGAGAGAGCAATTAAGTATGATAAACAGGCATTTAGCAAGAGACTTAAAAGATGAGAAATTTCTACAAACCACAGTACAGCTACAAATGGCAATGCTGAAACAATCCTCTATCACTAAAGTTAACCATGCTAAGGAGATAGTGTTATCGGATATAATCACTTTGGTTTAGATGCTGGAGCTAACTTATGGGGTGGAGGGCAAAACTGTATCCCCATGTAAGGGCAAACTGATGGCTGGCTACCAGGTCTTGTCCCCGACATGAAAAGGGTGAGCTCAGTACCAGCAAACCTCTGGGCAACACTCCCTAGTACCCAGCCTAGGATCATAAAAGCAAAGAATAATTCTGTTCAACAAAAGTAAGTCTTCCTATAAGAAATGGAGTCACAGTGGTTCTTGCTCTTACTCCCCTTACTCCAGCTGACTGGCTGATTGTTCTTATCTCATGCCTCTGTCCAGCTGAAAAACTACATGGGAAATAAGACTAAAACAACAGAGTTCAAGAATCCATTTGCTAACATGGGAGTCTACGGGAAAACCCAAATGAACTTCCAACTATAATGGTCTATTTCTAAGAGAAGCTATGTGGACACAGAAAATTTATAAACTTTAAATGATCCCCAACTCTCTGCACTTCAGTGTTACCTCCATATGCCAATTCAGCGCAGAGTATCTTACTAGTAGTCTCTGTATGACATACTGCCAAGATTATTGGCTTTATCCAGGGGAAGCTCCCTAAAACGAGATATAAGTACTTAAGTAAAATCTCTGTAAAATACAGTCCCTGACTTATGATGGTTTGAATTACGATTTTTGACTTTGAGATTGTGTAAAAACAATACACGTTGATCTTTTTGTGGGATAGAGATATGCAGCATGATACTCTCTCACGACGCTGCTGGATAGTGACAGCAAGCCAAAGCTCCCAGTCAGGCACATGGTCACCAGGGTAAATAACTGATACTCTACACTGCACTGTCTTGCCAGCATTTTTGGGATACTATGTTCTGAGCATATTTAGGTAGGCTGGGCTAAACTACAACATTTGGTAGATTAGGTATATTAAATACATTACTGACTTAATGAAATATTGCAATGGGTTTATTAGGACAAAACCCTATCAAAAGCCAAGAAGCACCTGTATCCTTAGACTGTTTATTCCTATGGTGTGGTAGAAAGATAAAACTTGGCAATTGGCAGTCCTGGGTTCTAGTTCCTGTCCATAAGCTAGTTCTAGTCCGCTGGAATCACGATCTTGATCCAGTTTCCTCACTTCAGAAGCAAGCAGCAGTAGTAACTGACCAATTACAATTGTAATATAATGCTCATCTCAGAATTGCTGTGTTGATTTAACTTTACCTTGCAATACAGATGTTAGTTATCACTGACTTTTTTACTTAAGCAAAACGTGACCATTCTTTATAATGTTTATATTATTGTAGAAATACAGGATGCAAAGGATAAATGGAGTTGACGTCTCACATGAAAAAACCTTTTTTTAATACAAGTATCCCCCAATCTTGGTTTGGATCCAATCAATAAGTATTGGTTTCTCTTTGAAAAAACCAAAGGCTTAGGACACGTATGACAGACAGATAGTCCAAATGCTAAATGAGAAGTCACAAAGGAGACTAGAGGCTTTCCCCTCAAGAACCTAAGATCCCTAAAACAGGGTAAAATAGTCATTCATGATTATTCACACAATGTCATAACCTTAATTACTGCAATCCAAATCAAGAATTAGTCAATTTCCTTTGGGTAAAATACCACATTAAAAAAAGAAATTGCCACATTACTGAGAACTCGGAAGTTGAGAGACCAAAGTATTCTGTAAGACTCCCCATAGATCTGTGAAACAGTGCTGGCAGACAAGGAGATTAATGAAGATTGTGGAATTTAGACAAAAAGGGGTTGGGGTTCAACCAGAGCTAACAGCCAGTTCCTTTATTCACACTTAGTGTGAAATATATGAATGAAAACACAGGGCAAAATTCTGAAATAGGAAAGGCACCTGTAAATTCCCATGCTGGGGCTCTGCTGATGAGCTCTACAAAACCTGGTACCTTGACCACTCCCCTCCCTTAATATCTTACTTCTCTGACCTCATCTCCTGCTACTGTCCCTTTACTCATTCCATTCTACCCATTCTGACTCTGTTCTCCTTGCTGGGCCCAGAAATGCTCCCAGGTTCTTGCCTCTGGGCTATTATACTCAATTTCCCTTCTGCCTGTGATGCTCAATACCAGACAGATGCATGGTTCTCTTTCTTTCACCTCTTTCAAACCTTTGCTCAAATGTTGCCTTGACATTGAGTTTTCTTGTCTGCCCTAATAAAAACTGCAAACCTTTCTTCCCTGTTCAATTTTCTCCATAGCACTTATCTGACCACATATGTACGTATATAAAATAAATATATTTAAATCCTCACCCAAGAATATGTTCATAGATCAGGGACATGGCTATAACCCAGGCATGTGCCCTGATCGGGAATCAAACTGGCGACCTTTCGCTTTGTGGGTCGATGCTCACTCAACTGAGCCATGCTGGTCAGGGCTATATTTTTAATTATTTAGTTCACTTTCTATCTTTTTCCTCAACAGAATAAAAGATTCTATTTTTCTGCTTTTAGAACAGTGCTTGGCTTGTAGCAGTTCCTCAACAAATATTTGCTGAATGGAGAAAGTGAATAAATGAATCGACAAAAAGGTCACAATTAAAGATAAACTATTATTCAGTGTGTAAGGCTAGCAAATTCAAACTGTCAATTCCTGGAAAAAAGGCGGTGACAGGTTTTAAGATAATGTGACTTTAAGGACTTAAGGAAGAATGTAACAGCAATCCAAAATAGGCTGCTGTATAAAGAAAAAAGGCATATTTGGGCTCCTATAACCTGCTTCTTCCACAGTGTTCTCAAAGTTAAGAATGCCTAAGAATCACCTGACTGCTTATTTATTTATAAGCAGAGATCCCCAGGCCTGCCTCCAGAGAGGCAGATTCAGTAGTGATTCTGATATGGGTGGTCCGCAGGCCACACCTTGGGAAACAATGCCTTGGTGCCACTCCTGGTTAGATGTGAGACTTAGCGAAAGCAGTTCTACCCATTTAGTTCGCCAAAGCCATTTTAAGTGATACCATGGCATATGAATAAGCACTGTCACAGTTCAGACACGCACAGAAGGCAATCCTTTGCACGTGTGTACTCTTACTAAAAGGGTGAGTCTCTTCCCATCATAAAGATTTCCTGTGGTGCTTTAGACAGTGTTGCGCCTAGGAATGCTGTTATTCCAGGTAAGAACCTTAGTCCAAGGCCATTAAACCATGTCTATACTAAGTGGGCCTAACCCATGGCAAATTCTGGTTTTGCAATACTAGGTATTCACATGGCCTGTTTTATTGTTTTCATAAAGGTCAGACCTAATCCATGCTTCAGCTACACAGAAAGCCACACCTCAGATAAGGCATAAAGCATATGACTTACCGGAGTGGCAGTAAATAAAAAATGAAACAAAAAATGGTTCAAATTTGACTGGATAACCAAACCCAGGACCCCCGCCAAAGAGCTAAATCAGGAGACCCATTCAAAACACCTGAGAACAACGTTTGGCTGCTTCTTGTAAACACTGGATCACTGAGCCCCCCAAAATAGGTCCTCTTCCCAGCTTACCACTTATACTACTAAATTGCAATAGAAAGTGGAAGCTGTTCAATACATTGTGTCAAGGATAGAACTAACTAGGCACACAGAAGTTTCCTCCAAATCCCAAGGAGTGAACCTAACCCATAGACTTTTTGACTCTAAGCTTCCAACTTTTTCAAATGTAGAAACAGCTGGTACCTCCCTCTCCAGGGAAAACATTAGTCTCTGGAAGGCCACCATGGTGGGTAGGGGGATCAGTAATTTTCTACTTCCATCTCATATGAATATGGCTCTTTATCTAAGTTCTTTTGGCCCACAGCTTAAAATGCTCTTTACATACCTTTGAAATAACAGCTCTTGGAACAGAGAAATCACTGGTGTCCAGGTTGTTTCTCATACTTTCCTGGGAGGTTTCATTTAAAATAAGTATTAACTTTGAGCCAGATAAAAGAAATTCCTATGGAGGTCTAGGGAATCACTGACTGCAGGAATCCTAGTGTTATCCCAAACTACTACAGGTTACTTTCTATACTATAGTGTGTTACTGTAATAATTTCTTGAATGAGTAATTTATTACAAATAATACTAAGTTAAAAGACAACTCCTACTGATGTCTTACAACCATTGCATTGTTTCCTAAGGATAAAATATAGCAGGTAAGGTGTGTGATGATACCTCATAGAATAAAAAGTTAAGGAAACCATATCACCTGAATATCCCTGACTCCATTTCTTTCCAGATAGGTGAGTGTGCTGTTAAGCCCCTCAGCAAGTTCCAAGCTAGTGATGTTCAGCCAGCTTTCTCAATAAACTCACCTTCTCTCCTTGGAGTGATGGGACTGAGTCCCGCAAACTGTGAAAGCTGTCTTTGATGTGGTCCCTACGTTTTCGTTCCAGTGCATTATGATGAGCCCGTTTGTCAGCCTAGAAGAAAGAGCACATGAGCAAAGTTATTCCTTTTGCTTGGTACAGGTGGGAGGCTCATAGCCTGGAAGTATATGCTGTCAGCGCAGTCCCTGGTGAATGGACTGGGAAGGATTTGTTGAGGTGGGCGGTTAGGAGTCTCCAGAATTAGGCTCTGCCAAAGGAGGGAGAAAGGGGTGAGCAAGCCTTGTGACAGGAACATCCAAAGTAGTTCGATGCATCCAGCTCATGCATAAGTAAAATAAAAGTTATTCATGGGGACAAAGTGTGACTCTCCTACAACATAAGTCTTTTCTCGCAACTTATTTATATAATGGAAAAGCCACCAGTCCATGGTGGGGAGACTGACCAGGGAAAAGCTCCAGTGAGCTCCTTCATAAGGTGTAATCAACCTCACTGTAAGTAAGCGATTCCCCCTGGTATGTGCCCAAGAAAGGAGTCAGAGAATTGGCGTAGTGCTTCATTCCATGTGAAGCCTCACCAGTCTGTTCTACTCTCCAGCTCACTAAAAGGTACTAGTTTAAGACCTTCTTACCAAATCATACAACAGAAACTAAAACTTCTGGAAAACCAGGATGCATGAATCTGAGATCGTTAAGACAAAGCTAATATAGACGCCAAGTGCATTCTGAGATCACATCTTTTTAAAGTGGATCCAAGGTACCATCCTGCCAAGGGCTTCCCCTCACACAGGCTGTAGCAGAAAGGTAGTTCTTAGATGGTGACTTCTGACATGCACAGGCTCTGAATAAATATCCTTGGGTACCTGTGGCAGGTTGTGCTTACTTAGCAGTATCTAGAGACCCACGAATCAAAGTCTTTATCTTGTCTTGCTTAGACTCCCAAAAAGCTACAAAAACAATCAGCTGGAGAGGGGCTAAGACTGCCAACAAGCCAGTGATGGCAGAATGCACTGGCTTCCGGCAGAAGAGACAGCGCTGCAGAGCACTGCAGGAGAGCTTCAGCAGGAGCCCATTAAAAGGGCTTTCCCTCCAGATGGAACACAAATGCTTATTGAACCCAAGCATGAACTTCATTACATCTACACCTTAGGAATTACGGAAAATAATATACTGAGAATTTACCCTTAGTATGCAAGGGTGCGCTGCGCTAACCTAAAGAGGACGTCTGTATAAAGGAAGTTCCGGTAGCTTTAATCTATCCAGGCAGAGCACAAGGATTTTAAAAATGAAGCAACAAGAGTAAATAGTTCGGTTTAGCACAAGAAAGCCTCAAATGAATCCTTGTACTAGACAGGATACACAAGACAAAAATCTATAAAGCCAAGAGTTTTGGGAATGAAAGGACTTGAAATTCTATTATCTAATCCTTAAAGTCTGAGTCATTATAGAGGAAGAGGAGGCTGGGAGCAACTTTGGTAATTTTAGTCACTTCCTGGTTTCTCAAACACAACACCTCACCTGTAGCTCTGCTGAATTGGACACATGGTTCCCATCAAGCCTTGGTTCTCCAGAACATAGCACTCATTTTCAGGGCTGATGTCTGCAGCACTTCTAAAGCTCTCCTAAATTTTTAAAGTCTGAATTAACTATAAAATGAGTGTTTGCTGAACTTCAGTGATGTATGGAATTTATGGAGAAACTGAGAGAACTATCAAGCTTAGACAGATAACCTAAGGCTAGAGGTAGTACACTGTATCATACAATATTAGAGCAAGAAAACTGCGAATACCTCTAGTAGAAGTATGAAATAGCTTGAGGGAATCAAACATCTTTAAGCATGCAGTCCTTTTCTAACTCACTGTCCTCTCTAGTCACCCACACAGGTAAATTCTCACCTGGACTATAACCTATTGAGCTTAGAAGGCTGAGACATAGCATTTGGCATCTATCTGCCTCTCCTGTGTTTGCTACATACTCCCTAAGCTGGTTTATTTACATGCAAATTAATCGCCCAGCTTTGGTCTCCAGCAGCAGCCCAAGATACTCTTGTCTACTAAATCACCCTGATTCCTGGCCCTTCTCCCAGTTTAAGAGCTGTGCACAGAAGCAGTGACACCAGAGTTACCCACAATCCCTCTTGTTGATACAAATAAAATTCTAATGGTCTTTTTTCTTTCTGGGACAGCCCTGGAAATCTCAAAAGGCTAGAATCAAGTAAACTTGGTTTCACTCAGGCCTACACTAGAGAGGTGGAGCTAAGTATAATCTAACACCAAAATCATCCCCACAATGCACTACCCCTTCCCATTCACTGAGCTCTGAAAGGACTCAAATGGACAAATCTTTTGGTTAGAGGATTGTAAGTGAACTTGGCTAAGGACCATCAGCAGAAATCTTGGCTTCTCATCTGGGGAGCCAGCCAAGTTTGAGAAGTTGGCTCAACAAGGGAAGGCAGCAGTCCACTGCCTGGTAGAAAGCCTAGGCTGGGGACTGTTGTTCTCAAAGTAGTGGATGGAATTTCTGTGGTGATTCCAGGTCCAATTTAACCAGCAGAAGAATAGAATCTTAGTCCAATCCCTGCTGCCATATCCATCTCCAAGCAGCTACACTTAACCAGAGTCAATTTTAAACCTCTCAGAGACAGCGGCAATGATGTATTTTTCTCCTCCCCGAGCCTGATTTGAAGGAGCAAGTTAAAAATATGCAGAACTAATATGCCTAATGCCAGGCAACTCTGAACTAAATGATACCTCTAGTGGCTTGAAAGAGCATATGAAAAACCTTTACACAAGGCAGAGAATTCTGTTTGGGAAACATTTCCAAACCACAGATCCATCCAGCCAGATAACAACCCTCCCCACCCCCAAACCCACTCGACCCAACCAGTTCATCCAAGTGAGGGGCCAGCTGCCAGGCTTATCACTGCTTTCTTAACTGTCTTCACTTGATGGCAACCTTTCTTGAAAGGGCCAAGGTTTCAGAGTCGAGAATCAAAAACTGGGTGAAGAATTCCAGTGTAAGGCATCTGAAATCCTCCCACAAACTTTAAACGAGTTGTTGTTTTTTTAATTAAAAAAGAGGGCCAAACAATTGTGTCTGTAACAAATAAAAGCTCAACTTTGATGACCCAGCTTTCTCTCACCTGTACTGAGAAAGATGTTTGATTATGACAATGGGTGGTACCAAATTCTAGGAGGTAATAGAGGTTATTCTCAGACTGTACAGCAGGTCCCTAAACTCCTCTCCTCTATAGCCTATAGAAGCAATGGCTGAATGCTGCTGCTCTTCAAGTATACTGGATTTGTGGTCTCTGCCAGAAAACCCTGCCTTCAGGGCATTCCAGGCTAATAGGAATACTAAAAGGCTGAGTGATACTGAAGAATGGCCCACAGATGCTCAACAGGAACTCCAGTACCAAATCGCTTCCAGCTTTGACATCTCTGCCAAGATTTTTATTCAGCCTCTCAGTTTTATTTCCACCAAACTTTCCATACTGGCAGCCAGAATAAAAATCTTCACCTACAATTTGTCCATCTCTGACATTAACAAGCACGCGTATCTTAAGTGTTGTTAAATGTTGAAAGAAAACATTATTTTGTTAGCCAAGAAGCTGCTAAACTGGCAGGAGGTCATTCAAACTAAGAAGGTCTGTTCATAATTGAAGGGAATCTTTTTAAGTTGTTTAATTCCAACTTGTTGCATAGAGAATGCATCTTCATCCAAGGCATTGCATCAGTCAGCAGCCTTATTTTCTACAAGTTCTAGGTAGGCAAATGCATGGGGAAATAAATACTCTATTATTGAAGAATGCACAGGTTCTCCAGAACAATGCCATTTCTTGCAGGCTACCTCACACCAACCCCGTCTATAAGGCGGAGTCTTCTCAATTCCATTATAGAAAATTCTCAGCATACAGGGAATTAACAGTTGCCCACTAAACATTTACTAACTTTTATAAATTTAAAGGTTGCATTTTAGAGGGAAGATAGTGTTGCTTATGATTATTAATAAGCTATTCTTATTGAATAGTAACACTGAAAACACAGAAGCTCAAAATTCTCATTATAAAAGATCTATTTATTACTTCTGATAGATGGGAAGAGGATAGAATAAATAAATAAAACTGAATTTCTAAGCAACTCATTTTAATCAACATGAAAAAATAGAACATGAAGTAATGGGCAGCTAGAATGAGAAACTCACTAAGGTCCTTAACAGGAAGTTGTAAATTTCAACTTCCCCACACCTCTCCTGTTTGAAGCCTGCTATACGTGTCTAACATTTAATAAAATACATGTGGCCCTGGTTGGTGTGGCTCAGTGGACTGAGCATCAGCCTGTGAACGAAAGTGTCGCTGGTTTGATTCCCAGTCAGGGCACATGCCTGGGTTGGCGCCAGGTCGCCAGTTGAGGGCACGCAAGAGGCAACCACACACTGATGTTTCTTCCCCTCTCCTTCTCCCTCCCTTCCCCTCTCTCTAAAAATAAATAAAATCTTAAAAAAACAACAACAGGTTTTCAAACTTTTTAAAAACAATCATGTGGTGGTGCCTAAGAGAACTTGATAACACTATTATTCAAACATGCCACCATACGATAGCCATTTAGGAAAGTAAGAATGCCTTGATCAGGAAATTTTAATTGAAAACCAAGTTGTATTCCTTGAGCAACTATTTCACCATTACTGGAATCTTGAAAAAAAGATAAGAACACCTTATAATCTAACAGGCATATTTATGAAACAAACCTGGCGTTTCTGTATCACTGTCAACACTCTAAGCAGACACAAAGTACTTGCATCATACAGCACTTCACCAGGCAACTAATTCCAGGTAAAACAAGACAGTAGTTTCCAGACTAAATCCCAATCTCAAAGGCAGCCAAGCTCATTAGATACACACTGCAATTCCTAAAGAAGCAAAGAGCTCTGAGAAGTTAAAAATATTTCATACCAAAGGGGCCAGAAATGAAGTCGCACAAATCTTTTTTAAACCCCCGACAGGTATACTGTACCTTCATGTTCAGCTGTCATGAAGGATAAGAAGTTGAAAAGGGCCTTGGGTTTTCTGGCTAACACACTAGCCCTACATTTTCTGTATACTTTTGTTCTTTCTAAAAGGAATTTCCCAAACAGAAGTAAAATTAAAAGATCACTTTGCAAGAAATACACCTGCCCCAGAAAATTATCTTTAAAAAGCAAAAAATAAAAAATAAAAATAACACTGGTGGGATTCTGAGCTGGATTAAATTTAATAATAAAAATATTGTTTGGGATTACTTCCTTTAACACAGCTTATTGGTCACCAGAGAAGCTGTCTTCCGTTTGCACTGAGGCAACAACAACAAAAAAATTTATCAAATCAGTTTCACTTTCTGTTACAGTTAGCTTCACTTCCTAACTTTCCCTGTGAAGTACCCGACATTTCTCATGCAGTAAGCCTGTAACTATTGTAGTGACGCTATAAAACATGAATGTTTCTTTTCATAGTAGGAACCAGTAGAACCTCTTCCAAAAAACTTTTTAAAAAAAGTTCCGTAGTCCTAAATATGTGGTTATTCACAGTTTGCATCTTCTTCTGAACTAGGCAAAGCTTAAGAGTAGTTTCCCCCGATTTTAAAAAATGTATTAGCTATACTAAATGTCAGTAACTAAACAGATGTATTCAGAGAGAAATAATGAAATCTTTTTTACCCTACATGTTTATGATAATTATTTGATGTAATATAAAATTTGTCTATTGCTTTTTCTCTCCATGCTCTTGTGATTATCCTGTGCCAGATAATATTTAAAAATCTCACCAAGTAGACGTGTCAAATTAAAAACAAACTGTTAAACCCACTCCCTTTGCCCACCCCCCCAAATCAAAGAGAAAAACGCTAGGCACCTTAACACAAAACTAAAAATATCTAGAAAAAACAATGAGATTAGCATTTCAGGAGAGCGGAAACACTAATAATTTAATAAAGCAATTTACATCAACATCTATGTAGATGAATATTTTGAAAAGCAGAAAGCTTTTCAAAATTCAGGCCAAAATTTCACAAAGAAAACTTTTCTCTCACTGGAAAGCCAATGTAATTCCAATTCAAATAATGATGCTGCAAAGGATGCCTAACCAACCCCTATCCTCCAACCCTGACCAAGCTCTGAAACAGATTTAATCATTGGAGACTTGGAGAAAGAAATGTTTTAAACAGACTGGGTCCCAAAGATGAAACTCCACATTCACATTATTAAGGATAATGGTAACTAAAAACAAAGCAAAACAAAACAACACTGAATTTTCAAATATATGTATAAACATTAAATATCTGACAATACTTCAAGAAGAAATAAAACAAATTCATTTCAGTGACTATTAGCCAGGGGTAATTTTTAAAACCCCTGGAACAACTGCATCCTTGGATTTTATGCAAATATTAATTCTCAATAAGTAATTTTTTTTTCTTAATGCCTATATGCTTGGACAAATGGCAGAATCTTTGCTTGCTCTAATGAAGATACAAGTAAGAGGACTTACTTTTATCCTGTGGTAATTAAAATCTTAGACCAGAGCTATCAGAGTGACATCCTACAAATTCTAACAAGCTCCCCAAACAACTGGATTGTCCCACACATCAGAAAAATAACATAAAGGATTTCTAATGTTTCTTTAAAAATAAAAGGACCTGGCTACTCTAAGCCCTCGTTCCCACATAACAACCCATTGCAGGCTTGTGTTCCCAGCGCCCAGGTCCTCACCTCTGCTCTCCACCTTGTTCCTGACTACCTTACTGCCTGGGTCCCCCAGAAGCATCTAAATTTTTCACCCCCATTCTATACATTTCACATGTTCCCAGCTGTCAAATATTAGACAGTGATATACTTATTTCTCTTTCCCTCTCTGATTCTGGTTTATTTTGTCTGTTTTTTTCATTCTCTAAACTATTCATGGAAAACCCACAGTACTGTCTCAGTCTCCAGATATAAAATTAGTGTATATCTACATCCATAAAACCATCTACTGAGAAAATCAATATCAAAACCCTGAGAAATTACCGATAACCCTGCATGGTCTCAACCATCACCCTTTAGCAAAACTATCTCTGCAATGCCATTTTTCTTCAACAATTTTTCTATTTTCTTTACACCTCTCTGCCAACTCATATATAGTCAGACCATAATAAGCTGCATGTGTCACTGTCACATTCAACTTTGGCTCCTCGACATTACCAATTTCTGCATTAGAACACCACCATGGTACACTAAACCCTACAGGTCTACAGCAGTCACATGACTTTTGGTTAAAAGTGATTACTGCTTGTGGCTTCAACTTCACACAACCATGTAGATATGTTTTAGAACCTACTTATTCCGGAGTAAATCTTCTGACCGCTCTGCCCTGAAATAATACTACAATTTACTTCAGAATGATATAGTTCCCATTTCCAACATATACAGAACGACTCATTTCTTTGCATAGAGCTCTTCGCACCCACAGTCACTGGAACTTATCACCTGAGAATGTAGAATTGTAAGATTTGCACCCCCCCACCTTGAACCCCAGAACAAGGCCCCACTTCACTTTAGCGGTTAATAGGAGAGGTTACTACAATATTAAAAGTAACAGAATGATCTTTTTTCTCTCTGACCCCAAAAAGGACTAGAACTGAATGGAAATGAAAATGAAATGGAGAGTAGGAGACGTACCGCAGATTGAAACCTCGGTTGCTCTTCCTGGAATAAGAGAGAAAAAAAAATAGAAAATATAGAAGTTATTTTTACACTTCATATTCAATAATAAGAAAGAAAATGCCGGCGGCGGAGGAAGCGGCGGGTGGGGAGTCAGCCCGACCCCCCCTCTTTCCCCCACACCCTCATACCCCCAGAGGGATCAGGCAGCGGGACAAGGGGGTCCCGAGCGCCGCCCCTCCTTCCGGGATTCGACACAGGCCAGCGTGGGTAGGAGCACTGTCTCCTGACCTCGGACCCAGATCGGGGCATCAAGGCTCTCCCAACCCCTCTCTTGTCTACCCTCATCCCCCCGGGATTCGCGGGTCAAGGGAGGAGGGGATCGCGGACCGATGGGGACAGGTCCTAAGCATCGTCCCTTTCCCCAGAACCCGGACAATGGGATCCTGGGCGCACCCTGTCCCTGTCCCTGTCCCCTGTATCCTGAGCGGAATAGGGTGGGAGCGGGAGGCCGCAGCACCCTCCTCCACTGGGGGAGGTGGGGATCCCAGAGGCCGCAAGTCTCCTCCCCACCTTCAGTCTCAGAAGGCCGCTCCAGCTAGGAGCCCGGAGGAGAGCAAGACGGGAGGGCGACGGACGGGGTCTCATCCCCGGGGTGGGGGGTAGGAGTCGGCGCCTGCCCGGCCCCCTGCGGCCGTCGCCCCGCTGTGAGTCTGGGCCGCTGTCCCCGCCTGACAACCCGCAAGAGAAGGAAGAAGCCCCAGGACTCACGTCGCTCTCCACCTCGATGTCATCGTTATCGCTCATTTCCTACGGCCCAGGGAGCGGCCACTGCAGCAGCGGTAGGGAAGGGGAAAGGGTGGAGGGGAGGGGGAAGTCACCGACAACAACAAGCGAGTCCCACACACACACACTCACTCACTCACTCACTCGCTCTCTCACTCACACACACTAACAACACGGCGAGAACCACCTCTTCACTGCAGCACCGGATAAACGGCGGCACGCACGCCCGGTCGGCCCCCTGACACGTGACCGGGTTCTTCACGCTGGGGCCGCTGAGACTTGTAGTTCTTGTTTCTTTGACTGACGGCTCAGCTAGCGCCAGAAAAACTACGAATCCCATAAGGCACTGCATCCAGTCGACTCTAGCTCAGCTTGTTGACGAAGCCCAGAGCGCCTGCGTATGCCCTGGAGGGGGCGGAGAGAGGAGCGCCGTAGTCCCTGCTGGGAGTCGTAGTCCCTAGACCGCGAGTTGTCAGGTTTCCTCCCGAGGCAGCAGTGGAGGCTGCTGGGAAGACAGGACACGTGGAGGGAGCTGGGGCTCCCAAAGCCGGGCACCGCACGAGTGCTGGGCGCTGAGCCCAGGGGACAGGGTGGAGGCTCTGGGGAAGTAGCTGGCTGCCTAAATAACGCTCCCTCCCCTTGGCGCGACTGGTTTTACTTTGTCGTTTTGGTTCCCCGAGTCGCCCTGCATTGCGTCCTGGGGCGTAACCGCCAGCTGTGGGGATCTTGCTGTGGCGGACCAGGGGGCGCGGCTCGGGTGCACACGAGCACACGAAGACCCTTGGGGTCTGGCTGTGGGGAGATGTCAATGGCAGGTATTAAGTGGTGTTACAAGACAGGCAGAATGACCGGGCTCGCCGAGGGGCAACTCTCAGACGTAGAATCTTGTATTTATTAATCAGGACTGATCATCCTTGCTCCACACATGAGGCTCCTTACAGACATCCGCACCACTTCCCCCACCCCCACTCCGCAACAGCTGTTTCTGTGGAAGTAAAAAGCCTCTTCTGAGTTTGTTGTAGCCCAGACAGTTTAAGGAGTGGCCCAGTTCAGAGTACCATAATTAAGAATTGCAAAAAGTAGTCAAAACAGTGGCCAGGTAAGAAACATCCAAACCTATCGAGAATTTTTCTAAGAGTTTACTCGAGCCAAACTGACAACCTGCCAGGGAGGAAGATCTCAAAAGCTCTAGGGAATAATCTCAAATTATGCATTTGAGATCAAGGAGAGGACGTAAAGAAGATTACATGAAGGTGTGAGAAAGTGAGGCGGGGTTAGGCAGGGACTGGTTAAACACGCTTTAGGAAGGGTCTGAAAGGGGGCTTTTCAAAGGCGTGTTAACTTAGATGCACAGAAAAAAAAAAATGCACAGGGCATGCTTAAGGCAAGATAAGCCTTTTACTAGAGAAGTTCTATGCCTGGGGGCATGACTATCCACCATGAACTGCCCAATTAGGAATTTATGATCAGATCACCCTGAGGTTACTTTCCATAGAAGCCCTTTTTCCATCTGCAACAGGAAATTTTTGCAGCTCCCTATCCAGTTAAAAATCATATTTAAATACAGTGGCATGTGGTATGATCATATCCATTCTACCAATATTTATTAAACACCTAACATGTACCAGTACGGGGATGCCATAATGTACAGAACTGGAACAGTCCCAGCCTTCATGCTGCTCGCAGCCATGGAAATAAAATTGAGACTGCCTTGCCACCATTTTAAGAGTGAACATCAAGTCCCACAGGAAGAAGATAACAAGACACTTTCAGCTCTGACATAAAGTGGCAGAAATACTATTTTTACATCTGGTCTGCAAAATGAATGAAATCTTGAGCTTGTCCCATAAATTAGATTCCTTGTTGAAAACCATTTTATCCTTGACGTTTGAATACAGAAATTTGGGAATATGTCACATTTGTATTTCTTTTGTATTTTGTTTTATTTCTTATTTAGTGATCCAGTCCTACTGAAGTTTGTGCGTATTTACAAGTAATCAAATCATCTTTTCTAAATGCTTTTGTTTCCTAGTCGTCTTTCACACTAAGTGGGGGAGATAAACATAATAAGCAGAACATTATGTTATAAGAGCTGATGGGCCATAAGGGAGACAGGGAAGGCAGCTCTTGGGTGAATTAATTAGCTGGATATTTGAAGTTAGGGCTAATTCATGCACGTTTACAACAAACAATTATTGGGTGCCAGTTATGTGCAAAGCACTATAGGCCAACCTTGGCTAAAAGTTAAAATCACTCCAGGGCTATTAAAAACTTCAGTGCCCTGGCTGCACCCCAAACCAATTAAGTCAGAACCTCTGGGAGGTGAGAAGCAGGCAACAGTATTGTTTAAAAGCTCTGCAGGTGACTCCAATGTGCAACCAAATGGAGAACCACTGCTGCAAAGGCTCCAAGGTGAATAAGATGGTCTTCTACTGAATCGTATTTTTTACGAGAGTGGATTTTATGGTTTATCAATAATTATATTTCAATAAGGCAGTTATATTAAAAAAAATAGGATAATCTGCACACCTGGAGTCTAAACCTGATAGGGAAGTGTGTTATGAATACAAATAACTGCAATGAAAACAGACGAAGTGTTAAATTGGCTACACAGTGAGTGAATGTTGGAAGAACTCAGAGGAGCAAGAAATATTTCCTGGTCTGAGGTATGGTGGGTAGGCGTTGGTGATCAGGTAAGTTTTATTGGGCTGTCAGCTCCATCAGGTAAGGACCAGGTCGGCAAAGACCAGGTCAGGTTTTGGTAAACATGATTTCCCTTTGTTGGATGGAGGTGTGGGCAAGGAGGCAGTCTAGCTTGACTGACAAGAAAAGTACATATACAGAAAAATTAAATACCATAAGATAGTATACAACAAAATGTTAATTGTTCAGCATTGATGATGTTTTATTCATTTATTCACTCATTCATAAAACATGCGCTGAATACTTCCTATGTTGAAGCACTGTACTAAGCAATTTTCATAGTTTTCAAAGGCTTTCCAGAAATCCTGGAGATTTTAACCCATTTCTTTTTAGTAACTGTTAGAATGTGAAGACCTATCAACCCAGGTAGTAAATTTGATCTAAGAGACATAAAACACTTTACCCATCAATGGTAGAATATGTTCTTTTCAAGCTCTCATGGGATCATGTTATGAGCCATAAAGCTAATTACCAATAAATTTCAAAAGACTGTGATCTTAGAGAGCAAGTTCTTGGACCTACAGCAGTTAAAGTAGAAATAATAACTAAAAGATAACTAGAAAATCTTCATAAGTTTGGAACTTAAGCACTTTTAAGTGACTCAAATGGACGGACTTTCATGAGCAAGTCATATACGCAGGAAATAATTAGACACACAGGAACAGAAATTTCCTGTAGTTTTCCTTTTTAGTGTTTTTATGATATGAATAATAATCTAGGACCCTAAGAATTCATTTTCATCTCTGCATGTTCGACTCTCTTTGGTAAAGCCCTATGTGAGCTTATCAAGACTGGGTCTTGTCACTGGGCTGCCCAATCTAGCCCCTCACTTCTTCAAGTTTGGTCCAGTGGTATCCACCATCACCAGGGAGCTTGTTACCCACTCAAGACATACTAAAACAGATCTGCATTGTACAGTAACAATATGCCCAAGTGATTCATGGGCACATTAGTGTTGGAGAAAATCTGATGAGAGAGGAGGGGGGACTATAAGTGGGGAGGGCAGGCAGACTGCTTCCATTTTCTCTTCAGTTCTTTCACAATTTGGTTTTCATTCTACCACTTGACTTACCCTGGCCACCAGCTACCACTTTATTAGTAAATCCAAAGCACTTTTCTTATTTGATCTGACAGTGGCCTTTTACACTGTTGACCATTCCTCTTTCCTGAAGGCCAAGGGCTCTCTTTCGTTCCTCCTGCCTCCATAGCTGCTCCTTCTCTGCTTCCTCTGGTTCCCCATGCCTGGTCATTGTTCGAGTTCCAGGAACTGTGGTGGCCCTTGCTCTTCTCCTCCCAGCCTCTGCCTGGTGGGCTCCTCTGCCTCCCGAGGCTTTGGTGGCCATCTCTCTGATGGCGACCCCAAGACTGTATTTCCGGACACATCTGCGTGAGTTAATCCACAGGCAACTGCTTATGGGTGAGTGAGAAAAAGTAGGATTGACATAGAATTTGGTGTATATTTTATCCGTATAAAACTGAACACATTTATTTGAGTATATATGTGTGTAGAAAAATGTGTAGAGGATATTCACCAAAATGTTAATAGCATTTGTTTGTGGGAGGTGGAATTTCCAATGATTTTTCTTTTTCTTTCCTTGTTAAGTGAGCAGCATCATTCTCACCAAAACATTAGGGCTATTAAAAGACAACCACTGTGTTAATAAGTCCACTATCTTTCCTAAGCAGCAGACTTCTCAAGCCACAATCCTTAGGAAGACAGTCCATGCTTTTCCCATGTCACTTACGCCTGCATTTTTCTTTTTGAGGGGAGAGGGAATAACCTTTAGAGGTCCCAAAATGAACCAGCTGGCACTCTCAAATTAGGATCATTCAAGGAGTTTTAAATAACAATGTTGTTTACAAATATGTAGGCAGGGTGCAAAGAAACTATAAGGGATTGTGCAGCGCCGCTGGGACGCTGTGCCCATCCCTAGGCCCGCAGGGGAGAGAGAATGAGCGGTTACAGAACTGGGCCAAGGGCTGTATGGAAAGGGCCCTCTGACAGCAGCTCAGACCTAGAGCCCCGGGGCAATTGGATCTGGAGGGCCCAAGGAAGGTCTCTAAGGCACAGCAAAGACCCTTTCCTCCTCTTTTCACATTTTCAGAGAAGGCTGGGAACTGTCAACAGTGCTGCCTGTTCACCCTGAGGTCAGAATGACTTACCAGGAACGGATTATCTTTACTCTCTTGATTAAACCTTTCCATTCATCTCAGTGTTCCCAGGATAAGGCCTGAACTCTAGAGTTTAGCACATAAGAACCTTCATAACCTGGCTCCTTGGCCAATCTCATCTTTCTGCTCCTGCTCTCTCAACCTCTACAGTCTAGCCATGCAGAATTTCTTTCTTTCTTTTTCTTTTTTTGCCTAAAGGAACATGTTTCCTTTCACCTCCAGGGATTTCCACATGCTGTTTCCTCTGCCCTGAGTGGTATCTCCCTCAACTATTCCCACTTATCTCCCTTTTCTTCTCATCCTTTCTGGCATAGCCATCATTTTATCTTCCAAGAAGTCCTCCTGGATTCTCCCAGTCTGGATTAGGGAGAATGCACTGAGCCACAGGCAATGAGTTTCACCTTTCAAATTTGCCAGGCTGATGAGTCACTCTTCCTCCAAACAGAACAGAGGAGTGGGGCAGAGATATCAGAGTATCCCTGCCATCCTTTTCCCTCCCTGAAGAGTCGCTGACTGGTCCCTTGAAATTCTAGCCTCCAGAATTGTGAGCAATAGATTTCTGTTGCTATACACCACTCATTGTGTGGTATTTTGTTATAGCAGCACAAATGGACTAAGCCAATCAGCATCTGTTTCTATTTGCTATTTGTTTACTTATTTATGGACAATCCCCCACTAGAACAGAAGCTCTATGAGGTCAGGGGCTGTGCTCATTTTTCTCCTAGTCATATCCCTGGCACCAGTCAGGTAGCTGATATTTGGTGGATACACAATAAATACTGTGATACTGAACCTTGCAATTGTTGATCTCAATCTCATCATACTTTGGACTGCATTGCTAAAAGTGAATTCACTCCCAGAAGTACCAGGGAAAAAATCATAAAGGTGGTTTTATCTTTGTCAGGGGGCTGAGTAGAGCTTCCCTACCAGACATAAACATCCAAGGGTTGATGGAAAACAAAGACTATTTGTTTGGTCCCGCTCTACACAGTGTGCTTGGCAGGACTGTCTCTGCTAATAATTGCCCAGCTCTGAGTTCTTCTCAAAATGTGTTTCAGCAATTCTGAGGACTTAGGGGTCACGGTGGAGAGGAGGGGATTATGTCAAGGGCTAATCTGTATTTAGCCTATACCTTACATGTAGTCCTTGAACTAATTTGTCTCCTTTGTCAGAAAACCACAGGCCTCGGTTCATAGCTGTTGTAAGAAAGAGCCAGCAGAGGACGTTTTGTTCATTAGCGCCAGGGTTAGTTGCCTTACAGACATTGGAAACTTGTGATGGAAGTTGTTTCACGGATTACTTTTACTACTGTTAGTGATATACAATCGATTTTATATTATGTAGGTGAAATTGCAATATGATGGAAATTTCAATATAATGGAATAAGATTGTGCATCTGTTCCATCATGTAGTCAAAGCCCAATTTACAAAGAGCAAACAAACAAAAATCACAGATCTTTAATGGAGATGTTTGAGGTTGAAGGAGACAATAACTTTTATTTAAAGCAATAACTCCTCAATTGGTCTTCATTGTGATGCTCTCCAAAAGGCAAAACATATTCCAAGGGCAGCTTTGAAGTCACTGCTGGGAAGTGTGACAGATTCTGTAGTTTTGATCTGTTTTCTTGCTTATCATAGCAAGAATATTTTGCCTACGAACCCCAACTTCCTTTTATATTAGAGGAACATGTGCCAGGGCACGTGGTTTTCCCAAAGAGGTGTCCTTTGTCTCCTCCTAATGACAAAACTAGGGACCTTGGAAGGAAGATGTCTCTTAGAATCTTGTGGAATTTAGATACCTATCACCAAATTTTTAATCAACAAATTAGTTGATTAACTATTGGCGTTATTTAAGTCGGTGGCTTCAAACATTTAAGCATTCATGGGAAAGGGAAGATGGGAGAGAGAACTGACTGAGGTGTCTGCAACCTTGGAGCACATCGCCAAATCAGTGAAGAATAGCTCCGGAGTGGAAATAGCTCCAAGTTAGGAGTGGAGGTGGGGGTTCCAATTCCACTGGAGTGCCACTTCCTCTAATGTCTCAGTTTCCCATAGCAAAAATGAGGAATTTGCCCCAGGTGATGGAAATATGGGGAAACAATGGTTTTCTTTTAATTGAGGTATAATTTACATAAAGTAAACCCCAGTCTTCATATTAAAGTGCACATTTCTGCCAGTTTTGATAAACACATACAGTCATGCAACCCAGTACCACAATCAAGTTATAGAACAGTTCTAGCACCCTCTAAAAGCCTCCTGTGCCCCTCTCTAGGAAACACTTCCCGCCATCCCCAGAGCCTGAAAATGACCCCTGACCTATTTTTTTATATCTGTAATTTTACCTGCTCCAGAGTGTCACAGAAGTGGCAGCCTTTTGAGTCTGGCTTCTTTTTCTTTGCATTTAGGACTTGTCCAAGTTGTTGCATATGTATCACCAGTCCATTGTTTTTAAATTGCTAAGTAGTATCCCATTTTTGATGGGCTTACTGGTTGGTTATCCATTCACTATTTGAAGGACATCTGGGTTGTTTCCAGTTTTTGACAATTATAAATATCGCTGCTGTAAACACTTGCATACAGGTTTTTGTGTGAATGTAAGTTTTCATTTCTCTTGGAATAAGTACCTCAGAGTGGGGTTTCTGGGTCACATGGTAGGTGTGTGTTTAACTGTATTAGATATTGCCAAACTGTTTTTCCAAAGTGGCTGGGCCATATTTGCATCTCCACTAGCAATGTGTGAGTGATACAACAATATGTTAGAAAATAAAAATTTCTACACATCATTTATACAGTCAGGTGGAAAGCAGCTTTCCCCGAACCGGGAAGGGCAACTTAGACACAATTCGGTGTGCCCAACTGGCCAACAGATGCCACAGAATTCAGCTGAGAATGTTTACTGAATCTTGGGAGCAATGCTGCAAAAAAAAAAAAAAAAAAATTATTTAGGATCACAGTCAATAGTGGGAAACATTTAATGAGCACTCCCCATGCCCTAGGCACCGGGTTTCTCGCTTTATGTGGATTTTCACAATGACCTTTCTTATCACCCCACATCATTATAGGCGAGGGTATGAGACCCAGAGAGGGCAAATCACATGCCAAAGGCAACCCAGGTCATAAGAGATCTATCAGGGAATAAAATTCAGGTGTGTTGGACTCCAGACACTGTAACCTCATAACTGCTCTCCTATGCTGATCTTGTAGCCCCTAATAATTACTAGTTATTAACACTCTTTGGATCATACTTTCTGCTTTTCCTTGCACAAAAAAAGCAGGCCAACATTGAGCAGAAACCAAGCTTTCTGCCAGGTAGCCCTGAGCCTTTCTGCTGCTGATCTTTCAGTCCAAACCCACAGGGCTTCCCTGCCAGACTCAGCTCTTGGCTCTCAGCCTTACTTGCTGTCTCCAAATTATGCTGTAAGTCACATAATTTCTTCTGGGAAGAAAGCCTCTTGCTGATCTAACCGAATGTGGGAAAGTCCGGTGGAATGACCACTCTCTTCCAGTTTGAGAAGATCAGGCTGAGAGTCTACCGCTAAGAGATGGATCTGGTTCTTCGTCTCCAGCTCTTGCTTTGATGTACGTCAATCCCCACAGCCATATGGAAGCACAAAGATGCAGAGTTTTAGGGGGATCATCTTGTGCTTCAGATGTTGGGTTCCTCAGAGTGCCTTGGAATCCCAAGATCCATAGAGCAGTGATGTAGAGCTCAGAGACCCCAGAGCCCCCACATTCTGACTCATAGGACTCACTGAATTAAATCGATACTGGAATTCTGACAATGCCACTTACTGGTTGAGTAACCTTGGGCAAGATGATTAACTTCTCTGTGCCTAAGTTTCTTTGCCCATACAATAGGGACATGATTCTTACACACAGGGTGTTTTAAGGACTGAATGAACAATGATTAGAACACAGTGCCAGGCAAATAATAGGTGCTCAATAAATGATAGCTTAACATGAATACAACCCAGAGTTGTTAAGTGACACTTCTAACACCAACATTTTTCAGAGCACAGTTAGAGTTAGGCAGTGTGGTGCCACAAATGGGACACTTGATGGGGACACAGGAGAAATTTGAGGTTAAGGACAGACTGACAAATCAATAAGCTTTTCAATCTTGAACAATCATTTAACCTCCCCTCTCACTTTTCTTCAATAATTACATCTGAGAACTTATGGTTATGTTCCTTATGGTTACTACTCCAAGTTTTTAAAGTAAAAAAAAAAAAAAAAAAAGAACTGTTTAACCAGCCCTCCCCTTCAGAGTGTCACATCCTCCTTTATTCTATTCAGTAACACTTTTAGAAGAAAGTGTCCTTGTCTCTAGAAAAATTTTCTGTCTGTTTTTCCAGAAAGGTAAATTTCTTAACAGTAGTAATAATGGTAGCCATGGCACAGAGCATTTTTGCTGGGCCAGCTGCTGTGCTAAGTTCTGCATCATGTTACAGGCACCTCCCAATAGCCCAGGGAAGATGGAGAAACTGAAGTTGAGCAAGGTCAAGTAACTTGCTCGACATCACTTAGCTGGTAGGGGCAGAACCAGAACCTGAGACCAAGTCTGTTTGATGTTGAAATGTGTGCTTTCCACCATGCCGCTGCTGCCTTCACTAGGAACATAAAAGAGAACTTTAGAATGGAAAGGAACCTTGGACGTGACCTAGTCACATGACACCAAACTACTCCTTTTAATCAACCTCAGCATAGTTACTGCTATCTCTATCAAATTACATAAGCTCCATGCCTACTCCAGTTAGTAGAATAGTGAGTTGAAAAACCCAGGCTTGTGAATTCCTTATGTGAATCAAGATCCTTATGTAGCCAGCACAGTCTGCAGTTGCCATGCACTTGATGGAGACAGGAGTTTAGGGCTACCAGGGTAATGAAGGGTGGCAGTCCCAGATGCTGGTTCCCTGCGGCTGTGAAGTAGACAGGTGTCTGGAACACTCAGATGCTCTTTCTAAGGACAAGTGTGGAAAACACTGCTGAAGCTGTCATATAACTTTTCAAAAATCCAGCCCTCTCTTCAGTTGCCAATGCTGAACCCGGAGTTTCTGCATTCCCCTCTGGGCATGGTAGGGATGGTAATACATGGCACAGCCCGTCTGCTGGCTGAAGACAATGCAGGATCCCCCCCTCTTCCTTCCTGTCACTGTCAGTGGCTTGTGAGACCTTGAACATGTCTCTCAAGGATCAGTTGAACTGTTTAGGCCCTAAGCATATTGATTAAAATAAATAAATAATAATGATAAAGCACAAGCAATTGTTCTGTATTTATTGGATGATCATCTTCTAGGTGACTTTCCCTCTTCCCCCCACCTATGTAGTACAATTACAGGCCAAATGCTGTGGCAATTCAAGGAGGATGAGAGGAAATTTGCTTTGAAATAGGAGGCTAAACTGACCTGGCTGGTTTGGTAACAGGACCTAAGAACACAGTGTCCTCTGGACGCTGACAGCTGCTGGAATCAGTCTGTTCTTGTTGGTCAGGCCGACCCTTTCTAGCCAATTGACTCATGGCAAGCAGAGAAGGTCAACAACATTTATGGAAAGCCCACTCTATCCTTTACAGCAAGATGTACTGACATGGAGATGAGAGAGATTTTTATGTACTGATAAATAATGGGATGATGTCCATAATGAAAAGTGACACGATGAAGCAGGTTATAAAACAGTATGTAACAGAGTATTGTAATGTAACAAAGTTCCCATATACCATTGACCCAGATTCCTCTAATGTTAACATTTTCCATAGTCATAATACAACTGTAAAAACAGGAAATTAATATTGACATTAATTTTAATTATAATATTGATATTAATATTAATTCATAGATCTTACTCAAACTTTATCTCTTTCCCAGTAATGGCCCTTTTCTGGTCCAGGATTCCATATTGCATTTAGTTGTCATATCTCCTTAATTTCCTTTATTCTAGAAAAAATTTCCTCAGTCTTCTTTGATCTTTAGTGATACTTACATACATTTTTTAAATTAAAAATTGATCAGGGAAAATTTTTTTTTCTCTTGCTCCTTCCCTTCTTTCTGAAAAAGTTAGTGTAAAACCATTAACATGGGCCGAAGTAGCCATCAGTGGGGGTTGGGTTACCTGCCACATATATGAACCGAGATGGGGCAAGGCAGCACCTATGAGTGCAGGGTGGTGATGGCCCAATAAGGTTGTCAGGGTCTGAGTTGAGTGAGGGGGTCCTTTATGACAGTGCAGGGGGTGAGGGTGGGCCCAGAGCAGGTGAGATGGTAAAGGCATCTGTGCAGGGGTGTGATGGCAGCAAAAGAAGATTCATTACACACAAGGTCCCTGATCAAATAAATATATTGAGAATAATGAAAGACAGGTGTGTCCTTATCAGAGAGAGAAGTTATGATATGGAGAGGAATGTTACTAGAATTAATGAATACCATAATGTTGGATTAAAATTGAAGGTAACTGTGCCCTGACTGTTGTGACTCAGTTGGTTGGGTGTCATCCGCAAAGTGAAAGGTCACTGGTTCAATTCCTGGTCAGGGCACATAGAAACCAGTGTGAAGGGGTTCCCACTTGCCAAATCTGGTACAATCTGAGCAACAAAATAAGTAAGGCTAGTTACAGATTATAACCCATGTGATAAAATGGAAACCAATGAGTCTATGCTGAAATAAATAAATGCATAATAAATGGGGAGAGGAAATCTTTTCTTACCATGGAATGTCAACTAACAAATATAAAATAATGATGGAATTATAAAATCACGTTGGCATCCAAAATAATAATAATAATTCAGCCAAGAACCATCAAGGGATACTAGACATAGTGAGTGAATGTTGAATGAGGAATGAATATTTGCATAGCTTCAAAGTACCTCCCAACAAATACTTAATGATTACAAAGGAAGAAGGGTAACTTTACAGCACAGAAGCCTGGTGGCCACCACCTCATCAAGTGAACAGGGTAAAAATCACAACTAATGGAACATCGACATTGAGCACTTCTTGGTAGAATGCAGTGAGAAGCACCCAGCATCTCTTCTATGATGATCTGGACAAAAATGCACAACCTAAATCTAATTGCAAGAAAACATCAGACAAACCCCGAATAAGTCACTTTCTAGAAAAGAACTGGACTGGAATCTTCAAAAGTTTTAAGGCCATAAAGGTCAGAAATGACTGGGAAATTATTTCAGATTGAAGTAAATTGAAGAGACATAACAATTAAACGCTCTGTATGATCCTGGATTGAATCGTTTTGCTATAAAGAATGGTACTGGGAACATTAGTGAAAATGGAATGGAGTGTGACAATTAGATGCTGGTTCCTGATTTTAATAGTTATATTATTGTAAAGAAAAAGTAATCAAGGAAAAGAAACAATTTATCTACCCAAGGCCTGCTACTTCTTTGGTATTTTCTATCTTAATTGGCATTACCACCATCTATCCAGAGGTTTCTGACTGAAACAAGGGACTCATCCTTGACAGCTTTCTTATAACAAAAAAGTCAATTTGGAACAATCTAAATATCTATTAATAAAAGAATAACTTTATGAAGTATCTATGCCTTAGAATATTATATTCCTGTTCAGAGAAAGAAATTAGGTCTGTGTAGCAACATAAAAATAAAAGAAGAAAGATGTAAAATGTCATATGAAGTAAGATCCCTTTTTTGTTCATTTTTGTATATGTATAGACCAAGGTGTGGTGAAGGATATACCCCAAATTGTTAATGGACGTTCTCTCTTCAGGATGAAATTATGAATTTTCTCCTTTTCTGTACTGTTTGGACTTTGAAAAAGTGATACACTTGAAAAAGCACAATACAGATATTTTACATTTGATGAACCTTTTAATATAAATGACATGGCAGAAACTTACAAAAGAGATAGGAGCTATTCACTTTCAAAGAAGTTCCAGTTGAATAGAACAATGTAAGCATTATTTCCGTGCTACAGGATACTTATTAAAACAACCCAGAAGAAACACAAATTTATGAGTAAACTGCAGCTATAAAAGAAAAAAAAAATGTTTGATGATACGAGAAGAAAGAAAGACAGACTGATACTGGATGAGTTGGAGAGACCAAACAAATTGGGCACAACTGGGAGGGTCCTGGCTATGAGATGTATTTTGAAGAGAGTCGCGGGAGGCAGGGGAAGGGCTATTTTCTGAGAGTGAAGCCAGACTGAATCTTGGTTGAGAGAGGTGAGCCAGGTTGATGCTTAGCTGACAGAATAAGTAGATTTCCCCCTGAGCTTTTGCCTTTCTTTAACCTCTTTCAGTTTTGATTCCTCTTTCTTCACTGTCCAGGAGCTTAGGGGTAAAATGCACCCCTAATCACTCGAGGAAAAGCATGAGTAAAACTCCTTTAATAGAGCTTTAAGGAGTTAACATGAACAAAATCCACTTATGAAAAACCAGGGAATACATAAAGAAAATAATGCCTGATAATTAACATAAAAATTAAGCCACTTAGGTCTAGATTTATTTATTTATTTATTTATTTATTTATTTATTTATTTATTTATTTATTTAGAGGGGAAAGGAGAAACAGAGGGAGAGAAATATCACTGTGTGGTTGCCTCTCACTCGTGCCCCCAACTGGGGACCTGACGTGCAACCTAGTCATGTGCCCTGACTGGGAATCGAACCAGCGACACTTGGCTCACAGGCCGACGCTCAATCCACTGAGCCACAGCAGCCAGGGCCTTAGATTTTTTATTTTAAAAAAAATTCTGTGAAAATATCTAAGATCTGTTCATAGCCTGGAGTTTCCCGGCTCTTCTTAAAGACCTGGCATAACTTTGCAGGCACCAGGTGTGGCTCCTTCCCCACCCAGTTCTTCTGCCTGCCTCTTAGCTATGTGGTATCTGGGTGACAGCTTGTTTCCTGGTCTAGGGAAGCTGGCCCAACAAATACATCTTGCTCCATGTAAGGACAAATTCCAGCTCCATTAAAACTCAACCTTTTAGAACCTCTAGAAGCCTCTCATTTTCTTCTAGTATAAGTTAGTGTAAGGGCACACCTAGTTTATAGTTTATAGCAGAGCTGCCAGACAGTACTGATGGACATCTTTAAGTCTTTCCTATTAGGTCCTTGGCTCCGTCCACTTTAGAAGCAATCTGTGATGATTCACTCAAATGAGTCCCTACACACAAGGAAGGGTCTTGTAAAAATTTGCCTATTATAGTCTTGCAACATGATAATAACCACATAGTAAGCATTCCATTCATACAGTCGAATTAGTACATTTATAGTAATGAGGAAGGTCATCCTTATTTACTCAGTGGAATGGTAAAATCTTGCCTGCAGGGTACATGTTGAGCAAGCCTGAGAGTAGGTTTGTCTAGAAGCAGGTGAAAGCCTGAAGATGCTCTTTCAAGTTCTTCCCTCAGCTAGGTGGTTTAAAGATTTAAAAAACAGACCTGACTGGTGTGGCTCAGTGGGTTGAGCATCATCCTGCAAACTGAAAGGCTGCCGGTTTGATTCCTTATCAGGGCACATGCCTGGGTTGTGGTCCAGGTCCCTGGGGGCGTGCAAAAGGAAACCAATCAATGCTTCTCTCTCATGATATTTCTCTCCCTCTCTCTCTCCCTCTCTTCCCCTCTCTCTAAAAATAGATAAATAAAATTAAAAAAAAAAAGATTTAAAAAGCAACTGTGCCTATCACTATCACCTCAATAAATTATTTTAAAAAACCACTTGCGCCCGTGTCCAACTCAACATAGAGATATCTGTGAAACCCAATTCAAAGTATAAGAAATTTAAGCTCCTTTGGTTAAAATAATTACTGTTTATAATAGTTTCTGGGGGTAATTCAATTTGTACTAGGCTTGAGGGTGATTTTTATATAGATTTCTCTAAGATGAGGGTCTACATCAGGTGTAGTCTCAGCTCTGTGACTTTGGTCAGCTCTGTGATTCTGACATTATGTCTTTGAGCTTCTGTTATGGAAGACCCTTAGGTAATCCCCTATGGGGCCTGAGACACGCCCCCCCCCCCAACCATGCAATCATTTCTTGGTAGTATGATACCTTTGTTATAAAGATTTTTCTGTGAATACACAGCTATCTTTGCCTGTTGTCCTTGTCATTGTTTGGAGGAGAGTTTTTAGAGCATATGAGTTGGGTTTTATTTGAGAGATTGGATTAAGAGTTTTAAATGGCATTTTATGAAGATGAAAGTAGAAGAAAAGAATGGGCCCTGAAAACTTTGCTTGACTACTACTAAGATCAGGTGCACACTTAGGGATATCTCTTCATTTTATTTCAACCATTTAGTCAACCACACCAATCATCCCATAAGCAACAGAAGCCCAGTGTCCTCCTGGCATTAGCAAAGACAACTGAAGAAGCAGATCCTGGATGCTTGTGCCCACACCCTGAGTTTCTGAGGGAGAGCTATTCTCAGAAGGGGCTTCCCATGAGGGGCAGAGGGTTTGTAGGGCTCATTTTGAGGACAACCAGAAAAAAAGAAAGATTTTCTCAGTAACTGGATGAAAAGGTGAAAGTAGGGGTCAAACCCTGCTTGTTCTAGGATGACACTTGGCCCCCTGTGTGGTTAAAACATTTAAATCTGAAGAATACCAGGACTTCCAGCCAAGATGGAGGCATAGACCAACATGCTCTGTCTCCCTCCACAACTAAGAAGGACTGCAACTACCGCAAAACCAAAAATAACCAGAAGTTCCAGAAAATAAAGCTACATGGAAGTCCAACATATGAAGTCATAAACAAGTGATGCTCATCGGGTGGGTAGGAAGGGCAAAACCGCAGCTGAAAGATTGAACTGTGCTAGAGGCAGCAGCTGCAGCAGTGAACAGCGTGACCCAGTAAGCAGACACTCATATTTGCGGGGAGAAGAGAAGCACCTGGGAGCCGGCCCCGGCTGCAGACCAGACGAGTCAGCTTGCGATTCCAATACCGGGGAAGGCAGATCCCATTGTCTCGGACTGTGAGACCCAGAGGGCGTGGGGACGGAGGAGGAGACTACCAGTACATCAGCAGAGACTAACAGCAGGAATCCACCTTGGACCCCCAACCCCATGCAAAGCGCCACAGTGTGGTGAGAAAGGTCACCAGGTTGTGATGAGCACATGGGGCTCCACCCCCAATAGGGTAGGAGGTGTGACAGCACCTCGCCCAAGAAGGAAAGATAAACAAAACGGTCAGAATGGCAAAATTAATAATTGAAATATCAATCACACAGCTAACGAAAAAACAAATAAAGGCCTTGACCGATGAACAAATAGTGAATCTTTCTGAGGCTCAGTTCAGAGCTTTAGTCATAAGGCAGCTTACAGACCTAACAGCAGGGCTGAATCAAGACAGGGAAGAAATGAAGGCTAGTCCTGCTGAAATGAACAAAAATACATACAAGACAAGTGGTGAGGAAGGGAAGGCCAGGGATCAAATCAACAAATCAGAACATAGGGAGGGAACAAACAGTCGACTAGTGCAGACAGAGGAAACAAAAAGTGAGGAATATGAGGAGAGGCTCAGAAACCTCTGGGACAGCTATAAGCGAATGAACATTTGAATTATAGGATTGCCAGAGGGTGAAGAAGAACTAGAAATTGAAAAATTATGTGAAAAAATAATAAAGCAGAACTTTCCTAACTTGGGGAAGGAAATGAACTTACAGGTCCAGGAAGCACAGAGAGTTCCGGATACGCTGGACCCAGGGAGAACCTCACCAAGACACATTATAATCAAAATGTCAAAAATTAAAGATAAAGAGAGAATCTTAAAAGCAGCAAGAGAGAAGATAAGAATTAGGTACAAAGGGGTCCCAATTAAACTATCAGCTGATTTCTCAAAGGAGACTACAGGCAAGGAGGGACTGGCAAGAAATATTCAAAGTAATGAAAATAAAAACCCTACAACCATGATTACTCTATCCAGCGAAGCTGTCATTCAGGATAGAAGGGCAGAGAAAGTGTTTCCAGGACAAAGTAAAACTGAAGGAGTTTGTTAGCTCCAAACCATTGTTATATGAGATGTTCAAGGGACTTGTTTAGAAGAAGGAGGATCAAAACTATGAACATTAAAATGAAAACTGCATCTCAACAACCAAGAGCAGAAGCTAGGGAACCAAAACAAAGGCAAACTAAGTAGGCAACGAGAGTGGAAAAAGAATTATAGGTATGGGGAACATACTGGGGGGAGGTCAGCGGGGAGGGGGAAGGGGGAAAAGGAAGGGAGATGATGCAGGAATTAAAAAGCATAGTAGGAGGGAGTGGAGTAGATAGGAAGATGTTGAGAAGAACTATATGCACAACCAATGGGTACGGACTAAGGTGGGGGACAACTAGATGGAGGGGGGTCACAGGGTGGAGGGGAGCAGGGGGAAAAGAAATTGGGACAACTGTAACAGCATAATCAATTAAAAAAAAAGAGAGAAAAAAAGAAGACATTCAAATCTTCCTGGGCCTGTCTTTTAAGACACCAGAGCAGAGGTAGGTGAGAATCTGATTGTGATTTCACTTCGGCCCTATAGCCCAGATGTCTCCAGGTTTCAGTTAAACCACACTTTCCTCTGCACAGATTCTTGGGCCATGCTTAACACACATCTCGGGAGCATCTGTCTGATGAGATCCCAGTGCCTGGGAACAGGAGGAATAGGAGAGCCTCTGTGGTTTGGGAGGCACAGAGAGTTTTACCTCGAGTTTCTTCCGCTCAGGTTACCTACTACTTGGAAGTAAGCACTGGCAGATTCATTGTCTGAGGAGCGAAGAAAAGAGGGGGTATTGGGAAGGCAGCTGAGGGAAGGGATGAGGTCAGTTTGGGCAAGTGGCCCTGAGTCCTGGCAAGGCTATGGCTGGCTGGGTGGCCATCTGCAACTCTCCGAGAGGAAGGGAGCCAGGCCTGCTCCAGGCTCAGAGTGAACCACTGGCTGTTAGAGAAACATTTCTGACTGGCCTTACTTTTTCTATGTTAAGACAGGTAAATCTTGGGAAACCCAGGTGTGCCCCAGTCAGCACAGGACCCTCAGAACTACCTGTGGGCCAGGATGAGGGTGAACTAGTGAGGTGCCTCAGGCACTGAGTTTAAGGAGGTGCTCCCTCTTAGGGTCAGGCAAGCGCCCCATTCCTGGAGTTCTGGCCCGTCTCCCCAACACTGGGCTGAGTAGGCAGGAGAACGTTTCTCAGGCTGAAGCTTTACTGCCATCCTGAGGCCTCCTGCAAAGCTCAGCCTGGCCTGACAGCTCGTCCAGCCTCCTTACCCCTTCTTCCTTCCTCCTTGTCTGATTCCTTTCCATCGTCTCTCTCCACCATGAATGTCAACAACCTTAGCTAGTGTTTTCCTTAAGAGTTCTGAGACACTTTAGGACAAGAACTGTGAGAGGAAGCCCTGCCTGGCACCCTCTCTCTGCACTCACGGCAGCAGGTGGCTGTCAAACCTGTCCCCAGATCTCCTCCTGGGCTTGTCGGACCTTTTATCCCCTCTCCCTTCCAGAAGAACACCGCTGATGTCCATTTGGATTGCCTCAGTGGGCTTGTTATTCTGAGCCATTTACCTCCCGTTTCCTCCAGGGTGGTCAGCAGGTTCTCCAGGGACAGAAAAAGGAAAATGCTTTGAGCTCCCAGCCAACAGGTGCTTTCCACATGTATCATCCTTTCAAGCTAAAAATAAATAAATAAAATAAAATCTGTGCTGCTTCCCAGCGGCAGGGAGAAGCCTGACCTCCTATCTCTGTTTTTAGGTCAACAATGACCTCCCCAGGAGAACGCAGGACTTTTCATTGACCTTGAGCTTCTGCAGGATATGGTTGAGTTGTTTATTCGTCCTGTGGAATACGTGGGTTCTCTTGACCAATTCAGTTAACTGGGGGAACTAATGGTTTGGCTTTAACATTTTCACCCCTAGAAATAGACACACGTTTTTGCAAATCAAAGATGAGTTGACTTACTTCTTAGGTGTAAGAGAGAGAAGAGCAAACTGAAGACTCTGCTCCCCAGAAATGACATGTGGAGGAGAGGGATACAATTTGGGAACTCGCCCAGCACTCATATTTGCAGAATTCAAGACAAGAGAACAAATGGAGGACTGCATCTTTAAAAGTTACACATCAAGCCAGCAAAATGCTTAATAAGTTGTGTCTTCCTACCTTGACAAGTATACTTTCATAACAACTTTGAAGGTCAGGTACACATGGAGAATTCTTGGACTTCTCAGGGTTCTGCATAGGGACACAGCAGCCCGGGAAGTGCCTATCCAGCCCTCATCCACCCCTTTCTCTTCCTGTCCTGGCTCTACTCTGCATCGCGAGGGACCTGTGAACAGTAGTGTTGACACACCAGCCTGCATGTCCTAGCTCCATCTGTGTGTCCCCTCTAGGCCACCCCTTGGGTTTTGGGAACTTTTGCTTCTGTGGAGGTCTGTGTTTAGGAGGACAAACCCAGGGAAGGAGATAATCCATGGTTTGGAACTGGGCTCAGGGTTGTTTGAGCAAGAAATGTTGGGAATGTTGTCTAGAAGAGGGAGCTGGGACTTGGGTGTTACTCTTGCCCAGGTGTAAGGTCAGTACTGCTAGGAATAAACAGCTCCCCTTCCAGGACCTTCCTCTTCTATGAAGACACAGTTTTCCCCAGGTCCTTGTTCTCACATGTACTCCATTGACTAGGGAAGAGGCCAGGAGGGAGGCATTGGGACAGAGTTCAATGCCACGTGGACACCAGTTTACAAAGAATTCAGTAACCCAACTTCATATCAGCTCCCAGGCCTTCAGTAATTGCTAATGACCAGTGCATTGCATTGGAGCCACTACCCCAGTGGAAACATGGCCATTCTCAGCCTCTATGGGACCCAGCCAAACGCTTTGTATGGAATAGAGGCAGAGGGAATGTTGTTAATCATGTCTGGGCTTGCCAGGCTAATTCACCATCTTCAGACCATTTCAGTATCTTGACAGGAAGCAAAAGCAAGACTTTGTGATGACACCACTGTCCTCTCCCCTCACTAGTCCGTAAAGAAAACAAAGAGGGCTCAGGTACTTCCCAATGCCAACTCCAGCCCCATCCTACATGAGACTTCCTGACTTCCTATATAATCTTCAGCCTCCTTAACCAAGCAGACCTGCATGCATCCAGAGTCTTTGTTTTATAGGCTGTTTTATAACTGGAAATAACTTGCTTATTGTAAATCTCTCCTGTGGGATTTATAGAGGTGTTGTCTGTTCTATTTTTCTGGCTCTTTCACACATTTATTTAACTTTACTCATCACTCACTAAGAACATTTTGAATTCTAAGTCATAATTATGTAAGAAATAAATATGGTCCTGCAGACACAGCCCTTACTATATTGATTGGTTCATAAGAGTTGTGTGTTTAAGTCTGTGGGATTCCAAGGGTGCAAAGTGCTTTTTTAAAGCAATAAACTGATGTTTATTATTGCTCTGTAGTTTTACAGACTAACTTTTGTGCAAGAGAGGGACAAAAATACATTCTAATTTTTCTCAATTGTTAACTCTTAGGTTGGTCCCTGACTTCCTTATCTGCCATTGATCCCAGGGAGTTGAAGGGTCCTTTTAACCATTCTGTTGGCATTTGTTGTATATGTGTATGTAAAATACACATAACATATAACTCATAATTTTAAGCATTTGAAAGCATACAATTCAGTGGCACAGGGTTGTGTAACCATCACCATTATTTCCAGCACTTTTTCATCATCCCATCAGAAACCCTGTCCCCAGTTTCCCATCTCCAGGCATGTTGATCCTTAGCTTGCACAGTGTTTAAGCGAATATACTTTAGAGCCAATGAACTTGAGTTGGAATCGGCTCTACCCTTTCCTAGCTCTGGGACATTGAACAGTTTGCCTGATCTCTTCAATTCTTGGTTTACTCACCTGCAAAATAGAGCTAATAAGAATCAGAATAACAGCCTTTTTAGAGTTTTTATGTGCATATAATACCACATGCAAAGGAATATCATCAGCTCTCAGTAAGCATTTTGTCTCCTTCTTGTTGTCAGTGTCTCATTGCATTGGGGTTCTTGGTTCTCACCCCCCAGATCCCTAGATCCTCATTGTCACCTGGGCTAGACCTGGCTCCCTCTTCACCCCTTGAGCTAGAACTAGGAGGAGATTTGCATATTTTTAATCTTCACAATAATAACAAACATTTGTCTACTGCTTCCAGAAGAGGAAATTGAACACAGAGATTGATCCTACTGAGATCTTCTTCATGTTACTTAACAGGTGAAAGACAGGATTTGAATGTAGAGTCTGGCGTCAGGGTCCATGTTCTCAGCCACTAAAGTACAAGGATTTGATACGGTAATGAGCATCTGGCAATGATGATGGCTGAGGTAGAACTTGGAGAGAGAAATTTAAGTTAACCCAGCAAGTCAATGGCACTGCCAAAGCGGTAGTCTATGTCTTTTGGCTCACCACTCAATGCCCCAGCCACTGACTCTGGATGTGCGGCAGTACAGTTATTCTAAGAGTGTTATGTCAACAGCAACCAAGGAATCAGGTAATTAACTTTCCTTTCCTTAAAGTGAGGTCTGAAGTCTTTAGGGAGCTTTTGGACATGAACAATACTAATGGCTTCCCTCCTGGAGTATTGCTTTGATGGCTTCTCTCATATATCTTCCCATAGATCAGCCAAACCACCTACTTAGAGTTGCCTAAAGATGAGTGTCACCAGCCACCAGCCACCCACCCTCCCAATGCCACCATCCTGATTCTCAGTCCACCAGAATATCCACCTTTAAGACCTTATTGACTGAGTGTGGGTGGTCACATTTAGGATTATATTCACACTTTTGTGTTTGTTTCTTAGAATGGTTTTGTCAATATCCTTCATTTGGAACAGAAGACTCTGTTCCTTGTTCTCCAGAAATCGATGGAAATTCTCAAACTTACAGGTCACTTTCTGTCACCCAATTTCTGTGTGTTTCTAAACTAGATAGACATAAGTAGTCACATGAACACTAAAGTGATCACATGCATCTTCCCTTTTCATCATTGCCCACAGATGCTGCCCTATAATTTCCTCTTTGTTTGATTCTATTCCCATCACATACCCACTCTAAGGGAATTTAAAAGGAGAGACAAAACGTAAACATACTTAAGACTTTAAAGTGTATGTCATGCAATGTGATTTCAAACTGAGTTTTTTGCAACTCTGAGGATATTTCCAGCTATCTTAGGGCTAATATTAATTATGAATGTTTCAGAAAATTAATTTTAATTTATTTCAGTTCAAAAATAGATGCACCCATGTGTTCCTAAGAGAAGAATGGGACATGTTATGAAGTTAAGAACATGTGTCTGTGGGTATAATTATGAAAAGACTGGGAATGTGGATGTCTGCTTTGTGGTTCAGTTCCTTGGCTCTGCGGAGTGTATCTATCTTAAAAACGTACAAATGGGAAGAGTTCAAAGAACATGACTAATACTGCCATGTCCAGATTCTATTTCTGACAAATAACAGAATGACTCCAGTATGGATACTGAAGAGGGAATATAAAAGACAGAAGTCAGATATCCCAGAGAGCTAACCTGCTTGAACCACGAGGGTGTATGCTGAGAATAATTGGAGACATGGATAATTATTTACCACCAAGAGCTGAAGTATCAGGAGCTGAAATAATCTGAACCACAGAGATAATAAAGTCTTTTTAAAAATAGCCCAAATATAAAATGATCATTTAGAAAAAACTCAGAATTGATAACCATTAAGGTAGACAAACTGTATCCAACTTGGGTCTTGTTACAAGTAACATTTTTCTTGGTCATTTTCTAAGTGAGGGATTGGCAAACCACTGCCTGCTAAGCAAGGACAGCACCACTGCCTGTTTTTGTGTGGCCCTTGAGCTAAGAATGGTTTTTAAATGGTTAAAAATAAGTCAGGACCTCCAGCCAAGATGGAGGCATAGGTAGACATGCTTCATCTCTTTCCACAAATATAAGAAGGATTACATCTACCTCAAAACTAAAAACAACCATAACTATCAGAAAATCAAACTGCATGGAAGTCCAGCAAACAAAGATATAAAGAAGAAATACTCATCCAGGCAGGTAGGACAGGTGAAGCGGAGGTGGAGAGATTGTGGTGTGGTGGTGGTGGTGACGGAGGTGACAGTGGCAGCAGCAGTGGCAGCAGCGGCAGTGGCTGTGGCTAGCCAGCAGAAAGCGCAGTCACACATTATAAAAGTTGGGAGGGACAACTGGGGAGCGATCCTAGCCTCAGACCAGACCATGCAGCTCATGGTTCCAGCACCAGAAAAAATAAAGCCTCATTGCTTCTCACTGTGAAAACCAGTGGGGGTTGGGGTGGGGGAAGAAACTGCTGGTCTTTCAGCAGAGTCCATTTGTTTGGAGGGCCCACACAGTCCTAGAACATCCACAAACCTACTCACTCGAAACCACAACCAGGGCAACAGCTAGAGGGGTGCCAGTCCCATACGGGAAGCAGCTGAAGTGCCTGGAAAGGGGCGAGTGCTGAGCAAGCATCATTGTTTCCTCTCAGACCCCTCCGCTACATACAGTGCCACATGGTAAAATAGGACACCCCAGTTCTGACAAATACCTAAGGGTCCACATCCTACAATGTAACAGGTATGACAGTTCTATCTAAGACACAAAGGCAAACACAGGAGGCTGTCAAGTTGAGGAGACAGAGAAGTATGGTCCCAAAGAGGGAGCAGATCAAGGTTCCAGTGGGAGAACTGGACGAAAAGACACCCAACCTAAAAGATGCAGAGTTCAAAACACTGGTGATGACAATGCTCACAGACATGATAGACATGCTTGAGGATGGAAAATGCATAATGGAAGAAGTGAAGGCTATGCTAAAAGAAATGAAGAAAAATCCCACGAAATCAATGGTGAAGAGGAAACCAGGGTTAAAATCAATGATTTGGAACATAAGGAAGAAATAAACAGTTAACTAGTACCGAATGAAGAGAGAAGCATTGAAAAAAATGAGGAGAGGCTTAGGAATCTTCTTTTGACTTTTTAAAAAAGTATATTTTATTGATTATATGTTACAGTTGTCCCAATCTTCCCCCTTTGCCTCCCTCTATCTGGTATTCCCTTTCGCTCCAGCAATCCCATCCCCCTTAGTTCATGTCCATGGGTTATGTGTGTAAGTTCTTTTGCTTCATCCATTCCTATATTATTCTTAACATTCCCCTGTCTATTTTGTTCCTACCAATTATGCTTCTTAATCCCTGCACCATTTCCCCCATTCTTCCCCTTCCTGCTCCTAGCTGATAACCCTCCAAATGATCTCCATATCTATGATTCTGTTTCTGTTCTGGTTATTTGCTTAGTTTGTTTTTGTTTTTGATTTTTAGATTCAGCTATTGATAGTTGTGAGTTGTCATTTTAATGTTCATAGTATTGATCTTCTTCTTAAATAAGTCCCTTTAACATTTCATGTAATAGTGGCTTGGTGATGATGAACTTCTTTAGCTTTACCTGGTCTGGAAAGCACTTTATCTGCCCTTCCATTCTAAATGATAGCTTTGCTGGATAGAGTAAGCTAGGTTGTAGGTCTTTGCTTTTCATCACCTTGAATACTTCTTGCCAGCCCCTTCTTGCCTGCAAAGTTTCCTTTGAGAAATCAGCTGATAGTTTTATAGGCAACCCTTTGTAGGTAACTCTTCTTTTCTCTTGCTGCTTTTAAGATTATCTCTTTATCTTGAACCTTTTGCATTTTAATTATGATGTGTCTTGGTGTGGTTTCATTTGGGTCCAGCTTGTTTGGGACTCTCTGTGCTTCCTGGACTTGTATGTCTATTTCCTTCACCAAGTTTGGGTAGTTTTCCTTCATTATTTTTTCACATAAGCTTTCAATTTCTTGCTCTTTCTCCTGTCCTTCTGGCACCCCATATGATTTGGATGTTAGCATGTTTAACGTTGTCCCAGAGTTTCCTAAGTCTCTCCTCATTTCTTTTCAGTTCTTGTTTCCTCATTCTGTACTGGTTGACTGTTTTCTTCTTCCTTATATTCCAAATCACTGATTTGAATCTCGGTGTCCTTCCCTTCACCATTGATTTTGTGTGGATTTTTCTTAATTTCATTTAGCATAGCCTTCTCTTCTTCCCTTATGTGTCTGCCATACTTAAGTATATCTGTCAAGTCTGTGAGCATCTTTGTCATCAGTGTTTTGAAGTCTGCATCTGTTAGGTTGGATATCTCCTCTTTTGTTAGGTTGGCTATCTCCTTGTTGCTTAGCCCTTTGAGTGCCAAAGTCGCTGTGAGCGATGCTGACAAATTTTCCCAAAAGTGCCAGTGTCGCTTCCAGCGACTCTTTTTTAGATGGCTATGAATGTAAATAACAATGGAATAATTCGTATTTTATGTTTTGTTCTCATTTTTTGTACCTCGGGTTACATATTGATATAACTTTTTCTCATGTTGATCCAAATTTCAAATTATGCATGGAACTCACAGGGTTAATTCTCCCACTGGAACCTTGATCTGTTCCCTCATTTGGGCCATACTTCTCTGTCTCCTCATCTTGACAGGCTCCTGTGTTTGTTTGCCTCTGTGTCTTAGGTAGAACTGTCACTCCTGTTACGTTGTAAGGGGCGGAGCCTTAGGTATTCATCAGTACAGGGCGACCCGTTTCACCACGTTGTGGCACTGTGTGTGTGGGAGGGGACAATGTTGCTTGCTCAGCACTCTCTCCCTTTCCAGGCACTTCTTCCACTTCCGTATAGGACTGACGCCTCTCTAGCTGTTGCCCTGGCCTTTGGTCCCAGAGTGGGTGGATCTGCAGACATTCTAGGACCATGGGGGCCTTTTAAACAAGTGGACTCTGCTGAGAGATCAGCAGTTTCTGCCTCTGCTCCAACCCCCACTGATTTGCACAGTCAGAAGCAATGAGGCTTTATTTTCCCCAGTGCTGAAACTGTGGGCTGTGTGGTCTGGTGCTGGGAGTGCTCCTCAGTTGTCCCTCCCTACTTTTTAAAATGTGTGACTGAGCTTTCCACTTGCCTGCCGCTGCTGCTGCTGCCACCACACCACATCCTCTTCCCTCCGGCTCTGCCTCTCCTACCTGTCTGGATGAGTATTTATTTTTTATATCTTTGTTGGACTTCCATGTAGCTCGATTTTCTGGAGCTTCTGGTTGTCTCTAGTTTTGAGGTAGTTGTATTCCTTCTTAGTTGTGGAGGGAGATGCAGCGTGTTTGTCTAGGCCTCCATCTTAGCCCGAAGTTCTGTTGTCATTTTAATGTTCATAGTTTTGATCTTCTTTTTCTTAAATAAGTCCCTCTAGTATCTCAGGTAGTAATGGCTTGCTGATGATGAATTCCTTTAGCTTTACCTTGTCTGGGAAACACGTTATCATCCCTTCCATTCTAAATGATAGCTTTGCTGGATAGAGTAAGCTAGGTTGTAGGTCTTTGCTTTTCATCACCTTGAATACTTCTTGCCAGCCCCTTCTTGCCTGCAGAGTTTCTTTTGAGAAATCAGCTGATAATCTTATTGAAACTCCTTTGTAGGTAACTCTTCTTTTCTCTTGCTGCTTTTAAGATTATCTCTTTATCTTGAAACTTTTGCATTTTAATTATGGTGTGTCTTGGTGTGGTTTTCTTTGGGTCCAGCTTGTTTGGGACTCTCTGTGCTTCCTGGACTTGTATTTCTATTTCCTTCACCAAATTATGGAAGTTTTCTTTAATTATTTTTTTCAAATACATTTTCAGTTTCTTGCTCTTCTCCTTCTGGCACCCCTATGATTCAGATGTTGGTATGTTTAAAATTGTCCCAGAGGTTCCTGAGCCTATCCTCACTTAAAAAAATTTTTGCATTCCTTATTCTTGTTTTTGTTTTGGTTGAATATTTATTTCTTCCTTTTGTTCCAAATCATTAACTTGAATCCTGTTTTCCTTCCTTTCATTGGTGAGTCCCTGTATATTTTTCTTTATTTCACTTTGTGTATATTTCCTTTATTGTTTTTGCCATACTCTATGAGTTCTCTGAGCATCCATATCACCCGTGTTTTGAACTCTGTATTTGATAGGTTGGCTATCTCCATTTCATTTAGTTATTTTTCTGAGGTTTTGTTCTGTTCTTTCATTTGGTTATATTTCTTTGCCTTCTCAATGTGGCAGCCTTCCAGTGTTTGTTTCGGTATATTAGGTAGAGCTTCTTTTATTTCTTGTCTTAGTAGCCTATGTAGCAAAGACAGCTGTAAATTGTGTGGGGTGGAGCCTTAGGTAATTGCCAGGGCAGGGCCACCTGCTTCATTGCTTTGTGGCTCTGTTCGTGGTGGGGGGTTTGGAGAATGGACAATGCCACTGTGTGACTTCTGGTGATTTGCCTGGCACTCACCCCATTTCCAGTCACTTCATCCACTTCTCTTATGCAACTGGCACCCTTTCAGTTGCTGTCCTGGGGTTTGCGTATGTTCTAAGACTATGTGAACCCTTTAAGTGGTGAAAATACAGCAGCTTCTTCCACCACCTCAACCCCCACTGGTTTTTACAGCCAGAGGTAATGGGGGTTGTCATGCTGTTTTTAATTTGCTATTTAATGTCATGCTTCCTGGGATATATGGAATCAAGGAGCACAGATCCTTTCAGGCACTGGGGTTCTGGCTCTGTGACTTGGTGCCTGCTCATGTTGCCCACTGGCAGCAGGCTGCCCCTCTCACCAGCCTCTGCTTGGAGATGCTCTGCCCCATGGAGGCAGGACAAGGGAGGTGCAGAAGTCAGACGAGGCATCTCCCCCTCATTTGTACTGCCACCAAACGATGGTGGGCTAGGGAAAGGCAGGGGGTGGAGGGTAGGTCATTAGATGAGGGTGAGGAGAGGTTGGGTCACCAGCAGAGATGGGAGCTAGTTGGATGGGAGTGGGTATCTAGCCAGGAAGACAGGGAGTTGGTGGAAGTCAGGCCTGAGTGTGAGTAGAAGCTTTAAGCTCTGGCACATGCACCATTGACCCATCAGACTTCACTTACAAACACAAATTCAAAGGTAAACTTGTTAAGCATTTCAAGATGACCACAGAGCATGAAACCACAAATTTGGGACCCTTTTGAGCACAGCCTTGTGAGAATGCTTAGTTGCACACCCATGAAACCAGCTCTGATGATGGCTGATCACTTTTATTTTTTTCAAAAAAATTATCCCCACACCTTAATGTCCACACCCTTAGTAAAAAACTGCTACATGAACAGCCCTGTGTTGGGCCAGCAGTTGCCTTGGCAAGTTAAAAGCAAAAGGGACTGATTTCCTTCTTTGGGTCTATGCCAGCTGAGGAAACAAAACTAATAAACAGGCAAGGCGAGGAGACTCAGATTTCAGCATAAACAAGAAACGTGTGAGAGGTGGCCGTGAGAACACAGTCCCACTGGGAGCATGCAGACATTTTGGGCTTCCAACCATGCAAGTGACCAGAGCCAGCTGGACTACTTGGAGACAGCCAGATGGCTGGCACTTGGGTTTCCCATAGTGTGACTTTGCTTATGGGGAACATGTTAAAAATATGGAAAAATCATCTGAGGATATTTAGTAGTCTATTTTTACTGTATGCATTTCCCTATGCTAACTGTGGTCTTGTGCTCGTTTAATTTGTCACTGTTAATCACTAGTGACAGGAATCAGCAGAGAGAGATGGAAATAAATCTTAGCTTAAGTTCTGGTTCCTACTTTATACCTCAGCTTCCATGTGACTTGAAGCAGAAGCTGGCCTTATGCCAAGAGTCACCCTCACAAAATAAAGAATATATAATGCATCTTTTACAAAAAAAAAGTCTAAGACAAGGGGGAGTAGAATCACATCTGCTCAACCAACATGGCTTTGATCAGAATAGATTGATGAAGAACCTGGGGAAAGGAGCTGTGACCATGCTTAGCTTGCCTGCGCAGGCTGACGGCATTGAGTAAATAAAAAATAAATAACTGATGTAAACCACTATTTATTTAACACTTTCCAGTGTCAGACATTCTGCCCAGTCATTCTCTGCATTATCTCACTTAATTGCTATGCTGATGGTATGAGGCGAATTATGTCCTAATTTACAGATGAGAAAGTTGAAGCTCAAAGAAGTTATACTTGTTTATGGTCATGCAGCCAGTAAGTGCCGGAGTCCTGAACAAACCCAGGTCTGTCTGCTTTCAAAGTCCAACCTCTTCAGTCATGTCTAAGAAAATGAGCTTATATAGGCTTTTGCCAAGAGATGAAACCCTTTTTATTCTTAAATATTCATATCCAGAAGGTCCTGAAGCTGCTTAGAAATTTTTTTAATAATAGTCACCTAAGACAAATTACTTTCCAAACACCAAACATAAAATAGAGTCAATGGAGGTAATCAATGGCATTGGTATTTAATATTATTTTTTTGTTTGTATTGAAGTATTTTATCTCAAAGATTGAGGACTAAGATCATGTCTCTAATGCCTCGTTATATCCTCTGTGTCCTACAAATAGGATTTATTCAATAAATGCTAAAGAATGTAATACTTAGAGAACAGCCTTAATATAAAATTGTTGTTCATCTTGAAACTTTTGGTAAATAACATGATATACAGCTGTTTTAGGACATAATAATCTATAAAGAAATATTTGGCTGTCATTTGTTATTGAGTTAATCTGTGATTTAAAATAAAATGGTATTACAATGAGATATCACCTCATACCTGTCAGAATGGCTATCATCAACATATCAACAAAGAACAGGTATTGTCAAGAATGTGGAGAAAAGGGAACTCTGGTACACTATTAATTGGTATGCAGATTGGTGTAGCCACTATGGAAAACAGTATGAATATTCCCCCCAAAATTAAAAATGGAACTGCCTTATGACCCAGTAATTCCACTTCTCGGTATGTAATCTGAAGAAATCCAAAACACTAATTTGAAAAAATATATGCACCCCTATGTTCATTGCTGCATTATTTATAATAGCTATGATATGGAAGCAACCCAAGTGCTCATCAATAGACAAGTGGCCATAAAAAGAATGAAATCTTAACCATTTGCAGCACCAGGGATGGACCTAGAAGCTATTATGCAAAGTGGAATAAGTCAGAGAAAGACAAATGCCAAATGATTTCACTTATATGTGGAATCTAACAAACAAAATGGAAACAGATTTGTAGATACAGAGATCAGACTTGTGGTTGCCAGAGAGGAGGACAGTGGGAGGGTTGGGTGAAAAAGGTGAAGGGAGTAAGAAGTACACATTGGCAGTCACAAAATAGTCACAGGGATTTAAATTACAGCATAGGAAATACAGTCAATAATATTGTAATAGTTAAATATGATGCCAGGTGGGTAATTAAAATATTGGGTTGACCACTTTGTGAAATATATGATTATCTAACCCCTATGCCATACACCTGAAACTAATACAAAATAACATTTTTAAAACATTATAAAATAAAATAATATTTAAATAAAAGTAATTTGAAATGAAAGAGTAAACATTTAAAAAATTATCCATTTCATCCTCTTTATTATATAGCAAAATAACAGCTCTGGAGGGGACAAATGTCTGGTCCTAGTCTCCTACCCACGTCTCAGCAGCTGACTTGCCTGCTGATTCATGGAGGTTACAGAAGCCATTCAGGTTAAGTCTAGAAATTTGGGCTTGTCCCCTCCCTTAAGCTCCATGTGAACCTGTCACCAGGTTCTATCACTGAAGTGTCTCTTGAATGTGTCCCTTTCTTCCCTTTCCCACTGACACTGCCCATTTTCACACAGTCCAAATTTCTTATTCGGGCTATTGCATTAGTCCTCATGATCCAGTGCACCCTGCACCCTTGGGTGTCATATTTCTAAAATGAAAAGGTGGTGCTACCTTTCTTCTGCTTAAAATCCCTGGAGGCTGCTGAGAGTCTAGAGCAGTTTGCCCGAAAGAACTTTCTGTGATAAGAGCAATGTCCAATATGACAGCCATTAGCCATGTGGCTGTTGACACTTGAAAGATGGCTAGTGTGACTTTGGAATGGAGTTTTTAATTCAATTAAATACCTGTATGTGGCTAATGACTACTATATTGGACAGTGCAGGTCTGGGATGACATGTAAATTACTCAGCATGGCCCACAGGGCCCTTCATTTTTCCCTTATTCTCTTTCTTATTCTCATTTTCTATAGCTCACCCCTCCACACTCTGGGCTCAAACAGACTGCTTGGTTTTTTCTAGATGCACACACTACTTTATTGCAGGTGTTTTTTTTTTTTTTTTTTTCTCCCAAATACCCTATCCTACTTCATTAACCTGACAAAGTTTCTACTCAGTTTTCAAGACTCAGTTGAGATAACCTTTCCTCTATGAGGCCTTCCTGTACTCCCTCAGGATGAATTCATATGCCTTCTCTGGGCTTCCTCCAGGGCCTCTGCACATCTCCAGGGGGCACCATTTATACTGGAGTCCATGCAACTGACATCTTCTGGATTTATGCAGTTCCCAGTATATGCAGCCCTCATGGTAATCGAAGTCCAAACTTTCTTTTTATATATGTTGCTGTTTTGATATAATACTTTAATTCAGTTCATTCATGAGGCAATGGGCTTGGCTGGCATATAATTTTTGTCTTTTGTTTTTATGTCTGACTCTTGTGCCACTCTGCGCCAATGTAGGGAATGACATTCTATTCCTGAGACCTGGCTTCGTGCCTGGCACATAATAGAAACTCAAATTTCAGTTATCACTGTGTATTAAATGTGAGTAATTACATAATGTACACACTTTGCGGCTAGCTCTTCTGTCCACAAACCACTATGTAAACAATGATGGACATCATGATCAGTGAACTGTTATGTCACTTGTTTTAAGTCTGTTGGCTATTGGTTACTGGGCTCTGTTATTTAGCTTATACACAGACAGCAAAACACCTGGTTGTGTTACCTCCTTGTCTCCCAATGATAAACCCATATGACAGGTCACAGAAATGGTTATTTAAAAGAGGGCAATTGGCCAATGAAGATGGGAGTGCAGCAAAGTAATGAGAAGTGATGACACCCAAGTGAAACTGGATGTCATCACAAGATCAGAAAATGGTGACAGCAAAGTGAAGACAGGATGAGATCAAAACCTGTATGAAGCTACTGTAGAAATTGTATTGAAAAAGTCTAATGGATATAAAAACAAGCTTAAGTCACTTCACCATCTTTTAGTTTAAGTTGCACTAGAATAGAAAGTTGCTTATGGTTGAAGGGAACATTTACTTCTGATTTAGATTACACTCAGCATGGCAGTAACTTTTACTGCACGGTGCAAATAGCTTTGCAGGATTGGAATCTCATATAAATGGAATTAGAGAAAAAAAAATAGCTGGCCATGGGAATGTTGACACTGCCCCTGTTAGAGAGATTCTAGATATGAGGTTAGAGGAACTTGGTAAAGTAGAGTTGGTATAAATGAGGAAAGTGGTCGTGACAAAAATGAGGAAGATGTCCCAGAGAAAGTGACATCAGCAAAAAAAAAAAAAGACATGAAAGGAATTCTTAGAGCTATTTCACAACATTGAAAGTGCAGTGGATAAAATGTTGGAAAGATCCAAAACAGCAGGAAAATTCACCAGGGCAAATAAATGGTGCTCGCTCTGTGTTGTAAATTATATAATTATATAATGAGAAAAAGACACGAGCACTATTTAAACTACTCTTGATAAAGTTCTTTTTAAAGAAATAGAACACATTAATTCTCAATATTTCTAATGTTTTGAATAACAATGTACTATATAAATATTAGAGTTACTAATTTAAAAAACACCACTCTACATTTATAACTGACAGAGGGTTTCTAATGTTTTGACAAAAAATTTAAAGGTCACAGAACAATCATGATTTTTCCAATTTACTATTTAGGTCACTTTGAACAATTTCAGCTTGCAAAGTCATTTTTATGGTCCTTCACTGCCATGCAAAGTGGGGATTGCCTGTACTTCCTCATGAAACAGTACATATAAGACTCTTGTTGTTTTAAATTGTGGTAAAACATATATAACATAATATATACTATTTTAACCATTTTAAGTACACAATTTAATGACATTTAGTACATTTCCAATGCTGTGGAACCAACACTACTATTCATCTCCAGAACTTTTCATTATACCAAACTGAAATTCTGTTTGTTGAACACAGCTCCCCACTGCTGCCCCCTCCAACGCGCCCCCCCCCCCCGCCCCCGCCAGCTTCTGGCAACCACCTTTCTCCTTTCTGTCTCTATGGATTTGTCTACTCCAGGTACCTCATATAAGTGGTAGCATACACTATTCGTTCTTCTGTGTCTGGCTTATTTCTCTTAGTATAACATCCTCAAGGTTCATCCATATTGTAGCATGTGTCAACATTTCATCCCTTTTTATGGACAAATAATATTCTATTGTACATATATGCCATATTTTGTTGATTCATTCATCTTCAGATGGACACCTGGGTTAGCTCTATCTTTTGGCTATTGTGAATAGTGTTGCTACAAACATGGGTGTCCTATAAGAGACTTCCCAGAGTAATTATCTCTGGAAAGTGGTACCAGGGCTCAGAGAGTAGTCTTCATTTTAGAGCCTTCTGTATTATTTAATTTAAAAAATTATAAGCACATGGCATTTTAAAACTAAATGTATCATGACATTAATATTGGAGCATGTGGAAAATCTTACCACTTAGGGTTGGGTTAAATGTGGAGAGTGGATGGGAAGGCACCAAGCGTGGAGCTGGAGGATAGAAGGCACGTGATGCTACTTACATGGCAGTCAGAATCCTAGAAGCTCCCCTTTGGAGAGAGGGCATAAGAGTGCCTGCAACTGGCCAAAGGGTAGCGCTCACAGGAAGAAAATATGGGGTTGCATTAGAATTTGCTTGGCGACCTGTTTGGAGGCTGCTGCCTCCATTTTGGTTCCTTTCCCAGAAACCCAAGTGCTGGGGCTGCTCCAGGGCCATCTCAGCTTCCCTTATGCACGTCCATCTGGGCTTGTCCTCCTCAGTCGCCCACACCAGGCCTCAGGCCACACACCGTGTTCAAACCCCTTCATCAAAAAGTCCCTGTCCTGACTCTTATCTCCTCAGGACTCTGTCAACATGGCCACTAGCCATAACAGATTCATGTGTTCTCTCTTGGACATATAGCTGCACTGTAAATGTGAAAATATTTTTTTCCAAGGACAACAACTCTATTGCAAACCATTGGCACTTCTTTTCCAGTGCCCATGGCAGACACTTGCTAACTGATTCAAATGTCCTTCTGCTGAGCCCAGAAAAGGCCTCAGAATCTTTTTGGGGAAAAAAATCTGCTCTCAAAAATTTGGAGTTGCAATTAATTAAACCTATTTGCCATCCTTGTGACCCAAAGAATTGGCCTTCTTGGTGTAAATTTCAGTTGTTGGGGTGGGGGTGTGGGAGGGAGATTTGGGGGGCAGACCTTGCAGCACCTCTAAACTCACGCTGTGGATTAGGGGCTCCTCACTGATGCATTGCACCTGTAGAGCTTGAGCACTGGTGATTCTGTCTCGATTTGTAGATGGAAAGGTCACCTTGTGAAAACCGAGCGAAAAGGGAGACCTCAAAGCACCAGTGCTAGGCCTGTCTCCTGACACCATAGGTAAGCACTAAGATTGTAAGATTGTCTGTGGCATCCTCACACCTTCTGTGCATCTTCTGGGAGGAGCAGGAAAGCCTGTAGCCTAAGTTATAGCTATGAGCAGGTCTGGGAAACTGGGTCATGTTGAGGCAGTGCTCTGCCTGCTTCTGCTGACTCTTCCTAAGAATTAATGAGTTCCAATCCTTGCAGGTCCCATCTGGGAGGGAGGCAGAGAATATTTATCATAAAAAAGGAAAGAAAAGAAAAGGAAAGGAATGAAAAGAAAAGGAAAGGAAAGAAAAGAAAATGAAAGGAAAGAAAAGAAATAGGAAAATCAAATGGTCTGCTTTTGTCACAATGGAGCATGTTGTGTTGGTAGGAAGACCAGGAGGGCCACCTTGGCCAACTGAACAGGGTATGGATTCCCAGTGGTCTGGTTACCAACTTCTTAGATCAAGCTGTGTTCACTGAACACTGGAGGTGAAACCAGTAGCACCCTACCACTGGCAGTTTTAAAATCTGGTTTTCTGGATCTTTGTTGTCCTAGGACTAGAGATCCATCTTCCATAAGGGCTAGTGTTGGGAAAACAGGCTCTGTTAATTCAGATGCTTATCTACCCCTAATGACTATAGTAATAAAGAACAAGAATAGCAATTATTTAAAGTTTACTATGTGCGAGGCACTGTGCTAAATGCTTTCTACATATTACTTCTCTTAAGCCTTACAACTCTAAGAGGTAGAAACTGTCATTTTATACATGGAGAGATGGAGGTTTAGAGACATTAAGATATTTATCCAAGGTGGACTCCTAGGGGAAGAGGCAGAGTATAGATCTCAATCTATATGTCTAACTCCAGATCCCTGACTCCTAACCACTAGGCCACTTGAAAAAAAAGGACTTTTTCCTGTAAAGCTTTTGCTGGTACCTCTGTGAATATGTTCTGGTGGTCTATACTAGGGAGATATGCCAGTCTCCTACAAGCAAACATTGCTTCTCAGATCCCCTTCCCTCTCTCTCTCTCTCCTTCCCTCTGTCTGCCTGTCCCCAGCTGAAACCCCCTGCTCCACCCCTCTCCTCCCAACCACTGCTGGCCCGCGTGAATGGGAATCCTCGATTTGTTCAGCTGGTCCAGGCAAAACCCGCAGAGCAGGGGCCTCCTCCTCACCTGTGTCCTCCAGGTGCTGCTGTTAGCCCTTGAGGTGCAGGGACTCTGCCTCCTCCAGTTCCAGTGGCAGCCTGGTGACACCCAGCGGCCTGCTGGGCTTGAAGCTCTTGGCCCGAAGGGCTCTGGTGGCACTGCGGACAACCGGGCAGAAGGGGCAGGTGAGGCCCTGTCCCAGCTGTGGGAGAGGCAGGCCTGGCAGAGCTGTGGCCACACTTGGTGGTTACTGGGTCTTCGAAGTGTTTGAAACAGACATAGCAGGTGACTTCCTCTTTGGGGTGGGTGAGCGGCTCAGCAGCAGCCATGGCTTTGGAGGCCAGCGAGATGAAGGGGCTGTCTCCCTTTCTTTGTCTCCACACCCTCTCCATCATCTCCTCTGAGCTGAAAGCATTGGCTGTGGCTGCCCAGACCAGCCCCTACAAGTCATCTGAGGTTTTTGGCTTTGGGTTCCTCTCAGTTTCGCAGTCAGAAGCTGCTTCTCTCAGCTCGGCTGTTTTCCCATGTGCAGGCCTGCTGGTCCTCAGTAACTGGAAAGGAGACTGTGTAAGGCGGGGAACCAGCAGGGTTTATCCCCCATTACCCTTCCAGGGGCCAGTGGGGCTCCCCATTTGTCAGGTCAGGATCTTGGAAAAGGGCTCTGCCTTAAGGGTTATGCTGGCCGCATAAGATGTGAGCCCCGGAGGAGGGCAGTGATGGCCATTTCCCTGAGGGGCTCTACTGACCCCACAGGGCTCTGGCTGCTCCCGGGGCTGGGGGAGGGGCCGGAAGTCTGGTTTCCTGAGGGTTAGGAAGGACTTTAAGAAGTTGGCAGGGTGATATTGCCTGAGTCACATCTCAAGAGAATTTGCAAGAAGTGCTTTTTAAAAACTTTTCTTCATGGAAAATTCGACTTTGCATTCAACAGGGAGCTGGGAGCTGGTGGACAGGGTGTTCTTTTCAGAGGGCAGCCTCATTGACTGACATCTGAGCCTTATGGGGGAGGAATCGGGGATAAAGGATGAGTGGCAATCCTGGGTTCTGGTGGTGGCTGTGGAAGGACGCCATTAAATTATCCTGATGATCTCAGGGCCTGGAGCTCCTGCCTCTACAGTGACTTCTGCTCCAGAAGAGGAGACTGTGTGCCTGTTGGTGGGGACGGAGGGAGGAGTCCTGGACTGGAATCAGAGAATTGCTGCTGTCCTTTGGCACTGAGAGGTGAGCCTACAAAGAAAAGATCATAAGAAGGTGATGTGCTTTCCTAAGAACGAAGCTGGAGATGGCCCAACATCATTCCTGAGTTGGAAAACCTGATGAGGTAAGATATGGGAGAAGGCCTCAGGTTTGGCCTCAGAAGCTCCGGTCAACCAGAGAGGAAAGTCCTGACTGATCCGTGCTGACTCTGGAAGCACCGTGAACTTTCAGTGAAAAGATGCTGGCCACGGGGGTGTGAGAGCAGTGAGAACCCCTCTGGCTGGGCCCAGCCAGAGTGCTACAGCTTTGCTTGGGAGCCAAGTGTTGAGTGACCTGTTTCATGAGCCCCTTTGCTCTTGTTACCATTCCCTGAATACTTAGTTTGCCCCAGACAATATTCTGGAATTGCGAGCATTCTTTTACAAGTAACCTGTGGACACACTCACAGCCTCCTTCTTCAGGCTCAGGCAGAAGAAGCACGTGCTTGAGGCCAAACTTCCTGAGAAGCAGTGGAGCCGGATCAAGCCCAGGTCGACTTGAGGTCAAGGCCCAGGGTTTTTTTAACCACCAACACTAGTGACCCAGCATATACTGTGAGGGACTTTGAAGGAATAAGATAGGACCTGTCCTCTGTGTGGGGCTAAACATTCTCCTAAGGGAGAGAAGTCACAGAGACTTTTTTCCCTTGCCTCAGTAGAGAAGATATTCTTTGCTCCTTGTCCTTCTGTGTATCTGGAAAGCAGCAGTGGTGAAAAGTTGCTGGACTTGTCCTAGGTATGTGAAGAAAGGGTGCTTGCCCTGGTTTTCACACATGCTAGCCTGAAACATCTGGACTGGAAATATTTAGCCACAAGCTCTTTTAGTACGCGTAGCCATCAGAAGTGACAGTGACATTTCAGACCGGCTTTTCGGATGTCTCCCAACAAAGCATTTTATGGCATGTGAGCATCTGCTGCCCCTCACAAAGTTTTGGAGACCTGAAGTTGCCCCCTGCTCCAAGTTGGACAGGAATATTGGAAGAGTCAGAGGGAGGTGGACTCAGGCAGAGGGCCAGCTGTTATCATTATAGATGAGGAGAGACCCACGCAGTTGCTGACAGTCAAGAAACACTTGTTTTAGGGCTGAATCGACGGGAAATCTTGGTCATACGGATGGAAAGATGACACTTTGTCAGATACGGAGAGAAGCCAGTGGAATAAATTTGCATGTTTGTTCTACATGGGTTCCTCTGCTGATTCACAGGCCAGCCACAGGAAAAAAAATGTGTGAGGTTTTCCAAAGTATTTCTTACAGCAGATTCTGTACTGCACTGAGCAGGGCTTGAGAATGAGCATTTTAATACTATGCCTGCACCCATGTATGCTTTACTGAGTAAAAAGCTTCCTAATTTTAATTTTTAAAAGTGCCTTTGACAAATTAGGATAGGCAGACAAGGGGATTCATGAGGGCATATGGTCTTTCCAAATGGCTTGCAGAGTAAAATGTCAGAAACGCTCCTGTCAGGAAGAACAGGTTCTGCATCAAGGTCTCCTTGTATGGGGCCAGTCAGCCTTGTTTCAACAGATTTTTAGTGGGAGACTCGCTCTACCCTCTTTCTCACTCAGGGAGGGAGAGAAATGCCATCCCTCAGGAAGGAGCCACCTGAGGATGCTAAGGGGACCCACAAGTCTGCAGGCTGGTAAAAGGAGAGACCACTACCCTTGCCTCCTAAGTATCCTCATTCTTTCTTTTAATAAAATTGTATGTATATACATCCATAAAAAAAAAAAAAAGAGAGACTCAGGGAAAACACCAGCGGTGCATGGTGATTAACTCTGGGTGACTTTAATTTCTTTTTTTAATACTCAAATGTGTTTTTCAAAATTTCCACAAAGAATGCGGGTTCCATTTATAAGGAGAAAAGGAACACATTGTAAATACCTCTCTCAGGTAGCAAAATAAACATTTATATAACACTAATTTATAAAGGCCTTTTCACACCCATTCAAACTTAATCCTCTCAACAGCTGTCTCTGATGATTATTTCTAGTTAGGCTGCAGAACACACGCCTCAGAAAGTTTAGAAACTTTCTCAAGAACTTCCAACTCCATCCACGCAGCCGAGCGGAACAGAACCCGGTCTTCTCGCTGCAGCTCTCACTCACCATCTGTCAGGATACTCGCATCCTGGGATGAGTGGACTGAGGCTGAGGGAGAGAGCAAGGGAAATGCCACCCTCCTGAGAGGCGGAGGTCTGGCCGCTGCTGTTGAGGGAACTGGGGTCATGATACTTCTGATTTTGTTTGGTGGCCCCAGGAAGATTCCCGGGCTGAGTAGAAAGTGTCCTCAGGAGATGGGTCCCCTGGGGCTCCTGGGCACTGAGGGGTGTGGCCCTGCCTGGCTCACCTCTCTAGTTGGAGACAATTGGGAACTGCTTCCAGGGTCATGCATGGCTCTACACTTTCTCCTTTCCTGGGCCCAAGGCAGAGCCTCCTTCCTTGTGTGTGTGACAAGGTGAGAGGCACAGGGTCCAGGGTTGGTCAGCTTCCTCACACCGGAAAATTCTGGGACTTCTCCAGGAGGTGTCCTCTGCTGCCGTGGGTGCATCAGGGCTGAGGCAGGCCTGTGAGCCCAATCTGTGGGGAAGGAGTGTGAAGATGAGGTGGAGTGTGAAGGAGGTTGTCTTGCAGAGCTAGGACATGATGTTCTGGGCATTCGCTCTTTCCACAGTTGGTTAGAAATGAAAAGAAATGGAAAGAGGGAGGGAGAGGAGGAGGGGAAGTGGACCATGAGCCACCTGAGGATGCTGAGAGAACACTCCCGGTGGCACCCCCATTCTCTGTTTGGGGTCAGCCTTGCTGGGTGAGGCTGATCTGTCCCTGTTCACTGATGTGCACCAGCTAGAATAATTCTGGAGTCCAGGTAATTGGGAAGCAGGTATATATATTTTTTCTCAAGATAAAAGAAGCAGTATGTTGGGGCCAGCTTCTACCAGCTTGCAAGAGGCCCATGGTTAAATTGTCAACAATCTTCATGAAGTCAGGTCATGAATCATCACGTTAGTGGCTTGAAATTGGTCATAATGGAAAATGGCAAATAATACAAATCGGGGCTCCCCTCTGCTAGAGAGCTTGTGTTAAACATTTACCTGCACATCGCTAGGCAGGAGTCCCATCTACCTCATGGTTTGGGGTTCACTGTGGTCTTTTGAGGAAGATGATGACAACAGTGTGAGGTTTGGCCTCCTCTCTAATGTCATGATGGGAAGTGGAGCCATCTTTGTGGCTTTCACTGTTTTGCTTTTCCTATATGTAAATCACAGAGAGTGGGCTTGGCTGGAAAGGGACTGCCATGTCCTCCATTTCTACTCTCTCTGGACCACGTGGCAGCAAAGAACGCCCAGGACAAAGCAGGCACTCTAGGAACAGTTGTGCAAGGGAGCTGAGCACATCAGTATCACCTGCATTAGAATTTTAGAATTTTCTTGACTGTTGTCAGCAGAGGGCACTATAGGACCAATGGTTTGTGAGTTACAGCTCCCTCTGATACTCTGTCTTGAAAAGGAAAAAATAATCATTAATTTTAATGAATTAGGAAGGGACCAAACTGAATTGTTGATTTTTAGGTAAAGCATCAGTGAGAAATAGTAGTAGGGTTCAAGTACTAATAGTGAACAATGCTGTAGTACTTCACAGTTTACAAAAGCACTTGGCCTACGTGGTCTTGTGTAATTCTCACAACAACCCTGCAAAGCAGGTGAAAGCCTCATGGTATAGCAGATACATGTGTGGGCTCTGGAGTCAGTGTCTGAGCTTTGAATCTTGACTCTGTCAATTACTGACTCCCTGAGTTGGACAGTTTAGAAAAGCTTGCTGTGCTTTGGGGTAACACTGGCATTTGACCTTGAGTTTGGTGTGAAATAAGAAGATGCAGACATAGCACTTAATAGACTGCTTTGTAGGTGAGAAGCACTCAGCAGATGTGAGCTCTTACTATTCTTGTTATAAGACCAGGCACCTGATTTGAGCGTGAAGGAACCGCTGAAGGTCATTATCACTGATAAGGGCAAAGGCAGGACAGAAGTCCCACTTCTTCCAATGCAGGGTCTTTGCCTTGGGCTGCCCTCATCCTCCAGCTGTCATTGCTGACAAATCTCCCAGATGTGCTAATAATGCTTGTCATTACTGCTGAAGTGCTTGAAAACTACTTCTTTAAAAATTCCCTCTTGAAATTCCATTTATGCTATCAATTTGCTTAGTAACTCATTTTTCTGAAAAACCTCACAACTGACGTAAGCTAGTGCTCTCCCGGTCTCATGATCTGAGTGTGGGTGCTCAAAATCAAGCAGTTTTACTGTCCTGGGCAGTTTAAGCCTGGTGTCATGAAATTGTGGAGTCCCTGCCCAGTGTGAAGTAGGAAGTGGATATGTGGCCGGACATGGCCAGATTTTCTATTTTTCAAGAGAATCAAGGACTCCATGTTTTTATGTGAAATATCCCAATTAATAACTCTTGTCAACTAATTTTAAGTTTTGTGAAACTTAACTGTGAGGACCAAATCAAACAAGTTTGTAGGCCGTATCTACCCTGGCTACCAGTTAGCAATCAGTGGATAAGCCTTACAGTGGGGGTGGCATGGGGCAGTCATGACACATGGTCTGGGATCCCAGGGGTGACAAAAGCAATCCCACTTCAGTCTGGAGAACCCTTTCTAAAAAGCCTGTGTATTTTGCTCAATTGATCATTTTCTCCCTTTGGCTGAGTTAAGTAGCAGTCTTTGCTCTTTCCGTAAAGAATCAATTGCTTGTCTAAGTGATGCTGGAAGCTTCTGGAGGAAGAACTGGAATGAGTGGAATCTGTCTGCTACTGGTGGTGTTCCTTTAGGCAAGTTTCAGATTCTCTCCCACCAACACACCCAAGGCAGCTGGGTTTCTGCCTTGTTAAGATCAGCAATGGTTGTTGTTCTCCCTGCTGTTCAGAAACTTGCTTAGAGAAGGAGGTTCCAGTTTCACAGTGCTAGGCCAGGAGCCTCCTCATTGGTCTACATTAAGTTCTCCCCACTCCCAAATTTTGAATTATTATTTTCATTGCTTGTTTGTTGACATTCAAGCATCTTTGGAATCATACATATCTGTGATGTACGTAGTCCATGCAGTAAGGCAAGGCAGTGTGTCATTTTGGGTTCTCTGAGCAGCAGATGCCAAGATGAAATTAGGTATGCAATAAATGTACTGGGGAGAATACCTGTGAGGGAAAAAGGGTGAGGGAGGAGGGGTGGAGAGGAGCCTTCAGGCAACAATGCAGGCCTGCCTCTTGCCAAAGGAGGGAGGCCAGGAAAGAGAGTTGGGTAGGAAGAACCTCAGACTATAGCACAGCTCCAAGAAAGTCTTGGCCAGGCTGCTGGGAAGCCCACAACCTGCTTCACCCTGTCAGCCTCAGGGTGAACACTGCTGGGATCCTGAAGCTGCTATGGCTGGAGGCTGTCGGCTCGCTACACCCCTTACGGCAGGATCGAGACTCAAAGAGAGTGAGTCTCAGTGCTCTCTCATGGCTGCCACAATCAGCAAGAAGATTTCCATAATTCCATAAAAGTGTGGTGTTACTTATTTTTACACAGAGAAACCAGAGTGTGGGGATCAATGTTTGTGGCTCCATCACTATGCTGGCTCTGACCTTAGGTAAGGAGCTAAATTTCCTTACCTGTTCAATAACAAAAGTGAAAATTACTTTCCTATGGAGTTGGGAGAATTATAGAATGTATGTCAAGCACAGTGCCAGGTACCTCGTAAGTGTTGAATAAATATTTTTACCGTGGAATGTAGTATGAGAGGAAATATAGGCTACCTATCCAATAACCTTTTCTTTGATATTTAGAGGTCTTGTCTTCTAAAACGACATTGTTAAGATGAATTTGGTCAGTAGGTCAAGTGAGGTTCTATTATTATATCATCTTACAGATAAGCAAACTAAGGCCCAGAAAGGTCTTGGTGACTTAAGGGAGCAAGTGACTCAGTTATGACCAATCAGTTCATTGCAATGCATCCCCTTGGTGCATGGATGGGCAAGAGACCTATTCACAGCCAAGAGATATAACGAGACTGGCTAGAGAAACTGCAAAGATGTTGGGCTTTTTTACTAGTGGCTTGAACCAGGGAGGGTGTGAGGCTGGTGATGCTGAAACTGTCTTACTTCCACAAAGGTAAGCCCCTTGAGAATGAGGTGGAGGCAGAAAGAAATAGTTGGCCAGCTAGCACTACACCCTTTCAGACCCTTTATCCCATAACTGTTTTGGAGGAGGTTGCTAATTATCCTGCAATACACCCCATACCCTTCATGTTAGAAACAGAACTCCTCAAGTTTTAGCTAGACATATGGATACCCAAATTCTGCACTCCCCAGATTCTCTTGCAGCTACTTGTGATCATGTGACCAGATTCTGGCCAAGGGGATGTGAGCAGAAGTACAAGTGATGAGTGTAATTTCTGTGTCATATCCTTAATAAGAAGCTTCTTGCTCTTCTCTTTTACTTTCTCCCTTCCTGGCTAGGAAATGACAAAATGGAGCAACCAATCAGACCCAGTCATGCAGAAGCAAAATCATCCCACAATCTTGGTTATGACTTCTCTTTGAGCACTATATGAAGAAAACAAAACAAACAAACAAATAAAAAACCTGCCTCTGCTGTAGGGTCCAGAAAAACCTAAAAACATGCTTTCCTAGCCTACTCAGTGATGAAGTGGCCATGTGCATGTGGCACCAATGTGCCCAATGAACTGGAGGCAGAGATCAGTGTGGACTTTGGGGGAGGATTTGCTTTTCTGGATAAAAGAATCAGATAGAGCTACTTCTTCCTGCCTTGAATGCCTGGAGCTAGAGCAGTCCTCCTGTGATCCTAAAGGGGCTTGAGCAGAAGTGAAGAAAGAGTCTGGGTTCTTCATAACATCGCTGAGCTGCTTCATAGTCATGCCATCTGTGCTTATTCTGGGCTACTTATTACCTGAGAAAAATAAACCCATTTCTGGATTTCTTATGTGAGAATAACAAATCACACTTTGTGGAGAACTCCATTAGCTGAGTTTTATCTTCTTGCTATCAAAATATCAGTAGAACTTGGTGAGGCAGAGAGTCCAGATGTTGGTGATGTAATCTGGTATCCTGAGCCTAGCCCATACCCGTGACTTTTCAGTTACAAGAGACAGCAAGTTCTTTTTCTGCTTTAACAGTTGAGGATGAGTTTTCTGTTGCCTGAAATGGGAAGACTCCTGATACAAGTACTAACAAATAGCCAAGTAGACTGATTGAGTTTTCACCTCCTTTCAGTCCCTCCACCAAGTTTTGAAAAAAATGAATGAAATAAAAGGAGGAAGGAAAAAAGAAAGAAAGAAAGAAAGAAAGAAAAGAATACCAAATAGTAGTTAGACTTGAGCTAAATCAACAAACGGGTTTGTTTTAACAGTTCCTTGTTCAGAAACCTGGGTCCTAGTTTCCCTCCGATTCAATATGTGGCACAGTCCACATTAATCTGTGTCCTGAACCAATCCAATTGTTCTCCTGGGCTACCCTTAAGACCATGGGCCATAACCCTCTTGTACTTACTGATCTCTAGGGTTTTCATCACTTCTGAGAATGGACCATTTAGTCCAACCTTGGTGCAAACCAACATTAATAGGCAATTGCCACAGGGAGATAATACAGAAAGAAAAATGGCTAAAAATACACAGTGAATCACAGAAAATTACATCTCTTAAAACCTACAGTGTCTTCCTATCCCCATAGCAACCCCTGGCTAGTAAAGACAGAGCTGATTTATTGCAGGCTTTCCCCAGCATTCAATTCTGCCAGAAGCATGTCTGGCCTGTGGTGCCAAGTCGCAGTGAGGGGAGGGCTGGGCACATCCCAAACCCAGTGTTTCTCTCCTCCATTCCTTCCACGGGTGCTCTGGGGTGAAGAAACTTGAGTTCCTTCAGTACAATGAAGAAAGCCACTTTTCTGAGATGACTGTTTCTAACCTCTGACGCAATATGCTGCGTGCTTCCTGCCCAAATCCCTGCAGCAGCAGGAAGCTGGCTTCCTGGAGGGGTTAGTGTGCATGAGGGACTGGAGGAGCTCTAGGTGCCAGACCAGTCTGAATGAATGAAGTCGGGGCTCCTCCTTCCTTCCTTTTTTTCCCTCTCTACCTTCCTCTCTCCTTCACTCACTTCCCCTTTTTTTTTCTCCCCTGCTATTTCCTCAGTAGGTCCTCTGTGAAACCGACTGGCCTCATGTCAGGACTAGGAGATGCGACTGGGGGTCAAGCCTTGATTTACCAAATGAGTGTGCTGTAGAGAAAGACAATGATATATATGCAAATGAACATTTTGTTATTCTATTGGAACTCTAAAATTCATTGGCATATAATGTGATTTGTTATAATATTAAAAAAGATTCATGAATGCAATTTAAACTTCCATGATTTGGAGAAATATTCTGGACCAGAGTTCCAGAGCATCCTTTCTCAAAAATAGCCCTGCCTGAAAAATAAATTAATGGGACTATATTAAACTAAAAAGCTGCTGCACAGCTAGGGAAACTGCCAACAAAACAAAAAGACAACAAACTGAATGGGAGAAGATACTTGTAAACAACAGCTCCGACAAGGGGTTGATACTCAAAATATATAAGAAACTCATACTACTCAATACCAAACTAACAAACAATCCAATTAAAAAATGGGCAGAGGACCTGAACAGACATTTCTCCTAAGAGGACATACAAATGGTAACACATATATGAAAATATGCTCAGTGTCACTAGCTATTAGGGAAATACAAATCAAAACTACAATGTGATACCGCCTCACACCTGTTAGGATGGCTTAATCAACAAGACAGGTAATGACAAGTGTTGGAGAGGTGGAGAAAAAAAGCCCTCCCTCACTGCTGGTGGGAATGTAGACTGGTACAGCCACTATGGAAAACAGTATAGAGGTTTCTCAAAAAATTAAGAATAGAGTTAC